>NC_081163.1:33190257-34390257 GCF_012432095.1 Onychostoma macrolepis
TAAAATGGGGGAAATATCATTATGAAATAAATGTTTTTCTCTAATACATGTTGGACACAATTATTGGCACCCCTAGAAATTCTTATGAGTAAAATATCTCTGAAGTATATTCCCATTCATATTCACAATTTTGAGCACTCCAGGGTGATTATGAACATGAAATTATCCAACCATGGCTTCCTGTTTCACAGAAATATAAATAGGAGCAAATTCCCTTAATCATCCATCACAATGAGAAAAACCAAAGAATATATTTCTGATGTGTAGCAAAAGAAAATTGAGCTTCACAAATTAGTGAAGTGGCTTTAAGAAAAGAGCTAGAGCAGTGAAAATTCCCATTTCAACCATCAGGGCAATAATTAAGAATTTCCAATCAATAGAAAATGTTACGAAACTGCCTGGAAGAGGCCGTGTGTCTATATCGTCCTAATGCACGGTGAGGAGGAGAGTTTGAGTGGCTAAAGACTCTCCAAGGACCACAGCTGGAGAATTGCAGAAAATAGTTGAGTCTCGGGGTCAGAAAACCTTAAAAAAAAAAATTGTCAAACAGCACCTACATCAGCACATGTTGTTTGGGAGGGTTTCAAGAACAATTCTCCTCGCTCATCCAAAAACAAACTCCAGCATATTCAGTTATCAGACACGACTGAACTTCAAATGGGACTGGCTTCTATGGTCAGATGAAACTAAAAAATTAGCTTTTTAGCAGCAAACACTCAAGATGGGTTTGGTGAACACAGGGATAAAAAGTACCCCATGTGTACAATGAAATATACTGCTGTATTTTTGATGTTGTGGGCCTATATTTCTGCTGGAGGTCCTGGACATCTTGTTTAGACACATGGCATCATGGTTTCTATCAAATAACAAACGGATAAAAAATGACTGACTCTGTTAGAAATCTTATAATGGGCCATGTTTGGAACTTCCAACCGGACAATAATCCAAACACAAACCTCAAAAACAACACAAAAATGGGTCACTGAGCACAAAACCAAGCTTCTGCTGGCCGTTCCAGTCCTCTGACCTGAACCCTGTAGAAAATGAGTGAACTGAAGAGAAGAAGCAGCAACATGGAGCTGGGAATCTAAAGGGTCTGGAGTGATTCTGGATGAAGGAATGGTCTCTGATCTCTTGTCAGGTGTTCTTTAACCTCATCAGGCATTATAGGAGAACATTTAGAGCTGTTAAACTGGCAAATGGAGGTTTCAAAAAGTATTGAATAAAAGGATGCCGTTAGTTGTGGCCAAGGTGCATTAGAGAAAAACATTTATTTCATAATGATATTTCCCCCCCATTTTAAATTCTTATTATCCAATGAAAGGTTAGATTTTTGTGAATTTTTTAAATAAAAGATCAAAAGGATTAACAATGCAGATTAATTTTCACAGCCTTCTTTGATCATATTTACCAAGGGTGCCAATATTTTTGGCCGTGACTGTATATATGTATATGTATATAATTTTGAAAATGTTTTAAAATATACTTTGTTCCTGTGGGCCATTGTGTCACATGTTCCTTCAGAAATAATTCTAATATAGCAGTTATTAATATTATCAATATTTTTGTGGAAACTTTTTTTTTTTTTTCAGGATTCTTTGATTAATAGAAGGTTCAAAGGAACAATATTTATTTGAAACAGATCTTTTATAACATAATATATATCCTTACTTACACTTTGTTCAGTTTAATTTCTTTAAAAAAATATCCTACCTTTAAAAATTTTAATGGTTGTCTATACCTATATAACAATACATAATTATAAACATACATTTGTATATGTTTCAAAAGTATGTGGTAAAAAATATACAATATATTTCATAGCTGTATATATAATAAACTATAATCACACTTTATTTTTAGGTCCAATTCTCGCCATTAACAAACCATTAACTGCGACTTTTGCCTCAATAAACTCTGCTTATTAATAGTTAGCAGTGGGTAGGATTAGGGATGTAGAATATGGTCATGCAGAATATGTGCTTTATATGCACTAATAAACAGCCAATATGCTAGTAATATGCATGCTCATAAGCAACTAGTTAATAGTGAGAATTGGACCCTATAATAAAGTGTTACCTAAACTATATATTGCAATAGCATTTTATGTTATATTTTATTTTGTGTGTTTGTTTCAGGTACCCCTCTGCTGGTACGAAGCAGTAGCGATTCTGCTCTTGGTCCTCCTCAGATGGAAGATGTGAACGGCAGAGCCATGGTAAAACTGCACTGACACACTCAGGGTCTTATATCTCAAAGCTCTTTAAGAGTGCTGATCTCAGGTCATCATCACATAACAATATACCAGCCAAAAACTATTATTATACATCACTATTATGTCTAATGTTCAATCAATGTACAGTATGCTGCTATAAATACCTCGACCTTACAGACTGTGCTGAAACCGTCTAGCACAGCTAAACATGACGCACAGGTGGTGTCCAGCTCATATAGCAGTTAAAAGCACCACATTGCATCCTATTGATCTTATAAGATATGGTTTCATGCTGGTTTTTTGCCGTCCGCCCGTCGTGACTACATGAATCACACTGATGTAGCTGGAACCAAACTGCCCTAAGTATTTTTTTTTTTTTTTTCCAGCATGTTGATAAAATGCCTTTATCAGTGAGATTTTGTTAAACATGGGTGCACATTAAACCTGGATAATGTTGAGTTACAGTGTAGTTTAAGTGTGTTTAGGTACATGTTTTCCAAGCCACAGCTGCTGTTTTCAAACACGTTTCCAGAAACACATCACCTTTAAAATAAAATTCAGCTGAAAACATACTTAAACCAAAGGGTTCTCGGTGCATTGTAACTTATTCTTAATGAGAGAGGCTTTTTTGTGGTTGTTTTGCAGAAGGTCTTTGTCTCAAGGTTTCCATTAAGGCTTCCAGACCGAAACCAGCAGCGAGACATTGATTCACTATTTTGTGTTCTTTCATAAGTGTCCCTTCTCTTTTGTTGCATTTTCATTCGTTTGCTCATTTTTCCCCCCTTCTTCTTCAATAAAATGCTCATCTAGAATAGCCCCAATGTTCTGATGAAATGGCATATGAGCAGAGCTGTATCGCTGCAGTGTGTTGAAGGCATTTATGGAGCTTTGTGGAGTTAGTGAAGTATAGCCATTTGTTTCTCTCTTACGTGCTCTCTCTCCCCCCTGGTCTGCTTAATGGACTGTCTCGCTCTCCCCCCGCCTGCTTAATGGACTGGCTCAGAATAGATGGAGTTTTTTATGATTACCACTCTGCTCATTCAGAGCCTTTTATTGGAGCATCGTGGATGGCTTTAATGCACTTCACCTCTCTTTCTTTCGCTTTTCTCGCTCTGTCCTCATTCTCATTTTTTTGTGGCTTTTTATTTGGTTTCTTTTTGCTTGATTCTGGTCCCTCTTCTCTTGCTATGTACCGCACCACAGGCTTACAACCAGTTGTATGTGGGTTTTTGTGTGTGTTTTTGAAAAGAAAGTCCTGCTGTTTGGCTTTGCTATATATTTGCTTTGTCTTCTAGTGCACTTTTGTCAGATTTAAGGCCTACTCGCACCAAGTAATGGAACAAAGTGACACAAAACAGACAATTTTGGAAAATGCCTTTTCACTCTGAGGCTATGAGTGTGATAAAATCCTGGTCAGTATTATTTATGCACAATTATAGATCATACTATTTATTTTATTTACAGTACCTTTTTTATTTATTTATTTTGCTTTTTTTGTCATTTTTTTAAATTACTATTTAAATGGAATAATTTTAGTTTATATTTCCATTTAGAAATGTTAGTGCTTCAACAGGCCAATACAACTTTTTTTAATTTTAGGTTTATTTAGGTTCATTTAAATTAACAGTATACTATTAGTTTAGTTTAGTTAATTTTAGTTAGTAAGGTTGGGTATCATTTGAATTTGATCAATTCCAATTTTGATTACGGTTCTGCTTATCGATGCCAATTCTTAAAGATTCCCAGTTTTGATTCCAGTGTGGTTAAAAAAAAAAAATCATTAGACCAAAAATAGTCAAACATTTAGTCAAAATATTTTTTTTGTGTCTTTTTGCAAAAAACATTTAGTTGTAGCTGAATACCATGAACAAAGAACAGTAGGCTACATAAAAATTGGACTCGACTAAAAGCTGTTGTGCAAAATAGACGATTCTGGATGAATTGAGTTTTATTTCATTTTTTAATTTATTTTTTTATTTTGCTCTCATTAGACAACTAAACAAAATAACATGCTATTTATAAATGTATGATTTAATGACTCACTCAAGATTTGCTTGTTTCATTACTGGATGAATCAGCGTATTCGAATAAATCTCTGTAATGAATGATTCAAAGATGTGTACATTTTTAATAGTGCCTTTTCACCAACTAAATCAATTTTTATTATTTTACAACAAGTATCCAATTCCTGACCTTAATAATCTTATTTTTTTATTTTTTTTCTTCGGGCCTGGAAGTTTTTGTATGAATATTTTTATGTTTGGGATGTTTGTTTGTTTATTATTTAATACATATTTATTTATTTATTTATTTTTACATGCCTACTGTTTTTGTAATGAATTTTATTATTAATCTTAATTAGAATTATTTAATTGAATATTTTTAGAATTTTTGTAATTATAAAAAACATTTTTTTTATTATAATTTTATATTTTATAATTTTATATTCAATTATCATTATATCTTTTTTTCTAGTTTTTGATCTGATAGACATTTTCTGTGAGAACTCGTGATGTGTAACTTGCACAAAAGCCAACATGGTACTGTTTTTTTCACTGAGCGAAGAAAGACAAAAAAGTGCAGAAAAAGGTTACTTCATAATCCAAAAAAAGGAGCATAAAACATTTAACATCTTGCCATACTGAACTTTCACACTGCAAACAGCCCTTTACATGTACTGCAGTAGTGTCTGAGTGACTGATACAAGTGGCCGACAGCATGCTGGAAATTAATTCGCATTTTCTCTGTTACTCTGAGTGGTTTTAGGTCCTGTGTGTGATTTATGTGTGTTCTCCATGCCTGTTATAAGCTGAGATCACAGCAGAGGCATTCCTTCAGTATCAGGTGGCATGGAGGGGCTTTTGGATAATTTATGTGTCTGATGAGAAGTGTTTTTTTGTCTACACACCCTCGGACAGACAGGAAACCTGCGGCACGACACCAAACTTCAACACAACCTGACAGATAAAGCCTCAGTACCAGGATGGATGAGTTTATCCCTTTCCTCCGGGGTCAGAAGACCACAAGCGTCTTACACCCCCAGCTGTCCCTGAAGGGTTAAGGGAACTCCCGCTCTTTCCGGGTGACAGGAATGTGAAGCGGACAGCGGAACCTCAAGAGTATAATGTGCTCACGCTCACACACCTTTATCAGTGTTCCGGAACGCTCCACAAACATTCTCAAACAGAGACTGTTCCTTCTTGTGCAACCCGATTCCTGCGCTTCGGCCTCGGTCTCTGTCCACAAGACCTTTGCCGTCTTTTCTTTGTTGGTTTGGCCCTCTTCCTTAGATATTCATTACACATTAAAGCATTTTTCTTGGGTGCCCTCACACCTGCGGCCGTCCCCGTTTCCTCTTCTCTTATGCTGCTCCATGCTTCCTTCATCTCTCCCTTCATCGCCTGTATATCATTTAGCAGCCGACTGGCTGACTTCTGTGTTTTCATTGTATTTAAGAAGCTTTATTTCCTGCAGGGCTTACAGCACCTGTGGCACGTCAGAGATGGAGGTTCTCTGCTCTCTTTCTGTCAAACAAACAAACACACAAACTTGCAGACGTATCTCTTTCTCAGATACACACACATAGATAATAGGTTGTGCAGTGGAATATGGAAAAAGTATTTGGGCCAGATGGTGGGTTGCTGCCTTTACAGTTTCGCCTTGTTTGCACTTGTTCTGATGTGGGGAGAGGGTGGTTTTGCATTTCTAGACTTTTGACTAATAACATAAAGGTTCACATTGCAGCCAAAATCATCTAGGCAAAATCTGCCCACTTAGACAGGAAGAGATCATCTGATGACAAGTTTTTTTTTGGATTGCACCAGCCTGGATGGGGAAAGAATAGAATAGAATAGAATAGAATAGAATAGAATAGAACAGAATATTTTTTTGAAGGTGTCAAATGTGACTGCACAGACTTTTTTAATGTTACAAAATAATTTCTGGACAATCATGTGACAAAGACTGGATTAAAAAAAAATCTTTCTGAAGACTTGCTTAGCAAGTGCTCTGCACTTCTGAGAGCTCATGTTTCATGTTGTTTTCAAATTGTGGTTTGGTCCCTGTAGTTCAGACTAGTAGAGCACTTTTCAACCAGTTTAATAACTTGAAAGTATAATCTTGTAAGAAAAAGCCACTTGAATCCAGTATAGAGGATAGTCTTGCCTTGTTTGCTTGCTTTTAAGTGACTCACACAAAACATTGAATATCTCTCAAAGATTTGACACGGTTCGCAATCTTTTGTTATAAGTTAAACCAAAAAAAATCAGTCACTTTGGAACGGGCAGTTTCAGTCTGCTCTTAGGGTTTTTGTGTGCAGATCTATCATCTGAGGCTATACTGAAGAGTATTCATTCCAGAATAGTGCTGTTCACCTTCCTGCACTTGTAGGATGTGAAACACAAACCATCTAGATTCATTTCACACATTATTAACTAAATCCACTTTAAAAATCATTCTTTTCAATTTGAAATCAGAACTCTAGAGGATGGAGACCGCAGATAATATTTGTAACCTTGGAAACTGTCACTTGCGGATACATTTCTACAGGTATTAGTCATGAGAGACAGAGATTCCTCAGGGATGTATTTGTCCTGTGTGTCCTAGTCTATTTTTATACCCTCTGAACGTCCCATAAGAACCAATTAGTTATGTGGATTTGTTTTTTTCTCAGCTGGTTGTTATGTTGGTGGTCCGAGTGTGAACCCAGGGACCTCACCCTGCAGTCCCACTGGCCGGCACAGTGTTTCCAAGAGGGTCAGCCAGCAGCACACGTCTCTCATCTGGGATCAGTGTGTTCACTTCTTGGTGTTCATACAGAAGTCCAGTGGCAAAGACCACACTTTAAGTAAAAACCAAAAACAAACACAAAAACAACAACAAAAAAACATTTTTAACCTTAAAAAGATTTTTTTTGTTTTGTTTTGGTTTGGTGGTTTCATTTAGTTTTGTTTTGTTTCGTTTTGTTTTCATGGGAGATGTAAAGATGTGACTACTCAATTCATAAACAGCTTTTTTATTTTTATGTTTTTGTTTGTTTGTTGTTGTTTTTTTCTTTTGTTATCTGATACATGAAAGGGGGAGAAAGTAAAGCTTAGAGAACTTCTTTAGAAAGTTTGTTTTGATTTGGTCTTTTGTTAAAACATTCTTACTGGCCCCCAAACCCTTAGTTTAGTCATGTGCTATGTAGATATGGCAGTTGTCCATGCAAAATTAATATGTGCTGATTAATTCATAGTCACAGTAACCTGCTAAACTACTAGTTGTCCGTGTGGTGTTTGGTGTTTTGTGTTTTGTGGCAGGGGGAGAAGTAAAGCTCAGAGGACTACTCTAGAAAAAATAGCCACTAGTTCAAAATTCGCTTAGTTTTTTAATTGCAAAACACCAAGGAATCTCGTTTTACCTGATTGTCACAGTGAGGCTCTGTGACTA
Organism: Onychostoma macrolepis; assembly: GCF_012432095.1. Classification (NCBI taxonomy): domain Eukaryota; kingdom Metazoa; phylum Chordata; class Actinopteri; order Cypriniformes; family Cyprinidae; genus Onychostoma; species Onychostoma macrolepis. Next base: position 33,197,903 of record NC_081163.1, read on the forward strand.
GAGACTGTTATAATGAAAAGGACTCTTACTTTGACACATACATGCATACTGTGTGTTTTGCGCAAATTAAACACCAGTCAACACAGATATGTTGGTCATTGATCGTGTGTTATGTAATGTTGTTCCTGTCCTTATGTAACTTCTTTCTAAGTTTGACATTTAATGATTCATAGCATTTATGTTGATTTAGGTATTGTGTTGTGTTAAGAAGTAAAGTGAGACCGGGGATCAGGTTAAATGTTTATTGTTCTTGTATAAGAAATTACATATTATAAATAATAATACTTGCATATTGGAACAGTTTCCCATATCAAACAGACAAAACCCGGTCACAGTAAATGCTCACCATTTTGAAGATCCAATTCCCGCCAATAGATGGCATGTTTCATTGTACTCATGTAGGAAGGGGGATGTTGGTGATCTGTTTAATTCTGGGTTGAGCAATGTTAAGCAGTAATAATTAATTGAGTTTGTTTTGTTCCAGATTTTTGTGGTTTTTGTCATTATAACAATTTACCTCTTTGTTACTGTTAAAGTAAATTTATTTGTTTTCTTAAATTTTTCTTTATTACCTTTAATTACCAAATGGTTTAGTCCAAGTAGGAGGGGCTTTGTCTTTTTAAGATGGCCTCTCAGATTTGTTAAGAGACTCGTAGAGTGAGTGGGGAGTTGATTTTGGAGTCGCTGTCTTTTGGGTCAATTCGTTAAGTTGATATAGCCAAATGGCTGTTTGATCAGCTTGTTTTTATGTTTTTGAATTTTCATTGTAAATATATTTGGCGCACTTTTTTTTTTTTTTAATAACTTTCAACACAGATACAAAACAGAAACAAACACACATTGCCAGATATACAACAAAAGATAATACAGAAGCAAAATTATGAATCGTCTATACACCTCTAGGAACACTATGTCATACCAAACCGCAAAATGTCACAGGTAGAAGCATTTATGCAATTAAGGTAAGGTGTCCATATACGATTAAAAGCATCTGTTGTAGAATGAATAATACAGGTCAAGAGTTCCAGAGGAATAATCTCCCTAATAACTGAATGCCAGCCTTTGATGGAGGGAGGCCTATCACTGATCCATGACATCAGTAGATTCTTCCTGGCAGCAAAAGTTAACAGACTAAAAAGTCGCCTTTCAAATTTATTAGAAATAATCTTACAGGGAAAACCCAGAAGAAATGACAAAGGATTTAGCTCCAGATTCAAACCAAAAATGTTATTTAATTGAGTTACAACTCTGGACCAGTAAGCCTGAATCATGTGACAGTTCCATGCGCAATGAATATAATCTCCTATGTTAGACTTACATTTAGGGCAAAGTGGCGAGTGAGATGCATTGTATTTATGTCTTAAGTGTGGCGTTAAGAAACCTTCATTTTTGCACTACTGGGAATAAACACTCTGAATTTTTTTTGACTCCATTGTCACGTCACCTTATTTTTACACCTCCATCCGCCGGTGCATTTGGAACAGTGGTGTTTATGCTCTTTAGAACATCCTTGGGCCCCTTTTTTCCGCAGTTGACACACCACTGGCTCCCTTACACAGATATTAGACATTTTTTCCACACCTGTATCCAGCAGGATTTGGAGAACAGGTTCAACTCTTACAGCACACCCTAGAATATCAGTAATGCTGAGTGACCGGCGTAGTCGAACTCCTCACATCTCGACTCTGTTTTCACTGTGTTAAACTTACATGAAGAAATATGGCAGTATTAGTTTCACTTTACTCTCAGCCATGAAATTTAATGTGTGATGTCACTGCAATGGTAGTTAAGGGTCACAGGTGACATTCTGACCTCAGCTTACACAGAAAGACAGATTGTGTAATGCTTAAGACATTAATGTGGATAAAATACACATAAATCAGTGTAGAGGCAGAATGCATGACATTATTACATGTTATGAATAATTTGAAATTGCACATATAGTGATTTTTGCTGACTGTTCAATGAAAATCTTTTATATACTAGAATATTGTACAGTGATGCATATTTTGGTCCAGTCAAGTTAAGTTGTTTGCCAATGAAAGATACTATTTTTGGTGTCCATAATACAGAGTAATTACCTAGTTAAGTACTTGGTAGTAGCTGTTGTACTTGCATGAAACAAAATGTCCTTACCATGTAACTAAGTTATGGAAGAGCCTTTACTTACAGTTTGTAATTATGTAGATTTAATAGGCAGCTACTGTTACACATATGTAACAGACTGAGTCTGTTACACAGCTACTTATGTAACCAAAATATTGTTGCATATGTGTTGCAGACTTTATACAACATAATTATAAATGTAAGTACACAGACATAAGCTACTTAAAATAAAGTGCATCAAGATTGTACTTAAGTGCACTAGTAGCTGTGTAACAGACTCGGCCTGTTACATATGTGTAACAGTAGCTGCCTATTACATCTACATAATTACAAACTGTAATTACAGGCTGTTCCATAACTTAGTTACATGATAAGTACATTTTGTTTCATGTAAGTACAACAGCTAATACTAAGTACTTAATTAGGTAATGACTCTGTATTATGACACCTTAAAATAAAGTGTTACCCTATATTCTTTTTCTTTTTATATGAAGCTTGATGCAACATTCATTGCAAATGAATGAGTGAAATCTGGCATAAATTCTAAGCCACATTTGATGTAAAAAAACACTAAAATATCAAAATAGCTCACCTGTGAGTTTTTATCACAAACTTCTACGGTTTGTGATTTCTCTTGACACATTACTGCTCTCATAGGGTATAAACCCATCATACCGCTCAGTCCTGCATCAGTGGTTTTGTGCTTGATTGTGTGTTTTTGCATCCTAGCATCCATCTGCATAAAGATGAGCATGTTTCCATGAGTTTGTGAGACACCTTGTGACGTCACGGCCTGACTTGTGCCTGATTAGCGTAGCCTCACGCTGTCTTAGACTCCTGCCTGTAGTGTGAACTCTCGCACACTCTCTGCGCTCTCGCAAGCTTCTTTAAAATGACACTCAAAAGGGATACATGATCTCAAATTAAAACGGCTCTGCTTTTAATCCAACAGCCTCTCATTCACAAACCCCCAATTAACATCAATTTCTCTGTCTCGCTTTCTCCCTCTCTCGCTCTCCCTCTCTCTCTTTCAGCCCATTGGGTGTAATTAAACTGGCACTTTTCATTGATGAAGGCTTATGTACAGCTGGAGGAGATATGTGTTTGTGTGTGACAGAAAGAGAGCGAACCTGAACAAAGAAAAGCCAGGCAAGGAAACCTAGAAAATGTGGCAGGAGACCATTACTGGGATTTTTCACTCCCTGTTTTTGACATTCCCAAGCTAACAAACTATGCCCACGTGTTAAACATGCAGCAGCTACCGAATTTAATGCAATCTCCGCCCCTTGCTATTAGTATTTCATATGTCTTTAGAAATAACAGAGCTCAATTTTCACAACATGTTAGCAGTAATAGTTTAATGTTCAGTTTTCCTTGGCAGATAGCAGAGTTTTGTGAATAAGGTACAACATTAGCCTAATTTACATAGGAAAAACATCATTTAAAATACAGTGCTATAACAACTCATTACCTATTTAAACTGGATTGCTTATTGAATAGTGAATAATGTACTTAAATAACAGTACAACTGTTCAGTAAATCCACCCCTCTGTCAGTTTGACTGTGTATCTGTCTGTCAACTCTCTGTGTAATAGTTGATAATGTAGATTTAATGTACGACTGTTTAAATCAGCTATTGTCCATCCTAATCGCTATAATCTCAATAAGAAGCTTTTATAGGTATTGTCATGTTACTTCGTTTTTCTATTCAGTTGATATGGATGTGCATTAATGTAATTCAGCAATAAGCTTCTGAGGCAGATCTCTCAATGGCTAAATGAACTAAATGAAGCTGTATTGCATGGCTATTGTATTCCGTCTCATTAGACAAAACCTATGAATAAATTTGACTGCTCCTATGTTAATAGAAGTTAGAGAAGAAGAAATCCTGTCATGAAAAGCAAGTCTATAAATATATATCAGCGCTGTGAAATAAGTCACACCTAAAATAAAAGTTTTTGTTTACATAATATATATGTGTGCATATCTATTATGTATATGTGCATGTATATATTTAAGAAAAATGTTGTTTATATATTAAATTTTTATATACAATATAAAATATAAGAATATGAATATATAAATGCATATGTAAATATTTAAAACTATATACTGAATGTGTGTATATCCACATAATAAATATACACAATACACATACATATATTATATCTGTATTTAATTCCATTTACTTGCTATTTCAACTAGCTGAAATAATAGTAATTAATTGCAATTTTAGTTAATTACAATGACCATGTTCTGGAATTTAAATGTAATTTCAAAGGCATTTTCAGTTATTATCTGAATGGCACACTGTCCTAAAGGGCTGCTTTCTTTCTCTTTGACCTACCATTCTTCTTCATGGTCTTTCACACGTCTCCACCTCTCTCTTTCTTCTCTGCTGAACCTGTCTGCTCTGCGTGTTCCTCCTCCTGGCTGCAGGAACATGCGGCGTGTCCGTAATAAGTGAGTGTGCCTGAGAAATGACAGGGTTAGAGCTCACTAATGCACTCAAAGTTGCACCCTTCTATACTGAAAACCACCAGAGAGGGAGGGAGATGGACAGAGAAAGAGAGGGTCCACACTACTCTATACCTGATTGAGGTAATAGGCCTTTGTAATTGTTCAGATTGTCACTTGCCCTTTTCGGCAGAAGTAAGTGGTTGGAAAAGGGAGAGAAACGGCCCTTGGCTTTGCCCTCGCCTCCCACCGAGGAGCACTGGCAGATATTTTAAACTTTTCAGAAAAATACTCTTCCCTCTCCAAAGACAAAAGAAGTGCTGAACCTAACCCATTTGAAAGGATCTTAAAAGCCAAATTGGTGGGTGTCAGTGATCCAGAATTTCCCGCAGACTCTATTTGAGCTTTCACAGGCCATTATTTTAAGTGATTTTGAGATGTAATTAGTTTGGACGCAACAATTCTTTCAGATAATTATTGCCGTTTTATTCCAGCATTTAGGTGGCCATCTTTAACTAATGGAAGTTTAATCACCACTAAATATCCAGTACATTACCCAGCTTGAATCCCATTGTTTTTTTTGTTTTTTCATTCAAACTAACCAGTATCTTAAAAAAATGGAGAGATTGCTAATCACTTCCAACAAATACTGTCAGCATTTTTGTTTTTGTGCATCTCTCATTATCAATTATTATCAAAACCAAGTCTATTTTTCCATGTTTTCACATCTCCTGTAAGTTTTCTGGTCTTATGACCTGTTACATGCATGTTTATTTGTCTGTATCTGCCATCATTAGAACAGTCGTCCTTTGGGAGGATCTCAGAGACTGCTAATTGCTCTGGGAGTATTTTTTCGTATTTTGAACCCTGTGGGTTTAATAGTCACCAAGAAGTGATACTTTAAATGTATCACTTGTTGGAGCTGTGATGCCTCTCTTCCTGTGGGGTGTGTGTGTGTTTGATGGTAAATAACACCACGCTTCCTGTGAGGAATTGGTTGTATATTGTTGACAGAGGTCTTTACCATCTTTGCTCGTGGATCACCTGCTGTGTCGATGGGAATAGACACGTGACCAGACAAATCTTGTAAACGTTGATCTTTGACACTTCTTTGTTCAACTGAATAAGGTTTAAATTCTCTGTCCTCTTTAAAGGGATTTGTTGTCATTGTTTACTCGACATTACCCTTGATCATTTTGTCTTTGTTGCATTGATTCCCCGTATTTGTGTTCTTCTGTTAAACTTACAGGGCACATACAATGAAATTGTACTTCCAAACTCAAAAGTACTCAAAAAGTGGTCCATACAGCTTATGCACTATATTCCGAGTATGTGAAATCAATTGATAGCTTAATGTGAGGAACAGACCTAAATTGTTATGCGTCAGCAACATGGCACTATGAGTGTCAAACACTATGGTACTTCGATGGAACTTAAAAGGTTAGTTCACCCAAAAATGAGATCTCTTATCAGTAACTCAACCTCATGTTGTTCAAAGCCCATATGAGTTTTGTTAATTTTTGTAACACAAATAAAGATATTTGAATGTACCCTTAGAGATTTCTTTCCACACTTTTAAAGTCCATTCCAACAAAACTTTTAATGCATCATATAAATCAAGTAATAAAAGTAATCAAGCAAAGCACAGTAAACAAGCATATTTTGAGCTTCTGTTTACCATTTTTATTATGCGTTGACCAATGTTTATATATGAATAAATTATGTCTTTTCAGAAGACTTGAATTAAACAACTTTCACCATGTATGACCTTTTTGATGTTTTTGGTGAACCTTTGAATTTTTTGAAAGATTTGGTGTAACTTTTAATCGAGCGACAGACATCTGTCAGGTTTTATTAAAAATATCTTCGTTTATGTTTTGAAGATGAACAAAAATTTTATGGGTTTGAAATGACATGAGGTTGAGCAAATGATGACAGAATATAATTTTTTGGGGTAAATTATACCTTTACCCCCATTTCACAGACAAGGCTTAAAGCCTAGTCCCAGTCTAAAATGCATGCCTGAGCCATTTTAACTAAAAGAAACTTGCACTGACTGATCTTAATCTAAGCCTTAGATTAAGTGAAACCAGACTTTAAAGTGCGCCCTATTATGGGTAATGAAAGATTCATATTTTGGTTTTGGGAGTCTCCAACAACATGTTGACATGCATGCAAGGTCAAAAAACACTTTTATTGTCTTATAATATGCATTTATTCTTACCTTATTGCTCAACGACTCCCAAACAATTCATTTAATGATTCATTTTTCCAAACCCCTCCTTTGTGTGACGCTAGTCTGCGTGATTGGTCCGATTGGTCTCATTTTCATTTCGTCTTGCCTGTAATGCCTGATAAAGCAGAGTTTGTGAGTGCAGTGCTGCTTTGTGTACAGCGTTACCAGGGAAACCGCTATTTTTAACGCTCCAAAAGCGGCACCTAGTGGCAAAGAATGAATTTGCATTTTCATTCAGACCAACACGAAAACACCAACAAGTGGGCGGGCAATATGCTACTGTTTCATGTTGACATGATATGGCTTGGGATTCGTTTTAAAAACAACTTGTTTCAATGATTCAGAGTCGACTCTTTCATTTGAAAGACAATAACTTTATACACGGTGCACTTTTAGATTTAAAACTTTGCAGGATGTTTTCATTCACTTAGAGCTGTGTTACACACTGCATGAAAGGTAATTTTCAAAAATCCATAATAGGAGCACTTTAATATTTACCAAATTCATATACTGTAATATTTGGATGGAACTCTACAAATAACAGGGTAAAATCTCCAAAAACATGGTAACACCTTTTTTGTCAGTGTATTTCCAGATTAATTTGTAGGCCAAATGTTTGCTTATGTGTTTGGTTTGTTTTTTTCACATCTGCATTGATTTTCCCAAATCCCAACAACATTCCGTCAATGCCGTTGTAGGTCTCGTCCATATTTTAAATGGTGAATGTAATTATTGTAATGGTGTACATTTGAAACTGCGCCGCTCATTGTCTGATAGCCATCGTAAGCTTGAATGAGTAATGGGAGCAGATGTCTTCATTTAGAAAACAGGTGTATGTGGTGTTTGACTTGGTTAAAACGATGAAACACACACCTATATATAGACAAGCAAACTCTCATAACCCTCTCAGCATGTGGTGCGTATCCCATCATACCCTCCAGTGTGTTTGCTTCCCCTCTTGGCTCTGTCAAGGCTGTCGCCTTCTCTTTGTTCGGCACTGTTCCATTACTGCCAGCTCCATCCGTGTCATTCATTAGTTGAGGGTCAGCGCGAGGAGATCAGGCACTACGAGCAAATAAAACCGGTGACATGCTCATCAGATCATCAGTCAGCCGCTAGATTAATGCTTTTGTTCTTTAATTAGCAACAGCATCAAACCGTGACTCAACCGGCACAAACTAATCATTAAAAATGAGAGGAGAATGAATCACAGGCGCACTCTTGTTTTAATTTTTGTATTTATTTATTTATTTTTTTGGTGGGCGTTTATGTAGCTTGTGCGTGCCCATTAAAAAGATGTTTTGTGTGTGTATTAACAAGGGAACAAGCCATCAGTTGTCACTGTTCGGTTAATTGTTTGTGGCGCCTTGACGATGAAGGTAGGCGTTCTGACATAACTGCACATGCTGGTAATGTCAGCTTTCAGGAGGAGGATAGGATGAAGTTAACGCTTGTAGTCTTTTCTGGGTCGACACTTGAAGACGCTTTTACCATGCAAACATTTATTTAGTGCCTTAACCTCTGTATTCAAAGCTAGTGTTTGTTACAAAGGCCACATTGTCAAGGGAATGAGATATTCAAGCCACATCCAGACTTCTTTATTGTAAATACCAAGCTGTCTTCAGATTTACAGCTGCTACATGAACATCTTGATGTTTTAGCGGTCTAAAATCTTGCACTTTTGCCTTAAGTATACTTGTAATGTTGTTGAAAATCCAGTTTTACAAGACCGTTGTCCTCCCTCTTGTCGACTCTTAGGATTAAATAGGCTGTTTTTTGCAACTGTACTTTTAATATAAATGATCTCTGTTATGATTTGACTAACTTCATTGCATAGGAAATACTTATGAATGAGGTTGGCATTTGAGCTGCTTTGTGTTTTGAACATAAGTGTGTTCAAATTATAGTTATTTACTGGTTTGGTTCAAGTTAAGAGTTCTGGATAGTTCAACCAAAATGAAAATTGTCGTCATTTACTCAACCTCAAGTTGCTCCAAAGCTGCATCAATTTTTCTATGAATTTTTTTTTTTTTTTTTGTGGTTGTGTTCAGTGGAAGTCGATGGGCACCAGAATTCTTGGCTAATTTTTGGTTTGTTCTTTGCAGAGGAAGGAAATTTGGAACGGCATGACTGTTAGTAAATGACTATAGAATTACAATTTTTTGAGTGAACTATCCATTTAAAGTTCTGTTCACACAGGAAAGAAACTGTAGCTATAAGAGAATAGCGAACTCCACACTATAACCTTAACAATAATGACAGAGCAATGAAATCAGTGGAATGACTTTCAAAGCATGTTTTTCTGTCTGATTAATGATAAATTCAAAGCATCTGCTGCAGTTGAGGTGACGGAACACAGCGCATGTTAGCATAAACATCATCATCTGTTAGTACGGAGGCTAAAATATTTATCTTTATTTGCTATCATTATATGTATCACTCTTTTTGTGAAGGGACACAATTACAGTTAAATGATAGCAAGTAAGTTGCTTACAGAATTAAATATTTAAACGTAGCTTTATACTTAAATATTTACTTGCATAATCCATTGACATACAAACCATTTTGGATCTGTCAGGTACAGTTATCTAGCTAATATGTCCGTTTATATTTCTCATCTGGGGCTGGGTATCACCAGTTACCTCACAATAAGATGTCCATTTTGAAACATGCCATGATTCGATGTCAATCTACTGTATCAAAATATCATAACTAGATAGTAATTTTAAAAAAGCAGCAAATATGCAAAAGAGTCTGAGAAATGTTTTTGTTGGTTTACAGTAGCTAGTCTAGCTCTTCATTTGGAAATGACTTATCTTTGAAAATTGTTTTGTTATATGAATGCATACATGGACACGAGCGCCTAAAGTACTGGTAAAATATTATGACAAAACACTTTGGAACAAAATACTCTTTTAGGTTATGCCTCATACCTGTTGAGATTCCTGGCTATGTGCAAGAAAATTCAGCATTATTGGGCCGGCCATGTGGTATATTAGACATCCTGATCCTTTCTTCTCAAAGCTCCTGACCTCGTTCCTTAAATCACACTTTTGGCTTTCTAAAGGACCGCTTTGAGAGGCAGGGGTTTGATTGACAGGTGCTAATGGGGTCAGAGGTTACAGGCAAGTACATTAGGGCTTTCTGCTCATGCTGACCCTTGCCACACTTTCTGTCAGAGCTGAAGGGCAGCATGATGCATTTCTGCTGCTCGATACGTTTGAGAGACCGGCCCTCCCCACGGACATCACCCCCAGCTCCCCAGCCCAAAACTACATACTAGACATTACTACTGTGGTCACTAGACACCTTTCGGTTGATTAAAGCAGCGTTTTCACACAGTTTGTTATATTGTTCTCATTAATGAACATATCGATGTGCACAAAAATCAGCTAAGCTTGGCACAACATCCGCTAAATGATGTTTTCGGTACAAACATAGCCATCCAAGTGAAGCCTGACATGCCACATACAATTAATTATTGCATTTCATTGGACACACACACACACGTTGATATGCATTGTGCAGGTCATTATCCTGTTACAAACCACATTTACACACATACGTGGTACATATTTGTAATTACTGTCAAGCATAATGCGACACACACACACACACACACACACACTGCGCTAGTAAAAGCAGCTACATGACTAATGATCATTCTCAAATCCTGACATGAGATAAATTTGGTGTTTTTCTTGAGAGAAATTCATCAGTTCTGGCACATCCGCTCTAATGGTCTTTTAATGCTCAAATCAGCAGCCATTTCTGTCAGAGGAAATTCCTCCCTTGAGCCTTTGCAACTGGTTGGCAAGTAAAATAACGTCCTATTATGTGGCTCTTTTTGTAGGGAGCCATAAAGGAGACTCGTTTTGCTTGTCATTAGCTAGTATTTGCATTTATTGCCTGTTTATTTTACCATTAAATGTATTTTCTTTCTGTATGTTCTTTGTAAGTGTTTTTTTAGGGGTGTACATAAAGTATGCATTCTTGCATCCCATCTGTGCCTTTTAAATGGTGCTTTGTGAACATTTGCATCAAACAGACATATTTGGTTGTGTAGTTGCATATCCCACCATAAGCATTGCATTTTGTAAGATGGTGTTCAAAGTGAAAATATATATATTTATTATTGATGCATTTAAATGATCAGTTGTCCTGTTTTTAAAAGTTTTGCACATTGTTTGGCCTATGTTTATTTTTTTCTCCCTTTTTCTTGCAGTTTCTCACTGTTTCTGTGCATCTGTCTTGTTTTTGTAGGGAATGCACGTACAGACTGAGATGGACTTTACAGCCGAGGTGACCGGCAACAGCAAATCTAGCCCTTTCAATGTCAAGTAAGATGACTGTATGTGTGTGTGTGTGTGTGTGTGTCACATTTGATCTACTGTTTAAAAATTTGTGGTCAGTATGTATTTTTTTCCAGAATAAATAATAATTTTTATTTTGCAAGGATGCATTAAATTGATTAAACGTGACACTAAAGACAATTATACTATTATAAAATTGATTTCTACTTCAAATAAATACTTTTTTTTGGGGAAAAAAAAAAAAAGTATTGCAGTTTCCACAAAAATATTAAGCAGCACAATCGTTTTCAACATTGATAATAAGACATTTCTTGAGATTGATTTCTGGATACTGAATACTGGAGCAAATTTTTAAATTGTAATAATGTTTCACAATATCACTGTTTTTACAGTGTTTTTCAACAAATTAATACAGACAAATTAATTGTGAGCACAATAGAAGCATTAAAAAAAAAAGTTACAGACCCAAAACTTTTTAACAGTATTGTGTGTAAAGTCGGATCCAAAAGTCTGAGACCACTAGTCAAAATGCTTCTGTTTTTACATTGTTTTGTGGTTCAGTAATATCATTTTAATTTTTACAAATTTGATTATCAGCAGAAACAGTTTTAAGTTGAAAAAGTAGTGTAGTTTAAAAAATAAATAAAATTAACAATAGTGTGTGACACCTTACGATCATGTTCTTCAACATGATTGAACAATGATCCAAAGAGGATCTTCAGCTTGAGTGGAAACAAGAACATCTGTGCGTTACTTATTTCACTATTGATCTAGAAATAGTTCCGAATTTTAAATATCCTTTCTTAGTTTTACATAATAGTATTTTTTAGACTTCACTGTACTGTATATGTTGTTGTTTTTGTTGTTTAATATGTGCTATTTTTTTTCATATCATATCATTAGCTAACATCCCAATTTTCCTGCTCCTCATTGAGAAGATCAAGGCTTTGTGGCACTTGCATATAAAATGATTATTCATTAAGCAGCTTCAGAAAGCAGAGGGGAAGGGCTCACACAACACAAACAAACACATGCATTAATCAAGGAGAGAGATGACTAATGAGCCAGTCTGGGATTAGAGACTCTCTCGCCAACCTCCTCTGAATCCCAGAGCGCATCTGAACATTAGAGTCTGGGCTCACTCCCGGCCTTCAGTACCTCTGATCGACACTTCTGATGCACTCTCTGTTTCCACACACTCAAACACACACATCAGACAGGACCACAGTGGTGTGAATGCCACTGAATCATGCTTTCTTTAAGCTAATCTATCGATTTACAAAACAAAACGTTTTGTTGTCTCTCTATTTTTATTTTACTTATGTTCCCTTAGTGGCCATATTGTCCATGCTTTTCTACATTACAAACAATCATCTCTTCTGGCAGGTTTTTACTAAATTGAATTTTTTTAAAATTGAATTTATTATCTCTCCCATGCTTTCATTCTTTTGGACGTCATATGCTAATTTATGCCTTCTGGTGATTTTGGAAATACTACATTCTGTGTTATAATAGGTTCTAAATATATTGGAGATTTGTTTAGGTCATTAAAGGAAGAATTTACCCACAAATTTGTTGAAAATATACTTACCCTCAGGCCATTCAAGATGGAGGTGATTTTGTTTCTTGATCAGAACGAATTTGAAGAAATGTAGCATTACATCCCTTGCTCGCCAATGGATCCTCTGCAGTGAATGGGTGCCGTCAGAATGAGAGTCCAAACAGCTGTTAAAAACGTTACAATTACCCACAAGTAATCCACACCACTCCAGTCCATCAGTTAATGTCTTTTAAAGTGAAAAGCTGCTTGTAAGATGTTTGTAAGAAACAAATCCATCAAGACAATTTAACGTTCGCCAAAATTCCAGCCCATAATCCATAATAATGTTTTCTCCAGTGAAAAAGTCCATCCCCTGTTGTCCTCTCACACCAAAATCCACCAGTGTATACGGAAGCAGTGTTTTCAAGTCAAAAACAGCTTCACAAGGCTTTAATTGATGGACTGGAGTAATGTGGATTATACTTGTAGATTATTGTGATGTTTTTATCAGCTGTTTGGACTCTCATTTTGACGGCACCCATTCACTGCAGATGATCCATTGATGAACAAGTGATGCAATGCTAAGTTTCTCCAAATCTGTTCTCATAAAGACAAAAACTCATCTACATCTTGAATGGCCTGAGGGTGCGCAGTATCTTGGGTGAATTATTCCTTTAAGTTCTATACAAATTTGTAGATCTTGTAAGGTTTTATCTTTGTTCACAGTCTCCTGTTTGCACAGAATGGATTTCGTGAGGGAGTCAAATATTCCCCTAAACACATTCAGAGCACAGACGGACAGTAAGGAGGGTTGATAGGGTCACATCCTCACAGCGTGACTCCTCTACCAGCCTCTCACCATAGCAACCGGCTGTGCCATCACTGTGAGGAATGCTGTATGCTCTCTGCTCTCGGCAAATGATCCTTGAAATTGAGAGGGAAAAAATGAATTATCACTTGCACTTTGAATATAGAAATTGAAAGCCATAAGTACGGACAGCACTTTGCTAATAACATTTATAGGTTGTAGGAATGTGTAATTCCAAGAAAGTGTTCAGTGGCTTTATGGTTGGTCACCTTAAAGGAATAGTTCGCTCACCCTCATGTCGTTTCAAACCCGTATGAGTTTCTTTCTTCCGTTAAACACAAAATGAGAATTTTTGAAAAATCGCAACTCTTATGAAAAAGACTTTCAAGTGACCGCGTCTGCCCAGATCAAGAAAGGAGCAAAAAAAAAAAAAGAAAAAAAAAACACAACACAATTACAGGACCATAAAAATAGTCCTAAAATATTGTAATAAAAGTAATAGTCTATAATGATAGTAAATAAATATAGGCTAATATAATAATCAAATCCTTAAGCTTTTATCATATTGATCATTTTTTCCCACTGAATAACAAGCTTCTCTTTCATGAAACTCAAAAATAAAGAATTTCTATGTAAATCAATGGTAAAACTGTTCTCACATAAATTGTTGCTTTGAATTCAATGCAACAGTTTACGTGAGAATTGTTTTTCTGCTTGTGTTTCATGATTGATGCCCTGTGTGAATTGGCTTGTATTGTCAACTAGAAAACAGGAAGAGATGAAGAAGTGTAATTTCTGAGCACAGATGAGTCTTTATGAATCATGTGATTTAAAAAGGACACTGACATACACTTGAACTACGGGTAGAAATGAGACCGGTTAAACTAAGTTATACTTTGTGTATTATAAGCAATACAACTAAACAATATAACTAAAAAAAAAAAAAACCTTTCTATGGCATTCAACACTGTTCTCAACTAGATTTTACTGTTGTAGTTCTTACATTTAGAATTGTGACTGACTTGTTAAAATGATGGTTTATCTTATTAAAAATACACACAAATACAAAAGTAGATCTAAATAAATAGATGTATTTGTGTCTTTTCAATGAGTTAAACCATCATTCAAGAAGTAGATTCAATTTTTTTGATCAAAAATATAAAAACAATTATTACAATTGTTATATTAGTATATTATTACTGTATTACAATATAATAACTGTTTATATTTTAAAATGTGATTTCCTGTGATGGCAAAGCAGCCATTATGCAGCCTTCAGTGTCACATGATCTTTCAGAAATCATTCTAATATGCTGATTTGCTGCTCAAGAAACCATTTTTATTATTATCAGTGTGGAATAATATGGAAATCATGATACATTTTTGTTCAGGATTCTTTGATTGAGAAAGTTCAAAAGAACAGAGTTTATTTGAAATTTGTAACATTATAAATGACATTACTGTAATTTTTTTGAATGATTCAATTACTGTAATCACAGTTTTGAATAGATCCATTGAAACGGAATGCTCAGTAATGGACATTATTTTCTTTGCTTACTCTATCATCTGTAAAATCCTTTCAAAAATATTGTCAGTATTCAATATACTTCGCCAAGCTCCAGTTTTCTGAAATCTTTTTTCCTCCTTAGTCTCTTCGTTTCTCTCAGACTGTTTTATATTTCCTTTTGTATATGTGTCTCATTTGGCCTTTTGCACCTGTCTGTTGTGTTTCCATCTCCCATCACTTCATCATCTTATTGTGTCATCGGCATCTGCCCCTGCGGCCCCTTCTCCATAAGCCCTTCACTTCTCCACCTTTGTTCCTTTCGCGCCTCTCTCCGTCTGTTTTCCCTTCTCTTCTCTTCTCTTCCTCTGTCTGTCGTCCTCTGTGTAGTCATTCTGAGGGGCCGCAGACTCATCTGTGCGCTCTTATCTGCTGTGCCATTGTGCCGTTGACTCCCTGCTGTCAACCCCTCGGGCCTCTTTCACACTGACACCCGTTTATCATCATCCTCTCATCACCCTCTCTGCCAATCACACACACACACCCACTGATAACCATCCGCTTTATCAGAGAGACAGTGAGAAAATCTTAAACTCTAACCCCATCAGCGTTGAGCCCGATTCCTGCGTCTAACTCCGCATTTCCTCTTAACTGATCTCGATTCAGTCTGCAGGATAACATTTCAGACACACGCCGCCTCTGGGGCTTTAATTTCGGCTAAGATAAACAGCAGTATCAAAGATTTGCCTTGTATTAGTTTCTGCCACGAGATTATACCTGGGTGCTTAAGATTTTCTAATAGAAAGCATGCAATCTCTCTTGAATCAATTAAGCGAGAGCTGTTCTCAAGTGAAAGGTAATTGAAGTAATGAAAAGAGGTGGTGCTGGTAATCTGGGGCTCAGCGGTCAGTATCGTAGTGGATTAGAGCCGCATTGTGACGGTGTCAGCGCCACGTCTGATCGATACGGTGGTATGATGATGACGACGACGGTGATGGGAGGTGCACTGAGAACCCCATTCTGAGCTTAAGCATCTGACTGACAGCATTGCAGTGAGCAGCTTAGATACATCTGGAGGCTTAAACTTCAGAATGTGAATCTCAGACTATCTCAGATTGGGGAATTTTAAAGTTTGTTGGCCTACAGGTTTGTAGAGTATTCACAGAGGTTTGTGGAAGTTATATTAGAGGTTTATGCAGCCGATCCTATAGGAAAACAACTGTTTTGTGGGATGGTGATTTTGTATAGAAACATACAGTAAAAAAAAAAAAGCAAGCATAAATGTCCACCTCTTCACATAACTGTCAGTGGGGCGTAAGCTGTTCATATGAAAACATGTGGATTCATTAGCCACCAATTTGCCAAAACGTAAAGTAGTTAAGAAATGCTGAACTATAAAGGTTCCAAAAGGGGGTCGTTGCAGAAATGCAGTAGAAATACAGTTATGGTTCCCCATAGAACCTTTTGGTGAACTGTTCTTAAAACCATTTTTTTTTTCTCAGTGAAGAACATTTAAAAAATTCTAAAGAACCCTTTTCTACTATAAAGGCCTTTTGTGGAATGGAAAGGTTCTGCCGAACCACAGACACCAATAAAGAACCTTTATTTTTAAGAGTGATGAGAGTCTTTTGGGTTTATGACATTTAGAATAGCATACTAAATTAGAATATCAAATTATTTTCTACTTAAATTCTCTTACTGTTTACGCACCCTCATGATGTTTTAGTCAAAAGGAGAAATTTAGTGAAATGCACATGCATTGGAGACTGACATTATTTTTCTTTTCTTTGCACGCAAAAAGCATTCTTGTAGCTTCATAAAATTACAATTGAACCACTGATGTCACATGGACTATTTTAATGATGTCCTTGCTACTTTTCTGGGCCTTGAACGTGGTAATTCACTTGCTGTCTGTGCGGGGTCAGAAAGCTCTTAAAAAATATCTTAATTTGTGTTCCAAAGATGAACGAAGGTCTTACAGGTTTGGAATGACATGAGGGTGAGTAATGACAGAATTTTGACATTTTTGGGTGAACTATCCCTTTATGTTTATCTTTTTCTCTGCCGTAGCTCTCAAATCTAAATCATGTACATCTAAATACTGCATGCTGTGTCAAGATTTGTCAAGTTTTGACACCAATGACTTAATAGTTGTCATTGTCATTGACATCAAAACTTTTTGAGGAAATACTTCAAATCGGTAAAAGGCAGTTAGATGGACCACATTTATGGTGCTCATTTTGACTTGTTTTGGACCCTGAGAGGTCTCCATCCACATATATAATATGGAAATAAGGCGAATAAGGATAATTTTAATTTTTAATATCACTTTAATGTCTTTTGACAGCATCTTTGGTGTCCTACACAGAAAAATAAGGGTTAAAAATGTTACCTTTTGGGGTTTTTGGGTACCTTAAGTGTAGGTATTACTACTCTAAAGTACTAATATGTACCTATTTGGGGGAAAAAAGGTGCAAATATGTCCTTTTAAGGGTACTGCTCCAGGGACAAGCTGTTGTACCCAAAAAGGTACAATTTTAAACCCTTGTTTTTCTGTGTGTAGGCTCATTCTGGTGGAAGGAATGTCATGCAAGTATACTGATCTGTACTGACCTGAAAACTTCCCCAACTAGAAATTCTTCCCACCTCAAAAAGAGGATTTAGACAACTTCACAGCTCATATAAAACATTTGTTCCATGGATCTCCATTGTTAGTGTGTTATCGTAAGTACGTTTAGCATCAAAATTACTGCGGTAATCAGACGTGTGGGATAGATGCAGTACATGCTCTAGTTAAAAATCATTTTGAACATTTCTGTATGAGTAGCAGTTAAGACGAAGTGTTTCTTTAAAGTAACCTGCCAATTACCTTTGTGTTTGCAAAGTGCTGTTTAAGTAAGTTTTACCAACCCCCGTATTTATTCCGATGGTAAACGGGTTTAACATTAGTCATCCTTTAATGCTGTGAGTCTGGCGTATTAGCCGCTGGAGACTGAGAGCGTGATTGTACATGCGGTGCTTTCTGCATCCCTGTTGAGTGACTGGATCCCTGATTGTGAGGCCGAATTAAAGTCCTTCTGAATAGCAGGATTATTTCAACCCTGTAGGGGAGCTTTACTCTGGGTTAAACACTCTCAGGTAAACACACAGCCTTGTTCACACCTCTTCACATACATTTTCCATTACTCAATCCTCTCCAACCTACATCAGACATCTCCGAATCCGCAACACAATAGTCGACGCATAAAGAAACGGCAACTGTATTCAAATAGTCCTTCATTCAGAGGAGAAGTATGGCATGTTTCTCTAGGAACTCTTGCGAAGCTGGCCCACACTCGGCCCGTACACAATCACAAGAGAGACTGTTAATCTGAACCACAGCTCGTATTTGTGCAAAGCTGCTGAAGCTCAGCACTTTGAAGATGGAGAGTTGAAAAGACGAGAGAGCTTTGGTAATTTGCTCTCTTTTATTCCTATCTGCCTTTTATTTCCCTTTTTGTACCTTCTGTCTGTATGGAAGAGAGAGCAGGTAAATAAAGAGGACACCTGCTCAAGTGCCCCTTTCCTGTTTCACAGCCATGCTTTCATCCGCTGTCCTCATCTTTAGACGATGTGGCAGGCTTTCTTCACCGTTCATTTGTTTGCCTATTGATGCTGGATGTTTAACCAAAGAGGAAAAGTAGGAGTGAGGTAATGAACGAAAGAAACGAGGGTTCTGAGCTCTGTTCCAAATCATAGAAAAGCTGCCCCAACAATCGTTATTGTAGGACTGATCCAAAAGGTAGGCAACTTCATTATGCTGCCTCGTAAGATACCTTATTTAGGCTCGATTGTATGAAATTGTAGCCTTTGTAGTATATAAAATTGTAATATAAAATGTAAATGATAAAACATATTTACATTTCAATATATTTAAATATAAAATATAATTGTAAAATTTAAAATAACTGCTTTTTCATTTTAATATATTTTAATTTATTACATTGATGGCAAGGTTGAATTTTGACATGCTTCTTCAGCATGCAATCAGTATGCTATGGAAGCCCGTTTCCGCCACTGAAAAAAAAAAAAAAAAGGTTATTGCGGTTATTTTATCTCACAATTCTGACTTTTTTTTCACTGAATTGTGAATCGCAATTGCGATTTAAAGTCCAATTTTGAGGGGGAAAAAAGACTTGATATGTTCTCAGAATTGCGAGGTTATGTCTCACAATTCTGACTTAACTCGCAATTGCGTGTTAAAAAGTGTCAGAATTGTGAGTTTATATCTCGCAGTTCTGACTTTATTTCTCAGAATTGCGAGTTTATATCTCACAATTATGACTTTAAAACTCACAGTTGCGAGTTTATATCACGCAATTCTGACTTTATTATTATTTTTTATTCAGTGGCGGAAACGGGCTTCCATGGTATGCTGATTTTGTGAAACATTACAAAATAAAAGAGAAATTTTTTTTTTTTTTGTGGAAATTGTGATCATTTTCACAAAGAAAAGTTACTCTACATTTTAAAAAATTAATAAAAACCTTTATGTAAATAGAAATTACAGACCCCAAACTTTTAAATGTGACACATATTTAAAAAAAAGTAGAATTACAAATAAATTAAGTATAAAATTTGCATGCTATGAGTATTAGCTTGCTTATTAGACAAAGTATTGTGCTGTTCCTCTCACCTGCACTGAATTCAATTGTGAGTTGAGTCCCCACATCAGTCACTTTTTCATTAAGAATATTTTCTAAGATGACAGCTGGTAGGCAGTGGATGACTAAGCAGCAGGGCTAGTGCCCCTGAAGTGTCCCTCTAACCTTAGAAAATACATACAATAAATAGCTCATGGTGCATGGAATGAGTGCATAGTATGTAATTTAGGACACAACATTTTGAAATGGAGATTGAGAGAGGGAGTGCAAGATAGAAGGGTGCCGGGAATTTTTTTCCCCTCGTTTAAGCCTGACTAATTATTTCGGGGCTCCCTGGCCCCTCCTCAAGGAGCTGAGTCTCTTTGAAATTTCTTATTTGAGCCGGCCTTGATTAACGAAACTTCTGGTGAGTTGATGAAATTGCACTTCACAGGATTTACTCATGCTTACCACAGTTTTTCCCCCCCGTCTTTGTTGTTGTTGTTTGCGGTTTCCATCTCATGGTGATTGTGTTTAAACCCCATCTCTCTCTCTCTTTCTTTCTCTCTCTCGCTCTCAGACAGAGTTATCTGTGCTAGGGTAGCTTATCAGTGTTGAGTCCTCTGAGCTCAGGGCAGACAGCTCTCTCCTGCATTAGCATCTCAACAGTCTCAGCTCTTTCTCCAAATAGACTCTCACACACAGTCAGACACAATCTGCACTACATACCTCAGGAAAAATGAGAGAATTAAAGTCAAACAGGAGCTTGGAGAAGGGTGTATTTATGTTTGTAGTGTTTGTGTGTGTGTGGTCAGCCTGCTGGAGTCATTAAGACCTCACACACGGGTAAATTATTGGGCTAGATGCCTGTTTGGGAGTGTTGCAGCTCAAGGCCTCAGGAAAAGAGAGACTCTCCACACATTCTTTAAATCGCAAGTGTTTTATTTTACCACCTCATGCTCACTCACACCTGACTGGAATCACTGCAGAGACCAGAGAGACGGTGCGTCCTTCAAAGCCTTTAGATAACATGAGCACTGCCATTATAGCAATACAACTGATCATTAAGTGGTTATTGCAGAAGAACCTAGTATGCCGAGAGAAAGGAATCTTTGTTTTTCAGGCTTTTGATGTTTTTCGATATACATCTTGCTATATATTTCCTCTGAATTAGCTTAAAGTAGTTTTGTATTTTTTCAAACAGAGGACCGATCATTTCAACCTAACAGCCACTGTTACAATAAAATTGCAATGAATATGTTTAAATGAATGGTTCATGGACGTTTAGTATGCTGACACAAACATGTATTATGTATTATTTATTTATAATGCATTATTTCTTAAAATTAGCAAAAACATCTTTTATAACCGTCGCAGAAATATAATCTATATAAATATAAATATAATATATAATATAATTGCTTTTTTTTTAAAAAATTTTAAAGAAATTAATATTTCACTAAATTGATCAAAAGTGATAGTAAAGACATTTATATTAGTACAAAATGTTTCTTTATTCCAGTAAATGCTGTTCTTTTGAATTTTCAATTCATTAAACATTCTGAAAAGATATGCTTTATATAATATAAGAGCGGCACAACTGTTTTTAACATTGATAATCATAATATTTTCTTCAACAAATCAGCATATTAGAATGATTTCTGAAGGATCACGTGACACTGAAGACTAGAGTAATGATGCTGAAAATTCAGTTTTGCGTCACAAGACTAAATTACATTTTAATCCAATCAAATAGAAAACAGCTATTTTATATTGAAATAATATTTGAAACATATTGAAATAATGTTCTCTGTAATTGCTGGGGTATGTTGTATTTGTTCCTCATAATCTGTCCCTCAAGCATAATGACATGTACTTCACATGTACTTCGTTGGAAGAATAGCACTGTGGACCCAGCGCTTCTAATTAATTTTTTTTAACCTATTTGATTTGTTTGCTTCTCAGTGTTCTAGTTTTCTTGACTATTCAAAGTGAAATGAATCCCCTCTGAGAGTTTAGCCTTGAATTCGAGAATTTGTTGTATTTGAAGTTGTTTCAGGGCTGATCATCAGGACTAGCTCTGGGATGAGGCTCTTCAGGGCTTAGTATGTAGTGTGCACACTATTTCAAGTGCATCAAACTTTATAAACCATTGTTCTTGTTGATTCGATGCAGACTGGCTCTCACTCGTTCTCTGTTAAGTGCTACTAGTTTCTGATCAAGAAAATTAACTGCAAAAAAAGCAAAGATAAATAAATAACAGCAGTAGAGACAGTTTTGGTTACACTTTCATTTCCAGACGACATGCGAGTCTAAACTAATGGCTCGCACATAATCTAAAGTGCTCTGTAACACATTCACTTCATTCCAGATTTTAATTGGTTTGTTTTTGCCAGGCTCAATTGTAGCCTTATGTCAGTTTTATACATTCACTTAGTGAAATGTTAAATGATGGTTTTTTGATAGTTTTATTAAAAAAAAAGTTTAAGATATACGCTACTATTTAAAGGTTCGAGCTCAGTAAGTTTGAAATGAAAGAGATTACTACCTTTATTCAGCAAGGTTACATTAATGAGATTTTTGTCCTAAAGATAAATTAAAAAGATTTAAGATTAAGGTTTCCACAATAATACTAAGCAGCACAAATATCATTCATTTAGAATGATTTCTGAGGAATCATGTGACGCTGAAGACTGGAGTAATCATCACAGCCATCACAGAAATAAAATGCATTTTAAAATATATTCAAATCAAAAACCGTTATCAATTTATTTATGTAAAAGTATTTTGTAATATTAATTTTTACTGTATAAGATGTTTGAAAGTGACTTCTTTAAAGATAAATAAACAACATTCAAAATCTTACCAACCCCAAATTTTCAAACAGTATGTTGAAAAAATAAATTGAATTAAAATATTTAGTAAATTACATGTTTGGATGTTTTAAATTGTAATACTATTTCTCAATATTAGTGTTTTTTAAATAATGTTATCAACCCCAATTTATTTATTTTTTTAACAGCATTGTGATTTTTTTATTTGATTTATTTATTATTATTATTATTTTTTTATACTAATAGACTATTTGTGACCCTGGACCACAAAACCAGTCTTAAGTGTCAACTTTTCTGAATAAATAATCTTTCCATTGATGTATGGTTTGTTAGGTTCGGACAATATTTGGCCGAGATACAACTATTTGAAAATCTAAATATTGAGAAAATCGCCATGCATATTACTAATCAAAAGTTTTTATATATTTACAGTAGGAAATTCACAAAATATCTTCATGGAACATGATGTTTACTTAATATCCTAATGATTTTTGGCATAAAAGAAAAATGGATAATTTTGACCCATACAATGTATTTTTGGCAATTGCTACTAATATACCCCAGCGACTTAAGACTGGTTTTGTGGTCCAGGGTCACATTTATTAATTTACAGATTTATTTATTTTTTTTAATTCTCACAGTATTCTAAACATGTTTTCATACAATGACAGTTCATTGCGGGGAAAAAAAAAAAAAAGATTATTTGTTGCTTGCAAAGCTCAATGGAGAAAGCTGCTTTTTGTGAACTGATCTTGTTGTTACATCATTTACCAGCAGGGGCTAATGGGAACTAACCAGCCAAACATGAAATACTGCACTGACCAATCAGCTTCCAGAATTACCCGTTTCATAAAATGCTTTCTAACAGTTCGGTGTGTCATGTTTACTTAATTTCAAATCCGTTGTCGGTCGGTCTCTGCCTGTCTTTCTCTCTCTTCAGCTCCTGCAGTGGCTCACTGTACTCACTCATGTATGACTCTGCAAATATTCCACCATGAAGAGCTATTAGTTGTGGATTAAAGGCGGATGATCGCCACTGCAGTGCAACGAACCGTTCTGTCCACAGTTATCCACTTACACTCCCGCTATATCATCACACCACATGCCAAGAACATTAACTGCTGAAAAAGGGGAAAACAGGGAAAAAAAAGAGGAGCATTTGAAAATTAGTCAGAAAGGCAGACATCATGGAAACTATTTCAGCAGGGAATGTAGGAAAACAGGATCATGTGCTAGAGAGCTGACTAACACAGACATGTACAGCGGCTCAGCACCCGCGTGTGTGGGAGATCTGAGGGCCAGGAGACAGTGAGTTTACACGGGTTTATGTTGTGCAGTCTGACTTCTTAATATTGTGACTGATGGGTTTTTGTTCTTGTGTGTATGCAGCAGCAGCCTCACAAAGACGGTGGAGATTTCAGGAGAGCAAGGGCCTCTAGGAATTCACGTGGTGCCATACTGTTCCTCTCTCAGCGGAAGGTTAGTGCAGCATTTCTCACTCTCTCTCCTCCTCGTACGCAAACACACACTTTCCCGTGATGCATGTCTTACCTAAAGCATGGTGACGTGCGCCAGAGAAATCTAAAGCTGCACCGCACACATTCAGAGCTTTGTTTGTGTCTGCCTGTTTTTTGGTGTGGGGGATTATGGGAGTGTTTTGTGCTGCTCTCCTGCTTTTGAAGTCGTGATTCAGAAGTGGGTGTTTGTAGCTTTTAGTTCATGTCTTTTTAGCTTTTGGGCTATCTGTATGCTAGTATACTACTTAAGGTTGACAAAATAAGTTTAGCAGAATTTAATAAGAACTTAATAAGAATTTAAAATACTAATGACTCATCCTGCACTAGTTTTTTTTTTTGTCCAATCAAATTCACTCTTATGATAATGTCCCTGCCCTAATACAACATGCAGCTGATTGAATTGCAAGTTTAACGCCTATAATATTATTATAATAAATTTATGTATGTATTTTTTATTTTTTTTTATTTATTTAAAAGATGCAGACCTATATTTTTCACCTCAACTTATGATTTTTCTAGAAAATTTGACGGAATTTTTAAAATGGAAAATGCATTATGAATTGTGTATGTTATTCATGGAGTCTTAAAATAATTTTAGAAGTGATGTATTTAAACCTTCCAAGCAAATGGGTCACATTTTATTTATAAATGATGATTTTAATTTCCCAATCAGAACAGATTTTGTGAAGGAGGGGGAAAAGGGGGGGGGAATTATGCATTTTTTAATTGTAGCCTTTAAAATTTTTTCAATTAAATTATATTGTTTAGAACTTTGGATTTTTTTTCACATTTATTTTTAAATGATTCTAAGTTTCTCAGACCAGAGAAGAAGATTTAGTGAGTAAACAAAAATACAACAATAACAATCTACATTTCATCTAAAGATTGGAAAAAACGTGTCTATTTTTTAGAACAACATACACTGATGACTTGTGCACAATGAGAACACAAATATGCATTAAGATGTAAATGATCTGTTTTTTGCTTGGCTAAGGTCTGTATACCTGCATAGTTCTCACTGTTATTCATCAGGGCCGAGTTGCTGAACACTGAATAGATGACAGTCATATGTTGATGTGCTTATGGTTGTGGACAGGACTTTTGTTCCTTTAATGCTTCAGTGGTGAGGAACAGGTAGAGCGAGTGAAGAATGTGTGTTCCTGTGGGAGATGGCTGGGCGTCCTGTGGTGGTCAGACTGCTGCAGCTGCTGTTTGGAGCGGGTCAGCAGTATATAAACCCACAGCTCTGTTTGATGGCAGGAGCAGGGCCGTGGGGTCAGCATCGAGTGCTGCTGGCTCAGGAAAACTCATCACCACATTTTGTAGGGTAAATGAGAGGGGTTAAAAGTTAAGTACTTCAGCTCTAAAGGGGGAGTTTGGGGGAGACCATTTGTAAAAATAAGTTAGATTTAGTTTTTATATCTAACTTACACTTTCTCCATTGTTTATTCTACGGTAGTTTTTGATGTATTACTATATACCAGTAACCATATTAGTATTACACAGTATTAGTTATTTATTTGTGGTTATTTGCTTTAGTACACTAACTTTCAAAGATTTGCGGCTCTTATGTTCAAGGCTGCATTTATTTGATCACAAATACAGTAAAAACAGTGACATTATTGCAATTTAAAATAACTGTTTTCTGTTTGAATATATTTTAAAATATCATGTATTTCTGTGATGGCAACGCTAAATCTTTTAGCATAATTACTCCAGTCTTCAATGTCACGTGATCTTTTAGAAATTATTCAACATGCTGATTTGATGCTCGAGAAGCATTTCTAATTATTTTTAATGTTGAAAACAGTTGTGTTGCTTAATATTTTCTGGAAAACCCTGCTGCTATATTTTTTTCAGGATTCTTTGATGAATAGAAAGTTCAAATGATCAACATTTATTGTCTTTACTGGGATTTTGGTCAATATAATGCATCCTTGCTGAAAACAATTATTCATTTCTTTAAAGATAAATAAATAAAATCTTACTTACCCCAAACTTTTGAAAGGTATGTTTTTCACCTTCAAATTCTTAATTCTGGTGTTTAAAAATTGTAAATTAAATAATTTTGTTTGCAATTTTTAATTTATTTTAAATCAATTTTTTTTAAGGCTGACAAAATCATATAGATTGGTTATACTGGCCATTATATCCCTTATTGACAGGCCCACCAACATGTGGTGCATGTGGATTTTTAATGACTGATGGAAAAAAGTGTTTGTCATTCTATCCCTAGCTTAGCTTTGGTGATTTTTTTTGTGCATGAACAAATTGAAGCTGTCCTGATTTTGATGTCTTTGATTCGGCCTGCAGAAGACTGGCTATTGGAGGTCACATAATCTTGCAATTTCTGAGTAACTTCAGCTAACATTCACCTGGCATGAACTTCTGTGGAATGGCTCAGTTAATGACCAGATGTTTTTACAGTTGAGCGCTCTTACTGTCTGACATGCACTAAGTAACTCTTTCTCTTTCTGACTGAAACTGAGTCATCAGAGAGAGTCACGAGGGACTGAGACAGCACAGGAGTCTTAATAAAGACAGATACCTCCCTGTAGGATTGAGTCTTTTTCTCTAGTTTCTCTTGCTCTCTCCTCCTGTATCTCTCCATCATCCCCCTCACTCACGTCTCCCACAGGCCGTAACCTCCATCTGTTTCCTTTAGACATGCCGTGCCCCTCGCTCTCTCTGCGTGTCAAAGGTCACCCCATCTTAAGACTGCAGTAATATTCTCCAATGGTGAGGCGAGCGATAACGTAAACAGGCCTGTTAGCTAATGCAGAGTGACTTCATGTGGACGGGAAGCCTTTAGCACATCTAATGGAGGGGTGAAGAGATCCTTCCTGAGCATTAGAAGGTCACACTCTCACGTCTTATACCAACACAAGGCTAATTCACTCCAGAACCAGTGCCGTTCTCTTCATACAGATTCCAGACCGCTAATCTGACCTCTGTTTTTGGAGAGTTTTTACACGCACTTGTTTTTGTTATTGATCATTTTATTTAGTCTGAAGGTGATAATAGGAGACGTTATTAGTTTATATTAGGGTTTCTTAAATTTACTAGTCGACTAGTAGAGAATGCTGAATAATAAGTTGCAGTGGTAGCATATTCTACTGCTTTACTGCTTTATGGTTTTCATGATTTTATTGTGATACCATATTTTACAGTTAATGGTTTGGCTGTTTAAAGGGCTGCTTTATATAATGATTTTTGTAGGATAATGACAATGTGTTGTGTATGTGTGCAGCATCCTGGAGTTCAAGACAAAGTTTCCTTTGAGGACAGTATTTGTTTTTTTGTTTTTTTCACGTTAAACACACAAAGCGGTTTTTGATAGAAAATAACCACACGTAATGTACCAGCTAATATCTGATAATACCATTTTGTAATAGGTGGAATCTGCTGGTAATGTATTATTGTGGAGTCTGATGATAAATTATTTAATGTGTTGATATGCTAGTGTAAAAATGACCGTTAGCCACTTTAAGATTGGTCTATTACTGGCATACACTACTGTCCAAAAGTTTGGGGTCATAATTATTAATAATTAATTAATTAATTTTCACCATGGATGCATTAAATTTATCAAATTGACAGTACATACACTGATAATGTTACAAAATATTCTATTTAAAATAAATGCTTTTTGAATTTTTTTCATTAAAAGAAAATTTTCCACAAAAATATTAAGCAGCACAACTGTATTCAACATTGATGATAATAATAAGAAATGTTTCTTGAGCAGCAAAACAGCATATTAGACTGATTTCTGAAGGATAATGTGATGCTGAATACTGCAGTAATCCTGATGAAAATTCAGATTTACATCACAGGAATAAATTATATTTTAAATAACTATTTTACAATATCAATTCTGTATTTGATCAAATAAATGCATCCTTGGTGAGCATAACATACTTATCTTAAAAGCATTTTGAAAAGGCCACATAGTATAGCAGTTGAAGCTGATCTGTGCTGTATCTGTGGACATGTGCATGTTTTTAGTGATGTGTAGAATCATAAACAGGCCGGTTTGTGGCTCTTGCTGTGAGCTGGCTGTCAGCAGCTGAAGATGAATATACTTAGCCTCTTTCATATACTTACCGAAAACTCAACCTGTATCCCTCCAGTCAAATATCACCTCTCTGAGGAAAGCATTTCAGTCCTGTGTGTCTCCCCAAACGTCCATCTGAATTTCTGCAAAGATGTCTTCCGTAATTTGTCCAAGCCTCTACAGCACCGCAGACAGGCCCACTGTAATGTATGAATGTGTTATTTGTGTGCAGCGCCTGCAGGTGAAGACTGAAGGATTAATACTTGTCTGCCGTTCATGCTCCTGCTTTATGAGTTTCTCCAGCCTGATGGCCTTTATCACTGCCAGCCATAGCGCTTCTGTCTTGTGTTTTGCCAAGCAACTGTGTATGTGGGTTTTTCGTGGTGCTTGGGAGGGCAAAACTTAAAGCATCAGTAAAGTAGTGATAAGGTTTTAGAGATGTTTTATAGATGTAATTAATAAAATGGGTGAAAAAAAATTTAACACTAATCTTATAAGGTTCAAATGAACAACATTTATTTGAAATAGAAATATTTTGTATAACATCATGAATGTCTTTACTGTGATTTTGGTCAATATAACGCATCCTTGCTGAAAACAATTATTAATTTCTTTAAACATAAATAAATAAAATCTTACTGACCCCAAACTTTTGAAGAGTATGTTTTTTCCCCTTCAAATTCTTAATTCTGTTGTTTAAAAATATATATTTTTTTATTTTATTTTTTTTAAGTCTGACAAAATCGTATAGATTGGTTATACTGGCCATTATATTCCTTATTAACAGGCCCACCAACATTTGTGGTGCATGTGGATTTTTTTTTTTAATGACCGATGGAAAAAAGTATACATGCAAATAGAGCGCCAAGTGGCTGAATTAATGCAAATATATTTGAGCAAATATATATTTGAAAAAGGAAAATAAATCTTACATTATACAAGATGAAAGTGTGTGAAGCACTCCCTGTCCAACAATGACATCAACAGATAAAGCTTTAGAGGGGGCGATGTCTCAAACAGATCTGGAACGCAAATTTATCCTGGACTAAAACAAAACCAAATGCATATAGGAGACTTCCTCATTTCACAAGTTCTCTACATTACATTGGTGTGGACGGTGTTGATGTTATTACTTGAATAAGTAGCTTTTTGTAATTACTGTGTAATTACTGTGTAATTATGGTGATTTTCATGTGCTGTTGTTCTATTATAATACAATAGCGCAGCCTGTCATGGCCAGTTGCTGGCTGGTGCTGTGCTCTATTTTGTTGGTAATTTATGGTTTGCTCTCTCTCAGGGCTTTGGGTCTGCACATTCGAGGCGTGGAAGAGAACAGTCGGTCCAAAAGGGAAGGCATCTTTCAGGACGACGAGTGTATCGTTAAAATTAATGATACTGAATTAATGGACAAATCCTTTTCGCAGTGAGTCTCTTTCTTTTTCACCTTCTAGTCTCCCCTCTCTGTCTACAGCTCCTGATATCCTTTCCTTCCTGTCTTGATACTTAGTTTTAGCCCTATCTTTTCATGTCATGCTTGTAAAAACAAGCATGGTGTCCATTGTTGTACTCTATTTATGGCTATCAACTCTGGACTGGTCTCAAAAGCAGAAAAACACTCAACCCAGAGCTACAGAGCCCATCCAGCAGTCATGGTCATTTACTGTGCTGTGTCTGGTGTTTGTGGCAGATCTTCTTCTCTTGCACTGCATTACTGCACGCTGTCAAGCTGATTAGAGATCTGCTACCTGACCCAAAGCTGTCAGGATCTGACAAACCATCAGGTTTTGGGACAGTTTTTAACGTATGGTTTGTTAGATTTGCATCAGTTACAATCATAGTATGAAGAGAACCCAAATTAACAAGATATATTCTACATACATTCTTCATTAGATGGCTGTTATAGGAGCATAAATTGTCGGACGCTAAAGTTCATAGAAATATATAATTAGGAAATAGAAAAGTTCAAGGAATATGCAATTGCTCCTCATAGGCTTGCTTTAGATTCTGGTTAATACAAGTTTGGTCTGAAGACCTTGCCATACCTGTAGGAACATTACCCAGCTGTTCCATGGTCATCATGTACATTATGCATATATTATATATACACATATCTCCGCTAAGGAGAATTACTTCTATCTAGTAGAAGGTCACATTAATCTTATAATGCTCAGGATGGATGGACGGTTTTTAAATTAAATCAGTCAAGCAAAAATGAAGGAGGTGGATTGCTTTGTCATTTGTAATGCGTAGGACTCATTAGTCATAACCCCAATTATGCTGTCAGAATAAATGTCAGAGTGAGTTTTATCTAAACCAAGCCTATTCAATATATTACAGTTTCCACCTTTTTTAGTTTCCAGGTTCATTTGTTTCATCAAACAACTTGCAAATAATTATAAAAAATTGATTGTCTCTTAATTGCTTTTTCTATTTCCTGTGTTCCTTATCTCTTCCTCCCTCTGTCTTTTAACAGAGCACAGGAAATATTCCGACAAGCCATGCGTTCATCTATCGTTCGTTTAGAAGTTGTTCCAGTTTTTAATAAAGAGCGCTTTGAGAAGAGTATAATCGGCCACCTCTTCAACTCAGAAAACCCTGACGCATCCACACGGACCAAAGACCCTCCACCGCTGAAGGTGAAGCCCATCGTAAGGCCTGTGGAGTCCTCCTCAGGATGGCAAGCTGAGTTTCAGGAGTCCAGCAGCAGTTTAGAGGGTCGCTCACTGGGCTCCCCATTACCCCTCAGTCTGTCACCCACTCCCAGAAGCAAAAGTGCTGACAGCCCCCTTCTGAAAAACAGCCTGGGACCATCACCTCTACAAAACCACAACAAAAAGAATGGAAAGAGGCTCAAAATCGATCTTAAGAAAGGTAAAAACTAGGATAGATACACTGTAAAAAAAGAATTGTGGGGAAAATTTCAACACAACATGGTGTATTCAGGTTTTTAGCATCTCTCAAGTATCGTCTTGATTGTCCTAAGTAACAATACATTGATTTGTCAATTTGAATTAGTTTGTTTACTAAATGCGAAATAATACAATAAATTAAGAACAATAAATTGGTCTATAATTTAGGTAGTCAAATACATTTTGATGAACTATGCTATCTTTGTTTCTTTAGGCGCAATCACCTTACAAAGCAAAGATATCTGGGATATAGTTTTAGAAGGTTGTTCATAGACCTCAAGACTTGACACAAATCTCAGTAATGATGACAATCAACAAATGCAAAAAAAAAAAAAAAAAGTTCTTAACATGACAACACAACGAATAAATAACAGTAATGAAAAACAACAACAAAAGTAAAAGAGTTTTGTTATTTTATCTAAAATCATATTTAGTTTTTTTAACCCCTTGGGTGTCCTTGGAAGCGAAAACATTTAAGTGTGCTTGCATAGTAGAGCCTGACCGATATGAGTTTTTGGGGGCTGACCATTATTAGTGAGTTAAAAAAAAACGTCTGATATTGTTTGTGTATATTATAGTACAGTACCAGTCAAAAGTTTGGGGACACTTCCCATTTTTGGCTGGTGCTGTATATAGATTAAAGTATATACATAAACAGAATATATATACATGACCACATATACGTAAACACAAGGCAAATTCCGTGAAATTCTGCGTTATACAGTTAATTCCGTTTTTATGACTGGATTCTGCGATTCCATTCTCGTTTTCTGCATCGTGGAAATCATAGGGCCCTACTAATGTAGCAAATGAGTATAATAAGCTTATTATGAGAGAAAAAGACGGGGACATTGTTTATTTACTTTATAGGATTGAGTCTCTCCATATCTGCGGCATATATACGCCGAGGCAGATATATCTGCGACATGCTCATATTAGCCGATAAAATCGGCAAAACGATAAATCGGTCGGACTCTATTGCATAGTGCATTAAAACTCTAATTTTAAAAGAGCAAAGAAATTCCTGCAAGATCTTTTAAATGAATGTACTTCTTTTTAAAATGATTCTCTCCCTCACTCTAACATTGGTCAACTTTGTAGTCGGTGGTTTTGGCAGTCTAACCAAATGAATGAAGCTATAATTTCAGGCTGCAAAGTCTATTAAGTTCTTATTGATTCCGCCATTAATGATGATATAAATTCATAGCTGGAACAAAAAAGTGCTGACCGTAAAACGATTGTGCTAAATGACGAGCATAAAATGCCGTCTGAACGCTCCAGCTGTGCTCATTTTTTCCACAGACTGGCTTCAATTTGTATTGTGCTCTGTAGTCTGATGCAGGGCGTG
The DNA here is from genome assembly GCF_012432095.1 of Onychostoma macrolepis. Classification (NCBI taxonomy): domain Eukaryota; kingdom Metazoa; phylum Chordata; class Actinopteri; order Cypriniformes; family Cyprinidae; genus Onychostoma; species Onychostoma macrolepis. Next base: position 33,230,154 of record NC_081163.1, read on the forward strand.
TTAAAGAACAACCACTGGCCCTCAGGAGGTCTAGTCTTTAGTTTCTTCTCCCCCACGCTCTGTCCATCATTTTATCCCTGAGCTCAGGGACAGGACTGGAAATATCCACCCTAAAGACGTGCCTAGTGTCACACAGGGGGCTATAGCCTGTTCTCTAATCTACCTATCAGTCACCCTGACAGCATCAAGACTGCCATAAGAAGCAATATATGCACAGGTCAAGGCGGCAGCGCGGTTTAAATTGACCACCACCTGTGCTAGACAGCAGTCTTCTCCTTTAATATCCTCCTTTTATCTGGGCTGAAAGAAAAAACGAGAATGATTTCTAGTCAAATGCTTATTTTTTTAACCCATTAGGTTTTTTTTTTTTTTTTGGAACACTTGGATTTCATCTAAAAAGTGTAAATGTCAGCTTCCAGAGGTCATCCTGATATGGCTAATGATGTTTCTGTTTGTGGATCAGGCTTTTTTGACTTAAAATTGTGTAAGAAAGAAAGAACATTTCGCTATTTAGCATTATCTCTTCCTCTCGCTTTCTCTGTTTACCTTAACAAACTGTCTCTGATTCTGTCTTTCATATTCATGCACTCTGTATCTCTTTTTGTCTCTCCCTTTCGCTCTGACTCTTTGAAATGTGCTCATATGTGAAATTAAACTTCAGTTTCTGAAGCCATGCGGCTCTAATCTCAGTCTCGCACAAGGATGGCCTTTATCAGCCCGACTGTCCCTGACAGGCCTCAGACAGGCCCACCCCTATGTACAGTATAGAGTATATCAGGAGACAGTCTAATATCTCTCTTCTGTTGTTTCCCATAATTTTTGAATTTTGAGGCATTACAGATTTTAGACCTTTGTTGAGATCGCCAAATAATGTTTTGCAGCACTTTGTTTTAAAAACTGAATGATTGATCCTTTTGGAATATTAAGAGAAACGAAAAAGCAAAACCTGATAGCACAAATATTTCACCAAAGTATCTATTTGATGTGTATGCAGAATATCAATATTAAAATATTTTAGTCCGTTTTAAGTAAATACTGTCAAATAGATGTTCATTTAATTCAACATCTTTAATGCATCTTATTCACTCAGATTTAATACACCTACTGCAGCATTCAAGAGTTTGAGGCTGGTAAGATTTTTTAAGTGTAATTCACACCAAGGATGCAGTTATTTCATTAAAACACAGATAAAACAGTAATATTGTGAAATATTATTGCAATTTAAATAACTGTTTTCTATTTTAATATATTTTGAAATGTAATTTATTCTTGTGATGCAAAGCTGAATTTTCAGCAGCCATTAGACTCCAGTCTTCAGTGTCACATGAACCTTCACAAATCATTCTAGTATACTGATTTGCCGCTTAAGAAATATTTCTTAGTCTTTTTAATGTTTAATATTTTTGTGGAAACCGTGATGGAATTTTTTTCAGGATGTATTTGTAAAAGTACAGTTGTTTTACTGCCACCTTTGATCAATTGAATCAATCCTTGTTGAATAAAACTTTCAAAAACAATCTTACTGACCTCAAACATTTGACATCCGATATTTTATTTATTGAACTGGATTTTTTTTTTTAAAGATATTACATGTTATGAAGTGTTTATACACCCATATGACACTTCAAATACATCTTTCTAAATGATGGCCTCTTTTACAGACAGATTGCTGATATTTTTGCAGTGTGCTGACTGGGAAGAGTATAGGCTTCACACATGAATTACTGCGGTATTGCTGACAAATTAGGTTTAGGTTTAATCCTGATCTTTCTCGATCTCCACATAGGTCCCGAAGGTCTGGGCTTCACTGTTGTGACCAGAGATTCTTCTGTGCACGGGCCTGGTCCCATCCTCGTCAAAAACATCCTACCCAGAGGAGCTGCTGTCAAAGATGGCCGTCTGCAGTCAGGTGACAGGATCCTAGAAGTGAGTCTCTTTCTGGAGTAAGATTCTAGTATTTCTAGAATAGTCAAATCATTTTCATTTCACATTAGTGTGAAGGTGCATATGAAATCCATTGAAACTGAGTGCATGTGTGTGTTCAGGTGAACGGTGTGGACATCACTGGCCGTTCTCAGGAGGAACTTGTGGCCATGTTACGCAGTACTAAGCAGGGAGACAGTGTGTGTCTGGTTGTGGCCAGACAGGAAGACATGTTCCTTCCACGTGAGCTGGTAAGAGTCTTCTCTGTCTAACTACAATGCATCTAATTCAGTCATTAGTCCCATGGCAGACACCATGTCTTATACATTTACCTCCTCCTATCTGCTGCTAATAAACCTTTCTTAAAGTCTCTTCTTCTCTTGGTCTTTTCCTCCTTCCCAGTGCATCAATTGTCTGCATGCTTGCGTAAATATATACAAAACATCCCCCCTATTCGGGTTGGGTTGCTTTTGAAAGATCATGCAGTGTTTCCTACTGAATTCTGATTTTGTAGCGGGTGAGCAAACAAAACTATTTTTTCACATAAAGTTTGGAATAAGTAAGATAATTTTTCTATTTTTATGAAATTCTTTCATAAAAGAAGGCTGTATTCAGGTGGTCAAAAGTGACAGTAAAGACATTTAAAAGTGTTTAAAAAGATTTCGGTTTCAAATAAATGCTCTTCTTTTGAAATGTTGGTGAAAAAAAGAATGTATCTTGAGCAGCAAATCAGCATGTTTTCTTAAGAATCATGTGACACTGAAGACCAGAGTATTTTACAGTTACTTTAAATTACAGTATTACAGTTTTTACAGCCTTATAGATTTAATTTAGATTTCAAACTCCCATGACGCTGTGGTTTAAAATAGTTGTTGTAGGGCACACTAGCAAGAGTTTTAGCTTCTAAATTTCCATTTATAGACCATCCAATTCCTGTCTTCACCTTTTTTCGCATAATTTTTCTTGGGATCATTTACATGGCTTGTGTTCCTCTCAAGCTTTCCCAACATTAGTAGTATTTAGAAAGCACTTTTATTTTGACACTTTCTACAGGGACAGTCCTACTGGAAAAATATGGAATAAAAAAAATTAAAAAGTCAAATTCTGTCATCTTATACTCACTCTCATTTCATTCCATACCTGTAAGATTTTAGTTAATCTTCAGTTCACAAATGAACACATTTTTAACACACCTTATTGTGTCAACAATTCAGTGTTTACCATATTTGATGGATATATGTATGTGTGTTGATCAGTGTTGAATTCAAATAAAAGCCTAAATGAATTCTGTTCATCATATAAAACAGTCATGTCTCTTCATAAGGCTTGGATTAAAACGTTTCATATGGGTTACTTTTTGGATGTGTTTATATTTTTGAAGCTTGAAAATTGTGGTTGTGTGGTCTTTCAATGCATGGACAAAAATGATGAGTGAAAAAAAAAAAAAAAATAAAATCTTTATTTGGGTTCCAAAGATGAACAAAAGTCTTGTGAATTTGGAACAACGTGAGAGCGAGTAAACGATGACAGAATTTTTGTTTTTGGGTGAACTGTCCCTTTAAGTGTTCATTCAAGAGCACAATGCATCATCTTTACCCGTTGCCCTTCAGTTACCGTCTCATGTATCTGATCACCAAGTCAAACCACCCCACATAGCTTTAAACCAATGAGCAGACTGCACAGAAGACTGTAATATCTGTAAATGGCAGGGTTTCTTCAGCAGGGCACTTCCTGTGCTTCAGACCAACAGGAAATGTAATGGCATGTTATTTGGGTCATCTGCAGTGATATCATGTGTCCCAGTGGAATGCCTCTGCACTGTCATGTCTCTCTCCAATGCCCAACGGGCCTCTGTTTGCTGTCTTGGCCGTGGAAGGTCATAGTCACACTGTAGTTCCTCAAGCCTTGAGGACGGGAAGTCCTGAGCTTCCTGCCTTTGTCTCAACCCCTGTGGGACGTGTAAGTACGCTAGCTTTTGTCTGTTAGGATGTTCAGACGTCTTCACCTGTCACTCTTTCTTCCCTCAACTTTCCCTCCCTTTGTTTTTGTCCGTTTGATATCTTTCCCGATGAACCTGGCGACCCACACACCCAGCCGCCGGAGCGCTGGCCTCTCTGCTCACACCCTTCTGCCCACCTTGTAGTCTGACTTCCTGCTCTCATGCCTGCTTGTTGATTCAGTGCTGGGCAGGAAGTAGCGCAGGAGGTCGGGGCGCTCCTACAGGAAGTGCTGGAGCATGCGAGGCTGTGTGAAGTCAGGGACTACGACTGTGCAGCTGTGTGTTGGCTCTTCCTGTATCTCCCTCAGCGTAGTGCCCGTTGCTCTGCAGTCATCCAAAATCTGCCCCAATCAGCGCTTTCTGTAAATAACCAAACGCTGAGAACCGCACTCACTTGACTGTTACTATAGCAATGCCACTCAAACTTTGGCCCCTCGCAGGAAATGAGCTACAGGCTCCATTGTCAACATCTTTCATGTATTTATTTGGATAAATTCACAGCAGCATGAGAGGAATTTAGGACACAATAGTTGGCGTCCAGCAAACTATTACCTTTTTGTTTTTGGACTTGCATGCAATTTGCAGCAAAATTAATGCATAATACATAACATTCTAATGTATTTTAATATACGTTTTGGGTTTTAAAGAAGCATTTCATGTTCAGCATCTCATTTACATATCCACCAACGCAATATACCAAGCACAGCGCAAATTAGGGTAGTCGCAAATAAAAAATAAAGAAATAAAGAAGCCACAGAAGTAACTACAACATGTTTCAAGTAACATTTTCTTTATTAACCCTCTAGTCAACCACACATGAAGTTGTCAACATGATGTTAAACAAATCACTTGTTAAATATCTTTGCAGAAAAGATGCATGAACTACAATCTTGCACAAACTTGTCTTATCAGTATCAAATGTTTAGAAATAATACAAGGAAAATGCTTCAAAAAAATTCTCAAAAGTCAAGGTGTTTCAAATTCAAAATGACTGAAGGTATAACACCAGTAGACTGTTATTAACTATAAATGTTCTATAAAAACAATAAACAGCAGCTTTCACCCTGTCACCATGATGCAAACATGAAATATCAGACATACAGGAGTAGTTCTTTTCAGGTTTTGTATTTGATTGCGCTGCTTTTCCATTGCTTTTTTCTACGTAAACATGGACTTATTTGACTGTTGTGCTCACGGCTCTTCTAAAAGAAGTTCAACCTCCCATCTTCTTGCATTTTTTCCTATTCCACTGCCTGTGTCGCATCTTTATCAACACAAAAGCGCATTCTGTGTGAATGGCACCTAGCGTTATTTTCTACTTATGGTCCTTCACAGAGCGTGTCACGTGAGCTGTTAATCACGTGCACCAACATGTGGTTGGATAATTTTTCCCCCCCTCTTTTCTGTTATCATTGGCATATTGTCAACATGTCTTAATTCTAACATTTGGTAATATTTCTATTCAAAATTGTGATTCCTCAATTTATAAAAAATAAAATCATGGCAAAACATTAAATTCGAATTAATCAATAAAAACTGAAAAATTGCCCAGCCCTACTTTTTAGCATTTATCATTTCTAAATGTAATTGCACTATCAATCCAAATGTTATTTATTACTTTTTGGGCATATTTCACTCGGTGTGAGTGCTTTCCTATCCATGTTTGCTAATAAGTGGTGTATCACCCACATTTCCCAAAGAAATTTCCACATTTCCCTTTGTGTTGTGGTAAATGATGAGAATAAATGTCTATTTTCACCATATTAAGGCCAATTCACACTTGTTCACACATTGTTCTAGTAAATTCTCTGGTGAATTAGGCCTGTCGCTGTTCAATTATGACTCTCATGCATGCTGTGTGGAACGCACCTTCACTGCATCGTTGCCACTGATTAGTTAGTACGCAGTGGTCTGAAGCATGACTGCGACTCATTACCCACAAACCACTAGTTCTGCTTGTGCGCAGGAGATTAAAACCCTTCAGTGGATTGAAATAAACATGTCAGATCTACAAATGCACAAAACTGTGTGCATTATGTGCAGTTACATTAATGATTTCATTTGGTTAGCGAGCAATAGCTGGATTTTGCAGACGACAAGCATTGAGCTTTGCATTTCTAAACTGTTTTCTTGACTCAGAGACTGATGGATTGACGTCTGTGTGTGTGACTGGACTGTCTGGACTGAGATACGGTAGTCAGGGAGATTAATGTATGGGAAGAATAGCTCACAGACAGTGAAAGATGACTGTAGATACATTTTAAGAGCAAAAGCTGAAAGACCGAGTGATTGAAATGTAAAAAACGGGCCAAGGAGATAGAAATGCTGATAGAGGAGTGACGGATGATGAGACAAAGAGAAAAAAAAAAGGTAGATAGAGGCAAGGAAAGGGCTGAGAGTAGAAAAAGATGGTGACAGAAGGTAGAGAAAGCTGTCATTGTCAGTCTTAGAAACAAAGCTGCAAAGAGAGGAATAAGAGACCAATATGTGCAGAAACAATGCAAAATGCAAGGAAAAACAAAAAAAAATGTAAGGTTGGTAGAAGAAATGATTGAGCATAGCAGACAATTCTATGTTTATTAGCAAATGCTGGCGGCTGCAAGCTGAATTTTTGAGCCATTTTTTAAAAATGTTGCTTTCATCAAATTATGCAATCATGGAAATTAATAGAAATATACTGTATATTACCATTTAAAAAGTTTGGATTGGTAAGATTTTTTTTTTAATGGGTTGGTAGTTTTTGAAATAAGATTCTTAGTGTCATCAAAGCTGCATTAATTTGATAAAAAATATAGTTAAAACTAATTGTGAAATAATATGACAATTTAAAAAGCTGTTTTCTATTTAAATACATTTTAAAATGCAATTTATTCCTGTGATTGCAAAGCTGAGTTTTCAGGGGGAAAAAGTCTCTTAAGCTCTCCAAGGCTGCATTTATTTGATCAAACATACAGTAAAAACAGTGATATTGTGAAACATTATTATAATAATAACTTTTTTTTTTTTGTAATATATTTTAAAATTGAATTTATCCGTGATGCAAAGCTGAATTTTCAGCATCGTTACTCTAGTCTTCAGTGTCACATGATCCTTCAGAAATCATTATAATATGCTGATTTGCTGCTCAATAAACATTTCTTATTACCAATGTCGAAAACCGTTGTGCTGCTTAATGTTTGATGAATAGAAAGTTCAAAAGAACCGTGTTTATTTGAAATGCAAATCTTTTGTAACATTCTAAATGTCTTTACTGTCCATTTTGATCAATTTAATGCATCCTTGCTGAATAAAACGATACATTCAAGGTTTCAAACAGTAGTGTCTATTTTATTGGCTACCCTGCTCTCTAGATATCCACATCGGCCAATGGAAAATCAGTCAAGCACTAGTCGTATCAGTCTACAGATAAGGGACAGGCTTCAGACAGTCAGAAGGTAGAAGCGTTTGATAGAGATGATGCTATGTGAATGGATGGACAGAAGGAAGTCGCCTGATAGAGATGAAGACTTACTGTGCAGTGATGTCTCACCGAAGACACATGCGGCGGTAGTTTGGCCCATGTGAAGAGGGGAAAGGAGAAATGGCAGGTGGGTTTGACGCTCTAGTACCTGACGTATTTCTACCTGCCAGGTGAGTCGTTGCTCAAAGACTCTTACAACCTTTCGTCGCTCTTCAAAAGCCACACACCGAGGACCTCACGCACCCCTTACACAGTCAGCCCTAATCTCTCTCCAATAGCACGGCCACCCAGTGGGGGATATAGAGCTCTGTCTGCTGCTCCAGCAGGATGAAATAGTAATAGTGATATTAGATATGACTCCATGAACAAAGGAGAAAGAATGAGGACTCATTTCCTGTTCGGTTTGTAGTGTTTTTGCACGACAGAGGCAGATTAAAAATGGAGTACGGAGCTTGTAACAAAAGACCCTCGTGCCCCTTCAAGCAGGCGGCTTTGTGTACTTCAAAACAGCCCGCTAACAATGGGACCAGGCTGGTTAATAAGGGCCCTGACAAAGCCTTATCTCTCCCAGAACTCCAGCTGTGAAGACGAGCAGTTAGCGCGGGCGATAATGCTGTTGTGACAGCGTTCCCCTCCGAGGAAGTCAAACCCAGCCGGGACGCTGGCCTCTGCGCTACTTAATCTCATATCCAGACCTCCTTGTTACTACCTGCATTACTTCCTCAATAAACCTTTGATGTTGGTATCACCGGCCCACGAGGCCTGGTTTCCAGTCTCGGCCTCTTAACGAGTAAATAAAGCCGCTTCCTGAGCGACAAGGTTACGGACGTCAATCCAGACCCCTTAGTCTTTTACAGCGTCCTCGTCTCAATGCTTTGCTTTCATCTTCACTTAAACAGAATCCATTTACTCATGGACAAACTTTACTCTTAGCCTTTCTGCCTTCCATCGTAGCGATCGTAGAGACGTCTCTTTGTTTAAGAGGTCACGTGAGTGTCTGTGCTTTTACCCCTGTGTTGACTTTAATGATGCTGCGGTCTGCAAGGTGAATGGTCCTTTCCATATGCATGCGTGGGGTAAAAAGTGCACTTTAGCATGTGTGCCGTAAGCCAAGAGGGTTATCATACGCCGCACGAGTCTCTCATAACCGCACGCGTGGCTCTTGGAGACATCATATTAAAAGGGGAAATGTATTCGGCTCCTAGTGAAGAGGTAATTGGGCCTGATGAAAGGCACTGGGTATTTGTTGATGCACAAACCTGATTATGATCAGGGTATGTGCTCCATTTGGTGAAATTAAGTCCATACTGATGGCTTTTTCTAGTAAAAGCCAGAGAGTGATTGCCAAGTGGTGCATATGCACTACTGCTACGTTGAATGTTTAGCATATAATCACAATGGTTTTTGTGGGCGATGAATTTAAGCAACATTTCAAATATTGCGTTTCTTTTAATTCATTGCATAATTCATTGAGTTTATTTCACATTCACAAATGTATCACAAGTATGAGAGTATCAAAAATTTTTCATTTCAATTTCATTTCAAGCTTTTATTGTCATTGCTTCGGAATGCAATGAAATTTCAGAGACTACACACAGAGGTGCTACAATATGATACATATATACAATATGATAACCACATACACATAGACCACTATACGTAATCAAATCCATGTAAAAAAGGTGAATGATTCGGGTAAGACATAAAGTGCAGTTTTTTTTTTTTAGGACTCTGAATTTTCTATACTGTTTTCCGATCTGCAGCAGTGATCTGTCTGTCTGTCTATCTATCTATCTGTGTATTCATGTGGAAAATATGCCTATTATAGATGAATTATTAAAAGTCAGGTTCCTTGTTTATTTAATGAATGTTCAATTTTTATTTATTTATTTTGTCAAGAAAGCTGCATTAACCAGCCCTGTCCAATACTGGCAGATCCGTGAGTCAGAAGGATGTTGACAGTGGAGCAGTATTAGGGATAAACGAGAGAGAAGGCTGTGAATGTGAGTGAGTTTGGGATGTGCTGTGGGTGATGGTGGGTATGAGTGTAATGGTGGTATGACTCTATCCCACACCTTCCTCTACCATCTGCTGCTCTCTCTTAATGCATGTACAGGATGTACTACAAAGACATGTCACCATCACACACACACACACACACACACACACACACACACTTTACTGTTCAATTCACCACCTGCTCACTGCTGAAAGGTGGTAGAGTGCTTTCCAAATGAAAGAATCATTTTAAAACATGCTGGGGATATAGAGCACAATGATATGAGCTCTCTCTTGCAAGATTACTTTCCCCCCATCAGAACCGGGCCTTTGATCCACACCCAATAAAAGCATCCTGGGCCTGAGTCATGTGCTTTTGAGTGTATTCACAGGATTTGTTTATCAGCACCAGCGAATCGGCATTACACAGGATCTGCTTAGCTCTATACAAAAGCCCAACCATGCTTTTACCGTGCTTTCACTGCAGTTTGTGGTTTGGACATGAGTTAGTTTGGTTGATGTGAAAGAGGTTTTCTAAACTCAGGTGCTCTTGTAATGATGATCTGGAGTGTGGTGAACTATGGTTTGCAGGTGGTATTATCAGCTCATCCTAAATCATGTGAACCCATCTGATGACAGAATTTGCATCTTTGCATGCTCCACCCTTATTGCTTGTGTCTGAATAAATTGCCTTTGCAGAGCAGCTTGCATTTTTCACAACTCTCCGAATATATCTACAAGCACATGTACTGTTTAGTGAGTAAAGTCCTTGTGAAAAATCCAGTGGGACAAACACATGAATAGAACAGTGCAGCTGGCATCACAATTTAGTTTTTTTTTTTTTTTTTTAATCATAGTGTTTTATATCTTGTCTGTCTAAATATCGTTTAAAGTTAATACTTTTTTTTGTCATGTCACATTTCTTTATTTTGGTCAGATTTAATCTGACTAATACTAAAATAGCATCTAATTTTAGACAACAAAAATAAACATTTTAGTTGATGATGTTTGGCAAAGTTAAACCAAATATTTAAATATTAATTTATACATATAATCAGCATTCAACAAAAGCAAATGAATACTATCCCTGCAAAGATCCTTATCTCTTGAAATAGCATTATGAATTCACTGTTGTAACACAATATTGTGAATTCTTTGTTTTAGTTTTTCATTCGCAATGCACATTGGTTTGTTCTGGCATCACTATGACCTCACCGGCTCAGGACGAGCAGATACCCATCTGGCCGTATGTCTCAGTGAGTTCATGTCTGACCAGTGCAGCTTGCCGACACTCCCTCGCATTAAATCCTCCTTTTCCCTGAAGATCCCCAGCATGCCGGCCGGCCGGTCGGCTCTCAGTTCTGTTTATCCAGGCTTTTGCAGTGCTTACAGACCTGCTGCAGCTAATACCAGCCCAGCTGCACTCACTTATGTAGTTGGATTGTGTTTTGCATAATATCTAATACTGTGTCAATTATAAAGAGACAGTAATAAGACTCAGGGTAATACGATATTTCTTATTTTTCTGGTTTGTGTGTGAATGACAGCTCTATACTTCTTGCTCATGGTTAATGAAATTAGTCTCCGTTGAATGTACATCTTTGTCGGATAAGAACGGAAATGCCCTCAGGCAAAGAAAACCACTGGAATTTTCTTGCGCGGTGATACAGATGAATTTGTTTGTGTGGGAAAAGTACACAATTTTCTATTTTTATGTTTAATAAAGCAATGTATAATTCCTTTTGTGCCATAATGCATTACGGAGATGAGATCATCCAGTATAAATGTTGGATACAAATAATGCAGTAGCTGTAGTTGTTGGTTGTTTTGAGAGTACAGACCAAAGAAAATATATATTTATTTTTTTAAATAGACCCAAAACATTTTTAAATGGAAGGTGTGCTGAATTGACCATATCCGGAACATTAGAATAATCCTCCGTTCTCTCTCTGAGTAGTAAAATATCATGACCCGTAGTGCACTTGGCTTTTTGTCCACATGCTGTTTATTGTCCATATTCCCTATTTTATTCACCTGTGGGTGTGCACACATTGAGTGTGTGTAAATGTGCCTGTGGTGTTAAAAATTGTCTGTGAATTATGCAGTTCATTGATATGGCTCCCTTGTGATGGGTTTGGTACATAGGTGTCCAGGCACCAGACGTGTCTCCGACGCAGGGCCCAAGTGAAGTCTCAAATTCCTTATGCTAATAGTTTATTAGGGGCCAAGCACCAAAAGTGTGAAGGAACCTTTTGTATTCATTAGTAGTCTTCTTTTCCTCCCTCTGCTGCTGCTTTGGCACGTAGATAGAGGACAGTCTCAACGTTAAGCATAGTGAGTTTGCAGTCTCTAACTCAAACTCTCTAGTGCCACCAACAGCTCAAAGTTGCACTTAAGTTTATGCTAATTGAGTTTGAACCATATGTTCTCTTTCCTCTAATTTCTTAGCTCATGCAGAGTCAAATGCATACTCAAGATTTTTCAAAATTTTGAATTATCCTAACAAACCTACTTTTTTTCCAGCTTGTCCTAGACAGTTTGTCTTCTTATCACCAAAATCATGTTCAGACCATGCTGGAGAAAAGTTACGGAATTCAAGTTGATTTGTCAAACCATTCTCGAATAACACTTTTGACAACAAGCATGCCAAAAAGGATGTGAGGCTATATTTACGCAAAACATTTTAGCATATTCAAACCAAATGTATATACAATATAAACACGAAGATTTTTATTAACTAACATTAACAAAGATTAAAGGAGTCAAATTTCAAGTTTTCCGTTCTCTTTGGAGTGTTACAAGCTGTTCGTGCATAGATAAGGTCCCTGAAGTTGCAAAGACTAAAGTCTCAAAACCAAAGAGATATTCTTTATAAAAGTTAAGACTCGACCACGCCCCCTAAAATAGCTCATTCAAACACACCCTCACGTCTACGTCACAGTGTAGTAGTTGCAGTAGACCAATATATATCACAAGAGCTGATATATCGCCAGATATTGGCCGTTTTTTTTAATTATCATTATCGACATTGGCTAATGTGTCAGACATTTATTTTAACAATGTCAGCAACTGAGCGTCAGACCTCCTGTTCTCCTTCATTAGTACACTGTCTCTGTTTAACAGTTATGGCTAATGAATTATTACCATCAAAAAGTCAGTATCATCCACTACTAGTTTAATCATTATTCACAACAAGCTCATTTCTAATCCAGGTCAAATCTTGCTAACAAGTCTTAAGTACATTTTTTGTGATTTAAGTGCAACTTGACTTATATCTTAATAATGCGTCACAGCTACAGGCCCTCACCACTGTTTGAACGAAATGTTTACTTAGTGTTTTTTTTTTACATGGCAAGAACATCAAGAGAATCAATTCAGCTCTTGTTTAACATTGCATCATTGATTGTCCAGGAGTGTCTCTTTCACTCCCTCTTCAACAGTCTCTCTTTGTTCCTTCCTGTTACCACACTCTGATAAAACGCCTGTTTTTTTGTCTTTTCAGTCTGTTCAACACTAAAGAATCTAAAGTGACCATTAAAGCTTAGTGTGTGTTTGCTGCATTAACTGTCTGTCACAGACTCTTTCTCTGGCCTTGAGTCTTGATTTCCTGAGACCCTATGGGCAAACCGAAGGGGGGAGTTTGAGCGGATCAATGACAGATTGACTAACAGTGAAGGACGATGGCTTTGCTACCACATTTCCCCTTCCTCTTCCTTCCTTTCCCCTTCTATGGGTTAAATCAAGAGGAAATGGATGGAACAAGCACCATGACCCTGAGGTTTCCTTTCACTAGATTTTCCTCATTTCAAGGAGGTACAAATGATCCATTTAGCATTGTTAGCACTGTTATACCTTGCATAGATACACAAGTGTTGGAGTCTGTTACAAACTCTAGAGAGCTGCCTACCTAGATGCACTCCAGATGAGAATTCTTTTCCAAACTGATGTTTAAACAAAAAAGAAGCAGCTGACATATTGGGTTACACTTATTAGAGCTGTGTTTCCCAAGTGTCTCCTGTTATTAACACCACATAAATGTTCCTGGTAGTTCATGTTATAATGGGTAACATTTAGCATGATCATTAATATTGCTAGAGGGGTCATTATTCCTGCAATTAATTTTTAAACTAAACTCATTTGGTACTTTGGGTGTAAAACTGACTTTCAGACTTTAATGAGACACCTGAGCTTGTTTGTCTTTCACAAGTTTTGACAGTTGTGGGGGCAGTCATGCAGAAACTTTCCACAAGAAAGACCTAACGGCAAATTTATTTGGAAAAGAAAATCCAGAATGCGACGTTTAACAAAAGTGAGATTGAAATATCACCCAAGCTCGACAAGTGCGTAATATCACCCACAAGCAAAACATGCTGTCAGTTGTACAAGATCTATAAAGAGGCTGCTGTAACAGCCAATGGCAAAAACATCATTGTAAGATTAAGAGTTTTATTAATGCAGAATTCTACATTTTTATGCAATTTGAGAAATATTGATTGCTATTGTGATTGAATGTCATACCTGCATGTATTCTGTTGTCTTTCCAAGTACCACATGGTTGGAAAAATCTCTATTAAGGTTCAGTCACATTGTTCTGGGAATTTTTTATTTCAGTAGAGATCCACACTATCTGGAAAAGTGCAAAAAATTTCCCACACAGATTTTGTAACAAGTTCAAGTTAGTTGCACGTTGACCAACAGAAAGCAACTTGGTTTGAAAGTGACTGTGTGAGCTGTGCTTCATCCATTGTTACACTATTAACAATAGAAATTGGACCTTTTTTTACCTGTGAAGGTTCAGCAAAATGTAGAATTTGTAGCTTAGCAGCATGCTAACACCTGACCTTGATACCTTGGTATCAGCTGTGAATGTTAGCTGAGTCTCTCCCGTGAAAAACAGTATTTGCGTGGTGACTGTTGTTTGGTGTTCAAATCGGTCGCTTCAGATCAAGGTTTTGGAACAGAGTTGGTGTGTGTTTGTGCATTTATTTTCCTTGGATCTCAAAGCTTAGATAAACCGGTGGGACGGTGTCTTGCTCTCACTCAGTCATTAGCAGCAGCAGTCGGCTCAGACTGATGAATAAGGGCATGCCAGCATTCCCGTGGCTGACTGAGGACGACGACTGCTGAGTCTTGTTGCCCATTAAGGGGATTGATACATGGACATTCTCAGTAGGAAGTGATGAGGTTGGCTAACCCTACATGTTCACTGGTGTGAGGTGGGTGTAGCATGAGTGAGTGTTTCCAATTCATTCTGTATGGGAACGACAGGCTTGCTCAGGGGATTGTGGGATTGACAGTAGAGCATCAAAATCTGGCAAATGCTGAACTTGCATGCAGTGAAAAACAGCCGTTGACAGCCAGAATCTGTGTAATATGCAGTGAAACTAAGGTTGTGATCATTTTAGTTTGTAGCAGATAGTGCTGGATTTTCTTTATGCATATTTGGGTCAATTTGGGTCATTTGGGTCAATTACATAAGAGTGATGCCTGCAATAAAGTGGTGTTATTTTATAACAGTTTTTATTAATATTTTGAATTTGTTTCTGTTTTATATTTTCTGCTTTCATTTGAATCTTAGGGTAATTTTAGGTTTTAGTAATTTTGTTGTTGTGTTTTTTTTTATTTTAATGGCTTTTAATAGTCCTTTTGTAATATAGTTTTTATTTTTTAATTCAGTCTTAATTTTAGTTATTTAATCTGTCAAGTTAAACTAAATGACAAATGAGAAATATTGCCTTGGCAATATTAGACAAATAGACAAAGAAAAAATCTATGTATGGTAGCAGTCCCAAGCTTATATAAATGTGTTATGATGGTTTTGAGGGAGGAAAAGAAAATGCCCCCAAAAAATGTGTAAATTAATCCAAAATTCCAATTAATCTCAATCAAACTGCAGTTGGGCTATTTTGATTAGGTAAAAAATACTAGCTAACTAACACAGTAAAACACAATAAAAACATAACAATAAAAAAAAACATGATTTCTGTTTTTGCAAATAAACTCTTCAAATGTATAAACGTAATGCATTAAATGCATTTTAATAAATGAACTCTTTGCCTACCAGTGTTTTTTTTTTTTTTTTTTTTTAAAGGTGCCAGCCACTCCAGCATTTTTGATCATTTTCACAAAAGTTTAATGGCACCCAGAATATTTTGTTGTACAGTATGAATATCTGACTACGTCTGGATCAGATTCAGAATGATCAAAACATAGATGGAATAGATCTCTTCCATCAACACATCCAAAGCTTGCACGTTACCACTTCCCAGATCGTCATTTCATTCGGTAACATTAGGCAGTTTTGATTTATATGCATTGCATCAGTGGCGGGGAAAGAGTTAATAGATTCAAAACAGTCATATCATTGGACCTGCACATAGAATTGTCATCTTCTGTTGTAGAACGTTGTCAATGGAAGTGATCAGATGATCGGCAAGGAATTTCCTTTAGATTTTGCAACACATTCCCACAATCCTCCCATGTCTTCATTTTCAGAACTGTTGTGGTCAAAACAACCAATTCCTTGGCTGTGGCTTCGTAATTCCTTGATGCGGATATCTGTTCCAAACCACCGCTTTGGTTTGGCACAAGTTTCTTTTGAAAGGCGCATGCATCTGTTTTGAAACCCTTGCACACTTCCTGCAAAATCCCCAATGAGTATCAGAAAAATTTTACTCCCCAAGTGGGAAAGTTATACATCATGCAATTGACAGTTTTCCACAGAAGGTCTTTTTGTGGTGTGTGTTTGTTTGTGGGGGTGGCCTTAGAAAGCTTTGTTTTACTGTAGCCATTGTAAAGCACTCACTCACAGAGACCGCAGAGGTCCGATGGCATCCCGAATCCCTGGAGAACCTCCCTGCTTCCTCTTCCTGTCCCCACCAAACACACATACGGTGTCTCTGTCTCCCTGGAGCACAATAATTCTGAGAGCCCTGTCTGTTGACTCTCAAACAATAGAGACAGAAGCCCAAATGTGTTTGTGAGTGACTGACACAGAGCGAGCGAGAGGTTATGAGAGACGGCGTGATTTCCTGAACGAACAGCTGCGAATCTGCTCATCTTTAAGCCCTCAGAATGTCATTTGCTGCTGTACCTATAGATGACGGTGATCCATCTGCTTCGGCTGATGACATCATATGTCTTGTTCATCATTAAGACGCTTTCCACGGCGGAGGAACAGATGTTGAGTATGCAGATTAGACAACGCAAGCCTAAGACATATAGATGGTGCTTATTCAAACACTTATGCCCTTTGTCAGAATTGCAGTTTGAATGACTTTGCTTGTCATAATGATTAAAACAATAAAGCTTATTGGAAAAAAGGCTTGTGCTGGAGGCATATGCCTCACACAGGGGTACACGCTGACTGATAAACCCTTTCTTGCCGGGGAAAATGGCTGAAGGAAATGCGATGTGGCATTTTGATTCAGAGCGGGGTCCTGGCAGGGGGCTCGACTATGAAATATCACGACTGTTAGCATACAGGAGCGCTGCTAGCTGTACACACAGCAGGCTTTAGCCCTGTGATTTCCCCAGCTGATAGACTAGCTTTGTCTTCATTCAGAACCTCACACGGCTGGTTTCGTGGTCGTTCGTTTGGGTTTAGTTGCTCAGACACATTTGGTTGGTTAGTCAGATAAAGCTCGCATGTGCGTTCAGGTCATTTGAAAATGTGAAAATGGCTTTGGTACATGATTAAATAGGTTTTTGTTTTGCATGTTTGAACAGTTCTGACACGTACAAGTTGGTCACTCTGGCATTTGGAAGTTAGTTTGAGGGCATTTAGGCCATTTACTCAGGGTTAAATTCCTTAAACCCCTTGCTTTTTCCTCTCTTGCCGATGACACACGGTCAGCTGTATTTTGCAGTCTTCACAGAAATTCTCAGAGTTGCTGAGTCGAGCGTGTGTTTGTGAGTGCGTGACACTAATACGTTCAAAACCCACAATCCCACAGTAAACAGAGATAAACCAGGCCTTGCTGACCCACACATACTCCGTCTTAGCTGGCCTTCTCAACCCTGTTCATCCCTGTAATAATATTTCGTAATATTTACAGTTCTCACAGCTTCTGGCAGGTCTAGGGATTCTGTACACTACTGGTTGTGCATCACATGTCTCTCATATGGTGTCTGGTGGGACGAGGGACTTTTTTTTTGCTTTTATAGCATTTAATTTTTTTTTATTTTTATGTTTTTGATTTCTCCCCCCTGAATTCCATTTATAATGTTTGCCAAAATGTATTACACATTTAGTTTTACGAAACCATTTTCCATCCTCTTCCATAGCCTGTTTTTGCTACTGTACCTTTAAGACTATTTGTTTACATTATATGTATCTACAGTGTTGGGGAGTAACTCGTTATATGTAACAGAATTACGTGATTTAATTACAAAATAAGTATAACTGTAATCTGTTACAGTTACTGAGAAAAAAAAGTGTAATTAAATTACAGTTGATTATGAAAATGTTAAAGATTACAAAGGGGTTTACATCAGAATATACAAACTATTGACTGCTCTAAAATATGAGACACCAATAATAATTCAGGAGTTTAGGACAGAATGGGACACATGTTTATTTGATAAGCACTTTATTTCCTATTTGGGTTTGTGTATGTTTTATTTCTTAAGATTAAATTTTTTTTTCCAAAGCATTCTTAGATGCAAGTGTTTCCTGTCATAGCTATGCAACGATTTGATTTGAAAAAAAAAAAAAAACAACATATAGCTTTTAAACTATTTCTTATGATTTTAAATCAGTTTAACCTCAGAACAATCTCAAAGTAGAAAGAGGTGCTGAAGTCTGATTTTGTGGTGTTTGTGCTTGAAAAATGAAATTATTATAATCTTAATTCAAGTGAAGAACGATTTTTTTTTAAAAAAGCCTGATAATCAGTAATCAGTGTTGAGTGCTACTGATTACACATAATATAGAGCTGGCAACCTATTAGCTGCATTCTGGCTTTAGAACACATGGTGCAACCAAGTTAAGTAGAGAATTAGTTACTAACTATCCAGTATTTACTACTCCCTACAGGAGACAGCAGGAAGGCTGAGATCTGTGCAGCCTGTAGTTGCTTGGACTGAGAAAAGAGCCTTAGAGTATGATTACGTGGTACACCAAACTATTACAGTATATACAGTGGGGCAAAAAAGTATTTAGTCAGCCACCAATTGTGCAAGTTCTCCCACTTAAAAAGATGAGAGAGGCCTGTAATTTTCATCATAGGTATACCTCAACTATGAGAGACAAAATGAGAAAAAAAAATCCAGAAAATCAGATTGTAGGATTTTTAAAGAATTAATTGGTAAATTCCTCTGTAAAATAAGTATTTGGTCACCTACAAACAAGCAAGATTTCTGGCTCTCACAGACCTGTAACTTCTTCTTTAAGAGGCTCCTCTGTCCTCCACTCGTTACCTGTATTAATGGCATCTGTTTGAACTCGTTATCAGTATAAAAGACACCTGTCCACAACCTCAAACAGTCCAACTCCAAACTCCACCATGGCTAAGACCAAAGAGCTGTCAAAGGACACCAGAAACAAAACTGTAGACCTGCACCAGGCTGGGAAGACTGAATCTGCAATAGGTAAGCAGCTTGGTGTGAAGAAATCAACTGTGGGAGCAATTATTAGAAAATGGAAGACATACAAGACCACTGATAATCTCCTCGATCTGGGGCTCCACGCAAGATCTCACCCCGTGGGGTCAAAATGATCACAAGAACTGTGAGAAAAAATCCCAGAACCACACGGGGGGACCTAGTGAATGACCTGCAGAGAGCTGGGACCAAAGTAACAAAGGCTACCATCAGTAACACACTGCGCCGCCAGGACTCAAATCCAGCAGTGCCAGACGTGTCCCCTGCTTAAGCCAGTACATGTCCGGCCCGTCTGAAGTTTGCTAGAGAGCATTTGGATGATCCAGAAGAGGATTGGGAGAATGTCATATGGTCAGATGAAACCAAAATAGAACTTTTTGGTAAAAACTCAACTTGTCGTGTTTGGAGGAGAAAGAATGCTGAGTTGCATCCAAAGAACACCATACCTACTGTGAAGCATGGGGGTGGAAACATCATGCTTTGGGGCTGTTTTTCTGCAAAGGGACCAGGACGACTGATCCGTGTAAACGAAAGAATGAATGGGGCCATGTATCGTGAGATTTTGAGTGAAAACCTCCTTCCATCAGCAAGGGCATTGAAGATGAAACATGGCTGGGTCTTTCAGCATGACAATGATCCCAAACACACCGCCTGGCAACGAAGGAGTGGCTTCAGAAGAAGCATTTCAAGGTCCTGGAGTGGCCTAGCCAGTCTCCAGATCTCAACCCCATCGAAAATCTTTGGAGTCCGTGTTGCCCAGCGACAGCCCCAAAACATTACTGCTCTAGAGGAGATCTGGATGGAGGAATGGGCCAAAATACCAGCAACAGTGTGTGAAAACCTTGTGAAGACTTACAGAAAACGTTTGACCTCTGTCATTGCCAACAAAGGGTATATAACAAAGTATTGAGATGAAATTTTGTTATTGACCAAATGCTTATTTTCCACCATAATTTGCAAATAAATTCTTTAAAAATCCTACAATGTGATTTTTCTGGATTTTTTTTCTCATTTTGTCTCTCATAGTTGAGGTATACCTATGATGAAAATTACAGGCCTCTCTCGTCTTTTTAAGTGGGAGAACTTGCACAATTGGTGACTGACTAAATACTTTTTTGTATATATATAAAAGAGCAAGGGCAATCCTGTTTTTGAAGATATGTCCCATTGAATGTGCATCAGGTTACTCAGAAAGAGTAGGGATGTTTAACTAGTACCATTAAAACACTGTTAGACACTTTGGCTTCAACATCTCTCTCTCAATATGTCTTTCTAGCAGACACTATGCCATTATATAGATCAAATACATACTTCTTTTAGACCTTCTTAAACCCATTTTCTCCTTCATTTGCTCTCCTTCATTCTTCTCTGCAAAGAAAGCCTGTTCCCCTGGCGACATAAAAATAATTTTTACCACGCAGATATAATAATGTCATTTTTCCCCCCTCCCTTTTTATTAACATTCATTTTAAAACAAACTTTTGCTGAAGAGATGTACAGGTAATTTTAGCATCATTATGGAAAGAGAACAGACAAAGAGAAAAGAAAGGAAATGGGGAAAAGCGGGAGGGAGAATGCAGCGGGGAGCTGAGTGTGTGGACTCCATAATGGAGAATGGATTATGTTTCTAAATGACCCCATTGCCATCACAGGCAGAAAAGAGGCATGAAAAGGTTGAGCTATTCTCTGCTAAAATAGTGGGCTTTTTATGTTCGAATGGAATGACCTGTCTTCTTCCTCGTCTCATTCTCTTCCGTCATTGTTGTTTTGCCGTCAGAAAGAGGAGCAGGCCCGCTTGCTGCTGTCTGAGGAAGGAAAGGAGCAGCTGATGTTTGAGGTCCCTCTCAATGATTCGGGCTCAGCTGGGTTAGGGGTCAGCCTGAAGGGTAATAAGTCCCGTGAGACCGGCGAGGACCTGGGTATCTTCATCAAGTCCATCATCCACGGAGGAGCAGCTTTTAAGGTAACACATCACATTTACATTTGTGTGTGTGTGTTTATACACACACGTTTATATGAATATATATATAATGATTTAAAATTTTTTGTCAAATAAAATGTTGTCTGTGAAATAATAATCCTGCAATAATCAATAAATGCACCCCAACTTTCATTTCAATAGGTAATGTGTCAAAACATTCATGACACTTGTCAAACATGAAGCACATTTCATGTGTTAGCGGTCATAGCTCGTGAATTGTTCCTTCATAGTTACAACTTTCCAAATTTCAGATAACTATGGAAGCCTGTTTCCACCACTGAATAAAAAAAATAATAATAAAAAAGTTAACTGCGACTTAATCGCAATTCAGATTATTTTTCTAACAATTGCCTTATACAAACTCTCAATTCTGACATTTGTGAGGTACACAATTGTGAGGTATAAACTCGCAATTGTGAGAATTGCAAGATATGTACTGGCAATTCTGACTTTTTTTTTCTTCTCAGAATTGTGTGATATAAACTCGTAACTGTGAGAAATATATCAGTCTTTTTTCTCCTCAGAACTGGACTTTATAACTCGCAATTGCGCAACTTAAATCTCACAATCCTGGGACAAAAATGAGAATTGCGACATGTAAACTTGTAATTGCGAGAAAAAAGTCAGAATTGCGAGATGTAAACCCGCAGTTGCAAGAAAAAAAGTCAGAATTGTGAGAAGAAAAACTCGCAATTACCTTTTTTATTTTTTATTCAGTGGCGGAAATGGGCCTCCATAGATAACAGCACAGATCCATAAAAAACTTTACAGTTGCACTAATTGAATTTCATTACATACATAACATCCATCTGGTCCCACACTGAGCATTTTTTTTAATTCAGCGAGGATCATTTAAATTGATTAGCAAAGACTTTTGCATTGTTGCAAAAGACTTTTATTTAAAATAAATGCTCTTGTTTTCTTTTTTGTTATTTTCCACCTTCATTTGGTTTCTTAAGAAAAATTCAAGCAAGCAAATTCTGCTTAGCCATTGTCATCTTTGCCATTTTTAGATTATTTTAAAACATTAATTTTATTTTGTAATAATATTTCACAGTATTACTGTTTTTATTGTATTTTTAATCAAATAAATGCAGCCTTGGTGAGAATAAGAGACTTATTTCAAAAACATAAACATGAATGAATAAAATTTTGAACACTATAATTGGGAAAGAGGAAAAAGGAAAGAAAAGAAAAGAAAAAGAGCCATTTTTAAGTGTAGTTTAAGTGTTCAAATGCTTTTTGGAGCCAACACCGCTTAAGAGGTCAGAGGACAACATCAGAAGAATGGCGTCATTCATAAAATGAGAACAGTACTAAGATGTGTTAATAAGTAAAATATGCTTTTCAAATGTTTTTTCGTGACCGAGACACTCATGAAGATCTATTAGACGTCCTCACAGTGTTAAACATGGCTTCAGGGTTGTGAGTTGAGACTGTAAAAAGGTCACGATCCCCGTTAGCTACTCTTGGCATGTGTTTTGGTTCCCTTGACCTCTGACCTCTGTCCCCTCTACTGAATAGGGTTTCATTTGACCTTAACAGACGGGATCAGTATTGTCAGCAGGGGTGCTGAGTGGACCCTTCTTGAGTATTTCTATAGGCTCATCTTTCTGTCTGTACTAACATGTTTTTCTCCAGCTGCACCTGTTCGTTTTCCAGTTTCACATTTGGTCACATGGTATTGACGACAGATTGGGTTTTGTGCCCATTTGGTTAAATAGCATTAATCTCGATTATATGGATTTTTGCAGGTGTTCAGATGTTTGGAAATCTGCACCCTGCGTCCCCCCTTCATCACAGGATAAGTGACATGATGTCTATACATGAATGACTCAATGGGCTGCACAGATTTCATGTGATCCAGTCTCAGTAAAATGATTTCAGCTACTGCTTTGCTCAGCCAAGTGAAAATGTGCTTGTCAGACATGTGGATTTGTATGTGTGCATCTGCCCAAAGCATTCACATTCATGTGCGCGGGTGTGTGAAGTTTACTTGTGAAGATAAGGGTTTGATTTGCACCTGACTTGAAGCATCTCCTCGCTCTGCTTTGTCAGGCCTTTTGCTTGGAAAAGCTGCTTTTGTGTTTCGGAGGTTGTGTAGCAAGAAAAGAACTTCATAAATCTCGATCATTCTGAAGCTTCAGAGTCAGATCATCCCGTTGAGAGGGGGGTAGAGGGAGCCACGGCAAGGTGATGCACGTGAGTTCTCATACAGTGGAATTCTGGGTAACACGTTTCTAATTCCCCATCCAGTCCCCTGTGAGAGAGTTCAGAAACGGTAGACCGCTGCCTGTGTTAGCTTCAGCACATTAATGCTAATTAAAAACTCTCCAAGCCCATGTTAATGAGTTAGAAGCATCCCGAGTCTGTGGGTGGGATGCGTCTTCTCCCCAGAGCCGAAGTGGGAAGGCAAGAAGAGGGTAGGGTGAACGGCAGCGTCTGCTTGCAAAGTTATTGTTAGCTTGCACTTACAAAACTGAGGGAAATGCCATGTGGCAAAAATTATATTATGTACTACAGCATTTTATCCTCTTGTACTTCCATTGATTTGGCCTTGGGCTCATTTCAGTTTTCAAATCTGGTTATTTTTTGCATTCAGATGATGGTTCAACTTTGACAAAAGCCTAAAATTTGTTAAAGTACAAAGTGAGGAGGTGACTGTTGTATGCATGTATAAAAAAAAGGATGCAGTATAATAAGGAAGGAAGTTAAACAGTTCTTGCATATGTATTGAACGGTTGTTGCACTTGATTGTTAATGTATATGTAAGTGGTAACACTTTATTTTAGGGTCTCTTAACTAGTTGCTTATTAGCATGAATATTACTAGAATATTAGCCATTTATTACTAGTAATTAAGCACATATTAATGCCTTATTCTACATCCCTAATCCTACCCAATACCTAAACTTAACAACTACCGCACTAACTATCAATAAGCAGCAAATTAGGAATTTATTGAAGGAAAAGTCGTCGTTAATAGTGAATGTGTTCCCTGTTCTAAAGTGTCACCGTAAGTATTTTATTTCATGTAATTTCAGCAGTTTTGGGGGCTCAAGTTTTTAAGCTGATATTCCCTAAATACTTTTTTACCTGCATGAATTGCTTCTGGTCTGGCATGAAAACCAGTGTGATCTGAATCAATACCTCATTTCCTGCTCTTTATTCACCACCATTAGTCTCATCTCCACTGTTTCTCAAAATAGCCATCAACTATTCTGTTAGAATATAAGCATGGTCCACAGGGATTTTACACACATACCCAGAATCACCAGTCATAGAAGCAGAAACATCACCCATGTATTCACAATAGTGGTTAAGGATTTGTTTTATTATGGTCAGTGCCTAAATGATTACTTTTTGTGCTTCCATTTTCTAAAATGTCAAAACTCTACCGTTGATGTTCACTAGACATGCACCATTGAGTAAAATAAGTAAGCAAAATAAACTATGGTTACATTTCCTGAAGGAAACAGTGTTAGGCTGAAAGTTTGTATGGGCTCTGTATGTTAAGTGATTCGGGCTGAATTAATTGTAGAAGTTTAATACTTTACGTCAGAGGTTTAGAACAAACCCTAAGCAAAATGATTGAGGAGTCAATCAATACAGTACTGCCTCTATTAAATGATTATGTAAGTGGTGAAAGAATGTGAGACAAATGTACTCGTTTGAAAACAGCACTGCAAACTGCAGACAGATTGTGTGATTTCACAGAATCAAGTTAGAAAATTAGATCATGGCTCTAATAAGGATCCCTAATGCTCTGTGACTCATGGTGTCACGAGGACAGGACATCTTTTCACCCAAAGGCCTCGGTAATGAAAGCACATCTCCTTCATTTATAGAGAGCAAGGGCACAGAGTGCATGCTGCCAGGGTTTAGAGAGTTTGTGGGTGTGTGTTATTTCAGTAAACTGTGATTAACCGTGTGGTACCTCTATAGGGTGCAACAGTTAGGAAGGAAAAATCACATTCATTTTCTCTATCGAGAAATTATGACGACACATACTGTAAAGATTTCAAGGCACTTATTTCCAGCTCAATTTTTTTTTATCGATGATATATCCTGGATATAAAATGTCAGTGTCAGTGTTTTTTTTTTTTTTTTTATTGGACTGTCATTTTATTATTTATTTATGTCATTTGCGATGTTTCATGGGATGAGAAAAATGGGAAACCAAAAGCAAGAACTTCCAGAAACAGGACCACTAAAAATAGTTTGTTTTGCTGTATAGGAAGTAGTATTAAGTCTTCATTCTGTTTTACTTGATATCCAACATTGTTTTCAGTGCACTTCATCATCTTTAGTTTGTACAGTTCGTTAATGATCAGCATTTTTGTCTATATATCTGAGGCGTTTTGCAAGTTCTTGCGTTAACCCTCATGTGACTCTGAGCTCTCTCTCTCGCCTGGAGACAGAGGAAGCAGATCAGAGGCCTCTGCAGTGAAAACACTTAATTAATATTAATTGTAATGAACTTTAGGGCTTTTTATATGCCATGTAATATGCATGTCTTATAATGTGCTTATACAGTACCAGAGAGACAGAGCTGCTGGATTGTGGGAAATTTACTCCTTGAGAGAATGCCCCTGCAGACTCAACTGAGGATAATATGCCTGTGGAAAGCAGAGAGTTCTCGCAGAATATGAGGAAATACATTAGAGATTAGAGAAAGTAGGACATGGTCAAGGTCTTCTGATAGATAAAAAGCCCCAAATCCAGATGTACATAGAGCTGGTCATGGTCCAGTGTAGTTAAAGAGGTAGTTCACCCAAAAATGAAGTTGTGAACTCACCCTCTTGAATTACTTTATGATGCTGAAAAACTACATTAGGTCACACTTTATTTTAAGGCCCAATCCTTGCTATTAAAAAAACATTAACTATGAATTTTGCCTCAGTAATTTGCTGCTTAATAATAGTTAATGCAGTTGTTAAGTTTAGGAATTGGGTAGGATTAGGGATGTAGATTATAAGGATTGCATTATAAGTACTAATAAACAGACAATGGCCCGGTTTCACAAATGGGGCTTAGTTTAAGCCAGGACTAGGCCTTCATTAAATTAAGATTTTACAAAAATGCCTTTGAAGAAAACATTAAGGTGTGCATTTTTGGTGTTCCGCAGAAGGAAGAATGTCTTTTTGGGTGACAATTTTGGGTGAACTATCCTTTGGAGCTCAGGGCTGGCAACTAAAAGATTGCTCATTTGATTCACCAACGTGGAAGTCTCTGAAAGAAATCGAAACTCAAACCATTGGTAATGGACTTGTGACACTAAACAGAGATTCTGATTATGTCGTTTTTGTTTAGGATGGGCGTCTATGTGTCAATGACCAGCTGATTGCCGTTAATGGTGAGACCCTTTTGGGGAAGTCCAACCATGAGGCCATGGAGACCCTGCGGAGATCCATGTCCATGGAGGGGAACCTGAGAGGAATGATCCAGTTGGTTGTACTTCGTGCTCTAACACCACCTACCCAAGTATGTACTTATCTCTAGAACACGTTCATTTTGTCCTAGCACTCTTCTTTCTTCTTCCTGCCTAAAAGCAGCTTTGATGTTTACTGGTTTTGTATATTCCTATCTGGTCTGTGCTGGTTTAGGTGGTTGATCAGGTGTTGATTGATTACTAGTTGGTGGGGGCAAGACTGACCTTGTGGAGCAGGGATGTCAAACTCAGATCCTGGAGGACCACTCTGTCCTGCAGAGTTTAGCTCCAACCCTAATTAAACACACCTGATCCAGCTAATCCAAGTTTTTAGGAGTGCTAGAAACTTCCAGGGAGGTGTGTTGGAGTTGGTTTGAGCTAAACTCTGCGGGACAGCGGCTGAGTTTGACTCTTAGCCAAGCTGGTGGGGATATGGTTGAACCGGTTAACCTTTACACAGCATGAACTTTCAGTCTTTTTTAGCTCACAGGTGTTCAGCATATGCACAGTCATATTTTTTCCACCAGGATGACTGATATTCTCCTTGACTGTTTACACAGCAGCTGAATGCATTTGTCAGTTTTGATTTAGAGTGGTAAATACTCAGGTTTGTTATGAACGAGAGTGACAACTGCATTCTTTAACCAAACAACCAATTTTCAGAACCACATTTTGAGAGTGAATTCGGATCTGTAAAAGTAAATGCAACAGCAGTGAATGACTTGTATCACATCATGCAGTGTTGCGATTAATGTACGCTGTTGACATGTATGTGTTATGATTTTTCATGTGGGGTATTTAAATCAACAAGTATTTAAGGCCTATCTGGGTTCATTTTGCCGATTGTGCTCAAGAGTTTAGGCCTCTCATAACAAAATGATTCCCAATATTTTGATACTGTTTTTTTTGGTATAAACTCTTTATGTGCAGGACAGGGTGTGCTGTTCATTCACAAGCTACAGACACAGTAAAGAGCTGCTTTATGGCTTACAAATATTTCTACAATGGATTGTGTGTAAATATCCACCTCATCCAGTGCTCTTTTTGTTGTCTGTCTGTACCATTTTGTTATTAGATCCCACTATTTGGCTATTTCCATCACTATTTCATTGTGAGACACTGGTGCAGATAATTCAGTGCCTGAATCACAAAGAATTTCAGACATTTTTACAAACCCGTTTGACCAATTCAATCAAAAGGGTTATTCATTCACAAGTATGACATTTATAGTTGACACACCTGCCATGATTGCTAAAAAAAATATCAGGGAAAATGATTCTTAGGTTGGTGTATGGTAATCTCCAATGTCCAACAAGCGTTTATCAGTAATGTTTTCCACAGTCACAGTGATTGCTGCTGTTGTATACAGTATGCTATTCATAGAAAAAATGGCTTTCATTTTGGTTATTTATTCATACAAACAGTATTCAAACTTCTACTGTAAGCTTTTGTATGGACAGGACAATCTGAGAGTCAGACGTCTTAGTAAATATGAATGTCAAACCTAATCACAGACTTTCTGAAAGTCAGACCTGTTAGTAAATATGAATGTCAAACCTAATCACTGACTTTTTAGGGAAGAGTTCAATGCTCTGCCTCTTTGTTCTATGAGTTTTCATAGCCATGTGGTACTTTTATATTTGTGAATTGAGAGTTAAGTGATGGAACTGGTTGTGCTTGTTCATTTTGGACTGGTTCCTGTTCTATTTCCAGCTCTTAATCTCCAACATGTACATACCTACTAGCATCAGAAGTTCTTGTAGGGCTGCAGATCCACAATAAAGTTGAAATCTCTGTCACTCCAACTCACTGGCACATTGATACTCCCATGATAATATCACCATAAAGTAGTTCCAGTAATTTGAACAATTGTGGTACGCCAGTCTAGACCAAAATCATGCATGATTCTGTTTTTATGACTTCTACTTGACAAGCGTTTGTCGGTTTAAGACCGGGTGCAGACAGATGCTTCCAATGCCATAAAAGCTGGTCAGAATAGCTGGTAATTGCCGTTAGTACTCCACATCCTTTAACTTTCTCCATCATTTCCTCTGTGCTGGTGGAATTCGCCTCCAGCGGGATGTTTTAGCCTTTTCTCCTCCCCTGCACCTGGGTTCGAGACCAGCCATATGCTCACCCCAGGATTCCCTCTATATCTCACACATGCACACACACACGTGCTGACACACTCCACCCCAAGGCCTCCAACTGCTCTAAAGTGGTGTGTAATTAGGCTACACAATAGAGCAGCCCCTCTGGCCGCATGGATTGATGGATACTGGAGGCTCTTTGTGAGGACTGACAGGCTGGGAGGGGCGGCCACGGCCAGGCCAGGGTGTTATTGTTCTCATGAAATAAAGATTCATGTTCATTATGCTTTATGGGCTCTGGACGCCCCCGTCATGGCTGCCAATGGGGCGCAAAATGGAGTCAGGGACGATGGGATGCCATTGACCCTCGTGTGTAGAGGTGGGATTAGATGCTAGTTGGTGGACAGATGAAAGGAGAAAAGCATGAATGGATGGGGGACAGATTGCGACTTTGTATGGGAGCAGAGAGCTTGTGGCTGGGTTCAGATCAATAGATCATGCAAGCCGGATGCAGGAGAATGAAAGTTCGGTCCTGAGGTGAAACTAACGGAGAAATATTGCTCAGCATGCTTTTAGTACCACAAATAAGAGCTTTATCCTGTAATAAATGGGAGATTAGTTTCTACACCCACAAGGCACTAAGAGAATGTATTCTTGAAGCTTTTATTTCTTTATATTATGCGGTTTGTACTTAATGAATTTCAACCTATTGTAGCGTTCCGTTTCTTTCTAGCTCTAATAAATAAAGTCTAAAAAGTTATCTTCAGGCCCGGAGCCAGTTTTAATTCTTTACAGACTTTTTTTGTGAGTCTGTTCTCCAGAGTCTCAGTGAGCTTCTGGGAATACACATGCTGATGTGTTCTTGCTTGAATCTGCTGTGTGTCCATGTCTTCTGACCTAACTTTGCTAATTATGGGCACTTTCTTAGACATCAAAGACTGACTTCACACACATACTCTCAATCCCCGTCCAGTTTTGGCTAATTCTCTAAAAATCCATGAAAAAAGGAGACAAACTGTTGAGGAAGAGAGGAGGAGCAAAGCAAAGGAGATAAAAACCAGATTTTGCCTGGTTTGAAAGCTCTTGGAACAGTTTTTGTGGCTTTCTTCTCAAAAAAAAAAAAAAAGTACCTAAAAGCTTTTTTGGACATCATAGCAGGTAGTGTCGGGCGATGTATTGAATATTCACCCTATATTCGAGACGATTGTGCTGACAATTTAAAAATAAGTGACATGGTGAAAATAGCAATGATTTTAATGGGCTTTTTATTTGGCCATTAAATAGTTTTTGCGATCCCTCATGAGTATTGAGAACGTTAACACAGACATTTTAATGGCATCTTTAGTTTAAGCTTCAGTTTCGTTGAGTTGGCAAGTGCATTTGCATGTCTGTGAATCAGTTCAGTCTTGCTGCTGCAAAGAAATTATTTGAAATTAGAAACAAATGCATGCCACTTTTTTTTTTGTTGTTGTTGTTTTTTGGTGCATTGAGTCTATTTATACATTCATACATACTAGGGCTGCATGATTATGACAAAAATCATAATAGTCGATTATTCCCTTGAGATTGTAATTGCGATTATTAATAACAATTATTTTGAAAAGATTTATGCCATTGTTTGAAGCTGCATGCCATATGTTTATATAAAATATATATTTTAAAAAAGGCTGAAAACACTCTTCCTGAACTTTTATTGCTTTTCTATAGCATTGAGCCTCAAATGTCAACTATACATTAGTTTGGTTTCTTTAAACAAAAAACGGTAAAATTATGCATGGTATAATAATGTTATACTAAAACTAAAAGTATATATATATATATATATATATATATATATATATACAGTGGGTACGGAAAGTAATCAGACCCCCTTACATTTTTCACTCTTTGTTATATTGCAGCCATTTGCTAAAATCATTTAAGTTCATTTTTTTCCTCATTAATGTACACACAGCACCCTATATTGACAGAAAAACACAGAATTGTTGACATTATTGCAGATTTATTAAAAAAGAAAAACTGAAATATCACATGGTCCTAAGTATTCAGACCCTTTGCTGTGACACTCACATATTTAACATTTCTTCTGATCATCCTTGAGATGGTTCTACACCACTACAAGTATTCAGACCCTTTGCTCAGTATTTAGTAGAAGCACCCTTTTGATCTAATACAGCCATGAGTCTTTTTGGGAAAGATGCAACAAGTTTTTCACACCTGGATTTGGGGATCCTCTGCCATTCCTCCTTGCAGATCCTCTCCAGTTCTGTCAGGTTGGATGGTAAAGCGTTGGTGGACAGCCATTTTAGGTCTCTCCAGAGATGCTCAATTGGGTTTAAGTCAGGGCTCTGGCTGGGCCATTCAAGAACAGTCACGGAGTTGTTGTGAAGCCACTCCTTCGTTATTTTAGCTGTGTGCTTAGGGTCATTGTCTTGTTGGAAGGTAAACCTTCGGCCCAGTCTGAGGTCCTGAGCACTCTGGAGAAGGTTTTCGTCCAGGATATCCCTGTACTTGGGATTCCAAACCATTCATCTTTCCCTTGATTGCAACCAGTCGTCCTGTCCCTGCAGCTGAAAAACACCCCCACAGCATGATGCTGCCACCACCATGCTTCACTGTTGGGACTGTATTGGACAGGTGATGAGCAGTGCCTGGTTTTCTCCACACATACCGCTTAGAATTAAGGCCAAAAAGTTCTATCTTGGTCTCATCAGACCAGAGAATCTTATTCAGGTGTTTTTTAGCAAACTCCATGCGGGCTTTCATGTGTCTTGCACTGAGGAGAGGCTTCCATCGGGCCACTCTGCCATAAAGCCCCGACTGGTGGAGGGCTGCAGTGATGGTTGACTTTCTACAACTTTCTCCCATCTCCCGACTGCATCTCTGGAGCTCAGCCACAGTGATCTTTGGGTTCTTCTTTACCTCTCTCACCAAGGCTCTTCTCCCCCGATAGCTCAGTTTGGCCGGACGGCCAGCTCTAGGAAGGGTTCTGGTCGTCCCAAACGTCTTCCATTTAAGGATTATGGAGGCCACTGTGCTCTTAGGAACCTTAAGTGCAGCAGAAATGTTTTTGTAACCTTGGCCAGATCTGTGCCTTGCCACAATTCTGTCTCTGAGCTCTTCAGGCAGTTCCTTTGACCTCATGATTCTCATTTGCTCTGACATGCACTGTGAGCTGTAAGGTCTTATATAGACAGGTGTGTGGCTTTCCTAATCAAGTCCAATCAGTATAATCAAACACAGCTGGACTCAAATGAAGGTGTAGAACCATCTCAAGGATGATCAGAAGAAATGTTAAATATGTGAGTGTCACAGCAAAGGGTCTGAATACTTAGGACCATGTGATATTTCAGTTTTTCTTTTTTAATAAATCTGCAATAATGTCAACAATTCTGTGTTTTTCTGTCAATATGGGGTGCTGTGTGTACATTAATGAGGAAAAAAATGAACTTAAATGATTTTAGCAAATGGCTGCAATATAACAAAGAGTGAAAAATGTAAGGGGGTCTGAATACTTTCCGTACCCACTGTATGTGTATATATATAAGAGTTTAGATTCTGTAATATAGAATCTAAAAAAAAATATTGAGCCCCATCACCCCTCCTTGGTACCATGGTATATACTGTTACTGGTAATAATGTTTTTATGGAGATGTACCATGACAGTGCCATCTCTCTCCTCTCTGCAGACTAAACACTATTATAGCAGAGTCTGATCTAATCAATCCTTCTCACCGTTTCTCTCAGACAGCCATCTAAACAGCGCTGTCATAATCTCATTACAGCATGGGCATTAGTAATGAAAAGTAGCCCGTGGAGAGCCCACATGATCTGTGCCCTGGAGACTGTTTCCTCCTCCTCTTGTGCCAGAGGAGTGCTGGGAGGTTTGCTCTGGTGCTGCATGCAGTCGTACAGACCTGCCAGGCCGTTTTTGTCTTTAACAGCAGGTTGGACTGTACGCTTTGTGATGCTGATTAAGATGTAAGTGGAGTCTGAGGAGATTTTTTTTGGATGGGACTTCAAGCAGAGCGGTGTAGATGAGGCTAACAGACAGAAAGAGCAGTGTCTGAGGATGGAGGACGCATGGAGAGTGAGGCTGTGGGAAACGCCATACCTTTTGTCCTCTGACCACTAGTGTCTTTTTGTGTCATTCTCAATCTGAAATGCTGAAAACCTTGTTGACCTCTCGTCACAAAAGACTATAGCAGGACCATAAATACAGACAGAATGTTGTCTAAATAGAGCTGGTTCGTAACGGTGATATCGTTGGAATCACTTGATGAAAAACACTCATATCAGTTGATGAAAAAATAACAGCCAATCAGAATCCACCCAACTTTAAAGAATTCAAATATTTAAAGCCTCAGACAACAAAATTGCAGTGTACACTTATAAACATAATATTGTCGTCCATGTGGAGGCCATTGTAGTTATCGTTATCTTTCTATTTATTGCTCTTAGTGTTTCAATTTGTAGGTGTGAATGTGAATTAAACTGGCCACACCCGATATGAAGTTTATTAAGAATGACAAAGTCAGTAAAATAATTTACTAGACAACATGCAACAAAGGAATTTCATTAGATTTGCTAAAAAAAAAAACATTAATATGTTGTGCTTTATTACAATGTATAATAGGGATGGACCGAATTTTCGGACGCTGAAAATGATTGGCCGAAAACCGAAAATGCAGAATTTTCAGATACTACAACTATATAAAATAAATTACAACTTCCCTAATATCCTATTACAGCAGTGTTGTGGATTTCTTTGAACTTAATTTCACTTTAATTCAGCTTCCTTGCATTTAAATTCTAAATGTTGGTTCCAGGGGCCAGTTGCATAAACTTAGCCACCATGTTAAGACTGTGTCTAAAGAAGTAGTTTGATCAACAAGCAGTTACCAAAGGGGTAATCAGTCTTACTTTTTCAATACAAATAAGACCAATCTACCTTTTCATAACTGAATTAAAAAAGTTATGACCAGTCTTTAAGAAAAAGAATTAGATGACTAACATTTTAAGACTAGTCTAAACGGTTTATGCAACCTGATGATTGCTGTTTTAATTCAATTTAAAAAGCATTTTGTTTTCATAACGTCACACTGGATAGCCCCATCCTCCCAGCTCATCATTGCTTCAAAATACCACTCTAAATAGCTATATGTTAAACATTAAATATGATTTTCACACCACACATTGATATTCTGGCCTTCACTGAAGGACTGTGGTGTCGTCTAGATGAGGGAGGAAGTAAATAGCCAAGCTACCAGAACCTTTGTACTCCTGGTTAAACTGCAGTTCAGCAACATTTCTATCCCTCCATCCACTGCATGAACCTCCTAAAACACTCTACACTACACTTTTTACACTCCCTCTTCCCACCGCCAACATTTCCTGTTAATTTTTATTGATTCAGCTGCGTTTTCAGAATCTCATCCTCTCAAAATTGCAAGCTCTATGTCCTCCTTTTTTATTCTGATAAATATTATAAGGGAAATGGAAAAGTTGGCTGGGGAATCCTCATTGATCCCCTCCTGTAATCTCATTTAGTCCCAGTCACTGTTTCCTCTCCTGGCAGCCTGTGTTCTGTTCCCCACAGGCCACCCCTCCATAGGCCTGCTCTTACTGCCATTAAAAGGACCATATTATGCACTTCTATAGCGTTTTGTTTTTCCCCAAAGTCCACTTAAGATGTTAGCCAAGTCTTCTTGCACCAAAACCATTCCCAATTTAGTTATACATAACCGTTTTCCACCATTTCTTTCTGCCTTTCAATTAAACAGAGTGTTTCTGCTACTGTACCTTTTAAGGCTTAAAAACACTCGAGGACGTTTGCACAGATATTTGCCTTGATTTACTCTGTACGCTGGATGAGTCTGTGCTAATTCAGGGCTGTACAGTGCGACCATTTCAGTCACATTTGCAACTGAAAACTACTGCGGCGACTATGAAAAAATATTTAGGAGCACCTGTGTGACTGACCCGATCAGCATATTTGTGTTTGCGCTGAGGGAGCTTCAAAGGTTTCTAACGTACTTGCGTGCTTTTGCAGCGTTGAGTAATATATCAGACGTATCCTCTCATTATAACAAACAAAGTGTAGACAGAGTGTAAATAAGAGATTCACTGTGCAGTGTAGAGAGCTGCGTTGATTATAATGGAGTTTTCGCGATGAACTAAGGAGAGTGACAGCTTGCAAATGTGATTGATTTAATACAACAGTTCATTAAACAAGAAGTTAATATTAAGTGACTTTTATTGTCTGACTACAACACTATTGTCTTATTTTGCTATATTTCGTCAATGAAAATAGTTTCTCACATCACATCTGAGCCGCTGCGCATCTCCCTTCAAACACAGCGGTGTTTCGTTTATGAATGAACTGCATTTTTAAATGAATCTAGTGAGTCAATGATTCAATTACCCATTCATAAAGACTTCGTTCCTGAAGGAATCGGCTGTTCGAACGAATCAATTAAATGAATGATTCAGTGATAAAACCAGTGACTTGCCGCCACCTGCTGGCAGTTTTAATTTAATTTCTAAAGTATCTTTTCTCTTATTTAAATCATTTAATATTTTTATATTCAAAATTGTATATTTAAAACATTAACCTCAACATGAATTTATGAATTGCACTCATGCACCTCTGAGCCTCATTAAATGTCTGATACACCTACAAGCATCTTTTGTGTTCACTTTCTGTGTGCCACCTCTGTAGTACAAATTTATTTCTTAAATACTGATTTAATTTTATTGGTAACTTATTCTACTTCTTATTCTGTTGTTTTAATTAAAAATGTTAAAAAGCTTATAAATATATATTTTTATTAATTTGACAAAATATGACATACTTTTAATAAAGTTAGAAAAATTCCATTACAAAGGTAAAAACAAAATTCCCTGTAAATCACTTTGAGTCAAATATCACCTCGTAATAGGAAGGTACATTTTTTGATCAGAATTTTTGATTATTGATTAGAAGGTGCTCCTAAATTTTTGACCGTGCTCCTAAATTTTTTAAATTAGGAGCACAAGCGCTCCTAAAAGAAAAAGTAAGCGTAGAGCCCTGCTAATTGTTGAAGTTGACAGATTTCACAGAAAATCACAGTGTATGATCGCCAATCTTTTTACTGTCTAGTTTTACTGTCTTTTTTACTGCAAACTGTCTAGTACGTACTACATTTGGTTTGAAACTTACTTCACAACTGGCAAAAAAGTACTAAAAGTTCTGTATGTTTTGAATGTGGGTAGTATGAATGAAATTCAGATGTCCTACATCCACCATGTTTGCACTGTCACATGACCTACCAGCGTCAGTTGTGTCGCTTTACTGCCATTCACAAATTCTCTCTCATGGCATCATGGGATAGAAGTCTCCATCAAATGTGCACTTGAGAATCTCTGCACTGAAGTAGTATGACATCCGGCTACTTTTTGCCTACTGTTTATCGAATACTATGAATTTGGATGTACTATTCTTTTTCTGTGCTGGTTTTTTTTTTTTTTTTTGCATACTATTTAATATTTGGATGAAGAAATTACTGTTTTTATTTATCATTCATCTCATAGCAGCGCATGAGTTTGTGTTTGAAGCTACTTGAAAGTCCACTAGCAGTTGATCCTCAGTCATTTAGTGTACAATGCCCGGTTATTCTCTAACCATTTATAATGTCAATACGTGTACGATGCCTAGTATTTTAAAATCTGATTTTTATTTTTATTTTTTTAAATCCAGTGTATTCCAGCCTTTTAGTCTGCTACATATTGCCCGGTCACCTCAGGCAAATATTAACATTAAAACATGAATGTTTAAACATAACAATGCTGAACAGGTGTCCCTATTCCAGTGGAGATACGACTTCTTGGCCCTCTCCATAATTGCTGTTTTCAGACCTTCAGACGCTCAGGGCCTCAAAAAATAACACACACACACACATACACCTTGATTTGCAATATTTTATGCGAGCGGTTTGCTTTCCTGATGATCCACAGTTAACCGAATGTCGGCAGCATGTGCAGTATCCGAACAGGCCATTAGAAGACCCATCTGATGCGCTGCACCCTACCTCTCTCCAGCATTTGAAATCTGCCAATCGAATTAACATATTTCATAGTGGCGCTTCAGGCCTGGGGGCAAGATAATGAAATGAATTACCATTCTGTCTTTCTCTCTGGGGAAAATAGACAGAAAATCTGTAACATCTGTGCGAGTGGCTTAAATCCTTCATGCCACTGACATCTAGTCTAATCAGATGAATTAAGAGCACTTCCAGGAGCAGATTCTTGCGCTGTTTTCATCTCTCGTTCTCTTCCTTCCTCCAAAACCCGAGTCTCAATGTGGTATTTGTTTTGTGATGAATGCCAAAGCCGGCGTAACGATCCGCCTGCTATTTGAAAGTCTTTACCTATCCCGCCGCTCAGATTTGCCTCTTCTGTTTCCATAATTCACAAACAGAATCGATACAGTGACACGGCTTCTCTCATTTTCTCTCGCAGGAGTTCCAGGAAGCACGGCGAATTCTCAATCGATCCTTTGATAGCTGCGTGGGGCAGGCGGGGCACCTCGGCCAATCAGATGGCAGCACTCAGCCCCCCATGGTGATGAACAGCATCTACGAGCGATGTGCGGGTGAGTGATGGGCTCGCTGTGTCTTTATCTCACAGCCGGTCCGTGCCGCAATGAGACGTTCAAGGAGAAGGCCACACAGATATCTAGTGCTAATATATTTCTGTCATCTTTGGCGCATTTGCTTGCAGATTGCCTTTTCATCAGCTAGACTGATAAAGTTTGACTCCTCGTTTTGACTTGAAGGCAGTAGAAACAAAACAAATAGTACATTTGACATCTAAGCACAAAATTACTTTTGTAGAATTAAAAAAAAAAAAACATATAATGTATGAGTAGACAAAGGCATAAAATTGATCAAAAGTAATAGTAAAGGTCATTGCACACTGAGCCTGAAATTTTTGTTTGAATTTTTCGCATGTTAAAAAATAAATACGACCTCACGTTGTGTCAATCACATTTACATACTGCCTCTGAAACTTTCGGCCCTCATAAAAAAATTCGGATCAGGTTCAATTTTGTTTTCGCATCCGTAACCAGCATTTTGATAGGAAAGGATGACGAATACGAAAATTTCATATGCAACTGTTTTTAACAGTGATAATAATAAGAAATATTTCTTGAGCAGCAAATCAGCATATTAAAAGGATCATGCGACAATGGCATTGCCATCACGGTAATAAATGTAATTTTAATTATAAAATAAATTAAAATTGAAAACATTTATTTGAAATTGTAGCAATTTTTACCTTTTTTACTAAAATAGTGAAACTGCAATGATTTTGTACTTTTTTCTTTGATCAAATATATGGAGTCTTGCTGAGAGAATTATCTTATGCTCAGCAAGACTCCATTTATTTGATCAAAGAAAAAAGTACAAAATCATTGCAGTTTCACTATTTTACATTTGTATTAAATTGAATAATTAAAGGTATAATAATTTAATAAGACTGTTAAATGTAATCTTTAGCAAATCTTAAGAATGTCTATTTTTCATACTGTACGTTATAATGTTATGAGGCTTAATTGTTTTTTAAAATCTGTTTATACAGAATAAAATAGAATTGTAATATTATTGTTCATTTATCGGTTATCAAACAACATAAAAATAATAATCAGCTTACCAACGTCTTATCAGTGCATCCCTGATGTAAATGATAGATCCGTTTTATTCCGCGTGGATTTAACTGCCTCATGGAGACCAGTACCTTTTAAACACTGCTAACTGGGTTTCGTAAATTTTCTGTCCACGTACATGAATGTCTGTCACTATCGATGCAGTGTGCTTGTCATACATGTGCTATCTTTCTTTGTCTCTCTTTTTTCTCTCTTTCATGCCTAGAAAGACTCTTTTATCACAGCTGTATTAGAAACTGGAAGTTTAACTCGTCTGAGAATTGGAGCACATTTGCAATTCTTTTCATGTGAAATGCCTGTGTGCATAGCCTGTCGTGTGGACCATCCCTTTAACCGAACATGAAAGAGTAACACTCCTCCTCCAGGATTTCAACACAACCAGAGACAGACAGATCGAGAGAGGGGCTTAAAATGGAGCTGCCTGCTTCACGCGTCTGAAGCTTTTCCCGTTTCGCACACACTGTACTCATTGGGATTCCCAGAGTGCACAATGCTAAGAAATAATACAAATAGTCCAATATCAGCCGCATCAGCTTCATATCTCCCGTCCCTGACACCTCACGCTTCTCCCCGTTGTTTATTTCCTTGATAGACCTATGCTCTCACGCTCATAAATATATGCAGCTCAAAAATATTCCTTCTTTTCTCTCTCTGACTGGAAGTGGTTCTAGGTACGGTTGTCTCATAAGTAAAGAAAGTATGACAGCAAAGAAGGCAGAAAAAAGGAAACCAAGCCCTCCTCTCGTGCTGTGATTGTGTGTTTGTGTTGGTTTCTCTCGCCCTGACCTTGAAATCATTAAACTGATGTGCGCTTTATCTAGGCCATGTTTCTAAAGGCGCAACAGTAATGCGGTCCGCTCGTAACGTAGCGTAGAAAACAATTTCAAATGCATAATGCCCTCATCAAGAGAGTGCTGAATTTTTTAGCGTGCCATAGCCATTTGGGCAGAGGGAAGTAATTTTCTGGTAGTTGTTTGAGCTGTAAATGAAAGCTAATGATTTCGTACATATGTATGTGTATTGTGTTTGCTTTTGAAGTGGTGCTCCTCGGGAGAATCGCTCTAATTATAACCCTGGATAACAGTGGGCCGGGAGCTGAGGAGAGGGCGGAAGTGTGGGATGGTATGAATATTACTGTTTCTGAACTCTGTCCATCTCTGGTGTGGGATGAGTTTTTCTCTGCCCTCTAACGCCTTCATGAGAAGATGAACTTTGAGTTCTGTGGAGTTTAAATTAAGAGTATTTTTGTTTATTTGCTTCATTTCAAGCCTTTTTTGCTATCATTTACAAAAAAGCTCTGTGGTACCATGGTGCAGGGTCAAATTCGATGATGTATCAAACGATGATACCATGGTGCTGATTGCTATATTCATATATCGTAGTATTTACATAATATTAGAAAGTACTTCAGAAAGCACCATGGTATTCCATAGTGCATGTACAAAAACATGGTATTATTGTGGCACATGTCAAAGACTGTAGAATACCCGAGACGTGTCACTTGTATAGTTTTGAATGGGGAAAAATGCAACGCTCAATATGGCCGCTCTATTGCAGGAAGCCCCGCCTTCTGAATGAAAGAGCCAATCGCTAATTGGTAAAGTCACTGCAGCTGCCGTTAGAAGTTCCGGTTGCTATAGAAACAGTCAGCGTTCTGAGACGTGCGCTTAGGATTGCGCATACGCACTGGCTGATCTAGCCCAAAAAATTGCCTTTTTATAACGCTATTTGTGCAAAGAAACAACATTTATGATACTGTTGTTGTCAGATTTCTCTGGTGACTTCAAATATGAAATTTAATCGTAAGTTTAGTGAACATTTTTGGAGAATTTGATGTTTCACTTGCATGACCGAGAGGTGTTTCAAAGATGGCC
This sequence comes from Onychostoma macrolepis, assembly GCF_012432095.1. NCBI lineage: Eukaryota > Metazoa > Chordata > Actinopteri > Cypriniformes > Cyprinidae > Onychostoma > Onychostoma macrolepis. The sequence goes on from NC_081163.1 coordinate 33,270,218, forward strand.
AACGAGTGACATGACTTGCCTTAAAGGGACTTGTCCGAGACTACAATGATACTTCTTTATTTATTAGTTATTTTTATTGAGAGGAAAGAAGAAAGAAATTGAGAGATAGGAAGATGTGTGGGCAGCTAAATTCGTTTGCGCGTATGTGCTAACCACGAGGCCACGGCTCTAAAACACTCAAAGAAAAGCTGGAAAGGTTCACTTATCTTTAGTTCCCAGTATGCTTTCTGTTGAAAGTAGCTATTTGTGGTGACATCTGTCAAAGTCTTAAAGCGCATCTCACTCGATGCCCATCTTGACTATGTTGCTCAGCGGTTATTTCTAGTCATGCTGGTCCAGCTCCTACCTGTTTGAATTGGAAAAGACTGTAAGATTGAAATATCTAAAACAGTCAGCATTATTTTTTGGTAACATCCTGATAGCACATGTAAATTGCGGAGACGTTTGTTTGATGTGTGTGTTTTCATCAAGAAGACAATACAATACCTCTGCAATGCATCTCTAAGATGTTTCCTGTCAGATTTTTAAGAAAGGTTTTTAAGATGTTTTTGATTTAGAATGTATCTAAAAATGCTTTTTTTTCACATGGTCATCAGATGTTTGTACACATCAGGTAAAAACAGTATTTTTCATTAGCATTAGTTCCAGCTAATACGCATGTGTGTGTTAGAGTAATTACAGTAATTTGATGACTTTGCCAAGGCAATTGGTCTTAACTCAAAGATGGTATTCAATTCCCACAGCTGCCATACTGAGTGTTGCAATTTCTCCCATTAATTAAAATTTTTTTTTTTTTTTTACAATATATATATATATATTTTTTTTTTGTGTGTGTGTGTAATACAATATTTTCATTACGGGAAATGCCTCATTTTCTCATAGCAATACTCGTGCAGCCAAGCCTCCCCTGTTCCGCTCACTGTCATTATGAATATTGTACACAGATGTGAAATATTATATCTGTCCAGTGTCTGTGGTAATAGATTCACACCCAGTCCTCTTGGAGAGAAACATGGCTTTTATTTCAGTTAATGTTTTACATAAGGAGGTGTTTTGCTAGTGCTGGCGAGAGGTCTGGTAGCACACACCATTTAGGATTAATAACCCTGTTTTAGCTGGAAGAGCCATTGATCCATCATCTTCTGAAGGAACAACTTACTTCATTTCGACTACGCCACACTTTAGCAGATAAATAATCGTGAGTGTGTGCGGCTGCGAATGTGTGTAGGTGTGTTTGTATGCAACACACATCCATTTTTTCATTCACTCCAACATCAGTTCATCTCTCAAGTGTGTGTGTGTGTGTGTTCACATGTGTGTGTGAGCGTGCATGTATGCGTCTGTGCGCTTAATGTATTATGGCAGTTGTGCAGCACACAAACAGATGAGATATATAATACTAATAAGCAGTCATCCCAGTGCAGTCTGATGAGTAATGATGAAGTTCTGCTGGGTGGGGCGCATTGATCTATGTGATTGTCAGGCCCGAGATCCAGCTCCACTCCGCCAAAACACAGACACTCCATCAAGAAGACAGAGAACAACGTGCTATCCATATCCCAGCAACCCACAGGAAGAAACTAAAAATCTTATGGTTTTGTATTTTATTGAACTTTTTTTCTCTCTTAAGTTCACCAAAATCAAGCTATGCTATGTCAAGTTCACGTGACGACATTCAGAGCAAACAAGTGTGTCTGTGCAATAAACTATCTATAGGCTATGTATGCATATGGTTGCTGATGAACATGATGCAGGACGAGGGCTGACTGTGTGATGTAGCCTATTAAAATGCAGTTATGTGCTCCTAAAATTGAAGATATGAGGGCATTTTTTTTTCTTATGTTTTCTATCATATGAAATAGATAATTTCACACAAGCTAGAGTGCTGTTTTCCCTAATATGTGCACGACTGCAAATGTGATATTGAGTTTACACAATAGTTTAATAAACAATAAATTAATATTTTGTTGCATTTTAGATTAGTTACATGTTTTGATTAATTTTACAAATGAAAATAGTTCCAAAAAAGCCACAGCAGAACTGCATCTTCGTTTGACGCACAGCAATATTTCATGTGAGCACCAATAATTTATTGGCCCATTCATAAAGAAAATGACATTTAAAGAATCGGTTGAATGAATGACTCACTCATTAAGACAGTGACTTTGTCGTCTTCCGGCAGTTTTAGTTTCACTTTTAGAGTATCATTTCATTAAAGGGGTAATATGACATTGCTAAAAAGAGCATTATTTTGTGAATTTGGTGTAATGCAATGTGTTTGTGCGGTTTAAGGTTCAAAAAACACATTATTTTCCACATACTGTACATTATTGTTGCTCCTCCATGCACCGCCTTTCTGAAACGCATCAATTTTTACAAAGCTCATCGTTCTGAAAAGCGAGGTGTGCTCTGATTGGCCAGCTATCCAGTGTGTTGTGATTGGCCGAGTACTTCAAGCGTGTGACAGAAATGTTACCATAATGTGATGCCGCGACGACACAAAAACAATAAAACCCACTATAAACGAGGCATTTGTTGCATCCAGTGGGGACATAATTACTGATTATAATGACTTACACTGTCTTTTTACGCGTTGCATATCGCACAGCGTAAACATAACACCGTGTTAGCATTTGTGATCGGAGTAACGACAAACAAGAAGCACTACTCTACACCGCTTAAAACTCATGTTTGAATAGTCAGTGACAAATTCTTTAAAATAAGCAAATGTACTTACAGGCTGTGAGTCAGAAGCGCCAGGCTTTCCTTGCAAAGTTGGAATTGCCCCACTTTATAGAAACATCCTTTGTGCTCAGCCAGCATTGTAGGCTACTCTACTCCCAGGTTCAGGAAACAGTTCTCTGTAAAATGTTCTGCACACATCTGAGTATTTGGGTTGAACTGTTATGGAACAGTGTTGTAAATACAATTTAACCACTGATTTCTAGCTGTGTCCTCTTTTGGAAGGCCAGACAAAGTAGTTTCACTTTTACAACGAAACACACAGCATCTCCAGAACATGGCAGCGGCGGCGGCAGCAACAATACTACAGCCAGAATAATAGTTCCGCCTTCTTTCTTTGTGTATACATTTGGGCGGTGTTTTGGAAATCTTCACACACTGTGACGTAGACATGTGGGGGCGTGTTTAAATGAGCTGTTTTAGGAAGGCATGGACGAGTCTAACTTTTATAAAGAATATCTCTTTGGTTTTGAGACTTTAGTCTTTGCAACTTTAGGGATCTTATCTATGCACAAACAGCTTGTAACACTCCAAAGAGAAAGGAAAACTTGAAATTGCATCATATGGCCACTTTAAAAAAAGAAAAAAAAAAGAAAAGAATAAAAAATATATTTCAATGTTCAATTAAAAACATTAATAACATTTCTCTCTAAAGGTACTTTTTTTGTAATATATTCAACGATTTTCTTATTTAACACAATAACGACTTTCTATTTTTTTTCTCAGCCAAAATTTTTTGTTTGTGTGTTTGCTATTTTAAAATAATTATTTATTATTTCAGATTACTTTTTTATAATATGTTAATTTATGGTGCTTATTAATTTATTTAATTCTCTTCCCCCACTGCCAACAACTACTGTAGCAGCTGTCATATGCTGTTGACTCTGCTAAAGGAAATGGTTTAGGAAATGATTACAAGGGTTCAGTCTATATCTGGAACTGTTTGTGAGCATCTGTTCATACTGTAGATTGTTCGTAAAATGCATTCGCTAAGTGTCTGGGAATCTTGAGGGATTTGTTTTCAATTGTACATTGTTGGCCTTTAGACAAAGACCTCCAGCCTTTGTTTTGGTTCTGCACTATTTGGCCTAACAGACATTAATGAGGTTTTTGTCATGTGGGGCTTCAGATACAGTAGCTGAAAACATCTAAATAATAAAGGAGAATTCTGGGTAAATGCTCGAGTTATACACACACATACACACACACACACACATGCACACTCAGAAACAGCTCATTGTGCCTTTGTTTCTGCAGCAGGTGGTTTAAGGCTTATGTGTTGACTAGCGAGAGCCAGGCGACAGTAGTGTGTAGTCTCTTTAGGCAAATGAGACATGAACCGAGTACACAGTCACTGCATCATCCTGCTAACTGCGCTTCCTGTTTCATTCATCTCCTCACTACACATTCTGTTGGGCTGTTGGTTTCTTCCTTTTTAACCTGCTAAGACAGTATACTGTATATATCACATAAACAAATATATATACAGTGCTGCTTGAAAGTTTGTGAACCCCTTGCAGAGTCTGTGACTATGTGAGTAATTTTAACAAAATAAGAGAGCTCATACAAAATGCATGTTATTTTTTTAGTACTGTCCTGAGTAAGATATTTTACATAAAAGATGTTTACATTTAGTCCACATGACAAAAAAATAGCTGAAATTATTAAAATAACCCCATTCAAAAGTTTGGGAACCCTTGGTTCTTAATACTGTGTGTGGTTACCTGGATGATCCACGACTGTTTTGTGTTTTGTGATAGTTGTTCATGAGTCCCTTGTTTGTTCTGAACAGTTAAACTGAGCACTGTTCTTCAGAAAAATCCTCCATGTCCTGCGGATTCTTCAGTTTTCCAGCATCTTTTGCATATTTGAACCCTTTCAAATTAAGAGCCGATTAAGAGCCGGGGGGTGAAAACTTTTGAACAGGATGAAGATGTCCAAATTTTTCTTATTTTGTAGAATTATAATTTTTTTTCCATTTAGTACTGCCCTTCAGAAGCAACAGAAGATACTTTCATCTTTCCGGAAGACAAATTAAGTACAATTTACCTTGATCTTCAAATTCAAAAACTTTTCACCCCCTGGCTCTTAATGCATCGTGTTTCCTTCTGGAGCATCAGTGCATGTTTGAACCTTTTTTTAATAGTTGTGTTTGAGTCCCTCAATTGTCCTCAGTGTGAAAAGATGGATCTCAAAATCATACAGTCACTGCTGGAAAGGGTTCAAATATGCAAAAGATGCTGGAAAACTGAAGAATCCGCAGGACATGGAGGATTTTTCTGAAAAACGGTGCTCAGTTTAACTGTTCAGAACAAACAAGGGACTCGTGAACAACCATCATGAAACAAAAAACAGTCGTGGATCATCCAGGTAAACACACACAGTATTAAGAACCAAGGGTTCCCAAACTTTTGAATGGGGTTATTTTAATAATTTCAGCTATTTTATTTATTTTTTTTGTCTTGTGGACTAAATGTAAACATCTTTTATGTAAAATATCTTACTCAGGACAGTACTAAATAAAAAATAATCTCTCTTATTTTGTTAAAATTACTCACAGATTCTGCAAGTGGTTCACAAACTTTCAAGCAACACTGTTTATATATTCATTAACAATCACTCTATAATTCAGACTTCATATTATTCACTTAAATTTTCAGTTTAGTATGCTTTATTGGCATGAAATAAATTTACCTACTGTACATACTGAGAAAATAGGGCTGTGAATATTTATTTTTTATAAAGTATTGTTAGGCAGCACTTTTTTATTTACACTACTGTTCAAAATTAATATATAAATTCAAGTATTAAATTCATATTTTTATTCAGTAAGGACTCATTAAATTGTGACATTTATAATGTGATGAAAGTTTTCTGTTCATCGAATAATCTTGAAAAAAAAAAAAGTCAATGTTTCCACAAAAGCATTAAGTAGACAAACGTTCTTGTTTCTTGAGATGCAAATGATTTCTGAAGGATCATGTGACACTGAAGAATGAAGTTATGGCTGCTGAAATTTCAGCATGGCATCGCAGGAAAAAATTACATTTTAAAATATATTGAATGGTATGAACAGTAATGTATACATATAAAACAAAGACGCAATTTTTTTTGTGGTCTACACTGTTGTATCTCAGAGAAATAACAAACTAAGTAAATAATAAATTGAGTTACAATAAACATTACAAATTAGGATATAACAGACTAATTATGCCAATAATAGTGTTAATAACATATGTTTAGTTATGGAGACAAAGTCTCTGTCAGACGCACACACATACACACTCTTACAAGCTTAACCAAGCTTAGAGGGGGAAAAATCAAGTCAATCCGAGGCCCCAGTCCCATTATCATAGGAGTGAAAGATCATTAAAGGTGAGTGGAGATTGCAGTGTGTTGGAGCTGATAATGGTCTCCATCTCTGTCTGTCTGTCTCAGCGCTCGAGCCAGACTGTCATCCTTCTCCACCGCTGGCCTGACCCCAGCAGACCCCTCCTAAATGAGCCTGCATAATATTTCCTCAGAGCTCTAATGATTGCTTTTCTCTCTCTGCGGTTTGCCCGTTCTCTCACAGTTTCAAATGGGGGATACGGTCACATGGAAGAGGGGGATGATGAAGGCTTCGCTGCTAATCCTCATCGACAGGACAGCCTAAAACTCCAGCAGAGGTAACATGGATATGCCTTCGACCGAAATTGACGAACATGTCTCTTTTTCCATGTAGGGGTTGCACCGGCTAGTTGATTATTTTTGACACCAGTTGGTCACATGACTTGAGTATTTGACTGTACTTGGCAAAATCAGGAGGACAGTTCCTCTGACCACAAACTGTAACCCAGTGTAGCTAAATTATCTGACATTAGTTTTGTATTGTAAATGCCAAATATGTGGCTTGAGATGATCTGAGTTTGTAATGTTTAGGCAGAAATCTTGTGGAACATGAGTACATCATCAGTTAAACACTGACCCACTGACTAGTTGGCTACTTTTCAGTCAGACTAGTAAAAAACAAGTAGTCGTGCAATCCTATATATTATTCATTGACTTAAATCTGTTTAATAAAAATAATAAAGAAACGCATGTTTGCCGTATTTGTGTGTGTCCAGTCTGAGCTCAGGTCTTCGTTCAGCTGACGCTTCTTTGACTGACGGTGGTCAGCAGGGTCATATGGAGCAGAATCATGTGAAGTCATCGAAGAGCATGGATCTGGGTAAGTCATTCACATTGTCGTGTGATTTCACTGTCTGCCTTCTATCTGTGTTGTCCAATCAATGGAAATGGAGAAGTATAAAGTTTTGAGCAAACATAGCTTTACAGAGAATAAAGACATCCAGAGTTAACCTGGAAATGATAACAAATAAATTGTTTTGCTACTATACACGGTACCATTCAAAAGTTTGGGGCCTGTACGTTTTTATTTTATCTTTTTTTTTTTTTATCTAATACTTTAGATGCATTAAATTGATCAAAAGTGACAGCAAATTAATTTGTCACAGAAAATTAATCTTTTGAATTAATGCTGTCATTTTGAACTTTCTTTACATTCAAATAATAATAAAAAAAAATCATCACATTTTCACAAAAATATTAAGGAGCTTTTAAAATTGTCAATTTTCAAAATTAATAGTATTAAAGGGATAGTTAACCCAAAAGTGAAAATTCTGTCATCATTTACTCACCCTCAAGTAGTTCCAAACCTGCATGAATGTCTTTGTTCTGCTGAACACAAAGGAAGATATTCTGAAGAATGTGGGAAACAGAGCAGTTCTGGGGCACCATTGACTTCCATTGTATATATTTTTCCTACTATGGAAGTCAATGGTGCTCCAAAACAGCCTGGTTACAAACTTTCTTAAAAATTTCTTCCTTTGTGATTGGCAGAACAAAGAAATTCATACAGGTTTGAACAGATGTAAATGATGATAGAATTTTCATTTTTGGTTGAACTATCCCTTCAAGAAATGTTTTTAAGCACTAAATCAGCACATAAAAATGATTTCTGAAGGATCATGTGACACTTTAGTCTAAAGTAATGGCTGCTGAAAATTCAGCTTTGCATAAATTACATTTTAAAATGTTCAGATTGTAAACATATCTTAAATTGTAAAAATATTTTACAGTACTAATGTTTATATTGTATTTTTGATGCTTAAAAAAAGTAAGATAATTATAAAAATCTTACTGACCCCAAACTATTGAACGGTGGTGTATATATTACTTTCATTCTATATTTTTGACACAGATCTAATTCCATTATGCACCTGTGAGTGGATCTCAAACGGTATATATTTAAAATATATCATATTAAGAGGAGTGGAAACCATCCATGTTCTAGGAGTCTCTTCAATGTGAAATGTGGGCTGACTGGTCTAAGTGCATGTTGGGGGATGAATCAATGCTCCTCCTCACTGTAACACAATTAATCTCTCGTGTTCCAACATTACCTTGAAAATCTAATCAGCAGCGCTCTATATCTGATACATCAGCCACGGCTACAGACCAAATCTGTGTCACATGATGGCTTTTTAAAAAAAACAATAGTGAAAGTATTGAAGAGCTCAATATGACGAGGGCGGACGGGGGCTGCTCTCTGGTGACCGTTGCAACTGTAGCTATGGTGGGCGGCACAATGGCCAGCCTGAGCGAGCCCCGCGGTCCAATTCAACCATGAATAAAAACCCACTGTAATTTGGTTCCAAGTGCTGGATATAAAATTGGATCGTCTTTGATACGAGCGCTAGGATATTAATAATACATAACCAATAAAGAGAGCCCCCTTTAGTTCATGAATAATAGAAAGTTTGAATAGTTTTTTAATTGAAATTTTTTGGTGTACGCTCATATTCACCTGGGCGTAGGCACATTAAAAGGAAAAAAAATCAAGTGAATTATGCCACCGGCCTTCTCTCTGGATCCCCTCAGAGGCATGAATAGCTGTAAGGATATAAACCTGTACGCTAGATTTAGGTTTACAGCTGCTGTAATGGCTTTGTTTTGATTACTGTGTATACGCTGATATGAATGCTTTAGTGGCGATTTGTTTTCCTGGCCGGTTGGCAGGCCAGTAACTTTGTTAATGAAGAGCGCAGGAAGTACACCAGTGTTGTTTTGTTACTGTTGATGGGGTTATGATGTCAGTCGTACCGATTTATATCATCTATTGAAAATTCAATAACTATGTTGGAATAGCTGAGCGGTTGGATGAATTTCACAAAACCCATCAAGAGCAAATTAATTGGGGAAAAAAGAGATAGAATTAGAAGAATGTATTTGTATGTATTTATACTTGAAGATACATTGCCGTTCAAAAGTTTGGGATCTGTAAGATTTTTATTGTTTTAATGGAGTCTCCTATGCTCATCAATGGTGTATTTATTTAATCAAAAATATAGAAAAAAAACTTTGTGACGCAGAACTGAATTTTCATATGCTGATTTATTATCAGTGTTGAAACTGTTGTGCTGCTTAATAGTTTTTTGGAATCTGTGATAACTTTTTTATTTGATTCTTTGATGAATAAAAAGTTCAAATGAACAGCATCTGTTCAAAATAGAAATATTTTCTAACAATCTAGGTCTTTACTATTACTTTTTATCCATTTAACACAGCCTTGCTGAATAAAAGTATTAATTTATTTGAAAAAAAAAAACGTATTTACCAAAGAATCCTGAAAAAAGTATCACAGCTCCCCAAAAATATTAAGCAGCACAACTGTTTCCAACACTGATTATAAATCAGCATATTAGAATGATTTCTGAAGGATCATGTGACACTAAAGACTGAAGTAATGATGCTTAAAATTCAGCTTTGCTTCACAGGAATAAATTATTCTTTAACCCTCAAAGACCGAAACAGCCGCCCGCGGCTAAAAATAACTATTGTTCTTAAATGTTTAATAACTTTTGAACTGCTAATCCTATCTGAATGCTTTAAAAAATGTTGTAAAGCGCAGATTCTCTGCTTTTCGGAGGTATCTGATTGTCTTATTTGGATATTCAGAGGCTCCGTAGTGTACGTGATTACGTCATCACATTTTGACAACATAGGTGGTTCTCAATATGCGTTCTTCAGCGATCTTGCGTCCTTGTGTTCTCGTTCTACGTCATCATCAACCGTACAGAACAACCGAACGCAAGTACAGAGGACACATGAGAGTTCCCCGATGTGTTCTTGATATCGAGGATGTATCGACTGCAGATTTGAGAGAATCGAGCCGTTAGGAATCCCAGAAGGCGGCTTTAAACTCGCTCTCGCAAATACTTGACGGCTCTTGAAAGTAAACATTTATCATTTTGTTTTGCTTAATTTTAATAAAGTGGTCAGACCCGGAGAAAGTCTACAGTATTTTTATTGGCAAATTAAAATGAATCTTAACATAGTCATAGTTAAACATATAACGCTGTAAAATAAATGACAATTATATGAAAATAATATCTATAATAGTTTGAAATGTTTTAATAAGTTCTCATAAGGGTGTGTTCTGTGTCCTCGTGTCCTTCTGAGTTCGTTCTTCCAAGGAAGCTTTGCAAGACTGGTCTCCACGAGAACGCAAGTCCGTTCATGGAATTGAGAAACAGCCACCGATTGATCAGAAGAAACCAATGCATGTCATTCCTCTGAGCCAAACAGGAACGATTGTTGACGCTTAGTCCCACCCCGTGCCCAGATTGGTTCAAACTGTCCCATATTCAACCAATAAACATAGGTTTTGGTTTTTGAACCACCATTTAGGATGTTTCTTTGGAAATTTGAACAAACAAAAAGTGAAAGTAAAGTCTGTCGTGCGTGCATGAAAACAAACACAAAATAACACATTTGCATGAGAGAACTCTCTGAAAAAGCTGAGTACTTTGACATAAAACAAACCAAAAACAAGGATGAAATAGCGGTACATATTGGATAAAGCACTGGAATTTATGTCTTCGCATCGCTAGGCAATTTCCCGATAAAACGCAGAGTCAGAGCCAGCGGATCGATCTAATTATATTATGTTTATTATGGAAATAATTCTTATATAGTTCATAAAGATCATTTTCACAATTTTTTTTGTTGCACTCTGGATATTTCTCACTCATTTTGTGTGTAGTTTGTGAATCATTTGCACAGTTTGTATTTTTGTTGCAGAAGACAATTTGTGCAATTGTTTTCACTATTAGCTGGACGGTTTGTGTTTGTTGTTGTTCATACTCAGATTGAAAATATATTTCTCTGAAAAAGTCACTTTTTTACTGTTTTGTTATTATATAACACTGATTCCATTTTCTTAAACGTTTTTTGGATCTATATTGTTAGTAAACTAAATAAACCTGTTTTTCACTGAAAAGCGCCTATGACAGTATTGTAATAAAAGGCTATAACTTGCTTGGGGAATGTTATCTTTTGACAAAATTTTATTTGGAAGTGTAAAACACCCAGATACAAATCCAAACTTCAGGAGTTTCTGTTTGAGTACACAGTAAAAAAAAACACCCAATTGTTGCTTGCGTTCTTCTTAAAATTCTAGAAATTCATTCATTCTTAGAGAAAAGAAAAGGAAAATTGGGACTTTACATTAGCTAAACTGAAACTTGAATGATATATGGCACTGGATGCTGACTGCTAGAATAGGCCTTAAAAACAAAGAAAAGTGCAGGCGTGTCAGGTGCTTCAAAAATGTTCTAGGTCTTTAAGGGTTAAAGTATATTAAAATAGAAAACTTATTTTAAATTACAAAAATATTTCACAAAATTACATTTACATTACATTGTATTTTTGATCAAATAGATAGAGCCTTGGTGAACTTTTAAACAACAGTGTGTGTGTGTGTATATATATATATATATGTATAGATGGATAGATAGATAGATATAGATTCATAAAGCAACAAGTTTTTTTCTTTTTTCATAAAAATTTTCATTACAGTAATATAGAACAATTGATTTTCATAAGAAAACATTTTGAAAAAAAAAGTGTACTACAGCAGTGAGAATGTAATAAGAATCACCACTTTTACTTATTTTACTATGATAAACGTGTGCACATGAACATCATCAAGTTGCATACTTTGGTTACAATGTGTGCTCTTGTGGGTGACCATAACTTCTATTCAAACGTCTTAAATAATTCTCTGATCATGTCCTACCCTTTATTCTTCTCTCAGCTCTGCCTACAATAAAGGCTAAAAAGATGAGCGACTAGCTTTATGATATCCATACCTGCAGCAAATACTCAGACGGGCCTCTGCAGCGCTCCACAGAGCAGTTTAAGGGAGTCCATCGGTTTGTGTCTTAGCAAGGAGATTTTTCGCAGAAAGCCGCAGGGGAGAACGATGACAGACTTCTCCCACCTTTCCTCCCTGAGGACGGAGACAGGAAAGAAAAGGAGTAATGAGAGTGAGAGAGGAGATTATAGAGGTGCTGGAGGTGCAGATGAGAAGAGAGAGATGTTGTGAGCGAGGAAGAGGGTCCACTGGATGACTGCCTCTGAGGAATGGAGGGATCACTAAAACAGAAATGAGATTTTTGCAAGTCATTTTCTGTACAGGCGTGATGGGTGCGACGGCTCAAAAATTGAACGCTCACCATGAGAATTGAACAGTGCAGCACATTTCCACACATTAGCTAAGGATGACCCTATTAGCTCGGCTTTTTTTCCATAACGCACTGAATGAGAAATATTTCACTCTCTTAAAACGCTGGATGCAGCAGAATTTCAATTACACTTCATTAGTTTTCCATATTTGGTTCTCGCAAAGTAATGTTTCGGTGGCGGCAGTCGACTTTGCCAACAATTGATTGGCTTTCATTATCGTGATAGTGTAAGAGTGTGTGTGTTTCTACTTTTCAACAAATAGACACATGGCAAAAGACTTTCCTCATTCAAAACAACCATTTTAGCTAGTTTCTGTGACTTAACAAAGGAGCATAATGGATGTAGAGCAAATTTTTTTTTATCTCTCTGACTTTATCTTGACTCTCCTCTGAAACCATAGGTGTCAATTGACCCTTCTCAAAAACCCGCCCCCCCTTAGTTACTGTTGCTATGTCCTACAAGCCTTGGCATGTCCTACAAGCCTTAGCACTCTCACGCCACACATCATGTTCTCACGCAGTGAAAAATACATCACGGAGCAAACTGGGAAACTGACAACACGCCAATAGACAAGACAGAGCAGATTACTTTTGGTATGAAACAAAGTCTTAGCTTTCCAATTTTGTCATTTTGTAAGAAATTCAAACAATAAATACCGTTTTGTGGTTCTGTCTAATGTGTCATGACAGACCACTGTAGCGCCTCAGTTCAAATGGCTAAAATATTGCTGCAACAACTTAAAATTAGATCAAAAACTTTTGAATTTGAATCGAATCTGATTCCCAACGCTGTTACTTAAATGCTAATATATTTGATCATTCAAGACAAAAAAACAAAGAAAAGCTCAGTCTGAATGACCGCTGCAGCGAGTGAACTGTGTAAAATAGGTACTAGCATAATTGTGTTTCTCGCATAAACCTAATACCAGCCTCTCCAGAGAAAATACTTCATCCCCATGTGCTCGTACGATTGCACTTCAAGATGAATACTTGCACTCAGAGTCCTTTATTCCTGGCTTCTTTTGATCAGAAACTGTCCTAAATGCTCGTCTTTCATCTTCGTGTGGAGGTCCAAGGCCAAAGTGTGTTATTCTCCTGAGCTTTTGTTCTCACCGGCAGAGTAGGAATACATTTGTTCGATGAGCTTGTGTCTTTCTGGAGAATCATTATTCATTGACCTATTTTGTATTGTTTTACCCCTCTCCATGAAATCAGAATTAGATTTGTAATGCGGGAAAACCACCATTATTTACATTCTGTTTTAGGAATGAGTTGAATTGAAAAACAGGAAATAATTGTTTATAAGAGATGGACATTGTGCAGTGTACAATTGGTTTGTTGTGTGTGTGTGTGTGTGTGTGTATGTGTAATTAGCAGGACATGAATGTTGTTCAGATCTCATAATCATAATGCATGTGTTTTGCTCGTTTTATACACTTTGGTTAGACAACAGACCATGTTTATTTTCACCTTCACGTGCTATCAGCTAAGGCAGTACATTTTGGTTTCTATTTCTGCTGTTATGCTCGGTAACTACATCCACTAAAATATCATTGGTCTAGAATCACACTTGACGTAACTCGTCCCACACCGTTTGTGCTACGGACATGAATGATACTTAAACCCAAAAATGTACATTCTGTCATTTACTCACCCTCATGACATTTTTCTAAATTTCTTTTATTATGTTTCACAGAAAAAATAAAATCATAGAGTAAATGATGACAGAATTTACATTTTTGTGTGAACTATCCCTTTAATTTTACTTACAGTTGTGATTGGTCGATGATAAATTAGCCTAACCAGTCTTTTTGACCCTAAAGACTTACGCCATATATAGAAATCAGAATATCGTGAAGATTTAGAGATGGGCCAGTTAGTAACTACCTTTTAGCTTTTTCAACATTGCCACTGTTATTGAACTGAATTGACCTGAAAAATACACTTTTGCCTTGAATTGAATTGAACTTATTTCATAATTGATGAACTTTTTGAACTGAATCGAAACAACATTGAACTAAACTGATATGAATAATCACACTATTGTCTTCTGTAGAGCTGAATTCTTTTCATTATATTGTTTCATTTTATAACAGCAACACTGATGCTTTCCTGTTTATTAATGAGAAGCTGCTTTGAAACCATCTGTATTGTAAAAAGCTCTGTATAAATAAATATGACTTGACATATCTTATTCACTATGTATTTATTCTAAATGTATCTTAATGCTTCTGCAACAATGTAATTTTTCATGCCAATTAAGCTTATTTGTCTCTGTCTCTGAGAGACATTTCACTCATAAATTGAGTTTGGGTGAAAACTCAAGTTATGTGGGACGTGACATTGGTTTCTGTAAGCTGATTGGCTAAAACTCCCTGCACATCATTGTAGTCAGGACAAAGGATAAGCCAATTTTTCCACACAATAGCACATTGTTTCAAACCCAGAATCGCTGGTGCCAGCCAACACACACAACATCTTCAACTTATATTTGCTGCTGAGTCAATAAGCTTTCACACATCTGAAACAGACAATTATGAAATAATTATCCCTCCACCCCTTTCTGATTGATTTGCCACAATTTGCTATTGTTCTTGTAAATCCTTTCCTTTCGCTCAATGCATCCAAATCTCTGAGCACATCTTGCATGTGAAGTTTGTGTTTGTCTTTATGTCTGTTTGTTTGTGTATCTGCATAAGCAGTTTTTAAGCTAGTTTTTTTTTTTTTTTAAGCTTGTGCAATCTATCATCACATGACGGATCACAGCCCGCTGAGAGCCGTATTTGGCCTTCTATCTCTCGTCTGCTGGGAAAAATTGACCTCATGAAAAATGAATAGGATTATTTAAAAGAGATTGCAATGTAATGAAAACCTATTACTGTGTGCTAGGCCGCTGCTAGCTCGCCGGCGTTTGCCTCTCTCCCTTCAAATCCTTTTTCTGTGGATTACCCGTGCCTCTGCCACTATCGCTTGCCTCAATTTAACATCATATCATATTTGTCACAGGGCCCAAACCCCTATAGCCCAGCGCTCAATAATTACTGTAAATCTCTGCCAATCTTCTGCCCATGTATTTGTATTTGGACACGTACACAAGTCACTTCTGGGATAGTAGGGTTGGAACAGAAACTATTCGGCTAATGTAAACCATACAGGCTCTCCTAAGCCAGAATGTCTCCCTCTTTTAGTGATTTGGGTGGATTTTTAGGGTGTTGGAGTTTCATTTATGATTTATTTTTCGTGTAATGTTGGTTCTGAATGTGTGGAGTTTTATGTTAGCGCTATAGCTGGCCGCATGCAGCGGCAATGCGCACAGCGCTGATACTAGATTGACTGCACAGATATCTGTATTGGCTTTAAATGGGGATTGTGGTTAGAACTTGAGAGCAAAAGTTATTAGCAACAGGACAGAACAGACGCTCTCTCTCTGCCTTTCTGCCCTGTGGTAATACTTGAAATGAATAGCATGCATGCCCTGTGGTTGTGTGGTTTTGCTTTGTTTACAAGCGTGTGGAAAAAAGGAGAGCGCAGTGCTTTTTTCTCCTGATGTAAGCAATCTTCACTCCCTCCAGGTGTGCAGAAAGAGCATATGCTGCCCATACGCATGTACACGTATGCATAACCCCCCCACACACATATACAGAGATTACACCCTTGCATCTTCGGTGTACCCCAGCAGTAGCGGTAGAGATTTTATTTTTGTTTGTTTTACATTGTTTTTTGTTTAATTGTTTATATATTTAATTTGTATTGTTATTTGTTTTGTTTAGTTTCTTGTTTGTTTTGTCAGACAAATAATTTTGTTCCAGTAATAAATAGAACTGTTCAGAACAAGATCTCAGTTTCCAACCCTAATTAGCACTAGCGATTAAAATGTAACCCGAGTGAGGAAGCCTTACTTAATCCCAGAGTGCATCTGTCTCCCTCCATGGTAGATGAAAGCAGCATGTATGCTTTGTCAGAAGCCAGGTAATGAATGCACTCTCGCTTGCTTTGGATCAGTGCGGACTCACACACTCATGCCCACAGCTGTGTCCGGTCTGACTCCAGTGCCCTGCTGATAGACTTGTTCTGTTGTACTTGTGTCTGATGGATTGGCCCCTGAGGGCCCCGTGTGGGCCCCGTGTAGACCCCTGTAGAGAGCATGGAAGCCATGTGGGTCTGGAAAGCTGAGAGAGAGTGATGTGCATAGGAGGAGACCAAAAGGTTTCATATGTAACAACTTGATTCTTTCACTCCACCATGTGTACTGCCTGAAGCTTGGTTTGGATGATGGTAAAACACCACAAACACTGCCTCTGCTTTAAAGAAAATCCGTTACAGTCTTTGTCCAGGAGGTCTCACTGACACAGTTAAACCTAATTCAAACCAGTGAAAGGTGTGGTTTAACATGTAGTTTATTTTAGTGTACTGTTTAATGGATGTTAGATTCTGGCGTACACTGAAAAACAAAAATGCTAAGTTTTGCTTTGAAACAGTTTCATTTGTAAGGCAAGTAGCAGCACATTGAATTAAACATGAAATTTTAAAGTAGAAAGAGTGAAATAGTACTTTCTTGTAAAATGAATTCCACTGATCTTTATATTATTTACAACGCCATAAAATAGTGTTTATGAGAATTTTTTTGCATGCCGTTTTCTCAAAATAATCTTTTATGTTGTCTTAATAATTTTTTTTCACATTAGTCCATATGTATTGCTCTACTATGGCTTTCTCAAAACCAAGTGAACCTTTCTAAGCAGCTTTATTTGGTCTCATAGTCTTATCTAAGAGTGAGTCTTATGACCAAAAATGCTTTCTAGGTGGGCAACTCACTAGATTTTGAGGCTGCCCACTGTGCCCGGTAAGTGGACCAAACGTGTGTGTGGCCCATGAGTCGATGGAACATGTTTCCACCAGATGCTCACTATATCCTGATGCCTACTCCCTTCATCCCGCAGTGCTCCTCTCCACACCCTCCCACTCTTCCTCCAGAGTGTGACCCTCGGTTCAGTTACAGTGAAATGAGTGAGATGATACGGTGCCTGGGGTCTTTCCGCTCTCATCTTTCTTTCTCACTCTATCCTCATTTAGTCTATATTTTGGGAGAGCATCACTCTCATATGGGACTCCCACAGAGAACACATGTGACCTCTGACCTGTTGAGGAGTTATAAGCTGTGCTCCATTCAAAGTCGGATGTGGGGACATTCCTACTTGATATCTCCAGCTTCCGACCATTAAACGTTTCATTGTCTGAAGTGTGCAAGATGACACAAAGCGGAAGAGCAATGCTAGCATTTGTTTTGCAGGTGTGCAATTATTCATGGAGATTGTCGTTTACTGAGTTTTTGCACCAATTTCATTGTTTAAATGAAGTCATCTGCTAAAGAAAACAGCATACTGTTTGAATTATCAATTCTGAATCGAAGAAAATAACTTAAGAAATAAATTGAAGAACTGAAGAAAATAACTCATTTTAATAGAGGTTTGCTGGTTAGTCTTTGGAAAAACTCAGCAACTTCAGCAAATCAATGTTACTGTTAGGTTTGGTACAACAGTTATGAACAAGCATATAAGTTTTGCATTTCAAAGTAACATTAGTAAATGTTATTTTAACAAGAAATTAAGTAATGTTTATGCTTGAATGTGCATACATGCTATATAATATATAGTACATCCATGGAGTGCTGCAGGAATGGCACAAGGAATTACTCACCCTCACGTTGTTCAAAACCTATATGGGTTTCTTTTTTCAGTTGAACACAAAATATACTTTGAAGAATGTTGGTAAAAAAAGAGTTGAAAGCAATATGGAACGCAGTTTGTCCCGTATTCGCAGACACACATTATGAGCACCAGATCATACGAATAACAAATCCTCGATTGATAATTAATCATTCGTTTTGGACAAATCATTGTTTTATTTGCAAAAGTAGCCATTCGAGAAAGGCTTTAAGACTCTAGTAACTTGTAGCATATTCTTAACCTCATTATTGAAGCACAACCTCAAGCACCAAAAGCAGCCCACACTCTCTTAAGTTCTCTTTAATTGAAAAATATGCATTTTCATTCATTCATTCATAGGCCATATGGTTGCAGTAACATTTAAGTTTTCATTTTTGGGTGAACAATCCCTTTAAGCTTCTGACAACTCTTTCCATCTTTTTACAAAATGTGCAAGTTGGGAAGTTTCAGTTAGAATAGTTTGCAAGGCCGTGAGTAGAAACCAGACTGTAAATGAAGACTAGTGAGTAGATGAGTTTTATCTGTTTGGTGTGATGGCATTTAATGTCTCCAACAACCTTCCCTTTAGCAACTGCCTTTCTCAAAACACTTAAAATCACAAATGAGGTTTTACTGATGCATTTTATGCTGTAGTAAAATATGTATTACATGTACAATACAGCACACGTCTTTATCGTCAAGTCAGATTTTGGCCTGAGCTTCCAAATTGGACATCTGAGATCAAGTAATATTGTTTTACACTTTTCCAAATAGTAGGTTGTAAATTCAGACTTTCCAAGTTGAACTGAACACAGCGATAGGGCTTACATGCCTGTTGAATATGTCACCATTGACCGCAGTGGGCCTTTTCAGATTTAGTTTTTTGTGGAGTTCTTTGGGTTCTTCGCCATCTGTGTGTGTCTGTGCTTTTGTCTTGTGGTGTGAGGTGTTGAATATTGACTGGCTTTTGGCATGTGCAATATTCCTGTAGAGAGACTAGTAAAAAAAAGGGATCGGTAATGCGTTTAATAAACCAATCCATTTTGTGGATGTTTTACTGATGCCCAGACTAATGTTTATTGACAAGATGTGAAGGCTTTGCTGACTAGGTGGGTTTGGTAAAGCTTGGCTCTGGGAAAAGGCCCCAATGTGTCTTTATGAGCTTTGACATATTTAATTAGCAGGATGGTCTTAAGAGCCCCTCGCTCTGGGCTTTTAATCTCTCTAAAACCTTCTCGGCGCTGGGTTCCTGTTCTCCTTCCTGCTTTCTCTCACGTTGTGCTCTCTCTCTCTCTCTCTCTCCATCACTCCTCATATTCCTCCCTCTTTCTTTTCCCCAGCCTCTCTTGGCAGCCGTGGTCCCACCCACACGTGATTCCTAGCCTCGGAATCCAATTCCCATCAAAATTGTGTTACATCTCCGGCTCCGAGAGCTCCCATAACTCTCTCTGGCCAAGCAGCTCAAGGCAATAATCTGCATCCAGCCACCAGATGCGGGACACAGTCCAACACAATAAGGAGAACGTTTTCTCTTCACAAGTTTTGATTCCCTGCGCTTACTCGGTGCCAAAATTTTATAATAACATATAGGATGGTAGCCAATATGGTCCTGTATCCGTTACGGTAGTCCTGATTCGCCACACCCAACAATAACCTAACCTGACCCCGATGCGTTCCAGTGAATCTTAAGTGTATTGCTGCAGAATGTCCTTCTGCTGTATTTCTTGGTGTGTATTTGGTCTGTGTATGTATATATTTACTAACTCTTTCCCAAAACCTAGTATGCTGCCTACCTAAATAGCAATTTAAAGAGCATTTCCACCACAAAATCTGTTTCAAAAGGTATGTTTCAACATATGATTCCGTCTAAGAGACCTAATTTTGGCCAAATTTTAAAGGTGCGGTCACATTTACTGTTGTTCAGTGAGTTTTCACAGGCGAAATCCACTCATTCCAATAGGAATCCACACAAGCGGTATTTCATTGGGGTGAAAGATTTTCTCATGCAGTTTTTGCATTGGGTTCAAGTCGGTCACACAAATTGCAGTAACCAATAGAAAGCTGCTTGGTTTGAAAGTAAGTTCTGTGTGAACTGTGCCTTTAGACCTTTTTGCTTTTTAAATTTTGCTAATGTTCTCATAAATGCTCTGTTTTTTGATGTTTATTAGTGAATCTGACTGTTAGCTTAGCAACTTGCTAATGTTTAATTTTATTGGATTCAATTGAGAGTCGCATCTCTTCTGTGATTTTTGTAAGTAACACTACTTTTGTGTGCCATTTGGAGTTTATGCTTATGAAGAGAGTCCCGAATCAGTCGCTTCTGATGTAAATGTTCACACATTCAAAGCCATATCGCCAGAGATAAGCCCAGACATGCAGGTTTTTGGACAGTTCCCCAGACACCAGCTCTCTTTTTCTCCCTCAAACGCTGTTTCTCTCCCCATCTCTCTCTGTCTGCATCTGAGTGTATGAGGGTAGTCGAATCCACTTCCTCTGAGTGGCCACTTCGTTCCTCCTTCTCCTTCCTCCTTAATTGCAGTGAAGTGCAGATGAAAGAGTGGAGAGAAGGAGCATGAGATTTCTTTCTCTTTAAAGCCTCAGCTCTTGAGCGCCATAGCTGAGTCTTGCTTTCTATTATCAGACTCTGCATGCGTATGTGTGTGTGTGTGTGTCAGGCAGATGAGGTCTTTTGCCAGTAGTGCTGGGAGAGCATAACGTAAGAGCAAAGCACCCTGGGAAACCTATTCTCCTTCTGCTTTGGCCTGAATACAGAGACCACAGGTCCCTCCACACCCCAATACCACAGCAGCCTTTGGTCCAGAACAAACACTCCAACTTTCCTTCTCAAGTCATGGAAAAACCCTCAGTTGCCAAAGCCAGGGAACACTTTGTTTGGAAAATCTGAATGTTAGATATTGTGTTCTCTTATGATTTTTAATATGCCGGAAAATGAAGCCAAGTCACGAAGCGTCTCATGCAGAGTTTGTGAGAGGTATGCCATCTGAAGCAGTTGTGATGAAAGACATGTTTATGCTTTTGCAAATTAAGGAAATTGTTGTTATTCAGTGTGAAATAAATCATATGAGAGGGATTACTAGAGCATGCCTGGAGAGTGCATGTTTTATCTTAAAGGAGTAGTTCATTCAAAAATGTACTTGATCACACTGCTTTTTCTCATACTACAAAACTGTAGTGAGCATGGGTGTCTAAAAACCACGATGGGATTATAACACACACTAGTTAGGCTAGTCTAAGACTTCTGAAGCAATATGATTGATTTGTGCTGGGCTCTGCATTAAATATGGCCTGCTGGCCCGGGGCCAGTGTGAGAGAGTTTCAGGCCAGTTGACAGAACTCTCATTTGTCCTTTCGGGCCAGTGCTGTGATGCCATAAAGTGTGTGTTTACATATCTTGTGCATCCATTTTTATGCTTTGCAAAATCTGTCATGTACACTACTATTTGAAAGTTTGGGGTCAGTATTTTTTTTTTTTTTTTTAAAGAAATTAATACTTTTATTCAGTAGGAACATGTGAAATTGATCAAAAGTGTCAATAAAGACATAAATACTGTTCATTTGAACTTTCTATTCATCAATGAATCCTGAAAAAACAAAACACAATTTCCACAAAAATGTTAGACAGCACAACTGTTTTTGAATTTGAAAAAAAAAGTTATTTAAAGTTAATAATATTTAATCAAAATAATATTTAATAATAATAATATTTCACAATGCAGCCGTTTATACTGTGTTTCTGAATCAGCTGAATGCAGGCTTGTTGAACAAATGAGAAAACAATGTGTGTTATGTAGTTATATTATAGCTGTGTAATTTCCAACGTGTTAAATATTTTTACAAACAAAATTTTGAAAAGAACATTGTGAAAAAAAATGTAAAGTTTATTCATACATTCATTCGTCCCCCCGTCCCCCCCAATATCTCTTGGGGCCAGTGAAATTTTTGGCAGACAAAAGGAAAACTACTGGCCTGACTGAACTAGGAGAAAACATCCTGACTATTAGGAAGAACAGACTGAAGTTTTAATCATCATTCATTGTTAATCTAACATATATTGTCTATCAAATCTCATTGTTTCTGATTGTGAATGTTCGAAACTTTTGTTTGATTCCGAAACCAATGCTGTTTCTTGTCAACTTTAAACCTGGCATGCCGGGTAGGTAAAAACAGTAAATGTACAGTAAAGTCCTGGAAGAAATGTGGTTCATTAAAAAATTAAATATAATTAATTCTCTCTCTCTCTCTGTCTGAGAAATGGAAAAGTGTAAATGTTCTTCTCTGCTCAAGATCAGACCTGAGACCAGGAGTTTTTATTGCACAGCGGTGTGTATCAAAGTAATATCCAGCACCTGCTCAAGGCAACACTAAACAGAATATTTGCGCCTGTGAGTTTGACTCCTCATCCATCTCTGTCTAAAGAGCTTAGGGCTAAACCACTCAAACTCCCCACTCATCCAGACCCTCGCTGAGACATGGAAGGTCACACACCGCACCAATCAGAAACCAGTGAAAATATGATTCTCCTCTCTTTAAACTAAAGCTATCGATTTTTTCCCCCCTCTAATATCAGTTTGAACTCTAGTATTTTATGTCCCTGTTTTGCAGAATTGCTCTTAATGAACAGTCGCCCTTGTAATCTGATCAACTTCAGGTGTGTAAAATGCCACTAGTGTCAAACAGGCCTGAGTGAGCGTGTCAGACAGACAACAGAAATTGAAACATGTCAGAGATCTCGCTGACTGAATGTGCTTTCCCTTTCTTCTAATGAGCAACACACTGTTACACACTGTTGATTCAAATTCGAAAAATATGATGCATTCAGTGTCAAACAAAGTAAATACTGGTTGCAACTTGTTTGGTTTGTCTGTAACTTTGGGAAAACTCTACACGGAGAGGAGAAACATGATTGGACAAATTGTTTCTCTTAACCGTGATTGGTCAGTATTTATACAGCTATCAGTGTCTAGCTGCATTTTAAAGGTTTGTTGTAAATCTTTTACCATTAAACAGCTTGTTTTATTCAGTCATTCATCTATTAGCAAAGTCAAAATCGCTGACAAGACCCAAGCGGGGAGCTCGCAGATGCGTTTCCTTGCTTTTGTTTTTCTTTGCAGATCCAGACTGAGGAAAAACACTGGATATCTGTCTGAGGTTGTAACCGTTATGCCAAGAACATAAACAGAAACAGACCAGGAAATTTAGTGGAATTAAATTGGCAAGAATGAAAGCTTGATGCAGGCTGTGTGCACAAGTGTGTCATCATTTGTATTACAGATGGAGGGAGATGTCAACATTTCAGTGTGATTTTCTTAGTTTTTTCTAAGTATATAAGAACAGTGGTTCTCAGGTTGGTCATAACTAAAACAAATTTTGCCAATAAGGTTTGTGAACAGCAAGGAGAAAAAGGAGAAAAAAATGCTAAATATAAATAATAAAATGCCATTATTTAAATGAGCATACGTAACATTTATACCAGGGTAAAGGTCCTGAGCATTCTTGACTTTTCTTACACTTCTTACATTTCTTAAACCAATAATTCACAGCACAAATCACATTATAGTCCAGGCTGAATATATGTTGTAAATCTAAAGATGTATTTATACATCCAAACATGAAGTTAATGAATAGGTCCTGAATATGAATAAATATTTATAAATCCCAAATAAATGTTATAAAACAGAATATAAATCCTGTCTAAATCTGAGTATATATTTAAAGTTCCTAAAAAATCCTAAAATAGTTTTAAATCGGTATTTTACTAAATATGCAATACAAACTTTGAATATAAAATAGATGAGTTTTAATGGTTAATTTTAAAGACTTCAGTAAAACTTCAAAATATGTACAGTAAACTAATTTGGTTAGGCTGCCGTTCCATGTGTAATATTTTCATCGTCTGATTCTTGAAGAAGAAGAAAAAAAAAGAGGAGAGAAGCACTGTATTATGTAAATGTTTTTTTAGGGCATGTGTGCTGAACAGGCATTTTCAAACTGTGTGTGTTTGTGTCTCCTCACCTCCAGCACCTCTAAATGTTCAAAGACTGAGTCAGGAGATTTTTCTCGCTCACACACACACACACACACACACACACACTCGGAGGGAGAGGCAGGCAGGTGTGTTGACTGAGAGACAGATAAATGCTTACTGTTTAAAACAAAGATCTCTCTCTCTCTCTTTGGCTCTCATTGAGTGGTTTCCCTCTCTCCATATATCACTCAGTCAGGAGCTGGGATGCTTTCCAGAACCTCCTATTTTAACAAACATCAGGCTTTTACATCTCTCTGTTTCTCTCTAGCAGTCATATGCTTCCAGAGCAGATTTTCTCTGTCTGTCTCTCTGTGTGTGTGTGTGTGTGTGTGTGTGTGTGTGCAGCTTGTTTCATATACTGTCAAGCAACACTCTTCTGTCCCTCATTGCATTTAAGCTGGATGACAATGAAATCAAAACTGACAATTTTTATTTTTCATGAAATGTTGCACTGCGTGGACTATAAGGTTGTCCAGTGGCCAGATGAGTTTCAGTCCCTGCTTTCCAGCACGCTGTCACTCATCTGAAATGATCGCAACAATTAGCATCCAATCGATTCCCAATGGACAAAATCAAGTTCCACCCAGCATTTTGTGTGGTTCAGTAAGCTGTTTCACATGGGTGTATGTCACAATCGAGAATAAAAGTTGATTACAGTTTTAATTTCATGCTGAGTTTAAGATTTTCATTAAACCAGTAGTTTCAGAAAATACTCAAATCATCAGCCTTGAGCAGATGTGGCAAAAGTGCATTTTGTACCCTGTTTGTGCAGAAGTCCTCTGAAGTTTGGCTGTGGTGAGTGCGACTGTGCTGCTTATTGTCTGATGCGTCTCTTGTGTAATTTTGACTTTGAAAACATACAAGTCGCTGCCAAACGCTGGCCTGTTGAGAGCCCTGATGCCACACTGTTCTCTCTCTCTGTCTCATTTGCGTGTTCCCGCACACTAATCTCTGTACACGATTGAGAGGGAGTTTGTTGTTGATTCAAGTTGAAAGCTGCCATATTTAGCTGATTGGAATTGATAGATTAATTTGCGCTGTAGAAAGCCATCTGTTTGTTTCTCTGTGTGTGCTAGTGCATTTCCCTAGGTGTACTTGGATGAATTTAGACACATCCAAATAAATGATGAAGTCACCTCTTCTGGTGTGTAACTTTTTTTTCGCTCATCTTTGTTAGTCTCAGCTAAAGGTGCTGCAGTTTTTTGTGTTCATATGATTGTTCAGTTATGTTTGCAGCAGACTGACTGAAAAGATCAAAAATAGACCAAGCGCTTACAGCAACAATTTGTTACTGTTAGTCAGAGACCAAAACTTCAGTTTGAATCTGAATGTGTGGTGAATCATTAATTAATCACATCTTTATAGTCGCAAGCTAAGACTTTGTATGCAGTGCGCTGAAGTGTTTATCTAATTTTAATTGTTATTTTTGGTGGTTATTTTCAGTGGTTGTCAACTTGACTAAGTGTCTTAAATATTCAAAGGCTCCGTGACTTCTTTTGTTTGTGATTACTAGATAAGGTTTAAGAAAAACTGTACACTATCGTTAAAACATTTGGGGGCAATAAGATTTTTTTTATTTTTACATTTTTGCTCACCAAGACTGCAATTATTTGATCAAAAATAAAGTAAAAACAGTAATATTATGAAATATTATTACTATTTAAAATAGTTTCTATTTTAATATTTAATTTATTCCTGTGTTGCAGATTTTCAGCAGCCATTACTATAGTCTTCCGCGTCACATGATCCTTTAGAGTTCATTGTAATATGCTGATTTGCTGCTCAAGAAACATTTCTTATTATTAGCAAAACAGTTGTGCTGCTTATTTATTTATTTTATTATTATTTTAGTTTTTGTAAAAACCATGATACACTTTTTTTTCAGGATTCTAATTTGTGTCTAGAAGGTGTATAGTATATTTAGAATTTATTTAGAATATTCTTTTAATTATTAATGTCCTTGCTGAATAAAAGAGTTAATTTCTTTAAAAAAAAAAAAAAACACTAACCTTAAACTGAATGGTACTGTATATTCATTACAGAAGTATACATGTAAATTGAAATTTTATAAATTTATGTGACTTTCCCAGCTAATTTTACCTTATATATTCAGTTTTTTTTAAGACCTCAGTTCTTCAAAGGAAAAAAAAAAAACTTTTTGAGGAGGTTAATTAAAATAAAAATATCTTGTTTTGTAGGTATTTTGGCCTTTTTTAATGCTTGTTTTGTCTTATTTTAATCATTTTGAGGCCCTCTTGGAAGTTTTCCGAGACCCCCTTTCGGGCCCCGGGCCCCTGGTTGAGAAGCACTGATCTTGAGTCCTGTCATATGTGTTGCTCCACTTGTCCTTCTGTTCGTGACACGTTCAGTCAGCTCAGCTCACGCTCACAGATCTGTGGGGCCGACACTCACACATTCAAAACCAGCCCTGCCTACAGTGATCGGGCTCATAATGAGTTTCTGATTGATCGATACAATCTTTATTACATCAAAATAAGATGAAAGCTCTGGCTGGGAGGGTTTCTCTGTCTCGTGCTGGTATGAAGGTGAGCTTTAATGGTGTGTGCTGGTTACCAGTGCAAGTGACCATCCATCACCCTGCACTCAAAAAGTGACAGACCCCTCCACCCACAGCCATCAGTCTCCGAAAGCCAGCGACCCCTGCTACACCCCCTTACGCACGCTAACCCAATAAAGGTGAACCGTAATTATGAGATGCCTTTTAAAAGTCTGCTGTAGGCAATTATCAAAGCCATACATCTCCCGCTGCAAAATATCATAACAGGTTTTTAATACCTGCGCTGTGGTGATGGATGCCAGACGGGCCGGTGGAGAACAGGTTTGCTGTGTGTGTAGGATGTCAGAGAGTGTCTGAACTGTAACTGGCGTATGTGTCTCTATTCTCTCTTCCTGCCTGAGTACACCGTCGAGTTTGATTGACAGACTCAGGGACATGAGGTATGTTGGAGTATAACTCACAGAAAGCTGCTTCCTGAACCCTGCACTTATGAACCGAGAGTAAGTGTTTCTGAGTGTGACAGGAGAACACAAGTGACACTGAGACAGCTGACCTTTCCGATTATACGCTCCACATTTCTCCTCTCCTAACTTCCACCACAGGAGATTCATCTTTGGCGTGACAGACTCCAAATGGCCCTCTCTTTACAGTGTCTGTTAAACGTGTTTTGAAATAAAGTTAGTTCACTCAACGGCCATTTTGGCAGTGCCTCAGGCCAGATATTTTCTATTTAGGCGATAGAGTGTGGTAGGAATGAGTCTTCGAATTCAAAAATAAGTTGGCGTTTTTGCACTTCTGGTTCCATCTTTCTGACGTCAGTATATTTTTTTGAAAGGGTCTTTTGATTAACCCGTTTGCGTCAATTTAAAATAGTTACACATATGTTCATAGAGGACTAAAATGTCCATGTCAAAATGTCCGAGGCAATCTCTAATTATAAACCAAATAGGTCCCTAAGATCAAGTAATCTTGGCCTCCTCTCTGTTCCTAGATCTAGGTTCCATTGCAGAGGTGATCGAGCTTTCGCTGTTGCTGGTCCTAGTCTATGGAACAAATTACCAGCTTCTATCAGAGCTGCGCCCTCTTTGTCTGTATTTAAATGTTGGCTGAAAAAACATCTTCTGTCAATAGCTTTTGTCTAGCCATGTCAACTGTATTGTTATGCTGTGTTTTGATGTTCTGTTGTCTCTTATCTGTTTTATTTTAGCTGTATTGTACAGCACTTTGGATCAACTGGTAGTTGTGTGAAAGTGCTTTATAAATAAAGAAAGAAAAAACTGTCATCAAAATTTGAAGCTTGGGAGTACAGACTTACGTTTGGTCCTTGGCAGATTATTGATGAAGTTAAAAAAGTTGTATAAAAAAAAATGTAACCAAAAAAGTTATAGAGGTTATAAAAGTTTATGAAAATGATTTATGAGCAAATTTTTATATAAATTATAGGTAACACTTTAGAATAGGGAACACTTATTCACTATTAACTACGACTTTTCCCTCAATAAATTCCTAATTTGCTGCTTATTAATAGTTAGTGCGGTAGTTGTTAAGTTTAGGTATTGGGTAGGATTAGAGATGTAGAATAAGGTCATGTAGAATAAGGCATTAATATGTGCTTAATTACTACTAATAAATGGCAAATAGTCTAGTAATATGCATGCTAATAAGCAACTAGTTAAGATATCCTAAAATAAAGTGTTACCAAAATAAAAACTTTATAAAACATTTTGAACTCAAAAAATGATAGAAAATCAAAGCCATATATCTAAACAAGTTGTGTTCCAAATTTGAGGTTGATATCTCAAAAAATTAGCTTTTAGTAAGATTTAGTTTGGGTGCAGTACCAAACTTTTCCCATTAGATTCCAGCAAAGCTCCGCTGGCATACACAGCAGTGTGATTTGTGATTCGCAGTACAGTATAATTTCTCTCTCTCAAACATTACAGGTGCGCACACACAAACACACCAACATTTTATTTAGAACACTCGTACAGACCACACTCTGACATCCACACCAGCATTACCCACACAATTATAGCTGCATATTTTATCCAATTGACTCTGTAATAGACTGTAATATGCATAAGCAGAAAACAGGAGTAAAGCGAGTATTTGCTTTATATGCCAAACTTGAAAAAATGGCACCATCTAGTAAAAAATAGAAAAAAAATAATTTTGAAGCCATGCCAACAGAATGAAAGCCTGTTAACAAATATTGCATCATTTTATATTTAAATCGCCCTGGGATTAAAAAATTGCAATTTTAATGGGTTTAAATGAGGTCCTTAAGGTCCTGAGAGGAACAATTTTTTTGTACCTAGTGTAAAATAGATTTATTAAAGGAAATGAGGGTGAAATATTAAAATTCCAGTAAAAACAAACACCTGTGCCAAAATGTATGCAGTTGACATTAACACAGGCAAAATGCTAAAAAAAAAAAAAAAAAAAGTTAAAAATGGCCATAAGGTCACACAAGGGTTAAATGTCTGAAATAATACCTGTGATTAACACAAGCTCAGGATATTTTCATGTTTTATTCTACAACATAAAATGCATCAGTTATACCCCATTCATTTTTTTTTTTTTTAAGCGTTTAGTTGTCATGAAAAAGGTGTTTGCTAAAATATGCATACATTTCTGCTGTTTACAGAATAAACCACAACGGTAACAGCCATCTTAGTTACTAAGTACATAGTATATGTGTGTACTGTGTACATTTATTATGTATATATAAATACACACCCATGCATGTATATATTTAAGAAAAAATTTACATTTATATATTAAATATATGTATATATAATATAAATTATATGAATATAAACACATACATGTGAATACATGTAAATATTTTCAAAATATATACTGTATCGTGATTAATCGTTTGACAGCACTAATTTATTTATTTATTTATTTTTGATTGATTGATATGTGCCAATCTCCATCATTCTTGGCTAACTTGACCCTAAAATTACATTGACTTTGCCTTTTACATTGAAATTCAGCTTTATAATAATTTAATTAATATGCATTCTATGATATTATTGATTATTTTATTTTTTAAATTGATTGTTTTTATTTATTTATTTATAATCCAAACTGTGAGATGATATTATTTAATTGTTGGCTATCAATTAAAAAAAAAAAAAAAAATGGCCTCTAAAGATTCTAAACAACTGGTATATAAAATTTTGAGAATTTTAAGAGATTTTTAAAAGTAGTTATTATATATTATTAGTTATATAAGTTTTTTATTTTATTTTGAGTTTTTTTTTTCTTTTTAAAAAAAAATATTATTTCAAACAGCATGCAGCATTTATCTTCAAAAGTCGTATACTTTCATGCACTGTACATTTGACAACAGGCTATTATTTGTGAGCTAGTAGGATAAATGATTACTTGTTAATTCGGCTGTAGCTCTAGCCTCTATTTTTGTTTCCTGTGAGAAGATGAATTTAAAGTCCACACTCACATCTGACTTCTCCTTAAATCAGGTGACGACTACAATTAATAGCCCCTCCCTTTCAGCATGTATGGGTCTGATTAAAGCACGCTAGTATCCCGAGACACACATTTAGACTCTCATCTCCAAGCCAAAAGTGTTTTGGAGACCTCCAGAGAGCAGACCTCTCAAAAGCTGCTTAATTTCATCAGTAGGCCGTGGAACAGAAGTAATTACGTTTGTGACACGAACTGTGCTCGTATAGAGAACATTTCAGTCACGCTGGCTGGTACATCAGCGGCCTGCTATTTATAAACCTCCTCTCACGCAAATCCAGTCCTGCAATGAGCTGCTGCAGACCTCTCCTACTCACTGATGCTCCATACTGCTGTTAATGAACATTTCCCTATGATCCACCACCACCATGTGCTTGAAAGTCCAATTTAAGAGTGGTTTGCTGGTGAAATTTCAGGATTAGCCCTTCAGGAGTTAAACTTGCTTTTTCAAACTAATTCTTAAACTGCAAATGTCAGATGTTTTCAGGGCTGTACTTCGTGCTCGTTTCAAACTTAAAGGGATATTCCACCCAAAAAGTATCTCATAGTTTACTCGCTCTCATGCCATCCCAGATTTGTATCACTTTTTTTTCTTCAGAAGAACAAAAATAAGGATTTTTTAAGAACTTGTTACTTATTACAAACAAAGTTGACTCTTTAAAAACACACAAAGTGAACACAATGGTGATCCATAGGATCCCATGTGTTTAATCAATTTTTTTTTTTTCTATAAACCATCACTTCTGGCCAACTGTCACACACAGGTTCATAAGTTTACACTTGACATGAACGTCAGCACGTTGTGAAGCATGATGCAAGTGCATTCGAAAGCTCAAATGAGATGTGTCGCTGAAACACAGAGGACTGTCATTTCTCGCATGAGTTTCACAACACGCTTATATCAGGATTTACAATGTGCTGACGTTAACATCAATCGTGGACTCATATGACAGTTGGCTGGAAGCGATAGTTTATAGTCATTTCTAAAGTGCCATTCTTCAGCTAGATCTAGTCCATGGCATGTTAACTAACTAACACACTCTGACAATGTAATATACCAAATCAGCAAATTAAAATGATTTCTGAAGGATCATGTGACACTGAAGACTGGAGTAATGGCTGCAGGAAATTCAGCTTTGCCATCACAGGAATAAATTAGATTCATTAAAATTGAAAACAGTTCTTTTAAATCACAATCTTACTGTTTTTACTTTATTATTGATCAAATAAATTCAGCCTTGTTGAGCATTAGATACTTATTTTAAAAGCGTTCACAACATTTACAGACGGCAAACATTTAAATGTAGTGCATAAATAATTAAGACATCTATACAATTTCTGAATACAGTTTTTTTTATCTTTTATTTTATTCTTTACATTGCTCTTGCTCTTTGTATCTGCCTACTCAAAAGCAGCATGTCACATACATATGCACATTGTCGTCCTTTGAACTTGAATGAACTTTCATTTCTTGTCAAACTTCAAGGTGTGGCATCTGTTGTGATGCTATATGAAGACCCTCTCATCCAGCTGTGTCCTCATCTCCGTTCACCCTCCCCGTCTCTCAGCGCCCCATTCTTCATCTCTCTCTCTCTCTCTCTCTCTCTGTACCACATCCCAAATTATATGTGCATAAATTTCTCTCGTGTCATAATCCTGAGAGCAGAAAGCGTGCAGCTGGGTCGGGCCGGGCTCATCTCGTCTGGCCTTCTCTGGCAGTTTGGAGGCCACACAGATTAAACGACTGATCCCACTTCCACTTTCATTTAAACGACCATTAGCCAAACAAAAAAAGGGGCCGGTGCCGGCAGCAGGCCAGGCTGATTGGAATTCCAGTGAGGCGCACCACCTGTCGATACGATGATTTCCTGATTCATGAATGCATTCTGGGAGCTGCAGCGCTTTAGCTAATGATTGTGGGTGTAGGAGATGTTTGGAGAAGGGTGGGGTCGACCAAAGTGAGGATGGAGGTATGCAGAGAAGGACAGGAGGGAGATAAAGAGAGAGAGAGAGAGAGAGATGGTGCTTCTGATTGATGGAGAAATGAGTCCCGGGATTGAGCTCTCATCCATCATTCCCTGTGGAGGCGCATGTTTAAAAAGTCATTTTCATTAGAGGAGAGAGAGTGTTTACAATTTACACACTCACTCACAAACATACACTCACATACATGCTTAGTCTTATAAAGATCCACCTTTGGCACTTCAATTATTATTAACGTTTTGCTTTGTCTTCTTCCCGGAATGCCTTTTGGAAATGCTCCAGTGGTCTCTATTGACCCACCATCTTTGATTAGCACAGAAACAAATGAGCGAGTTTTTCATAAAGCGCTGATGCTAGAATTAAGTTTCCTAATACCAGTGCTTGCTAGGCAGCAAAAGATAGATTTAAAGTTGTCTTTAAAAAATGTCTTTGTTTTTGCAAAAATTACAAATAAATGCAAAAAAGAAATGTAGTATGCAAACAGTATGATGACAGTTATATATATTTTGAATGGCAAACATTATTTGAATAAAAGTTCAAGAAATATTCCAGGTTCAGAAGTTAAGCTCAGTCAACAGCAATTGTGGCAAGACCATTTTTCAATGGTTTAGCCACAAAACATAAAATGCATATGTAAAATCACTCACTTATATTATCAGTGTAATATTATATACAGTTTCACAATGCCATAAATGCTAAAACCCTATAACAACTGTAAAAATCTAATAACATACACATTTTTACAGCTGAGTTCAATGTTTATAAGTATAACCTGAAAGAACATTTAAATCCTCCAAAAATCTACTTTATTTATTTAAGTCTGTTTTTGTGGCAATAACGCTATGCCACAAATGCTGACAGTTGATTAACGTATTAGTATAAGTAAGTTTATTGCTTTAATGAGAGATGTTTCAAACTTAAAGGGGTAGTTCATCCCAAAATTAAAATTCTGTCATTAATTACTCACCCTCATGTCATTTCAAACCCGGAAGACCTCCGTTCATCTTCGGAACACAAATTAAGATAATTTTGATGAAATCAGAGATAGAGCCCTGCACGGGCCTCAAATTTAGGCCCTGCCCCGAGACGCTCAGGCCCTAGCCCGGCCCGTGTCCGACAGCTTATCAGAATTACAGACCCGAGCCCGTCTTTTTTTCCCCCTTCTCCCAAAACAGCTTAGTTCAGTTTTGTATATAATGGCAAAGTGATTATATTTTGTTTAGTTTTTTTATTAAGTTAATTTAGAAAAATGTTTGGAGCATTTTTTGTTCGTTATAAGTTTTTGTTTTTTAAAGTAATGACCAAGCGGCCAGTGGCAGACAGTGAGCTAGATCATAGCCTACAGTATGTTTGATCAATGTAACCTTCTCAAATCATCACGACTTGCCTAAAATTAAATCTATAGATAAAAAACAGTTCAAGCATAACAATGTTTAAACGTTAAACCTAGATAAATGTGCGCTGTATCCAATAGTTTGTGCGGAGAGTGAAAGCTAAAGTGCGCTTTGCGGGACATGGAAACGCCAGCGCGGTCACTTTTCAGTGGATACACGGTCATTTTTGCTCATAAAGGTAAGAGTAATACATCTTTCAGAACTGTAAAGGGTCTACTTTTATTTGTGCGCACTCACTATATCAACAAAATGTTGTGCTTTTATAAAATAAAGAAAACAAACATTCGGCTTTCTGCCGTCTGGTCTTGAACAGGAGCACTTCACAAAAATTTACCGAAACTCAGCGAATAGCCTACATGACTCTCAGACATGATAAATATATCTATAGAAAGCTTTAAATTACTACTTAATGAAATAAAACAAATCAAAAACAAAAACTTTCATTATAATCATAATCCATAAAGATGCATTTCTCTCTAAAGGCGCATCTAATGAGGAGACGGCAAGTCAGGATCGGCAACTTCATCCATGTGAAATGGACTCAGAAAACACTAGTTTATTAGTAATTAATTCAAATATCTCCTTACTATTTCCCCCAGACACATTCATGGTAATTACTTTTGCTGGGGCTTTGTGGCAAGCTTTAGCCTATTGCGTGCATTTGAATGCAGTACTCTTCAGCTGCGCTGACGGCTCTCTGTTGCTGCTGCAGGACACTAAACGCCGTCAAGACTCTTGACAGTACTCTTGACAGTTGCGGCACGGTCTCGTGTTGTTTCCACCAGTGTGGCAATTTTTTTTCATCACTAATTGATGGATGTCTAAAATATAAAAATAAGGAGAAGCCTAAAACAGGCCCGAGGCCCGGTCCGCGTCTGAACTATGACGTGAAAATTGGCCCGAAGCCCAAAAAAGTGCAGGGCTCTAATCAGAGAGCTCTCTGAGCCTCTGTAGACAACAATGCAACTGAAATGTTCCCAGACCCAGAATTTGCTCGAATTACGTAATCAATGTAATCAGCGTTGTTTACGTTCATTGAAAAGCACATGTATGCGTTTCCTGGTAAAAGGGCGGAAGACAGAAACTGTGGGAGAAGAATTGTTAAATAAATTACTTTTGTTTTCTTCGCGCACAAAACGTATTCTCGTAGCTTTGCAAAATTGATTTTGAGCCACTGATGTCCTTACTATGTTTCTGGGTCTGGGAACATTTCAGTTTCGTTGTTGTCTATGCAGGATCAGAGAGCTGTCCGATTTCATCAAAAATATCTTAATTTGTGTTCCGAAGATGAACAAAGGTCGTACAGGTTTGGAACGACATGAGTGAGTAATAATGACACAATTTTAATTTTGGGGTGAACTATCCCTTTAAATCCTAAATTTCTTATTGTCAAATTTACAAAAACCAAAAATATGACATTGAAATGATCTAAAACCAAACTTTAAACGGAGTCTTTATGTTTAATTTTATTTGAATTAATTGCAAAAATGTTTGGAGAGGATTTTTGGCAAGCACTGTAATAAAGTGTAATTATGTGGTTATATTTTTCCTCTTTGTCCTGTCTCAGTGAGTGGTGGGGTGGAGTTGGGACCCACACTAGGCCTGAAGAAGTCCAGTTCTCTAGAGAGTCTTCAGACTGCCATGACAGAGGCCAAGAGGAACGAGCTGCTGCCCTTCCACAGGCCCCGCCCACACATGGTGAGAGGGCGTGGCTGCAACGAGAGCTTCCGGGCAGCAATCGACAAATCATACGACGGCCCGCCGGAGGATGATGACGGTGAGCACCCACAATGCAGCAGCAACACAGTCACAGGATTTAAAGGTGCAATGTGTAACTTCTGTAAAAAAAAGGAAATAATTATAAATAGATAAGTCATGGCTCCTTTTAAGAAACTGATAGTTGCTATAATTCCACATATCACTTTGTTCCCCATAGACTCCCATAAGTCTACATCAGTATTTGTGGTGATTGTGGATGTGTGTGAGTGAAGTCAGTGACTGCTGAGGGAGAGTAATTGAGAGTAAAGTGTTTGGCTTTGTCCCTGTCATGTGCTTCCTCTTCCCACACACCAGCCTAATTGGCCCTTCCGTGAGACGACAGACTACAGACATGTGGCGAAAGAAGGAGAGAGTGTGAGAGAGGAGAGGGGTTGTTCATTATGGTCAGTGCGAACAGACACAGCACAGCTGAAGACTTAAGATCCCATCTCATGCACACACACACATCCCAAAGTAGTATCTAACTTCCCTATTCGTGGAGACCAAGATAAAACCGGGGCTCGTCGTTGTAAGATTTTCCATGAAATTTTAAACTGATATGTGGTTCAATAGTGCAACTCAGGATTACCAAGTGATGAGTTCGTAGCTTCAAAACAAACTCATTAACACAAATTATCAGGTTATTTACTCATTTGCTCATCGACGTGTGATTACATCTGCTGTTTACCTTGACGTGGAGATGCCACACACACACTTACGTGTGCACACCGTGATCTTCTGGTCAAGAAAACAGCGGCAGCTTATTACTAATTACTGAGGACAGTAATTAGTCACACAGCGTTCCTCTCACTTCTCATTACCGTCCCTGTTGTGGGATGATATTCTGCCTGTGTTCAGAGAAAAGAGTTTAAACATCACATTGTAACAAGCCATTCTGTGTATGTGTGTGTAGGGGGAGAGAGAAAAATTATACTCTTTAATACGTTTGTTTATCAATCTATGTATGCGTACTCTTGTGAAAGAGCAGCATACATTTAAAAAGAGTACTATTAAGGTAAAATATATACTTAAAAAAATAAATAAATAGCCACTTAAGTTGGACTTAAGTACAACTTTATCTGTTATTTTATTATTACTTTTATTGTCTTTTTAAATGTGCTTAAAGAGTATTGTTAAATGTACTGACAAACATTCATGGTAAAGTAAACTATACTGTAATGTCATTTCTATTGAAACGCATGTAATTTAAATATATTTGCAATTAAAATTAATGATTTAATATAATATCAAATATCACTACAGTTAAAATTATAATAAAATACTTTACTTGTTCTTTAGTATGATAGTCAACATAACAAATTAAGTGCACTTTTTAAAGCATTATGAGAATATTTTATTTTATATACAGGTATATGCATTTATTAAACTTAGAAAGTCATGCATTCAGTTGCATTTTGTTTTGTAATATTATTTAGAGGTTCCCCCTACCCCATTTTGTAGCATTTGAAATAAACTTACATGCACATTCAGCAGGGTATGCCACACTTAAATATTTTTTTTTTAATTTTAATAATCAAATACTTTTTTTTTTCTTCTTTTGTTTTTTTGTCCTTGCACCCTTATATGATAATGTTGGAGCTGGTTTTAACAGTTTAGATTATAATCTTTATTTATGGTGGAGTTTGTTTGTGTGACATTCACACAGTGTCGCTTTTGAATGGCATGAACCATTGGCTTATTACAGGAACAAATCCCCCTGGAGCAACCTGGGGTTAAGTGCCCTGCTCAAGGGCACAATGGTGATACTCTCAGTCAGTACATCCACCGACAGCCCACGGTACGTTCCGATGTATATTGTGTACAAAATAGCAAGAGATGACAGAAAATTGCCAGTTATACTCTGATTGGTTAAATGACACTACTCGTTCACTCAGACAGACCTGTAGAAGGGCTGAACGTAAGTGGAATAAGGATAGATTACAAGTTTCTTATGAAATCCTCAAGGACTCCCTCTCGGCATTTCAGCGAGCTGCTAATGCTGCTAAGCGTAAATATTTCTCTGAGTTAATTTTATGTAACAGTACTAGGCCTAAAGCCTTATTTTCAATTATTGATTCTGTTCTCAATCCCACTATTAATCATTTTTTCC
Source organism: Onychostoma macrolepis (assembly GCF_012432095.1). Lineage (NCBI taxonomy): Eukaryota > Metazoa > Chordata > Actinopteri > Cypriniformes > Cyprinidae > Onychostoma > Onychostoma macrolepis. Next base: position 33,307,538 of record NC_081163.1, read on the forward strand.
TGAAGCATCTGATTCTCTTTGTGAGGATTTCGCGAGATCTTTTAATGATAAGGTCTCACAAATTAAATCTCTACTGCCTATATCAGCCTATACTTCACTTGATGTTCCTTTCTGCTTTTCTACATGGTCTGTCTTTGAGCCTATCACCTTGGACTCTCTTAAAGAGGTTGTTGCTTGTTTAAAACCTACTAGCTGCCCTCAGGATGTGATTCCCACACATTTTCTTAAGCAAGTCTTTCATGTTATTGGCCCTGATTTGTTGTCCATCATCAACAAATGTCTTTTTACTGGAACCGTGCCCGACTGCCTTAAACATGCTTCTGTTCTGCCTCATCTTAAAAAAACAAATTTGGATTCTACGCTTTTGAGTAATTTTCACCCTATTTCAAATTGACCTTTCCTCTCAAAAATTTTAGAAAAAGTGGTCCTGAGCCAACTTTTGTCTTTTTTGAATGATAACAATATACACAAGAAATTTCAGTCTGGTTTTAAAGCCCGTCACAGTACCGAATCGGCCCTCTTAAGAGTCATGAATGATGTAATGCTCACCACTGATACTGGGCAGTCTGTGGCCTTGGTCTTGCTAGACCTTAGCTCTGCATTTGACCTGGTTGATCACAATATTCTCTTATCACGTCTAGAAGCATGTGTGGGGCTTCGGGGTACGGTGCTGCAATGGTTTCGCTCATACTTGACTAATAGGAGTTACTCTGTCTGCCCTGGGCACCATTCTTCTTCTGTTATACACTTAAGTTCTGGTGTCCCTCAGGGATCTATTCTTGGCCCGGTACTGTTTAATCTCTACATGCTACCTTTGGGTTCTATTTTATATAGACATGGTGTATCTTTTCATCTGTACGCTGACGATACACAAATTTATCTGCCTATAAAGCGTGACGATAAACTTGCCTTTAAGTCTATATTAGACTGCTTAGACAAACTGAAACTTTGGCTTGCTAGTAATTTCTTAAGTCTTAATGAGAGTAAGACTGAAATTATTTTGTTTGGTTCAAATGATCATAGCACTCACCGCCTTTACAGTCTACATTACTTAGATCTAGGGACTCTGATTTACTATATGTACCTAGAACCAGACTTAAAAACAGGGGTGATTGCGCATTTGCGGTCATCGGTCCTAAGTTATGGAATAGTCTTCCGGCCTACATTAGATCCGCCCAAACTTTGTCAACTTTTAAATCTGCTTTGAAAACTTACCTTTTTTCCGTGGCTTTCAGTATTCCTTCATTCTCATTGGCATTGCTCTATTTTGTTTTAATTTAATTTATTTTAGCCTCATACTTTTAATTGTCTCTCTAGTGCTTAAATGCTTTGTTTTTATTGCCTTTAATTGTAAGGCACTTTGGTCAACACCAGTGGTTTTTAAATGTGCTATACAAATAAACTTGTATTGTATTGTATTGTATTGGCTGCTACACAACTTCAGGAGCCAAAGTAATTACATCAGTCTGCTAGAAAATGTTGTGCTGCTTAAATTTTCAGTTTTGAGGAAGAACTAGATATGCCAAAGTTTGCAAGGTTTATAGGATCAGATATTTAGAAAATATTTCAAATAGATACTAAATTACATATTCATGGTCAGAATCAAACATTGTTAAACAAAGTCGAGTATGACAGTCTTGAAAAAATTAAAACACGAATAAATTAGGCCAAAATATATAGATCGAACCTGTAACTTCCAGTTGCAAGCCTTGAGCCTTAACCACTACACCACCACCCCAAGGAGAAAATTAAGAGGATGCAGTCTTCTCACATGAATCAGAAACCAAATAAATATCAAAGGCCATACATCAGTAAGGATGATAAACAGAGAGGCATTTAAGGAAGGGATTTATTTCCCTTTGAAATGGTTTCCATTATTTCACTTTGAGCTCACAGCAGTGTCATTATAGCTTTATTATGTAAGGCTTTCAGAGCATAGGTACTGCTCTCTAAGTCCTCAAGCCCTGCTCTTTTAAAGCGTTTTCATATTGAGACGTGAGCATGATGAGAAATATCTCCTCTTTTTTCTTCATCCTTTCTCACCATTTTTTTCCCTCGGCGTTCAGCATTGTGTTCAGCGGATTGATATTTACAATAAGCCTCTGCGCTGGTCCGAACAAAAGCGTTTTCTGATGCATATTAGAGAAGTGGGAGCTGAAGAAGGCCTTTGAGGTTCCTCTGAATAATAGGGCGGCTGTACAGTCATTACCGAGCCACCCGCTTCAATGCTAGTTTAAACAGCAGATCGGCATTTGTTTGTGTAGAAATCAGGCCATGGGGAAACGGATGCTGCTGTTGGCCTTGGACTAAGCCTCGGAAGAACCGGCTTGTCCTCGAACCCGATAGTTGAAGTTTGTGTAGGCGAGGCTCAGAGAGACTTTTGCATGCTTTTCTTTTTGTTTTATTTTGTTTATCTCTGTCATTCAAGATGGAACCAGTTCAGAGTCATATTGAATGTAATATATTCTGTATCACCAGCAGACCAAACCGAGTTTATTTTTCCAAGACGTTCCTGTTCCTCATTGGAGGTTAATGCCTCCAATATATATATATATCCCCTGAAGTTTGCCGAAGCCCCCTGGTTGGGAAAACTGAATTAAATAATACTAAAACAGAAAATGGTGGTAAACAATTTCATTTTTTTCAATCTTTAATTACAAGTTGTCAATGTTAACAGCTCATGAAAGTAATTTGTTCACAATCTGGAGTATACTAATTGTGTGTTTGGATTCACTAACAAGCCCGGCTCATAAAAGTCAATCGTTTAGAAGTCGGACATTTGTATCAGTGGAAGATTTCATGTGTTTGAACCGGTAACTGAACGTCAATTGGTCAATAAACCGGGTTTGCAAATTAAAAGATTTAGTAGTTCCAATTTATACCAACATTTTTAAGTTGAGTTATACCAGCAGCTTTGTCAATAGCCTTTGAGAAATATTGTGAAAAGTAGTTTTCACAATTCTGTGAAACATTTGCCATTGCGTGTCTATATATTGGTCACCCTCCTTTCTGCGCATCAATATCGGCTATAGAAAACCATATTGGTTGACCACTGCTTGCAAACTTTCGGTTACAATCCCAGATCTCTCTTGTCTCTTCCCTCACTAATTTCTTTGTTCTTTCCCTTGTCATATTTTGGCCTGAAAGATACAACTAGCCATCAATAAATCGCAGTGTACAGGGCTGTCGGGACCTTCCCCTGAGCTACAAGTGGAGGGTTAGTAAGATGGCCGCTGTGAGGCTTATGAAAGACCGATGCTTTTTCGCACATCTCCTCATCTCTCTTTTAACACGCTCTCTGAGGCGGCCTGGTAAACGTACATCTGCTCCCAGCACCGCCGCTACCATCTGACAAACCTCAGAGCACAGACACATAATGCAGCCGCGATTGATCGCCACACACACACACACATTGCCCCACAGTGGATAGCCAGTAACAGATGGTTATGTCAGCAGGTTCCTCAGTTACCCAAGCCTCTTTTTTCACTTTTTATATCCTTATCTGTCCTCGTCCTCTTCCTCCCCCTCTCTCTATCCAGTTATCCGCATCCCTTCTTTCTGTTTCCTTCTGATTATGATAATGTGAGCAACTTTTTGATGCTCCAGGGCAGATTAGCTGAAAAAATATCTCAGAAAAGATCTTTTATATTTCCACTAGTCTAACTGAGATATAGGCCATACTAGGCGGTTTTGAAGGTAAATACTGTGTGAATATAGAAATCTGTGAAACCAGTTGAGGTTTTGCTATGCTATTTATACTGTAGTAGATATATTTGTGCAGTTTATGTTATCTAAGCACAAGAAGAAATGTGCAATGTATATAATTTTAGTTATGCTAGACCACTGTATATTCTGTATATAATAATCATATTTTATGTGTGCTTGTTGTATTGGAACAGATGAGGGGTCGGACCAGAGCTCTGGACGAGATACTCCAGCCAGCGGCTCCTCCAGACAAGGTGCGGGAGACAATGAGGAGAACAAGAAAGACAAGAAGAAGAAGGCCAAAGGCAAGAAGAAAGACAAGTTGAAAAGCAAAGGAAAGGAAAAAGAGAAGAAGAAATCAGAGGAGTTTGGTGATGAGCTGGATAAGAAGACCAAGAAGAAAGGATTCGGGTTGCTGAGGCAAGACCCCAGTTCTTTGTGTTTGTATTTCCTTTTGTCCGTCCCTCTCCTCTTCTTTCTTTGTTGTTTTGTGTCTCTCTTAAAGGGACAGTTCACTCAAAAAAATAGTTTTCTCACCCTTATGTTTTTCCAAACCCGTATGACTTTCTTCTATGGAATATAAAAGATGTTGTTTTGAAATATGTTCTATTCACTCTTTTTTCATGCAAATACAATGAATGGAGACAGAAGCTTTTAAGCTTCAAAAAGACACAAAAGCACAGTAAAAATCTCATGAAAGATTTGACTGGTACACTATATTTTAAAGTCATTCGATATTTTCTTGTGGTAAATAGACCAAAATGTTGTTATTCACTCATTATCTTTCCAGTGAGCTGTTAATTGTTGCAACTGAATTGAGTCAGTTTGGTGAACGAACACTTCAATTTTATAAATCTGATTAATGGATTAATTCAAGAGATCAGACCTAAAAGAGCTAATTATTCAAGAATCTGATACTGCTACTTCTGTCATGGGCTCTAATAAAAGCTAGGATAAATATCAGTATATAACAACTTTCTAAATTTTAAATAACATTTATTTTATGGTGTTTTGGGTCTTGTTTGAAACTTGAAAGCTCCAGTCCCTGTTCAATGTAATTTTATTCTGAGAGTGATTATTGTGCATTCCACTGAAGAAGGAAGCCAGGTTTGGAACGGTTTGAGGGTGAGTAAATGATTTTCATTTTTATATGAAGGCTGGTTTGATTAACAGATTCTCCCACACATGTGAAGGTCAGGATGGATGACTGTTGATTTGACGCACATGCTAAACTGCTGCGATGGGTTGCTGGTCGGTCACATGTCGTGTGACGGAATTTTGGCCCGAGCTGCTGTTGGGACGCTCGGTTGGCTCATGCTCACGGTTGAAAGTGTTTCGGTCCGCTTACGTGTGCATAACTGACTTCGACCGCTGGTAAACAGAGCAGTCAGCCCCAGCTCCATATGGCATGCCGTCTCTGCGTCACAGCGCTCAATCTCCCCTGTCTTCACACCGCGCCAGTGCCAGGCCTAATTTGCATCACGGTGGGCACCTGTGCCAACCCCTGCCCATCTGCCCGTCGATCGGCCGTCCAGCCGGCCGGCACTGGCTCCGGCACCAGCAAGACCAGGCGGCTCCATCACAGTGGAGGACGACCCGCATGAGTGATTCTACAAATCAGAGCATGGACGCCCCGGCAGGCTCCACCTAACGGGCAATTAGCTCTATAATTGTTTTAATTTGGATGACTGCCGGGAAAACTGAAAGGCACACCATGCTGTTACAGCAACACGCGGAATATTCCAGCAGAGAGAGAGAAATGGAAACAGCGGAGTGAGGAAAACAGCCGGAGAACTTGATTCAGCTGGTGTCTTTCTCAAGGTGAACCGTTTTGACTCGTCAGGAAATGCGGGCTACGATACGGCTCTTGCTTCTGTTAATCCGACTTGGTCTGACTCGGCCTGATCCCACTGTTTTTCCTCTTCCGTGTGTCTGCCGAGAGTCTGCCAGTGCGCCCACTGCGGCCAGCTCTCCTCCCGCGCCCATGCAATCATTCTAATGTGCACCGTTGTTCTGAGGAGATAAGCGTTTATGTGTTGGCTTGTCAGCGGTTGATGGGGTGAGGGATGTAAAGGTTATTGAAAACCACCGTAGTTTTATTTATTTATATTTGGCAGGCAGAGGGGATTAGAGATGTGGGTTCGAGAGCCATGCGGTGACACTGCTCACCACGGAATGTGACACAGCCTTTGCTCAAAACTGACGTAACCCAGAATCTATTGCTGTGAGATTGCCCTGTCACCCTGAGCAGGCCAAATATCCACGGATTAAATGGACTGAAAATGAGTAAAATTCTCCATAAGTCAGCTTTTTGAAGGTCCAGGGAATGTGAACACTCTTGCATAGCTGGGGTAACTGATGAGTTCTTGCTTAACATGACCTTTATTGTAAGGTTGTGCATCTGCGTAAACCCACCCAAATCCCTTTATTCTTTGGGACTGTCAGTGAGTTAACTTGAAGGGCTGTTCATACATTACCAGTCAAAAGTTTGGAATTAAGATTGATTTATTAATTTATTTTATTTGTTTCTTATGTATAGGGTAAGATTAACAAACGAATAAAAAAACAAAGTAATACTCCCTTTTATTCAACAAGGATGCATTTAATTAGTCAAAATATTAATGATTAATGAGATTTAGAATGTTGCAAAGAATTTATATTTCTTTTAAACTTTATATTCGTCGAAGAATCCTGAAAAATAATTATTACAGTCTCCACTGGAATAGACTGGAGTAATGGCTGTTGAAAATTAAGGAATAAATTAAATGTGAAAAGATATAACAATAGAAAATAGTTCCTTTAATCTTTAATTTCACAATATTGCTGTACAATATAATTTTTTTACTGTATTTTGATCACATATTAGCATAAGCAGCTTTATATATATGTATATATATATAATTTTAAAAAGAAACAAAGCATCCCTATTGACTACAGACATTCACGTCCAAACAAATTCCATTCAAGACAGGTCAGGTTACTCTGTTGCTATTTTGGTAACACCCCCAGGAAGCTTGAATTTTTTGAAGATGAACTGGAAAGCACCTTCAGACTGACTCCTGAATCAGCTATGAATTAATTGCTTTCCCAAGAGAATAATCTCTACCAAATGGGCATTTGTGTTGTGGCCTCATCTTTTTGTGCTATTTTAGTTGGTTTAACTCTAGGCTACATAGTTCATTTTGATATTGTGCTTTAAGTGGCCTGCTCTTGATAAATGTCAAGGGTTTCTCACCTTTTTTTCTTTTTATCCCTTCACATATTCCTCTCATGTGTCCTCCATATTGTTTTTTTTTTTTTTACCTTCAACCAGGGACTGAAGCATCTCAAGCATTCTGTAGATCGATAGAAAAATATTGACTGGCCTTTTCAATTAGCATTATGTGTATTTGTGATGTCTGACCTCAAAGGTTAAGAGCAGGTGAAGTACAGACTAGCTGAGACGCCCCCTTGAGGAACATGACCTCTAACCCCACCGACTGTAAATCTGTTTCCAAGTGCTTGAAATGTCTCTCATTGAAGAAACAGTCTTCATTTAGGGCTTTTAAAGGGATTTAAACCTTTATGTTCTTACAGGCATGTTTGCTGTTAATTTACGAACTCCAAAATGAACCAAAGACTGTTTGGAATGAATACAATACGCAATTGTCATTTTTGGCTGAACTATTCTGCAGGAGAGGCTGAGGGAGGTATTTCAGTCTGCATTTACCATCAAATGAAGATTTGTTCAACTGAATGTCAGCCATCCTGTTGTAAAGTGAGCCAGTACGGCTACAGACACCATTCGGGTTCTCTAATACTGAACACAAATCTCTTATTTGAGCTCAGAAACCCTCATTGTCACTGTCTAGATGAAATATTTATTTTCTGACTCAGTTTCCTCTTCTGTTTTCCATCTCAATGTTATATGTGCCTGTTAAATCTTCAGCTGGCCAGTGCGGATGGTATTTTGTTCTTTGCCTGGCTCAGATTCAGTGTTATTGGCCACTATTTAGTGCCCAGTGGGAGTCACTGGCTAGTGTCCATTCTGCTGATAGTGGCCGTGTTGATCTGGTGGTAGCTGTGTCTGTGGGTCAGAGCAGTGCTGCAAATCTGGGACATTAAGCCAGGATATGGCCCTGCAGCTCAGTGATAAACATATGACAAAAGAGGAAAATCAACCTTTTATGTCACGCTGTTTCTCAGTCCTTAGCATTCAAAGGCCAGATGTTTACATCCAGCCTTCCTTTCAAAATCTTCTAACAGGTTACTGAGTCATACAATAACACTGTGTTTCACCATGTTCTGTGTGTGTGTACAGCACATTGTTTAGTAGTGTTAGAGTGTAGAAATGCATGTGTTTGTGAAGTTTAGTGGTAAATTACTAGTATAGGGTGTTTGTGTGACAAATTTAGCTCCACAGGAGAGCCGTATAGCTTGTGTGTGTGTATGTGACAGAGAGACGGAGTAGCTCTATGGGAGGGTAAGGTATAGCCTCAGGTGGAGGATGGGACCCATTAGGATGTTTTACATCTTGCAGACAGATGGAGGCCCGTGTGGACTGCCAAATGCCCCTCATTCTGCTGCTGTGATGCACACAAACACACACACTTAACAACAGATATTACACTGGATATCACACACAGTCCTGTGAAACCAACTGCCACAAATGTAACCGCACACAGTAATAAGCCGCAAGGCTGTGATTTACAGTGATTTTACTGTGCTTTGCATCTCATAGAAACAAGCATGTACTGTATCTTCAATTTATAGTGTCTTTGAACCTGGCTCAGCCATTCCAAATCTAGAGTTGAAAGTATCTGCTTTACTTTTATTTTATTTTATTTTTACTCATATGCAGTAATCTTCCTCTATCCTGAAGTCAGATCCGAGGAGTGTCTTTTTGAACCCGGCTCTTCCATTCCAAATGCAGAGTTGAAAGTATCTGTTTTGTTTTACAAAATAAAAGTTTTGTTTGCATAATATATGTGTGTGTGTATTGTGTATATTTAGTATGTATATATAAATACACACACATACAGCATATATTTTGAAAATATTTATATGTATTTACATGTATATATATTTATTCAGATAATTAATATCATATATTTAATATATAAACGTAACATATTTTTCTTAAATATATACATGCATGTGTGTATTTATATATACATAATAAATATACACAGTACACACATATATTACATAGACAAAAACTTTTATTTTGGATGCGATTAATCGTTTGACAGCACTAGTTTTTACTCATATGCAGTAATCTTCCTCTGTCCTGAAGTTAGATCTGAGCCATTTCAAACGTCCCTCAGTGAAACTACACAGCGTTAAACACTTCCAGACTTCACTTTTATCTCATCAACCCTGCTACTTTTTTTTTTTTTTATCAGAAATGAAATATTACATAATTAACCTTAATGTGGAGCAATTCAGCAAAATTGCAGTTCCTCAAAGCCTCTTGGCTTGCATGTAAAACTGTGACCGAGCATATGACTGTCTCCCATTAGAGGCGAGGGAGGAATGCAGCTTGCTGCTTTACCTTCTAAGGCAAGAGATTAACAGGATCTTTTAGGTCAGCCATGTTTGATAAAAAAAAACTAAATAAATAACAGTTTAAACCAAACTGGCTAGACCAACTAATACCACCAAACCACCTTTAAGATTTTTTTCAGCAGGATACGTGATGATGATGGATTGTTGAAGGACTTGTGAAATGAAAGAGAAAGAAAGAAAAAGTTCCTGTGTTTGTGTCATGAATAGTGTTGCTCTCTCTGTGGATGTTTATGTAGTGCGGAGAGAGTGAGAACAAATGTTCACTTCTCCTGCTACTGCCATTAACAGAGACTGCAGCAGGCCCGCTCCCTCCGTTCTGTCACCAGCTGTCCTCTTTTCTTCCTCGCTCTTCTGCTTATCTCTTCTCATTTATCCTCACATCTCTAGGCCATTTTGCCTTCAAGCGAATTCCACCACAGCTGCCATGATAATGGACCTTTTCTTTATGAAAATTTTTGGTAACACTATAAATAAGACTTAAAACAAAGCAGAGAAATAGTATTAAAGCAATTTGTGAATCTGATCAGTTGACTCATTTAAACCCCACAATTGTGCCATTCAGTGTTGCACGTAGCAAGGGTGACTCGACTGAAAGAAGCCAAATAGTGATAAAGGAAACACTGCCATGTAAAATCTGTTTAAAAACAGATAGATGAAAAGGTCTTGAGTTAAAGCCTGATAAAGTGTCTTGAAAATCCAGTGCTCTTTGCGCAAGATGGCGAGAAAATTGAGGCACATTGCTAAGGTCAAAGAAGCCTTAGTGCATGTTTACATTGACCACTAGACACTCTACGTGCACACTGTAAAGTTTCAGAGTAACAACTGTATTTGAACGCACGAGTAAATCCCATAAATTATCGTCCTGTTCTTTTCCCGAAACGCAGATAATGTAGGTGACCATAGCAAAGTTTATATATAGAAAAAAGCGCGCTCCTGCGGTGTTGCCATATCCACTTATTATAAGCCTATTTGGGCTTGTTGTCTGAGCTTGGCTCATAAAGTGAGCAACTTTATGGAGTTAATAAAGTGTACCTCTGTGAGTATTTTACCAGTATAAAGCAGGTCTGTTTTGGGCTTCTTGTTTGCTCTTTTTTGTAACAAGATCTGGCAAACACATCCCTGATGCATGTCATTAACTAGTTGTTCAGTTCAGTTTCTTAATTTTGGTGAATTCATTTGTAGTTAGTTGTAGAATGCGGTTGCCACTTCTCTAAATCACTGCATATGCACAAAACATGACGTCATAACAACGTTTTGCTGAACTGTGTAGTTGACTTACAGTATGCATGTTTAAAATAGAGCAGGAAAAACATTGTGTGAATGTCTCCGGGATGTAACTACTAACAATCCCTTACTAACCTTTCATTTCCCTGCCTTTATTTTAAATAGTCACACATTTTTATTTATTTATATATTGTCACATTTTTGAGCGATTTCGTCACAGTCTGCAGCACTGTTGAGTCATATTCATATTTTACTGTTGTCTTTCAAAGGCACCGTTACACCAGGACGATGCTCAGTGAGGTTGACAGGTACATGCTGGCAGAATCCTTAACTCTTCTCTTGTCATATTCATATTTAGCCCGACTGAGGTTGATTTGTTGTGAATCTGCATCTGTTTGTAAATCAGTGTTTATTTATATGAAAATGTTTGTATGCATGTGTTTAATCGTGTATGTGCGTGTGCATGTGTGTGTGTGTGTGAGAGCACTGGTGTGTGACCTTTAGTGAGTGTGCTAATGGCCTCTAAAAGCTTCTGAAATAAGTGTCAGAGTCACAGATGGTGCAACTTACCTCATCCCTCCCTCACAGACATGCTGACGGAGCGACAGCCCCCCTTGTTACTCGTCTCTCTCTTTCTCAATTAACACATTTACTAATGTCTTTCCTGCTGTGTGTTTGTATGTTTGATCAAGTCAACAACCAAGTCTGATGCTCATCAGCAAAAATCTGGACAGGCTTTGGATAGGAAGTGACATCAGGGTAGAAGCAGAGACGTGTGGCGGCCTATACAGAAGCCCCACAAACAATTCGGGTACTTTAGTTTAGTCACACTTGAAAAGGTATGAATGTCAGTTCATTATAAAACAAAATATCAGAACAACTGGCATTTATTTAAAAAAAAAAAAATCAAGCATAACATTTCACAAAATTATATTTGTTAGGTTTTGAATGACGATGAAAAGTAGTGAGACATTTTATTTGTCAAACGCTGGTAGATGTTCATTGGTAATGTGATTAAACTACACCTGTGTTTATGCCTGATTTCAGATGCCACTTGTGTTGATATTTTTTAATCAATGAAATGACATTTTAAGTGTCGCTTAAGTGTCCAAAAACCTTTAAATGTGAGAAACATTGCTGGTCTTTCTTTATCAGATGCATGGCGTCTACAATTTAGATTAAGGACTGGCCTCCCTCTCCTAAATCCCAATTTGAATCCCTACTAGGAGTATAAAATGGCTCATGCCGGTCTTCAATGGCGACAGCTGCCCACACCAGCGCCCAGCTCACCTTTACAAGCGCTGTGATCTGGAGATAGGTTTATTTCTGTGAAAGGGTACGGTCGTCTCAGTCTTCGGTTCACCATGGTAACCGTATCACGGGGAGGTTCATGTGTGCGGTTCGAGTGGAGTTACAGTAGCTAACTGGCCGCCGCTGTTCTCCCCCCTCCATCTACATATGAATCACTAAAAGGCCTCTTTAATGGAAGTTCAATCATCTCCCCTTTGATTCCCAAGATGCAATGTTCTGATTAAGATGATTGGATGAATGGAAAATGGCATGAATATGTGATTGGGTCTATGTGTCCCACCGCTGAATGGGTCTTTTTCTTTTTCATTGTCTTTTTTTTTTTTTTTTTTCTTTGTCTGTAGCACCTCTGTGCTAAGGCTCTTGTTCCGACTTATCCTTTTTTTCAATACAGGCCTGTTCCTGCCTTTGATTACATTAAAGAGTGAAGATGTGGCAGGCTTGCTTAGACCAGGCTCTGAAAGGTAACAATCAGCAAGAGAATGTGGTAGATTTGAGCGGAAATGAATGGGAACAGCTAAATAGGAGCTGCAGGAACAGTGCTTTTCTTTTCTTTCTGGAAGTCGTTTAATAATCATATGCAGCATGTGCAGAGGGTTGTATAGAATATACTGTTTATTTTATGTTTACTGGCTGGTGACAAGCGATTCTCCTTCTGCCCCAATTTGTCTGTGTTTACAGGATGCAGACTGTTTTGATTTTGTGTGTGTGTGTGTGTGTATAGGGGACGTATCATGAAAAACAGGATTTTCCTCTCTTTCGTCTCTTTTGGAATAAGAGTTCACATTTATCATTCAGATTACATTTATCACATGTCATTAATTCACTAACGAATATACAATTGCTGTCATAACTGATCCATGGGTCAGTATATCATTCAGATCTGTTGATTTCAGGGTAAATGCAATATTGTATAGTTATGAAAAAGATTGGGGTCAGTTAGATTAAAAAAATAAAAAAATAAATTAATATTCAGCAAGCACACATTAGGCTATGTTCACACTTGGCATCTTTTTTGAAGCTGCCAGTGTCTGTTTTACATTATAATCCTATGGAGTAAACCGTGTTTTCCAAAAAGTCCTTTTTTAAATGCCACCGCCAGCGTCTTTTCTGCAGCTCAGAGCGTCTTTTCAAGTTGAAAAAAGTTCAACTTTTCTGGAAAAAAAAACACCCTACGTCAAGCGCCTTTTTGATAGCTGACCAATGACAAGCTAGTAGCGAGACCTGTCATTTCCATAACAACAAGAACAGCAAGAAAAAATGGAGAAGGTGCTGGTAGATAGACTTTGTTTAGTCTAAAATATGCCGCAAACATATCATATCGTATATCATCCAACCGGAGCTCCTGGACTAAATTGTTGTAAGCACCATACTCTCTCCCTCCCCGTATAATGTTGTGCACCCACAAACGTCATTGTGAACCGACATTCTGCTCCTCGTTAACTTCAAAAGCCAACACAAGAGCCAACTTCCAGTTTCTCGACATTTCTGCTCCACACAGCACTAGGCTACTGTTGCAGCCGTTATTGTAGCAACAAAAGACGCCTTCAGCTGCTATTTGTAACCAAAACGCTGCCAGCTTCATTTTCTTTTTTTGTTTTTTCTTCTAAAAAGTGCCCTTGTCAACTTTTTTTTTTAAAGTTTACTTTAAATTGTACTAATATTTCACAATATTTCCGTTTTTGCTGTATTTTATATCAAATAAATGCAGCTTTCAAAGACAATAAAAATGCTTACTGACACCAAACATTTGAATGGTATCAGAATCAGTAAATGTCAAGTCTATTTTGACACGAAGTAGCTTTTTCTGGTTTGATACAGGATCAGTATTGACGCCATGGACATCATGAGCAGAAAAGTTCTTCTGAAAATATATGTGCCAGCGTTTTTTTCTCTCTCTGTAGTCACAGGCTAATTTGCACCTTTCCAAGTGAGAAATTCTTTGAAGTCCATCTTCTCAACAACTCATTTTCAACAGGAGGTAGAATATTCCCATAATGCTCCTCAAGTAATCAGAAGCATGCAAGCACCTGTCGTTTCCTGTTATGTTATGTGTATATGAGGTCAGTTGTCTGTGCTAGCTCAGAGAGTCTCTTCTTGCAGCCTGGATGGTGCCGGTCAAACCCTCTTTAGTCGACTTAATGAAAGAGTTGTCTAGCACCATTTCCATTATTCTACTGTATAAATAAAGAGATACTGTACTGAGCACATGACCTCACAGTGTCCTAATGGCCAAGATATGTGAATAAGAGTAGAATCTCAATCCATGTCTGAACTCTTTTTTTAGTTATTAAACTGGTTTATCACTGGTGTGTATTTTAATTCGGAGTAAGCATTAATCTGTTTTATATTAAACAAACCCCAAATTTTTCATGTTTAAAGGACAGGCAGGCAGAAACTTTATGGCCGCAGATGGTTTTGCATTTGTAGGGGTCAATAGTTTTCATGTGGGCTGGATTAGTTAGTCTGTAAATTTGTTAGGTTTAGCTGTGACACAGTGCAACTATTCAACAAGACATAATGGAAGAACCATTAGATCTATGGAGGTCAGGTACCTCATGTGGTTCTGCCTAATAGAGTTCTTAAATCAAAAAGTTTGAGAACAAAAAGGTCTTGCGAAACGATCAGAATCTATTATCCTAATTTAATTTCATCACGTTGTTGTGCTTCATTTCTGTAATGCATTTTTTGGTGATTTATGAAGCAGATCGCCATTAAGACAATATAGAGAATGTTGTAAATATTTCACAAATCCCAAATGTAGCGAACCCTCTTTTAGCATGTATTGTTGCCTTTTTTGGGTTATTTCCAGTCTCTGCGAACTCGCAGGATTTCTTTGCTCAGTTTAATGGCTGTGGAAAGTGGGGTGATTATAACCGAGGATGACGGTGTAATTTGAGCCATTATGGTGCTCTGTGGGTACTACTAACGATGTACACCGCGAGTGCTAATGAACATGACAGATTACTGTTGCGCCGTGTGTATGATTAGACCTCATGGGTTTTACCTCCACCTACGGTCCGGATTCAGGCTATAGCATTTGCCATATGCTCAAATTCTAAGTTCATGGAGGAGTTCTGGAACATTTATTAAGCCTTGCGGTCTAAAGCACTTTTTCACCATCGCAGAGTTATTGGTTTGTGTGCTGTGTGGGTTTTTTTCACTACTATTTATTTATTTATTTTTGCCATAGTGAGATAAATTGAAGATGCCAACCTCAATATGAACAGTGAAATAATTTCTTATTAAAGTTGATTTGGCATGTCAATCAAATGTTGGGGGTAAAATACAATCGACAGGAAATGGAAGTTCTCATATGAATATTTAGAGATAGAGAAAGACTGATATTAAAATTCTGGCCAATACAGATAAGCCAATAATTAATTTCATGTTATGTCTGATAACTGTTAAATGGCTGATGTTAAAATTCTATTCTGTTTTGTCTAAATACATTACATTTAAAAGACTAAATCATTTTACTTTAATATACTATATTATAAGTGAATTTAGACATTAAAACATTTAATGCACAGTCTGAAAAGTGGATGTGCTAAAGATTGCATTGTTAGTGTTTTAAAGATTAACTTTAATTGAGCATTAGATGATAGTGTAGCAGAGGCAATCCAAATGAAAGATATGAAAAACATGCATTCGCAAATAAGTATCAAATATCGGTGATCCTGTTCAAATTAAGTGTTTCAATATCAACCAGTACCCAATATGTTACTGATATGTCACGCATCCCAATTTATAGACTAGCAAAAATCCAAGTATCTATATTCAGAGCATTTTTGTTTGTGTTGATCATCGGTTTTTAAGTAATGACCCCTAAAGTTCTGCATAACATACTTTGCTCAATATTTTGAGGGATGTGATGGAGCTCAGAATTCCTGGATTGATGGTCTGAGGAAAATGTCTCCAGCTGAAGCCAAACTTCTCCACTTTGGTTTTGTCTGTACACTCAAAACCAGACAAGAGTGAGGCTAGTATCCTCAGTCCCAAATGAAGCACACTGGGAGAAGTTCTTCTGAAGTTCTGAGGACTTGTGGTGACCAGGAGCAGAAGCCAGAGATCTGAGCAGGGGGGAGACGTTCTGCTCGGCAGTCTGTTCCATTGTTCATCCAGCCCTGCTTCCTTTTGCTTCCTGCCACCCCCTGTACGGATCCAGGCAAGTGTTTCCATCACCTCCCTTCTGTCCTCCCTCTGTCTCTCTTCCATACCATGAGCAGATTGTCTCCGATCAACTCTACGGTTCAAGTCTGATGGCTAGAGCCGAACAGCAGTGCCTTTTTAATGTGCGCTAACATTGCCAGCCTCTGACATCCATTTTAATGTGCAGTTGTCCTCCACGACGTTCAGGAGAGACACCATAGAGTCTCTGTACATAATTAGCAGGATTCTTGGTTGACGAGGTGCGATGAAGCATCGTTGACGTGATGAAAGCCGATAATGTATTCATGCGACATGGATGGTGCTATTGCGGTGGGAGGTTTGGCGTCAAAAGGACAGGCAGTCGTGCCGAAGACAGCTGGTGCAGATGTATCTGGGATGTCACCACATGGCCACGTTCACGCCTCGGGAAAACAAACCGGCCTTTGGGGTTTTGGCCAACGATCCTTGACTCCCACGACTTCTGTAATTCAACCCGTCAGTAGCCTCGGACCGTAAGGTCGTCTTGTTGGAGCTAGAAGGTCATATATGCATGTCCTTAATTTCATACGTCCGTCATCTGTAGCGCTCAAGCACCTGTCAGAAGACAAAACAGGTCTGAGAGCCATTAGAGGTTAGACAAAGCCAAAAATGGTGGAGTCTACTAAAAGGTGAATAGATGAAAGGGGCAGTTATGTTCCATTGGAGGAAAAGGCACCCGACGCAATTACACCCTGAATGGCCATCATCAGGCAAAGAGGTATTGATTGGCTTCCTCCACCATTACTCACCCCAGATGCTCAAAGCAAATCTCACCCTAGATCTCTCTCTCGCAAAAAAGGTTAAGCACTTCTTTTGCAAAGGAAGCTGGAAAAAAAGAACGACTGGGAGGACCGAGTGAAAGAAAAGTGCTCGGAATATAGGCCTTCAACTTCCATGTGTTTCCAATCACGTCAAGAGCTGTGTTCCCTGCGATCAATCTTTGGGATGAGTGATCTCTCACACTTCCTCTTGTTGTAGTGGAGAGTTTAGAAAGCCATGGATCAGATCTGGCTTTGAGGGTTCTCTGCGCCATGTCCGTGTGGTTTTAGAGTGACGGCCCCTGCCTTTGATCTGTCCAGATGAGGGTGCACTTACTTGTCCCGCCACAGATCAACACAGGAAATTAACATCAATAATTCTGTTTCATCCCCTGGAAGGATATAGGACAATAAAGCAGCCCATACCTTCGTGCCAGACCAACGGAAAGAACGCAGAGTAGAAGAATGCTCTTAAAAATAGATGATATAGTCATGGCTTTGAGGGACCTTGTTTATGAAAAAGTTTATGAAAGCAATTTTTATTTGAATTGATTGTAAAGCAATTCTTATTTAAAGTGTTGGATTGAATTTACATGTATGATTTATCTAAGAATTGTTTACACGTATGCTTGCGTTTTTTTTAGGCCCATTGAACTGTGGTGCTTAAACTGGAAATGCAGGTTCGAATATGGCTCGTGTTGTGTCTGCATCCCATTGCCTGCCTTCTTCTCTATTGCTTCCTGTCATCTCTCATTTAACTACAAAAAAATCCTATAAATTATAGTCCCAACAGATCATTTCTTCCATGTTGTGACATACATCTGAGAAAAATGTGGAACTTTAGACCTTGCTTCTATCTGTCTTTTGTTCATTAAATGGAAGCAGGTTTGAACACAAGCTTGAAACTTTTGAGTTTTATTGAGTGACGTTTTGATTAAAAATAAGATCAATAACATGCATTTAGAAAATAGATGAATTTTCATTTCTTGCCTACGTTAAATGAAAACAGACATTACAAAGCAAACAAGTGCTGTTTCATGGACGTGCATCAGAGATACACACTTTGAATAAGCGGTATGTGGTTTGTGTATTGTTGCTGCCAAAAAGCCCTTTGGTCTGATTGGCGTGTTAATATTCAGATGACTGAAATGGTGACTGATTAAGACACCATGCTGTACTAACAATCAAAAAACTACAGGGATTAATGAATGGTGGCACGCTGTGTGTGAGTGTGTGTAATCCAGGTCAAGTCCCAGACTCTCCAGTCTCTTTGTTGTTGTTGTTTTTTTTTCTCCTCTGCTCAGTGCCCTGGGGGTCTTTCTGGCTGTGTGAACACAAGTGGCCCACATTATTGTGTTCGCTGTCAAAAACAGGCATGGAATCTGCTATTGAAGTGTAAAATTACAGAATCTGCCATACTGCCTTTGCCGTGGATTTTTCAAAAACTTAATGAAACCTTAACAGACATCCTAATTCATCCTTTTTTTTTTTCTTCCTGTAGAGTTGCGCTGATTGTTGCAGCATTGTCAGAGCACTGGCTTTACTGAAGGCTTCTCATATAGAGTAATTGATTGTGATTTAATTATAGAGCCATTGATGGAGATGATTGGCGTAGTATGAAGAGAGCAAAATGAGGCCTTTTGTGGTCTGGCTGATGCATACACATAAGTCAAAAGTGGCCCCTGGCATCTGTAACCTCCCCTCTGGGGCCCCAGTGCCACTCAAATGCACAGATACCCCATGGCTATGTTTGTGAGGATGTGAGAACAACAGATTTTCTTCCTTTTTTTACTCTTTTCTATTGACGAGCACATGTGTGGAACTTCCTATAGAGTGAGTGGTGTCCACCTGTCCCTCATCTAATCCTCGTCCCGTCTTTCTCTTTCATGCACTCATTATCTGATCTCTTTCATTCTGCTCTTTCATTTTTTGTTATTTTCTTGCTCTTTATCATCATATTGGTCTTTCGTGTTCTTTTAGGTCTTCGTTCTAGACTTTTTCCTTATATTGAAGGAAATCTTTTTGGGAAGAAATAAGGACACAATGTAGTTCAGATTCGAACCTGTATTACCCGAATGTGGACCAAGGCTCTTTTTGGACCAAGGCTTTTTTTGTCCATACAATGGAAGTCAGTGGGAACTAACAAGATTCAAAATATCTTCTTTTGTTTTCCACAGAGGTCAGTCAGTCATACCGGTTTGAAATGACATAAATTATGACACGATTTTTAATTTAATGCCCAGGATTGGACTCAAAGAAAGAGCAACATCCATATTTAGCTTCGATATGTGACACTAACCACTGCATCACAGCTCCAACTTTTTCGTTCTGTACTTACTTCCCATTCTCTATTCATCCACTTCCTTCACCCTTTCATGCTGCATTTGTTTTTCCATCACTCCATGTCGTCTCATGTCTCACAGTGTCTCTGCTCTTTGATGAAGATCCTGGCAGGGTGGCAGTAGTGATAGCAGAAATTTCACGCTGTTTTCCTTGCTTCTCCGCCTGTGTGTTGACTGAACAGATGGGCTGGCAGTCTTGGATCCCACCTCTCCTCCCTCTGCCCTTTCAACCCCCCCAATCCGCACACTGGTACCCTGTACCAGGGGTGCCATTAACCCAGAACCTGCCCTGCTCCCCTTACTTTTAAACACTGTTATCCTGCTGGCCTGGAGAGCATGGGCACCAGGAGGCTTTTTCTTGTTCTTTTTTATGTTGGGTACTGAAAGAGAGAGGTTACTTAGATCTATATATATTCTCTCCTACACTGACTGTCAGACAGACTTGGCTTCTTCTAAAATCTAACTCTAGGGCTCAACAGACTGTTGAGATTTTTATTAAACATTATGATCTTCACCAGCCACCTCTGGCTCTCATATAGGACCTGTGTAAAATATGCCATTATAATTTTTTTCACCACCACATTGTCATTAGCATCATATCTCCTATGACGTATTGTGTGAAAAATTTTGGAATAAGTTGACCCATTCCTTTGTCTTGCTAAGGCTAATTTTGCAGCTAACATTTTATGTATCATACGGTAGGTGATTTTACATGGAGCATTGTATTACAATTACAGTCGTTTTAAAAGTTTAATCTGAAAAAAGTGTAAACACCGCAATCGGAATAAAAATGGCAAAACCCTTTGAAATTTCAATTGGGTTAAAATGGGTGGGATTAACATTTTTAATCCATTCAATAGCAGATGTAAACACTTCATCGGATTTAACCGGAAAGTTTCGCACATGTGCAGTGGCGTAATGATGCATGGAACGAGCCGTTATTGTTGTTGTTGAATATGATAAATGATTGTTGTGTTGATCTAAAATTCTCTTTCCACTCATCATCTGTGAAGTGGTGCAAGATAACATTGTGCCACAATCTAGCTTTGGACACAGGAATGGCTGTTTTTACTGCTTGATTAATATATGCATCATTGCACAAAGCTTCATATGCTTGTCATCTCCTAATTATGACCTGAGATAGATAAATATTAAGTTTGCTTTTTAAAACAAAGGGGGTGGCTCGATACCAATTTTTCAGTCCCGATCCGGTACCAAAAATTCTTAGTATCTGCCGATACCGATATCAATCCGATACCTGGAAAGTTTTTTTTTTAATCACTGTTGAATTGTTATACCTCAATGTGTGTTGACCTGATCATGACTTTTTTGTGTTACACACAATCTACTAAATATAGACAACTTTATTGTAAAGA
Source organism: Onychostoma macrolepis (assembly GCF_012432095.1). NCBI lineage: Eukaryota > Metazoa > Chordata > Actinopteri > Cypriniformes > Cyprinidae > Onychostoma > Onychostoma macrolepis. The sequence goes on from NC_081163.1 coordinate 33,327,989, forward strand.
AATAGTAAATTGTAAACAAAAGAACAAAAGAAATTGTAAACAACAAATTAATGCATATATCTATGACAATATTTCAGTAGCAAAAGTTACTCTAGAAAAGTCATGAGTGCACAATTATATAAAATCTAAAATTAGTGGGAAAAAAACATTGTTTAGTGGGGAACAAATAAAAGAGAATAAGTGTAGGACTAAATCTAAAATAATAATGTAAAATGATATACATTTGCTTTTTGTATTGTTGTAAAATACTTTCATGAAAAACAAGTAATATATTTATATATACATGTATATACTGTAAAATTAAAAGACATTTATTTTAAGTGTATAGCACAGTAATGAGGCAGAAACATATGATAGATAAGATGAACAAGAAAGGCTATTAATAATCTTTCTTTGTGCAAAAGTATTATGATGGAAAAGGCTCCAAATACAGAGCGGCACAAAGCGCTTATGCACACTCTGTCACAGCACTCCGCAAGTCTGCATAGAAAGGTTCAAAGCACAAAGTGAAGATATATTAATGCGTAGTTTATTAAATCTGTGCGATTGTTTTTTGAGCCTTTTCTTTTAACAGGTCTCTAGTCCAGTGTGATCTAATGGACACCAACACGATTTTGAAAACAGCACGAAGATAAAGTCCTTCAAGATAAAGTCCTTTTATGCAAAACCATTTATCTTTATTTACAGATCAAGTATAATATTGGGAACATTTAATAATCTTGCAGAGAGTTTCATCATCTTGACTCATAACCGAACGCGACACACAGTTTGAATGCTGAATGGAGGAAGACCGATACCGATACTGAATATCGGATCGGCGCGCCCCTAAGGAGGAGGATGGTTAGTATGTAAAAGCAGCAGGAAACTGATGTGAAGATTGTGACAAATAAACGCACACATCCAGGGCTGTCATTAGCTGACGCAGGGCCCCCTTAGTCCATTCGCTTTTTCGCGTTTGGGTCCCCCTTGGTCCGTTCACGATCGCGTCCATTCTCCGCGGGGCCCAGTGCGATCGCACAAGTTGCACCGCCCAAAGGATAGCCCTGCACACATCAACCTAATCACTTTATTTAGCATTCATGTAAACACTATGTTCGGATTCATCAGTCGGAATTAAATTCTGACTGAAACAAAAAGTGTCCATGTAAACATGGCTACTGTCTATTTAACAGTGCACTCTTTAACTAGTGAACTCTTGAACAACTTTTATTGATGGTAAAATTGTTTGATGTAGTGGAAATGACGCCACAATTTAATACACAATTTTTTTATAAATATATATATTCCTATTTTATAGTTTTAAAATATTAAAAATTCATATTTTTATGACAGATTTTTATATAAAAGTCTGCTGGCTGGGAAAAATGTTAAAACAATAAGATCACTCTCTCTAGCAAAAAAAGTAGCAAATATAAATGCAGGAAGCCGTAATAAAGCATTTTCTAAAACAGTTTAATGAGACCTTCATATAACAAAAAGAAAAATAAGTTTTTAAACATTTCTTTCCTGTAAAATTCTCTCCAGAATAAGAATGTCCCTTTCACTAAATTATAAATACCACCGACTCTGACTAGTGATGTCTGTTCGCAAGTTATGATTTGTCTTTGTGTCTTTTCGCTTGTACTTTATTTCCTGTCCCAACAATTAACAGGTTGCATGTGAAGTGGTTGGAAATTATTAAGTTTGAAAGTATCGTTCATGAAACAAACTGTTAAAAAAAGATTTTACCATATTAGTTATATATAAAAAAGAAAAACTAGAAAACTGTGTTCATCAAATTGGTTCATTATTGTCTTTAAAGATGTTGTTCATCAATGAGGAATGTATTTCTTGCTGAGAATATGTTATGTGTGTTAATAGAAGTCTTTTTGTTTACCTACCTCTTAGTTTCTTCCTGTAATGGAAAGGCTATTTTGGAGGTGTGAATTTTATATTTGTGCATGAAACAGTCTCTCAGTAGTGCAGATGGGCGCTTGAGAGAGTGTGTGTGTGTGTGTGAGTGTGTTTATGCTAATGAGAGTCTACAGAGGAACACGGCGAGCTGTGTGGCACTGTGTCTGTTCTCCTGTTGAATATTTAGTATTCACTCAGCCGCTTCCTCTAATTACCTGAGAACATGCTAATGAATTCATCAGAATCAGCTGCTAATTGGCCATTTGAACAACCCAGTCTCCTTCAGAAACATGCGTTGCTGCCAATCAGAACGCTCGGCCTCATTCAACAGCTCCTTATCATTTATCCATTGTATTGATATGTATGAAGTGTTTTTTGTCTTTTTTTTTTTTTTCAAGCTACCTTTTGTTAAAGGCCAGTTTCTTAATAGCCTAACACCCATTTGCACTTTTCGGGCATTAACAGCTTGACGTGTCAAGAATGTTCGTTGGCTAAAGTGGATATTTTTCAGGCCAGCTAGAAGGTACTTAGCATTGCTATGTCCTGATTGGCTCATTCAGTTTCTACAACTGGCACCTATTAAGCTGCTATGGTAACGAAGTCTCATTATTTCAGTGGTGCCCTGTTGGGAACGGCAGACAGTCGGAAAGGTCAAAGTGGTGACATCACTTCAACCAGAGCTAATCTTATTTGGGTTCTGAATCCCGCTGTAATATGACCTCCACTGCCAAAGAAACTTGCAGGAAAACAAAAGGAGAGAAATGAATAGAAATGTGTTTATCCTTCTTAAAAATTTGCTTGCGCTCTCATCAGTTTCATAGTTTCCTTTTGCTTATGTGTGTGCGTTTGTTTCCTGTGTGTGTGTGTGTGTGCAAGAGTTCCTGAAAGTGAGTGTGTGTCGGTTTGTGTGTGTCTCGGTGGAATAGAGCATAATGAATATGGAAAGGCAGTAGGGAGAGATAATTAAAGTGGAGACTGCTTTGCTCTGGTCTGCAGGTGTCCTGAAAAACAGCTCATGTTCACCATCACTCACAAGAAATCAAAACAATCAATGCTTAAAGGGACAGTTCAGCCAAAAATGTAAATTGACGTTATTTACCTTGTCCTTCCAAGCCTGTATGCCTTTATGTGAAAATCTGATTACAATAAAAGCATATTGTGATCACAAAGAGTCTCCAAAAAGTTCGAAAAGCACATTAACATCAGCAGTGTTTATCTTTACTGACACTAATGTCGAGTTCACACTGCACGATTTTCAAACTCGTCGGATCGCTGTTGTTTTCACACTGCGTGACTATCTGGGGTAGCATTCAGTCGCTGCTGTGTTCACATTGCACGATTTCACAATAGGAAGAATCGCCAACAACTCTGTCTGATCCGCAAACTACGTTTCACAACAAAACACACGCGAGAAGTGATAAAGAAATAACGTGAGAACCTGCGTGCGTCAGCCCGTTGTTCTCGAGCGAGACTGGAAGTAATAAAAAAATATAGCCTGCAAATGGTCTGTGCGCTGATTTCCAGCTACAAAAAGAAAAACAGATTATGCAGGAGGGAGATGCAGGGAACAGGGATTGTGTTCTGCAAAGAGTGGTAAATAATAATTTTGCAGTAACTGTTATGCTGATGTTGCGGCTGCAAGCGTTTGTGCTTGTTTCTGTATGATATAACTCCTCACCGAACTTCCCTCTGCCCTGCATCTTTGTCTCTCATTGGCTGAAGGTCATCGATGTAGTTTTCAGTCAGAAATCATTGCACACAGCAGGATTGTGAATCGCCGACAGCTCCAGATATTTAGCATGTCAAATATTTCACAGGTGTTCAGATCGCGTCTTTGATAATTCACACTGCATGATTGTCACTCGTGTGAATGAGCTCCGATTTGCCTCCGATTTCGGGCATTTGTCAGCGATTTATCAAAACCTGTCGGCGAGTGAAAAATCGGGCTAAAATCATGCAGTGTGAACTCGGCATAAGCCTGTTGCTGTGTTGTTCTCGTAAACTAAAACTATTAAAACCCTTTTATAATCTAAATAAAACTGAAATAAACTCAAATTTAAATATAAGATGAGAAACTTAAAACAAAAACAGAAATGTTGCCTTGGCAGCTACCTGAAATACAGTAAAGTTAATTTGAATTACTAAAACTGTAAATGCATGTTATTGATCTTATTTTTTAATCAAACGTCACTCAATAAAACTCAAAATACTACATAAATAATTCTTAAATAATACTGGCATGACATCTTAATGCACAACTTTCAAATATGTGTATACACAAATGGGAAGTAAGACATTGAAGATGGTAAAGGACAAGATTTTGGGTGGATAACAGCCTAAATTTGTCTGTTCTTCACACAAAGATTCATAAGACCGTCTTCTAAACATCTCCTTTAATTTCCACATACTGTATAAAGAAAATCTTGCAGGTTTGCAACAATGTGAAGGTAAGTAAATAGTGACTTTGAGTTGTGCATTTTTTGGGTGAACTCTTCTATAACTGTTGGTCCTCTCTAAAATCCTATATCCTTATGCTTTACCCCTTTAGCGTTGCTTTCTTGGCCATAGATCGCATTGAAACATTTCCAACAGTGATTATCCCTTTCACTGTAGTACTGGGTTTAATCAGTGTCTGGGAAAGTGGCCTTTAGAGTTTTACCCTGCAGCATTTTGAGCTTTTTCATGTTTCTCTTGCTGTCTTTGTCTTTCCTTTTTGGATTGATGTGAACTGCTGCTCACCCCACATACCATCATATTCAGATCACACACAGATGGGCCCTGTGGGTCCCCTTTTATCAGCACATTGAAGCTCTGCGAGTGTGTGTGAGGTCATTGTGTTTATCTGCGTGTGTACGCGGTTTGGATGTGTACGATTTTCAGTTTTGTGTACTGCAGATGTTTGAATCTTAACCCCTTCCTCTTCACGCTTCATTTGAAGTGCTTTTCCATTCATCTGGGTTTCCTTTAAATGAACCTTGCTGTATATTTGTGGTGTCAGAGAATGTGTGTGGCGGTACATAAGTGTGTGTTAAAGACGGTCAGAGTGAGAAACTGTTAAAGCACCTTTTTCACTCATCCCATCTCTTCAGAAGAAAAGATTAAATCCCAGTCTTTTCTTTTCCCGCAGCCCTCAGGGAAACGTTATCCGGAGAGGATACAGATTTGCCTACAGCTCTCTGAGAGAGAAAGAGAGAGAGAGTCTTAGCAAAGCAGAAAACCAGAAGGGGAGTGAATTAACGGGCAAACGTGAGAGAAAGACACTATATTTTTACTTTACAAGCAAGGTACTTCAATTAGACATGAAGGAAATGAATGTTTGGCACAGGGAGAGAGAGAGAGCCGTGATGTATTTCTTGGTAATGATCAGCACAGTTTGGCTTCTCCGCGGGCCTTCACCCCCTGTAGAGTTTACTGCCGCGTGATGAATTTAACACTGTGGAACAATCAGCGGCTCTTGACTTCACTGTTAGGCAATTTTACACTCAATTTTGATAAACTATCAGTGTACTAAATCACTTTAACGATGCTACAATTGTATTAGATTGTTAGGATAATATTTAGCGTCACGTTTTAATAAAAACATAGGGCATGTCTCTGCCATTTCCAGAGGGCTAAAAGACGTTCCCAGAATGCACTGTTAAAAAAGTGAAAGTGCAAATCAATTGCTCACTATATACACTTAAGGTGTACCAACATGTTATCTTAAACCTCAAAGGTACAGTGAAGTGCAAATGTAAGAAGACAAAGTCTAACATAATTTTAAAATATTTTTTGTTTTGTCTTTTCATCTTCGTGTTAGAAGAATAAAGTAATTTCTTTTGTATTTTAAAAATTCTGTAGTGTTTGATGTTCAAGGATGCTGTAAAGCCGGGCGCACACTGTGCAATTTTTTTATTTTTTTTTCTCTCCACTGTGCAATTAATTTTTTTTCTAAGTCTTTTAGGATTGTACTAGGGCTGTGCAAATAATCGAATGTGCTGACAAGCTACGCAATATCGCTTTCAAAATCGAATGCAATTTATCTGCGATTTTGAACGTGATATTAATGCCGCTCCATCTGAAAGCACGTGAAGGAGATTAACTACTAATCACAGAACCGGCTTTACTGACTAGATGCGCATGAGCATTCGATTATTTGCACAGCCCTAGATTGTACTTGTCAGACTCTTCGACAGTCAAGATGTGTTAAAAACGGGTGCGCGCAAGAAAACTTGTCTGTAGTTTTACATCATCAACCCACACACGTTAAGTGACTGCGAGCTGCATTACATGCGGGGCTAAAATGTAATACAGTCATGGACAAAAATTTCGGCACCCTTGGTAAATATGATCAATGAAGGCTGTGAAAATTAATCTACATTGTTAATCCTTTTGATCTTTTATTAAAAAAATTCACAAAAATCGAACCTTTCATTGGATAATAAGAATTTAAAATGGGGGAAATATCATTATGAAATAAATGTTTTTCTCTAATACACATTGGCCACAATTAACAGCACCCTTTTATTCAATACTCCATTTGCCAAAATAGTATAGGAGTTTTCTCCTATAATGCCTGATGAGGTTAGAGAACACCTGACAAAAGATCAGAGACCATTTCTTCATCCAGAATCACTCCAGACCCTTTAGATTCCCAGCTCCATGTTGGTGCTTCTTCTCTTCAGTTCACTCATTTTCTACAGGGTTCAGGTCAGAGGACTGGAATGGCCAGCAGAAGCTTGGTTTTGTGCTCAGTGAGCCATTTTTGTGTTGTTTTTGAGGTTTGTGTTTGGATTATTGTCCAGTTGGAAGATCCAAACATGGCCCATTATAAGATTTCTAACAGAGTCAGTCATTTTTATCCGTTTGTTATTTGATAGAATCCATGATGCCATGTGTCTAAACAAGATGTCCAGGACCTCCAGCAGAAATATAGGCCCACAACATCAAAAATACAGCAGTATATTTCATTGTACACATGGGGTACTTTTTATCCCGGTGTTCACCAAACCCATCTTGAGTGTTTGCTGCTAAAAAGCAATTTTTTTTTAGTTTCATCTGACCATAGAAGCCAGTCCCATTTGAAGTTCCAGTCGTGTCTGATAACTGAATATGCTGGAGTTTGTTTTTGGATGAGCGAGGAGAATAGTTCTTGAAAACCTCCCAAACAACATGTGCTGATGTAGGTGCCGTTTGACCATTTGTTTGAAGGTTTTCTGACCCCGAGACTCAACTATTTTCTGTAATTCTCCAGCTGTGGTCCTTGGAGAGTCTTTAGCCGCTCAAACTCTCCTTCTCACCGTGCATTAGGACGATATAGACACACGTCCTCTTCCAGGCAGTTTCCTAACATTTTATGTTGATTGGAAATTCTTAATTATTGTCCTGATGGTGGAAATGGGAATTTTCACTGCTCTAGCTCTTTTCTTAAAGCCACTTCACTAATTTGTGAAGCTCAATTATCTTTTGCTGCACATCAGAAATATATTCTTTGGTTTTTCTCATTGTGATGGATGATTAAGGGAATGTGGGCTTTGTTTTCCCTCCTATTTATATTTCTGTGAAACAGGAAGCCATGGTTGGATAATTTCATGTTCATAATCATCCTGGAGTGCTCAAAATTGTGAATATGAATGGGAATATACTTCAGAGATATTTTACTCATAAGAATTTCTAGGGCTGCCAACAATTGTGTCCAATGTGTATTTGAGAAAAACATTTATTTCATAATGATATCCCCCCCCCCATTTTAAATTCCTATTATCCAATGAAAGGTTAGATTTTTGTGATTTTAAAAAACAAAATAAAAGATCAAAAGGATTAACAATGCAGATTAATTTTCCCAGTCTTCTTTGATCATATTTACCAAGGGTGCCGATATTTTTGGCCATGACTGTATGAACGGCGGCAACCGGCGTATTTAAGAAGAATAATGTAAGCAGCACCACAAACCCACATGAAAACAGCGACGCAACTGGTGTTTATCAGAGCAAAGGCAACATATCAGATGAATTCCGTGAGCGGAGGACGGGAGCGCCGGAGATTGTGTCGTATTGAAGAAATCGCTAGCATTAATTCTGATCATGGCTTGTCTTGAAAAACAAAGACTGTTTGATGTTTGTCGTAGGAGAAGTCACAGGTCAAATTAATCAGCTGTCGGTGAACATGTCAAACTAATGATCAAAGACTACAGATTTTAGCCTAGGATTATAGGAATCTTTTAGGATTTTCAAAATTTGTCTCAGATGGCTAAATCGTGGCCAAAATTGCACAGTGTGAGCCGGGCTTAAATTGATCAAAAACTACAATAAAGACTTTTTTGGTATACGAGTTTTAAACAAATAAATGCAGTTCATCAAAGAACACTAAAACTGTAGCAGCACAACTGTCTTCAACACTAATAATAATAAGAAATGTTTCTTGAGCAGCAAATCAGCATATTAGAATGATTTCTGAAGGATAATTTTACACTGAAGCCTGGAGTTATGATGCTAAAAAAATCAACATTGGAAATATGTGCCTCTAAATACATTTCTGCAAAGCTGAAAAAAAAACCCGAAAAAAAAAACCTGTACCTATACATATGAATCGCTGTAGTGCAGTTGAAATAAACACTAGAGGCAGTACAACTCTTGACACCTTTATTCCTTTTCACACAAAGTATGATTTGCAGGTCCACAGTTTCGATTAATAAAGCCTAATTTTCATACAATTACTTGAGGAATATCATGTTATGAATTCAAAAAAATGTTAACATGCTGCGACATTTGAAAACTAATACTTTTGAGATTTTTATATTCAGTAGGTTCCACAAAACAGTTCAAACCTGAATATAAGGAAGCTCAAATGGTATGGTTGCATCAACAAATCCGTTTTTATACCAGTTTTGCATTTGTTAACACTATCGTGTGGGTTTAGGGTTGGGTTTGGTGTAGAGGATATTTCCAACATGATAGAGCATTAACTTTTAGCGACACTCCCATATTGAACCTGCGTTTTAGCACCCCTCACTGGTTGTTTCACTTTGAAACTACCTCGAAACATGCGGTAAGGCATGTCATAACGGTGTTGCAGAAATGTACTGTATTTAGAGGCACGTATTTCCAATGAGCCTGGGTTGTATTTACATAATCAGAATTTTTTTTAAATATTACATCATATTTGTCAGTTCATTTGTTTAATTGGGGAATTTACAAACTGAATGAATTAAATTTTAAAGATTAGAGTTAGTGGGAAAAAATCCATACAGTATTTTCCAGTGTGACTTCATAATTGTTAGTAGTAATTTGGCATGCCACATCTGTCTTTCTCTTGTCCTGTAACCACTCCCCCTCTAAGTGCTGTGCCTGGTTAACTGACAGGCTGTGTTTGAAGCATCTCTGAACAGCTGAAGCTAGTGGCAGGGTCTCTTATGACAGCCTAATTACTGCCTTTATTCATCCATGTGCCGGTTTGGGCTCAGCTGGGCTCCTCCTTTGATAGCGGCCTCTGTGCCCTTTAGCTTAGAGTCAGAGATCCTGTTAAAAGACACGTTTGTCTCTGGTGCATCCACTTACACTTGGGGAAAATCATCTGGTGTCAACCTAAGACGGCACACCCCCCGGGTTGTTCATATTCGTGAAATGGCAAGCTCCATTTTGATTGGCCGATTACATAAATTTAGCGTTTCTTATGCTGCCTTCACACGTGAATGATCGTATTTCCAAGATGGGTGCATATGAACAGTATGATGTTGAAATTACCAGTGAAACAATTGTTTTCTATACTTTATACAATTTATTTCTGTGATAGCAAAGCTGAAGTTTCAGCAGTTACTACACAGATTTGCTGCTCATTAAACATTTCTTATTATTATCAGTGTTGAAAACAGTTGTTTATTTGGTATAGAAATATTTTGTAACATTATAGAAGTCTTCACTGTCACTTTTGATCAATTTAATGCATAAAAGTATTCACAGTTGACAATTTTTAGAGTGTTTATGGTCATTTTGTGCAAGATATTTCTTTCATTGTATTGATAAATGCCGTGTCAGAATGCATTAGCAGCATGTTATGTGTTAATGCGAGTGTGAGTTTTAGCGTTTAGGTCTCATAGGGCCTGATCTTAATGAGGCAGCAGAATGGATGTGCAGGAAGCGCATGCCAAAGCACTAACATTAAATAGCTGCAGTCTAATAAGATAAATACAGTAATTAAGTTATGAGAGTGCTGCATCCACACACAAATACACAGCCAGAGGACATACAGGAAGGGTGCGTGATCGAGAGAGAGAAACAGTGGGATGGCTTGTCCTTTCTCATCTGTTCATTCACATTTAGCATAATGCATGCTTGTGTTTACAAGGCTTCTTTACTGGTATACACTCACATACCTCAGGCTTTGAATACAGTTGGTTCCTTCCTGTTTTGACTGAATAAATTGCAGTATAAACTGTAAACTTTAAGGCATGGGCTGGATATCAGAGTGGAGATGTTTTTTAGTTTTTTTTTTAAAGAGTAGCTCTCCAAACTACTCAGTTAAAATAGTTAAATTACAGTCTAGCTACTCTTTTGAAAATGTAGTTACACCACACACTAACGGTATTGTTTTTTAATTTTATTTAATATAAATGTATCGGATGACAATAATGCTAATTTAATCGAGCCAAGGGGATTTTAGACATTTGAGATTTTTGGAATGAAAATCCAATCTCAATCTCAAGTAGGATGACATTATTTACCTTAACAGATACCTTTATGAACATGAACATCAGCATTTAACTAAACATTTCACACACACAAAAAAAATTAAATAAAAAATAATAATAATATATATATATATATATATATATATATATATATATATATATATATAATGATCATTAAAAACAATGCCTGAAAAGTCTCAAAGGGAATCACATTTGGTGAATCATTTTTTAAATGTTCAGTAGAATGAATATGACTTTGAATCATTTCACTACAGTAACTCTACCATTTTAAATCAGTTCAGTGGAATGAAAGTATGAATCTGACCAGTTGAACTGGAATAAATTGGCAGTTTTAAATCAGTTCAGTAGAATGAATCTGACTTTTTGAATCGATTCATTAGAATGAATCTAACCATTTTTAGGAAATGGTTTGCTAAAGTAAATCTCTCATTGAAATAGTGAGTGAATCTAACTATTTGAATTTGTTCACATTAAAATAAATCAGTCCTTTAAATAGTTCAATAGAATGAATCTATTTGAATTTATTCACTACAGTAAATCTAAGTTAAATCAGTTCAATAGGATGACTCTGACTTTTTGAACCAGTTCACTGGAATGCATCTCTCCAACACGAGAGGACAGTTTAGAAGAGAAATTCAGTTTGCTGCTTTCTAGCTCTGCTAAGTATAAAGTGTTTATTATGACGTGTGACTTACGGTATGTTTACTTTTTCTTTTCATTTCAGACATGTTTGCGTGTGTATCTGTATGAAAGTGAGGGAGTGTTGTAAGAACAGGTATAAGAGATGAATGTGTGTTATTGTATGTTTGAGTGGAGAATGGAAAATCTGGTCTGCACTTAAGCTGCATTAGTCAGCACCGATTACACTGAAGAACTAAATGTGTCTGTGTGAGGATGTATCCTGCTGTCTCACACGTCTGGGGTCACTAAGAGTTGTGAGACTTACTGTACAGGAGATGCGTTTTCAGCTCAGCCCTCCTCTGAGAGCTGTGTGTATGTGCGTTTATATTTTGCTCTCAAAACATCTGACATAGGTGATGCAAGAGAATCAAATTAAAGCAATATGAATGACCAGCTAAATTATTATTGGGCCTCATTCGTGAAACATGAGCAGAGTGAGTTTCTGTTCATAAATAATTCTCAGTATCTTAATATTTTCATAGTGCAGAATACAGTTTCTTGGCCAGAAAGAAATTGTCATGTCCAGAAATGTTCTCAATTCCCAAGTCTTTTGTTAGGGTGGCAGAAAGTTCATTTGGCCTGTATTTAACCACAGGCTCGCTGATCGCTTATTCCTCATACGGATATCTTAACACTTTCTCAGTTTGTCTGGGAAAACCGTCTTCTCCTCCTGGCAGTGTCAATCAGCAACTTGGCAACATAGCGTTTGTTCGTTGGACTTTGTTTGGAAACAAGAGGAAAGACGGAGCGCTGCTGGGCAGTGAATCATCCACCCTGCTCGAGCGCTGAGTAACGGGTGGAGACGGAGTGCAAGAAGGAAATGTTCTGGACAAATCTGTTGACTTAGATGAGGCCGCGATGACTGAGCTGCAGGCAAGTGTGAATCACCTCTGAATTTTGCTACTCCTTTCGTTTTATTCACTCTGTGCCCTCTGGAGTTTCTCACAACATCTGAACAAAGTCCTGCTGTGTTAGTGTTAAACTCTGGTTTCTGATGGCATTGCATCAGACGTCTCAAAGATTCTGCAGCGAAAGATACTGTATATACATACCCACGACAACTGAAAGAGGCTTTATCCGTTGTAGTCTCCATTGTAGTGTTTATTGTTTTTTTGGTTCCTTAATTCATTCCTTTGAGCCCTCATTTGTTTGTTTGTTTGTTTGCTGCTTGTATTCATTCCTTCATTGGTTTAGTTATTCATTCAGTCATTCAATCAATCATTAGTGTTTTTGTTTTTTGGTCATTTGATTGTTGTTTGGTTTTTTGATTGCTTTATTGTTTGTTAGTTAGTTCATTTGCTTGTTCATTGTTTTGTTTGTTTTCCCAATGATTCCTTCATATTGATTTTGTTTGTTAATTTGTTTGTTGGTTAATTTTATTTATTCATTGATGCCATCGTTTGTTTGTTCATTCATTGTTTTCATTTAGTCAGTCAGTCTTTCCTTCATTAGTTCCTTCTGTGGTTTGTTTGTTTGCTAGTTTGATTGTTTCTTTGGTTTCTTGATTCATTTGATGTTTCCTTAAATTGTTATTTAAGTAGTTCATTCATTCATTTGCTCATTCATTGTTTTCTTAAATTAATTACTTTGTTCAGCGATTCCTTCATTTTCATTTGTCTTTGTTAATTTGTTTATTGGTCCCTTTTATTAATTTATTGATACTTTGTGTGTTTGTTCATTCATTCATTAGATACCTCTGTTATTTGTTTGCTAATTTGTTTGTTTTTTGGTTTCTTGATACAGGTTTCTTGATTTATTTCATTTGTTCCATAATTTAAGTGTTTAGTACATTTGTTTAGTGATTCCTTCTCTATTTTATCTTTAATTTGTTTATTGGTTCCTTTTATTCATTCATTGATACTTAAATTGTTTGTTCATTCATTCATTAGATACTGCTGTTATATTTATATGTTTGCTAATTTGATTGTTCTTTGGTTTCTTGATTCATTTTGTAATTAGTATTTAGGTAGTTCTTTTATTTTATTTTTTTATTTGTTTCATAATTTAAGTGTTCAGTTAATTTGTTCAGTGATTCCCTCATATTTGTTTGTCCTTTTGTTTCATTCATTTGTTCTTTTGATTTTACTTTTTGTTTGTTCATACATTCATTCATCATTTATTTGTGCCTTCCTTTGTGTCCTTATTCATTCATTCATGCCTTTTTTAGATTGCCAACAGTACATGAAATATCTTGCATGTTGAATCTTTGTTTTTTGTAATTGTGTTTTTATCTTTCTTTTTCTCAGTAGCTGAGAGCCTGTGATTATGTTGAAGTGATATCATGGTGTGTATAAGTGCCACCTGCAGTGCTGTGTAGGACTCTGTACAGCTCATGTACTCCCTCACTGTTACTGAGTATATGAGAGACATGTTCATATCATGATCATTGTGTGCAGATGTGTGAGATTCATGTGAAGATAATCTAGATCAGATCCCGTCCCTGTGTTTGAGTGTGCGCCGGATGTGAGTTGCTAAAGGACACTGGTGTGATTTCCTCAGAGAGTGTGTGTGTGTGTGTTTGTGCGCGTGTAGCTGGAGGCCATGGCCTCTGCTCGCTCTGACATTGATACACTGTGCTGAAGCCGCGTGCTGTGCTGCTCGGCTGGGCGGCAGTAGATTTGAGACACAGGCACACATGAGAAATGACCTTCTATGAGCAGAGAATATGGAGACGGGTGCAGGACTCAATCACTGGTGCAGAAATGATGCATGTTAACAGAACATCTCTACTGACACGCTCTGGCCCCTACAGCGATTTAGGAACTCCCCAGAGTACACACACACACACACACACACACACACTAGACAGTCACTCAGCCTGTTTTCCTAGATAAACGTCATTTGCAAACAGTGATCACTCAGTGATGTCTTTCTATGCCCCTCTCTCTCTCTCAGATTTGGAAAGAAAAAAGAAGAGAAGAGCAAGATGGAGACAAAAATGAATGCGCAGAAGCAGACGTCAGAAATTCTGAGTGAGGAGGAGTTGGAGAGGATGAAGGAAGAGAGAGAAAGGTGGGATTGATGTCATTACACTATAACACCACAGTGAATCACTTTCAAAACCTAGTGAGCTGCCTTGCTTTCTATTGCCTACATAGACAGCATCCTAACTGAGATGGAACCTCATAAGTCACCGACCCCAAACACATGTATTAAAATTGGCACATTGCATTATGGGATTGCTACCAACTTTTTGGAACTTTGTGCCTTTGTGTTTTAATCATGACTATAATGCCTTAAATTGCTGCCTATGTAGGCAACTGAACTGTGGAGATTGTTCTTATGGAGTTTTATAGGAGTCAGTGGCAAGTAATACCCTCTGGAAGTAAAAGAAATTTGGGAGTCAAGGCTCAAAGGAGGACGACTATGAGATCATTTTTCCGTCTAAAGTATTGTGGTCACGGATAAAAAAAAAAAAAGCATGAAACCAACATTTTAAAATGCAAGTCAAAATATATTGCACAAGATTTAAAAATGAAAGCAGATTTTTTCAGAATAGCAAACAATGGTAACACATTTAAAATCATATTGCACAAAACTGAAACATTAATGCAAAATTATCCAACTTTCACACAAAATCATGTTTTCCTTGCTTATATTTCTCTGTTTTTGTGCTCTCAGACATTTTCTGCTCATATTTTTATTTTTTGTATGCTTACACTGTATTTCCTTTCGCTCTTGTTTCCACATTCTGCTCTTGCTTTCCCAAATGTTGTGGTTACAGTTTCATGTAAATCAGTATCATTGGTCCACTAGTTCTTGATTGACAGCTCCTCCTCTAGCCAATCAGTCGAAGAGGGCCTGTGACGTCGTCACTCTAGTGCGCCTCATTAGCTGCGATGCTCAGCGTTCACTTGTACAGGTGAAAATGGATTACTGTCAGCTGGAGTAACATCTTTCCATACAGGACACTGTTATATGTGTCCATCTGTCACTGCTGTATGCCTACCTGGCGATCCGTTAACGTTAAATGAGCGTCCTAGCGACCCGTCGCCATCATATTCGCCTATATTTATTCACCTATGGTCACATCTCGAAAGGCAGCAGCCACTATATTCACCAGTCTCTCAAAGTCACTGTTATATGTGTTATAAGTCAGTTATGGTATGGTGACCAGACATCCCGTTTTTCCCGGGACAGTCCCGTATTTCAGCTCTATTTTTAGTGTCCTGACTTATTTTGAAAAAAAAGTCATGTTTTGTCCCGTATTTTAACATTGCTTTACGACTGGGTGATCAGAGCAAGTAGTAGTGTTCTGTCATACGAGAACAGCCTAATCAAAGGTAACCAAGCTCATAAAACAAAAGTACTATCCAATCACAATTCATTATCGTTTAACTTGCAGTAGGTTAAGATGGGATAGGCGGAATCACGATGAATGACACACAACAGAAGCGCTCTCTCGGCCGTGCACCCGCGCGATCCCAGTTCTCTCAGTTCTCCTTGCGCCTGAATTGTCAAATACATGAAACTACATGAAACTCTAACCGCAACATTTGGGAAAGCAAGCGCAGAATGTGGAAACAAGAGCGAAAGGAAAAACAGCGTAAGCATACAAAAAATAAAAATATGAGCAGAAAATGTCTGAGAGCAGAAAAAACAGAAATATAACCAAGGAAAACATGATTTTGTGTGCAAGTTGGATAATTTTGCATTAATATTTCAGTTTTGTGCAATATGATTTTAAATGTTTAAAGTTTAGATTTATGCTTATTTTTAAAAATGCGTTATTACATTTTTGATTTACACTTATTATCTTTCGATCCGTGACCATTGTTTGCTATTCTGAAAAAATCTGCTTTCATTTTAAAATTTTGTGCAATATATTTTCACTTGCGTTTTTAAATGTTGGTTTCATGCTTATTATTTTTTTATCCGTGACCGCAATACTTTAGATGGAAAAATGATCCCATAGACGACTTCTCTCCAGTAACCTGTGAAAGGGCGCATGATCTGAAACACACTGCACAAAAACAAATAGTATTTGTGAACTGCAGTTTTCAAAGACTTATAACCCACTCAATAAATAGTTAATTTGTTGATAATAATGATAGCAATCAACAATTCTTTGAGTAATATAGTTCATTAGCCTGACTGTTTACAGTTTCAAAGAAATTTGATACATTTATGTACAAACATTTTGATCCGGAGAGGATTTCCTTTTTTTTTTTTTTTTTATGAAAATGCTAATTAACGTTATCACATTAGATTAAAACTTGCTGACTTTGCTCACAGGGTATAACAAGAAGTATTACCAGTTTCCCCCCCTTTTTACACTTGAGGTGTTCCTGGTCAAAAATAGCAGGTCATTTAAAAATGTATTTTACATTTCTGGTTATGCTGTATTATTATATGCCTCATTAATCTGAGCTCATGCACCTCAGTTTTTGAGTGAACGTTGCCAAAATTATCCTCAAAGAATGAATTGGGTTATTTTTTTTATTTTTTTTATTCAAGAAATGAGCTCAGATCAATGAGGCTCACAACCAATCAGTTCTAAAAAGAAATACAAAATCCATCCTAACTGAAAGAAAACAAGTTGACAAAATGATTAAATCCAAGATTTGGTGATAATATAGCATAAAGAAAGGTTTACAAGCAATTTTTTAAAGGCTGGTTTTCAAAATAGTTAAAGTGCATAACCCATAACCATTATGGGTTATGAAAGGTTCATATTTTGGTTTTGGGAGTCCCCAACAACAGGTTGATATGGAAGTCCGTTTCTGCCACTGAATAAAAAATAAAAAAAGGTTATTGTGACTTTTTATCTCACAATTTTGACTTTTTTTTTCACAGAATTGCGAGATATAAACTCGCAATTCTGACTTTTTTATCAGAATTGTGAGATATAAACTCGCAATTGCGAGTTATAAAGTCCAATTTTGAGGGGGGAAAAAAGACTATGTTCTCAGAATTGCGAGTTTATTTCTCACAATTCTGACTTAACTCGCAATTCTGAGAAAAAAAGTCAGAATTGTGAGATAAAAAGTCGCAATTACCTTTTTTATTTTTTTTTATTTAGTGGCGGAAACGGGCTTCCATAGGTTGACATGCATACAAGGTCAAAAACCACTTTCATTTTCTTATAATATGTATTTATTTTTACCTTATTTGCTCAACGATTCATTTTTCCAAACCCCTCCTTCGCGTGAAGCTAATCTGCAGTGATTGGTCCGATTAGAAACAGCTATTTTTAATGCTCCAAAAGCGGCTCCTAGTGGCAAAAAATTAATTAGCATTTTCATTCAGACCAATGCAAAAATCAAGTTTTCCCAGGTCTGCGCGTGCAACAAGTGGGTGGGCAATATGCTAATGTTTCATGTTGACATCAACATGAAAGAGCTTGGGATTCGTTTTAAAAAAGACTTGTTTCAATGATTCAGAGTTGACTCTTTCTTTTGAGAAATAGTAACTTTATACACGGTGCACTTTCAGATTTAAAACTTTGCAGGATGTTTTCATTCACTTAGAGCTGTGTTACACACTGCATGAACGGTAATTTTCAAAAATCCATAATAGGGGCACTTTAAGGATTAGATGCACTTTTTAGACTTGAAGCTGTTGCAAAATGCATAAATATAAGTGAATTATGACTGCTAAACTGTACAATTGACCATTGTCCCAAGCAGTTGATTTCATACATTATTTCTATAGTTTCTTTTTTGCACATAATTTCAGTTGAAGCAAATCCCATCAGGATGATATAAGACTCTTATAATGTCCCGATCACCCTGTCAGTTCATTTTGTGATAACGATTGGATGACTGTACATTATTTTATGTTTCACTGATGTAAAGATAGCATTGATTAGTGGTGAAGTTAGCAGAATATAGTTGAGAGGTCTTTTAGCCTGTTGTTTTTGCCGTCATTTGTGAGGACACCAAATCATTTCCAAACAGCATGAGTTGATCAGTTAGTTACTAGCTGAAGTAGATTTCATAAGGAAACTCAAAAGTAATCTGGGAAAAAACATTACCTGCCGTATGGAACAAAGGTATAGCTCATTACTGTCATGTATGACACACAGGGTTTTAGATGACTCGTTGTATTACACACAGGATTAGATCTCTTATTTTGTGTTCCTTTCCATCTCATTCACTCTGTAGGACTGACAGCTTTTTGTGGTCCATTACTGAGATGCCACGCTGCATAGGATTCCTCTTCCTCTCTCTATCTCTGTCTCTCGGTGTGTCATGTATATTCTGCCAGAAGACAGGAGAAAAGGATATATTTAGCTGAGATGTAGGGATGTTTTTGCAGTCATTATTTTGTGTGGTGTTTGCCGAGGCTTATTTGGACTTGGAAGCGTGTGAAGTGTGAGCTGGAGCCATGCTGTTCTCCTCCATATGCTCCAGAGTGGCATTTGTTCAGAGAGAGACTTTATTGACTGAGCCTGTTGTAGCTCCTGAGAGAGACAGAAAAGGAAAGAGGGAGAGAGAAGATCAGCTGGATGTGTCCGAAAGCTCTTTCTTGACCTTTCTAGTTTATTGTATTTTTGGAGTCGACCTTGAAAATGTAAATACGATTCAAGTTCAAGTTCTTGCAGTTGCATTCTCCTTGCTTGTGTGATTTGCTCAATGACTCAGTTGAAATTTCAGACCATACACTACCGTCCAAATGTTTGGAATAATTATTTCTGAATGTTGTTAAAAGGAGCCTCTTATGCTCAACAAGGCTGAGCTTATTTGATAAAAAAAATACAGTAAAAAAAAGTAATATTCTGAAATATTATTATCAATATATTGGAAGGATTATGAAGGATTGCGTGACACTGAGGAAAATTCAGCTTTGCCATTACAGGAATAAATCACATTCTAAAATATATCAAAATAGAAAAGAGTTTGAAATTGCAATAATATTTTACAATTTTACTGTTTTACTGTATTTTAAATCAAATAAATGGAGCCTTGCTGAGCATAAGAGACTTACTTCAAAAACATTTAAAAAAATCTTAATTCCACACTTTTGAACAAACAGCCTAAATTATAATAATCATTAAAGCAAGGCAGGTTAACATCAGCTTTTCTGTGTTACAGAATTGAGGCCAAGCACCAGGAATTGAGGGAACGCCAGGTCCGGGACCGCTTCTCCCCACCTGACGTGGAGGATGATGACCTGGACCCCAACTACGCCCGCATCAACAACTTCAGGGAGCGCGGATCACCTTCCCAGCCACGCTACAGGAACCGCAGCCCCTCCCCGCAGAGACCCCCACCCCCACTGTCCCACAGCAGAGAGCCATCCGCAGAAGACCCTCTGGACGGCCTGTACGCCAAAGTCAACAAACAGCGAAGCCCTCCACCTCCTGCTGCAGACAGGTAAATATGCATATATTCAAATATCCCTGCTGAAAAACTTTCTTAAACCAGTTCTGCTGGTTTCTCAGTCTGGCCAAAATCCTGAAAAGGGCCCATAATCCGGCTAAAACCAAGCAACAAACCAGCATGACCAGGCTGAGACCAAATAAGACTGGCTAACCTGCTTTATAATATTTATTTATTTTTAGCTGGGATAGTCTTTAGGTCTATGTCTGCTACAAGTAAAGGTTTGCAGCATAATGATCATATGTGACCCTGGACCACAAAACCAGTCATAAGTGTCAATTTTTCAAAATTGAGATTTGTATTGAGAAAATCACCTTTAAAGTTGTCTAAATGAAGTTCTTAGCTATGCATATTACTGATCAAAAGTTAAGTTTTGATATATTTCCGGTAGGAAATTCACTAAATATTTTCATGGAACATGATCTTAACTTAATATCCTAATGATTTTTGGCATAAAATAAAAATGGATAATTTTGACCCATACAATGTATTTTTGGCTATTGCTACAAATATACCCCAGCGACTTAAGACTGGTTTTGTGGTCACATATTGTTGGTCAGGTAGAACACACAGAAAATAAGGGTTTAAAATTGTACCTTTTTGGGTACAATAGCTTGTCCCTTGAGCAGTACCCTTAAAAGGATATATTAGGCACATATATTAGGACATATATTACCCCTAATAGGTACATATTAGTACCTTAAGGGTATGTATTACTTCTCGAAGTTACTAATATGTACCTATTATTAGGGGTAAAAAAAAAAAGGTACAAATATGTCCTTTTAAGGGTACTGCTCCAAGGACAAGCTGTTGTACCCACAAATGTAGAGTTTTAAACCCTTTATTTTTCTGTGTGAATGATATCCAACGCCATGAGCCTATATCTGTGTTGCATTCTATGAGTAGATTTTATTGGGATTGAATGGATTTCTGATGGATTAGAGTATAAATTGTACAGGGTTCTTTTATGTTTTTTCTCAGTCCTCATGTTTACCCAGTGTCTGAAGAGCATTGATGCATTGGCAGTTCTGATCAGTTGAGTGTCAGGTGGTGTAAGGGGTAGGTGGTATGGCCAAGATCTTAGTTATATTTGAAATGCCACAATGTTTTTGTAACAAATAACCACATTGTAATGTTTATTTTTGGTAATCCAGTGAATGTAGTAGTTTTGTTCAAAAGCTTGGTGTCAATAAGATTTTAAAGGGTTTTTATGTTTTCTTTTTTTTTTTTTAAAGGAAATTAACACTTTTATTGAGGAAGAAAGAAAGAAATTTATCGAAAAGTGACAGTGAAGACATTTATAATGTTACTGTAGCACTCTAGTAACTACTATTAAGTAACAAGAAACTCTGATTAATGAATTAGTAAGTAATAGCACTCTGTTGAAAGTGGTAGTTCACTATTATCTGTTTTTCATACCTCCCAGAGAACTACTAAGAACTACACAATGTAGTTCACAATAATGCACAATGTATAATTAATTCTAAAGTGAAGGTCTTATAACCTACTAATAATGACTCAAGCATTACCAAATCCCTCAGAAGGAATTAGTAATTATTTGGATAATTATATGGAAGTATCGAAAGTGAATGACATGATAACTCTCTAGTTGTAGTTGAAATCATTGCAAGCTTTTGAGGGTTTTGTAAAGTATTGGATAGTAATGACTCAAACGTTACTGCATCCTTCTCATCCTTCTCATCCAATCATTTGGATCAGTACCTGTCGGTACAGTACCCTAGTAATGATAGAAGTCATTGTACTGTGAGCTTTTGAGGTGTTTTTAAGGTTCTGGATCATAATTCCATCCAATGGATTTGGTAACGCTTGAGTCATTACTAGTGGGTTATAATGATCTTCGATTAGAATGAATTATGCATTTTGAATTATTCACATTAATTATATTAGAAGACCCAAAACTTTTGAAAGGTAGTGTACTATAAAAATTGGCAATTGGCTTGGCATAAGTGCAAAAACAGCCTGTTCTGTACTATTACTTTTTAAAACTAAGGACTCGGAGAGGTAAAACTAATCAATTTTGTTTGAATGAGTCATATTTGAAGCTGTTGCATAACGGCTGATAGACACACACCTGTGATGCATGTCAACTGAATGCTATATTAATACAGCACGTTGCTTGGAAACCGTAAAGAAGCCAATAACGCCTAATAACACACTTTAATAACACGTTCTTCCTCGCCATGGCTTGTAATTCTCATAACTTTAAGACACAGAGTCACAGCTGTAAACCCAGAGGAGCTGCTCTAATATTGATTATCTCATTCTTGCTGGACAGTCTGCAGCTCTGACACAGCTATGCTGTAATTCTGTTCTTTTGATTGAGCATCAGAAATATATCAATATATATTTCATGTGCCTCCACCTATGGTGAAGTAATGCATTAGCCTTGAAATTTAAATCAAGAACTGCATTTTTAAGGCAAGACACCCCAGATGAATAGGGTGAGAAAAAATAAATAAATAAGATGTAGATGTCACCATATTTCCCCAGCTGATTGATTACATTAAGAATTGAACACATTTTTTGTATTACAAGATTTCTGAAATGTTATGTTTAAATATGCAAATATGGTATTGTCTAATTGAATATGCACAGATTTTCATACATTTCCAGACCACAAACTAAAATGTTGGAATTAGCCAGTTTCATTTTGTTGACATTAGAGTCAAAAGTTTTACAGAGGGGGTTTTTGATATCTCTTTGTATAGAAATAAAATGTATGAAAATCAGGCAGATGATAAATGAACAAGCCTCTCTGTAAACACTTTAAGAATATAGAGAATAAAACTTTATAATAAAACAAATAATTTTTGATGATTTTCACCTAAATTTGATGGCCATCAGAATATTTTATGCTATGAATATATGAAAATATTATATATCACAATAAAGAACCGAGCCTCTGCTTTTAAACAAAAAATAATAATAATGCACGTAGGTTTCATCAGAAATACAACATTTTGGACAAAAAACTGAGAAAAATGCATTTTTATCAAAGTAGTGCATTTTCAAGCAAAATACATTCAAATGTCATATTCTTTCACCTGTAAATAATTATATGAATTATATCACATACAGACATATGTTTATACACACACACACACATATAGGCTACATACATACATATACATACGTATACTGTACACACACACACATACATACACACATATATAGATAGATAGATAGATAGATAGATAGATAGATAGATCACGTAAGCGCACTCATTCAGATCGACGGGTTATTGGTCTATCCACGACACAACTAGAGATGTTTCTGTGTCTGTAAAAGATCTCCCTCACTGATTACTTCGTCCCGATCAGATTCAAAATGGTCAAAACATGATCTACATATATGATCTACATTTTCTCTGATCCTTGCATTTATGCCGATCGTCTTGTATTCGGACCCGGAAGACCCGTAACTCATTCAGGACATGTGCTAGGGCTTTCCTTACCATAATACACCTAGAACACGGATTGCCGTATAAACGGAGAAAAAGTCTTTGGCGGAGAAGCGTTGTCTCTTAATTGACGAGATATCTCGTCAATGGCGGGGAAAGAGTTAAGAAATTATTTTATCCCCAAAAGCAAATTATGCTCCCTTCGAACTTGTTTTCTTTAAAAAACAAATCGTGTTTAATCCCAGGCTATCTGTAATCAGAAGTACATTTAAAACTGGAATATAATTTCATTTCATTTCATTCACATGTGTTTCATAAACGCATAATCCTTTCTGGATTACAGTCTGCCATCAAAACAGGCTTTAAACGATCCGTCACCTGCAGGATCCTCACATGTGATAGCCTAGTAGCCAGGACAACTTCTTTATGTTTACAGACGTGACGTAATGACGCAGTACCATGCTCGAATTTCCCGTGAAAACCTAACCGTACCACTCAAATTAGAAAACATTATTATAAGCTAACCGTTGTGAATCGGGCGATAGTTTTGAACGCTGGCTGGTTATGTACTTGCTCAAATATTGATTTCGGATCATTTTTAACCAAAAAAAAGTTACGGACTGCAGTACCTGTAGTGTCTTGCCTGAAATAAGTAACACAGATGACATTTTATGTTTTGACTGACCAATCCAAGTGAAAACTTCTCTCTTATATAAAAAAGTACTGCAAAAGTAACTAAGATGTTCCTGTACATTATAGATACCTGAATGTCTTGTTCCCATCATCTCTGTGGCAATTTCTGAGTGGATATTTGGGTCACAAGAGTTTCATTCGGAACAGGAAGGTCTCAGCATGAGGGGTCAGTTGTTGGTCAGACACCGTAGCTGGCTGAAGGAAACTCATTTATTTGCGTGAAGGGAAAGATGTCTGCCACACGGAGACATATCAGCTATAACTCGGCTCATTAAGGATGTGTCTTTGTCATATGCTTCACTGTATGACACTTTGTCTGACTCTGTGGCCAGGCATCTCCAACAGCCTCAGTTTTTGATTAATAATCTGGTTCATTTCCTCACCTTTAGCTTTTCACTCTCTGCCAGGGGGTTTGAATGCCGCTGCATATTCATATCTGCCCTGCATAAGGGGAGTATTTTGAGTAAATTCATGCTGATAGGCTGCTGATGGGTAAATTGAGGATGTGAATGAGAATAGCATCAGTGACTCTGGTGTCAGCGTGAGCGTGCTCTCGTGTCATATGAAGAGTTTGTTAAACGGGAGAGTTGCTCTGTTGTATGGCCGGTGTCTGATTTAAAAGCGTCCTCTGAGAGTCATTAAAGCGGCTCGGTTATTTAGACAGACAGGCAGTTTAACACACACCCTGCTGCCCACTGCTGTCATAAAAAGTGTCTTTCACTGTGTGTAGTGGATTATATGGTCAGTAGTGAAGTTCAACAGGATTCTGTGCATCTGCATTTTTAATGTAAAAATTAGCATGTCCACTAATACAAGACAAAGTGCTTCTCGTGACCATTTTCATCCTCTTTCGACCCGTGTAGTTCACCCAGAATTTGTACATATTGTCACTTTTACTCACTCTTATGTAGTACAGTGCTATGTGAATATATTTACATACCGTGAAATAAACAATAGCAAAATCTCTAACAATAGACTCTTTATACCGTCGTCGCAGTTTATACAGTCATACTTCCCAGCCCTACTCTCATGTTGTTCATTTCTTCTGCAGAACACGAAAGAAGATATTTTGAAGAATGTTTCAACTGCACTGAATCAAATGTTGTAGGATTTACTTTAAAAACAAATTCCACTCAGAAATTGCTAGTAAACTTCACAAATAACTACAAAGAACCAGCAAGTAACACACTGAATTAAGCATTTAATTTTGAAGTAGAAAACAGAAAGTTTTATTTTTTAATTGTTTTGTAAAATGTACTCCAAAAATCTTTGATTTATGTATAACTTTGAAAAATCATTTTTTGCAGTGTTTTTGTCCATACCATGAGAGTGATTAACAGTAGAAATGAAGTCAGAGTTTTGACCGGTTTTCAATGTTATGAGGGCATCTTTGCAGACAAAACGTAACTGTATATGGCATTGATATGCAAATATGGGAAGTGTTAATGACCTGTTTTTGCAACTTTGTTTCCATACATGGCCTAGACAGACTTTGCATTGAAGTATGTCTGCGAAATACATCTTAGTTTCATCATTTCTATCAGCATTAAAGCACACATTTCACCTGTGAATTGATTTAGTCTGTCAGAAGGCAAGACTAGAGCACAGTACTACCTACTCATAGCAAATCTTTCAGATGCAATTACACTCAATATAGACATTTTGAAGCTGAGTTTTAAATCGGGAAATCTAAACTCCTAAAGCGATACTCCTCTATTGGGTATTTTAATGAACACTCAATGAGTGCCAAAAGCAATTAAAATTTCTTTGGTGAGTAAATAAAACTGAGCTACTCTCCAGTAGTGGTAACCTAATAAAGAACTGTGCAATGCATGGTTTAAGAGTCAGTGACACAGAAGAGTGTGCATGATTTAACAAAACCTTTAAAAAATCTAGTTTAAACCACATCCACCAATATTTTAGGAATGATTTGTATTCAAAGTTTAATAAAAGTTTTTATTTTATAAATTGGCATGTGTTTTCACCGTCAAGTATATTTGCATATACCACATGACTTTGTTGTGGACACAACCAGTGATTTTTTTTTTTTCTTTATTATAATATCAGAACAGTTGTTTCACTCTGACACTTTTGACTTTATGCCCTAAAATGATCATATCAAATATCAAAATGAATTTTAATTAAGAAACTCAAAGCTCTTAAAAATTTTCTATTGTTCAAAGTATCCTGAAAAACATGGTTTTCAGAAAAATAACAAGCAGCACAACTCCATAATGATAAGAGTTACTGAGCAGCAAATCAGCATATTAGAATGACTGGCAAAAATGATTTGTCACTACAGGAAAAAAAAAAAAATTGAAATAATATTTCACAATATTACAGTTTTCACTTCATTTTGATCAAATAAATGCAGATTTTTTCTGACCACAAACGTTTGAACAGCATTGTGTTTTTGTATAAATGAGTACAAAAACAATACCAATCAAATTATGTGAAAGATAGTGTGACTCATGCCAATGCAAGTGATTTGAGCAATTGAAACCTAAATCTTATCATCCAAACAACCAATACCAGAGAAACTTTCTTTTCCCCTCTCCATTCCTCCTTTCATCTGAGCGCTCTGGAGCGGTGGAGAGGCAGGCAGGTGAAGGACGTGGGGAATGTGGTGAGAGAAAAGAGTGAGGGGCTCTTGAGGTTCTCCTCATGAGAGAGAAGCGAGCAAGGAGCTATTTGGCATTGGTTGTGAGAAGAAGGGCCCGCAGCGAGCTGCTCCTTCAGCCCTGAAGAGGCCCACTGCACTCAGCGTGGAAAGTTACTATAACAACCAGACTCTCCAGAGCTCTGCTCCGCTCCAATTAAAAAATAATCATTGTTCCCTCCAGTGGTGGAGAGGGATGAGGGAGACAGGTGGCTCGCTTATCTGCACAGGGGCAACTCAGTTCTTTAGAGACCAATGGAGAGCTGCAGATTGCCAACCTTTGCTTCCACATCTCCAAAAACACTTTTAGAGACAAACATATGAGGAAAAAGTGGGGAATCGGTTTGGTAAGAGGAGGAAGGGGTCCACAAGGTTGCCCGCTCTCCACTCGGTGCTCTAGCTCGCCGTATGAATGCCGTGTCCTGGATGTGCTCGAGAACAATAGCCCCCACACTGCACTAAGCAAACAGTCCTCCAATCCTCAATGTAACCCCGCCAGGGTCAGTCCAAAACACGGCACAAACTCATCAAGTGCTACACCACGGGTTACCGATGTCCACTCAAGTCCCCCATCAGCAGCCATTGTGCCCAGATACCTCACTGAAAGATTTGGCCTATATAAAAAAACACAGTTAGGGCTTTCTCCTCCTCGTCTCTCCGCATGTTCCCTCCACCTCCTCCTTGCCTGCTTTCTTGAGGCCTGGAGCGCAGCCTCGCCATCAAAATAATTATAGAAATCACTAGATGGAGAAAGAAAAGCTTTTAGTGTTGGTTGTGTGAGTGCTGGAGTGCTTTTCTGCCCGTTAATTAATCAGCCATTCTGCTGAGCTGAATGAGAGCTGCAGGCGCGTTCGGCTGCTTTTAAAGAGTGCCAGCCCGCTCCCTTAAGTGTCTCCCCGTATCTGCGAACCCTTCCCTGGCCTGACACCGCTTCTCTGTCTCTCTTATTCACCATCCCTCCTGCAATGAGGGTTTAATGTGTTTTCAATGTGTCTGAAAGAAATGTAGGTAACTGTGTTAGAAATGGGCAAGATGGTTGACCAGTCATCCAACTGTCGGTCTAAAAAAGGCTTCAATGTTTTATTGAAATGTCATTTTTAAATATAAGTAAATATTATAATTAATACATGTTATATAATAATAGTTTTGTAAATTATAAATATTTAAATATTATATATTCAATTTATACCTACATATAATATAAATTTAAAAATAAAAAAAAATCATAAAATTGTATAAAGTATTTCTATGAATTTATTGTATGTACTTACATTTTTTTTTCATATAGAAATTCTCAATTTTAGCATTTTTATTTAATTTGTTTATTTATTTTGTTATTTTTGTTGTGCCACTGTTTTATTGAATTCAGACAATGCAAATTAAAAGAGAGGATTTTAGCTTGGTAAATGTAATGTATCTGTTATGATGGATATTCTGCAGGTCTAGCTGATCCCACAAAACTGATCACAGAACCTCCGATGTTGAATTTCCATTTTCTGAAAAATGTTTGATATCTGAATAAATCAATAAAAGTCTTGATTTAGCCTCAAAACAAGTCTTGTGTAACTGAACAACTTGGCAATAAAAAATATATTTAAAAAAAAATGTTTGCAGCAAAGATATGTACATCCAATGATTTTTTTTTTTTTAATCTGAAAAGCTTGGCTTCCAAAAAAGACGTTTGCAGGAATTTCAGTAATGAAAACCATTTTTATTTTATTATATTTTTTTATTTTGTTACCTGTCTCTGTTGGTAACTTCCTGTTTTGCTGACAATGTTGGATACCTGAATGAACTGATCAGCATTCAGCATTCAAACAAGGAAAACCTCCAAATAAAACTACACTGTATAACAAGCTCAGAGGTTCATTGTTCCTTTGGAAATCTTTTTGTGCATTTTTTGTGCCTGAGAGTTCAGACTTTGTGTGAATAGGCTTTGAAAGACTGAAAAGAAAAGCATATAGAGGAAGCTTCTTCTGGTTTGTTGGGTTCTCGGAGTCCTTATGATTCATCTGGCCTAATCTGGAGAACCGGACAAGTGCTACTCGTGCGTTCCGTCCCTGAGCTTTTCTCTTCCTCTCAATGCACTTCCCTCATTCTGTTTTCCCCTTTTTCATTCTGCATTTCCTCCTCTCATATTTGTTCAAGAACTTCCTGCCTGTCACTCATTGAAGAAAAGCAATTCCACATCACTCTCCCATTGAAGCACATACAAGAATAAAAGCAGGCACACTCAAACGCACACGTGTGTGCGCTCGCACAAAGCATTCACTTAGCGGTTTCTTCTAGATGCATCTTGTAGCTTAGCAACAAGTCATGCCGCTGCATACTGTGCCGTTCTGTTTTTGGAAACAGGGGGATGTGAAAGCTTATTTCTAAAAAGCAGAAACCGCAGATTGGTTTAAATTATATTCACCTCATTATTCCATCTCAGCTTGATTGAACTGAAAGGGAAATGCTTTATTTTCTTTCTTTTTTAGACCTTTTTGGAGGTGCACAATTTTAGAATTGAGGGTTGAGGGAATTGAGGATAGAAGACTTGATTACCGCCTTACTCTTAGACACAGATTTGCCTACCCAGAATGCACTCTGTCTGCCGTACAAAGGCTGAGTCGGTGTGACTGGTGTTTTAATGAAATGGTCCAGGCACAAATTGAGCTTCACCTGCGAACGAGAAGACGCAGGAGGGGTCGGCGAACGTTGATGGCCTGTCCAAATAATGTTACACCAGCCAAAATACTTCTAATTATTTCTTCAATTGCAGATGGCATATAAAAAGTGCCGTCACTTCTGGTTAGGGAGCCTGGGAGCCGGCCTGTCATTGCCGGCTATCTTTTGTTGTCAAATTTAATTTCTGAAAATGTCCACCAATTAGAGCGCCGAAGCTCGCCGCAAAATTACTCAAGGGGATAGTTGTGGGAAATTGATAGATCCGCTTCTTTCCTCTCCTCGTCCAAACATGGATGTGTCCATTATGGGTATCCGTGGCCTCGCTGTCGTCTTCACGATTGCTTGTCTTTCTTGCCTGCTTGATGCGGGTCATGTTTCATCAGCAGGTTAGGGTAATAAGGCCGCACTTTGTCTCTTCTGATGTAAATGATTGAATGATTCCATGTGACACGTACAGATTTAATGCTGCTTTATAAGATGGATAGTTTAGGTCTGATGCTGATTGGTCAACACAGCGTTCCAGACATGCTAAAATACATGCTTAGCAGTTAAACACCTGTTAATCTAACTGCTGTGTAAATTGCTGCACGAAATCCTATTAAATCAGCATGTAACACAACCCTTTTTATTTGGTAATCTGATGAAGTGAAATGGAGTATTCAGCAACAATTGGGTTATAGAGAAGCTGACGAGGGAGTCGTTGACTCCTAAATTAAACATTTAAGAAGCAAATTAATGTTGTTGTTTTGTTTTTTTTTAATTATAGAAGCACTCTATAATTGGTGAAAACATGGTTGTTCTGAAGTGTTTCAGTTAGTTGAGTTCAAAGATTCTTATAGACAAAAATTAAAGGGGTCATCGGATGCGAAATGCACTTCTACATGTTGTTTGAACATAAATGTGTGTTGGCAGTGCATGTACACAACCACCCTATAATTTATAAAAAATTAAAAAAACTTTTTTTTAATCCACTAAAATCATTACCCCTTTCTCAAATCGAGCCGATCTCAGATGCCTGTCTGTGTGACGTCACATGTGCCCCTGATCTGCCTAAATGCGTGTATTCATGTGAATCATTCGTGATCCAGCTTCACCTGCAGAAGAAGTGAGTAGTATAAGTTTTTTTTTAACGAATCTTTGCAAATCGCCTTTCCTAATAACGTGCTAGTTAGATGCATGCGGCTAAAGTTTACCGTCTCTCAGAGAGCGGCTGGGAAGAGAGGGGCGGGGCGAGCAGAGCTCATTTGCATTTAAAGCGACATGCAAGAAAACAGCTTGCTGTAGACAGAGCTGTTTTTGACAGGGTAAAAACGGTGTTGTTTTACACTACCGTTGAGAAATTTTAACCAAACTATGTTACAGGCTTTTCATTAAGACCCTAAAGAATCATATCAACTTATGGAAAAAGGGCATCCGATGACCCCTATAATGCTGCATGCTATTTATAAATAGTTTTTTGTGTATATACTATGATTTAAGTTACACAAACAAGGACAGTTTTGTAGTTGATTTGTTTTCAATAGTTTGAAAATTTGGTCACACTTTATTTTAAGGTCTAATTCTCGCCATTAACAAACCATTAACTACTGTATGACATTTGCCTCAATAAACTCCTAATTTGTTGCTTATTAATAGTTAGTAAGGTTAAGTTTAGGTATTTGATAGCATTAGGGATGTAGAATATGATCATGCAGAATATGTGCTTTAGAAGTACTAATAAATAGCAAATATGTTAATAATAGGCATGCTAATAAGCAAGTAGTTAATAGTGAGAATTGGCCCTTATACTAAAGTGTTACTGAAAGTGTATTTATTTATTTATGCTGTGACTATTTATTTCAGCAAAAACATGCATCTCTAATTACACATTGTCATATAAACACCTAAAGTATATATTACGGTATTGTTTTGAATCGATTCAGTGAGGGCAGTTACTTGTGAATTCAGTAGCAGCTCTGAACAATGTGAACCGCTAATCGCAAACAAACTACTGAGTTGGGGACTGTTATATGAATCATTTTGACTGACTCATTACGAAATCATGATACATGATTTATTCATTGTTATGTGCAGCAAATACGTGTTGAAAGCGCTTATGGATACATTTTTATTGTCTGTCACTAATGAGAACAAGATTTTAAATTATTGTCACACACACAGTGTGCCAATGTTGTATTATGTTTTATTTACAAAGTTATATGCAATAAGTAAAAATCATTTACTGAGTTATATGCAATAAGGCTGTACTTCATATTAAATTTAATCATGGTTCATGGTGTCGCATGACCTTTCGTATTTTAATGCTCGAATCCACCAAGCTTCTTTGTGTCCTCAGGGTTTTGTTGTTTAGTAAATTCAGATTACAATGTCTTTTCTTCGGCTGCTTTCTCAGGTGTACTTACCCACTCAAGCTCTCGTTGTTGGCCTAGGGTAATATGGTAATAATGCGTGTTAAACAGGCATGATAAAGAGTGCTTGAATGAAATTGATTTTTGATTTGGGAGCGTGTGATTGACAGAAGCATGCCGATTATCAACCAGATGAGCTTCTCTGAATCAAATTGGTGGATTACATCAAGATTCCCCTCGACGGCCCTCGGTGTGTTTCACATGCACACTCGTTAGTGTGTATGTGTGTCGATTCCAGCATTTCTGTCCTGTTCTGCTGCTCTCCAGGGCAGAAATTGATGTCTTTCATTTTACAGTGTGTAAATCTTGCTCTTTAGGACCGACAGTGTTTCTTGGTCCATTTCAAAGATGAAGGAATAGATTGCTCTGTGCCATACGGCTCTGTTCAGTGTTTCTCTTGATGTCTGTGTCTCCATTGTCCAAAGCAGACATGTCTGCTGGATTTATGCGTGCCCCTCCAGCTTTAAACCATCATTTATCCAACTCTTTAAGATCTGCTGACCTGAAGTTTCTCTCCAGCATTAAACCATTAATAGACAGAGAGAGAAGCCGCCCTCAGACCTAGCAGGGGGTTTTGTGGAAACAAAGAGGGAAAACTGCTCACTGCGGGGTGACGAGATGAACAGAGAGATGTGAACGCGGCGAGATGGAGGATAAAAGAGCTGAGATCTTCTACACATATCACATGGTGTGCATCTGTGTGTAATTCTGTCATCATTTACTCTCATGATGTTCCAAACCTGCATGAACACAAAATAAAAGATGTTTAGCAGAATGTTCATGCTGCAGTTTTCCATATAAGTGAATGGTGACCAACGGCTGTCTAGCTCCTAAATAGACAAAAAAGGAAGTTATTTGTGCACTACAAGTCTTCATCTGATAGTTTTAATAAATCAAAAATTAATCAAATGCACAATTTTGAACACATTTACAGAACTTGAAATGATATAATAAAAATGTTTGCGATCTAGTCTTTATAATATTACAATATAATATAATATTATAGCTCACGTTCGGAGGTCTGCATTAAAACGTTTGAAACCCCTGGTTTTGGTATACCTGGAGTGTATTGAGGGTATTATTTTTTGCAGCCATAATCACCATTTGCTTTTATTGTAGGGAACAAAACATCAAACATTCTGCTGAACTTCTTGTGTATTTTACAAAAGAACAGAAGTCATGTGAGGCTAGAACAACAGGAGGGTGAGTAAATGATGTCAGAATTAATTTTTTGGGTGAACTATCCCTTTAAGGCAAGGTTTCTCAGTACGTTATTAACGACTCCATTCATTTGAAATCTCCCATCTCTCAGCTTCCGTGGGATGCCGGCCAACTACCCAGTCACTTGAGTATAAAATTAATAGATAAAATCGCAACTCTTGTTGTTTCACAGCCGAACAGTAAATTCCCCCCTCGTCGCAGCCACACAGACACGTCGCTGACCCAGGGGAATCGATACCATTGGCTGTAGTTAATGCCGTGCTCCCCTGCCACTGGGAGGGAGAGAAAATAAATATCTTTACCCTTTATTGAACTTTCTCTTGTAACACTCCTGTAGAATGAGCTTCTGTGAGGGAAAGAGCAGAGTGCAAATTAAGCCTTTCTTAGTCACCAGGTGCAGTGGCTCAGCTTATCGGAGGAAACGCTACCCGGAGAGCCAGTGCCCTTATTTGATTCCCGCTGCCGCCCACCACCACTCTCACTGCTTACTGCACAGTGTGTGTACCACACTGTATATGATCTAGTATATTTTTTAATTAGCAATAAATGTTTTATTTTTTACTGTTTTGTATTTTTAATTTTTACCCCTAATTATGATGATCCCCTTAAGAGACACTCTTTAAAATATAAAAGCATCTATAAATTTTCAAGTTGTCAGGCTCATTAATGCATTGTTAGAAAAATATTTAGCACACGAAGACAACATGTTGATTCCTAAATTTAATAATTGTACTGAAGCAAAAGCAAATTCGTTGGTAACACTTTACAATAAGGTGTCATTTGTTAACATTAGTTAATGTATTAACTAATATGAACAATACATTTATTGCACTATTTATTCATCTTTGTTTGTTCAATAAAAATAGAGTTATTCATTGTCTGTTCATGTTAGTTCACCGTGCATTAACTAATGTTAACAAGCACAACTCATGATTTTAATAATGCATTAGTAAATGCTGAAATTAACGTTAACTAAGATTAATAAATGCTGTAGAAGTATTGTTCATTCTTAGTTCATGTTTACTAATGTTGTTAACTAATGTTAACTAATGAACCTTATTGTAAAGTGTTACCAATTTGTTTTATCTATATTATTTTATGTACACACATACAACATTTTGGGGTTAGTGGGATTTTAAAAATAGATAAACAAATAAATAAATAATTGTATTCAGCAAGGATGCATTCAATTGATCAAAAGGTAAAGACATTTATAATGTTACAAAACATTTTTATTTCAAATAAATCAGCATAATCATCAAAGAAATGTTTCTTGGTTTCCACCAAAAAAAATATTATGCAGCTCAACAATTTTCAACATTGATTAATAATTACAAAAAACAAACAAACAAAAAGACTTGAGACTAGAGTAATGGCTGCTGAAAATTCAGCTTTGTCATCATACATACAGCCTAAGAGACAAGAGAAAATAGACGTTTTTCATGCTATATTTCAAGTAATACAATAACTTAAAATAGGTTGTCAAGATGAGCGCATTGCTTTGTAGGATATGCTATTCCATGCTTGTATACTGAATATTTTGCTGTATTCCATCCATTACATGCACACAGAACTTTTGTATACCATCCACAGTAGTAAATGGGTAGTATTATAGTATGCCATTCTGAACATATTTTCTCTCTCGCTCTCCCTCCCCTTCCTCCATCACCCCTGTTTCATAGCCTGTGGCCATATTAATGTCGGGTTCCCTCTGTGCGTGACCAGCTGAGTTTATGATTATGTTTGGATCTGCAGGCTATGTGTATATTCGGGGGTGAGCGTATGTGCACTCATGTGTATTTGAGTGAGAGGTGTGTGCCTGTGTCTTTGATTAGAGCAGGACCCTTATTAAACATTGATGGTGTTATTCATTTGGAGAGTGAGGAGGGTGCTCAGTCAAAATGGCAGCAGTAATTAAGGCGTTCTGGATATGATGGCTGCATGATGGAGTGTTGAAAGCATAACTACGGAGCCCAAACGCTGCAGGGGAAATGGCTTGCTTGGGAACCACAGGCCGAGAATAAATGCACGCGTTTGGTGCTTTATGGTGTGTGCGGGTTTGAGGTTCATGCAGTTGCCAAATACCTTTAGAGCAAAGCTGATTTATTCTGTTGTGTGTTCTCAGATCCTTATATTTTGAATGTTTTCGCTTGAAGCTGATTCCAGTGTTGATGTCATACATGTGGTTAATGCAATAAACTTTATATTTAGATGAAATAACAGAGATGAAGTCACTGCACTCTACTTAGGGTGCAAAAATCCTTAAATATTAATCATTATGGTATTATTAATTGTTTATTAATAATTTATAATTGTTTTACTTTTAATTGGTGAGAGTGTGTTCACTGAGAATCCCAAATATATCTGTATTAGGTCATGTAGCTGGTCACCATGTGTTTAATCACATTTTCCCTCCATTTATTCATTTTTAAATGATACTAGAGTGATTCCTGTTTTTTAAGTATAAATATTCCATGTCTTTAAACATGAGGTTTAATATGCGGTTACTGCATATTTAATAATTACAGAGGAATTCATATTTTTAGTTACATGACACCACAGTATTTTTTTTAATAAATATTTTTATGCAATATTGTAGCAGCATGCGGTAAAGCCACTGGTCTCCAGTACATTTCATAGCGATGCTGTAACTCTCCTGTGGTCTTCATATCCAAAGGCATGATTAAACACAGATTTAAGTTTCTGATATCTAATAATGGATTCGCTCACTTTATTATTGGATTACTCTTTCTCAGAAACACACGGAAGGCCATGTCTAGTTGTGTTTGTTGTCCCGACCCTACTAATCTTGTGACATGAATTAATGCACTGATCTAGACCTGCAGTTTTGCACGTCGTCCCACAAAGACTCGCACGCTCAACCGCACGGCCCATTTCAGACACCATTACTGTGAAGTACAACTGCCGCAGCAGGTTTTTATGCATAATACCATCGCTCTCCATTGTAGTCAATTTCAATTTAGCTGTAAAAGGTCATAATATTTTATGTATTAGTATTTTATGGCCCTATTCACTGTTCCAATCGATACAAGATTTGGATCAAGACTTGCATGTGATTTCATCTCCTGTTCTCTCTTTCTTTCTCTCTCTCTCTTTTTTTTTGTGTGTTATGTGCCTCATAAATTGTGTAAAGTAGCCGTGAGGGAGTATGGTGGAGAGAAGATGGATGCTGTCACACTTTCCCGCTCTATTCTCTCAGCTCTCCAATCACTGAGATTGAGAAGTGAAAAATGGTAAGGTTGTAACTGGGGCATAACTCTGCGTCTGCCCCCCCGGATGAGCTGCTGTCTGTCTGACCTGCTGCTGTCCACCCCGATCTGTGCAGCACTGCAATTCTTGCCCTGGTGCCTCAGAGCGTTTCTCCCGTGTGGGGGGCCATTTCTGTGGTTTGCTGGTGTGTGTGTGTGTGTGTGTGTGTGTCTGGCTATTTTTAATGGCTGATACTGAAGTGAATATAAAACGGCATTCGTAACTCATTGAACTTCTGTAATGTGTTGTTTTTCCCGATAATGTGATGCCCCCCTCCCACCATGGCCTTAGTTACATCGTAAGAAAATAAAATAAAAAAGAATTAATTCATGGCACAATAAGATCAATAATATTTATTAATTCCATGTTGTCTTTAGGGTGTGTAACTGGTAGACCATGGCGCTAACTCCAAGGTCAGGGGTTTGATTCCCAGGAAAAACACATACTGTTAAAATGAACTGTATCCACTGTCCGGTACATCACATTGGATATTACAGACAAAATGTAGAGTCATTGTTAGTTTCAATATTATAGCTCTTTATTTTAGCATTGAAATTTGGTATTGAGATACTATCATACTATTAGAGTTTTTATTAATAATTTGACATTTTTAGAATTTTTGAAATTTTATTTTTACATTTTTAATTGTTTAGTACATTAAGTTAAACGAAATAACTTGAGACCTTTATTTTGTTTCCGTTAACATTTTTATGGATTTGGTTTTAGTTTTAGTTAACTATAATAACCCTGTCCTTAGGGTTGCCAACCGTCCCATATTAGTCGGGACGTCCCGTAATTTGGGCCTAATCGATTTGTCCCGTACGTGACCTGCCTTGTCCCATTTTTTTGACTGCTTCACTGATAACCACTGACTGATAAAACAGCAGCAGTGCTGATCACGACACTTGAGAATGTTCACCGACACGACACCGGTCATCATCCAGTCACAGCCCCCCTCACGCAGTGTACGTTAAGTAAATCAGAAATCGTGAACATAACTGTTCGAGGAAGGCTGGGGAATCCTCAGCGGCTCGTCGCTCCCGCCTCACAGCAAGCGCCGCTCACACTAACGCCAATTTCCGTCCGTGTTTTGACTTCAGTAAATCAGTTTTGGTGAATACAAACAACGTGATTATTTTTCATGAGTCCAACATCCCGTCGCGCAAGAGATGTGATCAGTAAGGGAAGTCGTCTTTCACTATTGTATGTTGTTAAATAGAGGAAAAATTTTATATTTTAAGTAACTAGCATAATTCTTAACCTTGGACCTTATTCTTGAAACACAAAATGACCAATAAAAAGGTGTCAAGCACCAAAAGCAGCCCACATTAAATCTATAAGCTGTCTTTAATTGAAAAATACGCATTTTCATGCATTCTATATATATGTGTGTGTGTGCGTGCGCGTGTATACACGGTCACTCATTCGCAATGGCGATTGTCCCGTATTGTCATTTTCTGAAGTTGGCAACCCTACCTGTCATCAAAGATCAAAAAATCATTAAGTCTGTGAAGTGTGGAAAATGTTTTTATTATTATTAAAGTGTTGCAGATATGCATTTATTGTGCATTTTGATGCAGAATTTGATGCAGTTTTTGAATTCTGAGACATATAAAGCTGTTCTGTACTATTTTAGATATGCACATATGCTTTGCTGTCATTCATGCACATTGACAAAACTAAAATTTTGTGCATAATTCAGTTTTCTTGAAACTTTTCATATTTAATCAATTGACAACCATACATTTAACAAAGTTTTATGTTTTTTGTATCTGTAAATGCAGATTGTTAGATATGTTATGTGGTTTCAATTAGTTGGACCGAGACCAGAAACAACCTGAGCTGGAAAAGCAGAAATGTGTGTTTGTGTGCGTCTGAATGCGTGCTTCCCAGTAGCACCTCCGGGACTGCAGCAGCAGCGGCAACATTAGGCCTGCTTGAGTCACACAAATTTTTATTGTTCCTGAAAGTACAACAGATGAAAAAGGCTGTTTATGACAGCGCATGATGGAGAGAGAGGTCGGCCAGTTTTTTTTGTGTGGGGTCTGTGTTATTAATCCACAGTGGGACTTTTCTTGTTGTGTCCCTGAATGTGTGTGTTTTTCTGCATAGCCAGTTGGTTTGTTTTGAGACCTCACTGTCCGGGTTCAGCGTGCTCTGTATGGGAGCTGGAGTGTGCGTGTGGCCGCCGGGTCGCCGCGCTCTGGCCCGTTCCCACAGCATCATCCCTCTGGAATGCCTGGCACTCGCGCTGTCTGCCTAACGAGCTTTTTAAAAAGACATGTTAATTTGTTTTGTCTTAATCTAATCCCTCTACAGTACTGTCTCATTCATCCTCTGTTCTCCAAGTTTCTATCTCTAACACACCCTCTTTGCTCTCTCTCTCTCTCTCTCTCAGTTAATCTGATTGGTCAAGAACATAAAAAAAAGTAAATTGAATTTTGGTGTTCTGCGTCTAAAGGGAGAATGAGGGAATTTTGTAGAGTGGTCAGCCTACACTTGTTTTTGATGAAAGTACTACTTGTTCTGAAGTTGTAGAGTCTTAGTTTTATTGTGAAAACAAGTCTGTTTTCTTCAGGGAGAGATTTCACTCTATCTTTCACTAGGTCAAGTACTGTAAACACATCATTTACACCTCGACTTAACTAGGTGCAGCACTTTTTGACCTTTTTTTCCTCTGTCAAAGTGAATGTGAAATTTTTTTTTATTTTTTTTTATTTTAGTTTTAGTCATTTTAGTTCTTCAACTTATTTATTTCAGGGGTAACACTTTACAGTAAGGTTTAATTTTAATATTAGTTAAAGTGATCACCCAAAATTAAAGAGCTTTAAGAGTTCACCCAAAAAAAAAAAACAAGTAATAATTTACTCACCCTCATATTCCCACAGTTCCTTCCATAGTTTTTTAAATGTATTTATTTATTTTTATTTTTATTTTTTTCCCCCGCATGCTACGGATGTCAATGGCTACCAGCAACTGTTTGGTTACCAACATACTTCGAAATATCCTTTTTTCTGTTCAAGAAACTCATTCAGGTTTGGAACAACTTGAGGATGAGTAAATTATGACAGAATCAAGATCAATACTTGTATCTGTTAACACTGGTTAATGCACTTAGAACTAACATGAACATATGCATTTTTAACAAAAGGTTAATAAATGCTGTAAACATGTATTGCTCATTGTTAGTTAACGTTAGTTAATGCATTAACTAATTTAAAAAAAATAGGTGTTATTGTAAAATGTTACCTAGGTTAAATGGCAAGGAAACTTTTCTAATTTTAAAGGGGTCGTATGATGTGATTTCAAGTTTTCCTTTGTCTTTGGAGTGTTACAAGCTGTACGTTTATATATAAGATCCATAAAGTTGTAAAAACTAAAGTCGCAAACCCAGAAAGATATTCTTTATACAAGTTGAGCTTCGTCCATGCCTTCCTAAAAGGCCTTATTTAAACATGCCCTCACATATCTACGCCACTGTGTCGAAAGTTTTGCATAACACCACCCAAATGTTTACGCAAAGAAAGAAGGCGTAACTTTTATTCTCACTGTAGTATTGTTGCCGCCGCCATGTCGTGGAGACAATGTGTGTTTCCTAATATGGTAAGGGAGGTAACATTTCTGTCACACGCTTGAGGTATTCAGCCAATCACAATGCACTGGATAGCTGGCCAATCAGAGCACACCGTGCTTTTCAGAATGATGAGCTTTGTAAAAATCGGCGCGTTTTAGAAAGGCGGGGCAGAGAGGAGCAACAATAATGTATGGTATGTGGAAAATAATGTTTTTTGAACCTTAAAGGGATACTCCACCCCAAAATGAAAATGTTGTCATTAATCACTTACCCCCATGTCGTTCCAAACCCGTAAAAGCTTTGTTCGTCCTCGGAACACAATTTAAGATATTTCAGATGAAAACCGGGAGGCTTGTGACTGTCCCATTGACTGCCAAGTAAATTACACTGTCAAGGCACAGAAAAGTGACACAGAGAGAAAGAGAGGAGACGAATTGTTGAATAAATGTCGTTATTTTTATTTTCTTTGCGTACAAAAAGTATTCTCGTCACTTTATAAAATTCAGATTGAACCACTGATGGCAGATGGACTACTTGGGCAATGTTTCTTATACTTTTCTGTGCCTTGACAGAGTAATTTACTTGGCAGTCAATGGGACAGTCACAAGCCTCCCGGTTTTCATCCAAAATATTTTAAATTGTGTTCCAAGGATGAACAAAGCTTTTGCGGGTTTGAAACGACATGGGGGTAAATGATTAATGACAAAATTTTCATTTTGGGGTGGAGTATCCCTTTAAACCACATAATCACATTGTGTTACACCAAGTACACAAGTTAAAGGGATAGTTCACCCAAAAATGAAAATTTGATGTTTAACTGCTTACCCCCAGGGCATCTAAGATGTAGGTGACTTTGTTTCTTTAGTAGAACACAAACAAAGATTTTTAACTCAAACCTTTGCAGTCTGTCAGTCCTATAATGCCAGTCAAAGGGCACACAATCTTTGAGAGAAAAAAAAACATGCACACACAAATCCAAATTAAACCTTGCAGCTTGTAACGATACATTGATGTCCTAAGACACGAAACGATCGGTTTGTGCAAGAAACTGCATTTATATAATTTTTTTACCTCTGATACAGGCAATGTCCAGCTCTCCTGAGCTCATCCACAACATCCGGCGCGTGACACGTCAACGGCTCTGGAACATAGATATACATATACATAGATATATACGTAGATCCTTACGTATCGCAGCCCATAGAAACAGTCGCTAATGAGGCATCTATGTATATATATATATATATATATATATATATATTTAGTTTTAGTTAACAATAACAACACTGGGGCCAATGATATAAGGCGGTGGGCGGGGCTACTCACAGACAGCAAAAATAAAAACTAGACTGTCAGCAAAATGTCTTGTTGCCTGTCAATTTCAACTTTTTAGGACATAACAACTTGGGTCATCAGGGTAGAGATGTAATTTATTGCTGTTTTATTATGGCGTGCCTATAGTTAAGACAGTGTTTGCTTTTCTATGCTAGTTCAACAATGTGCTTCCTCTATTTTACAGTGCCATTGTAATTGTTGGCTTCATCCCAATTAGGTTATCAAAACAATGTCTTTATTGAGCATACAGTCTTTTAACTTATCGTGTTGCCCTTTTTTCCTCACATTGTTATCTTCCTTTTATTTTCAGTTGCACATTCATAGTACATAGACAGCTGGCTTTGTTCCCCAGGGGTTGATGCCCTGAAAAATGACTGTCTGATGTGTGAAGTTTACGATAGGATCCTCACCCACAGTGTCTGATCGCTGCATTTACCCCTCGCTGAGATGGTGGACATGGCTGTTCGGCTCTGTGTGTTGACAATGGGAAGCAACAGTTGTGGGAAGGTTGTGTTTGTGTTAGCCGAGCGCTGAGAGATTGATTTTGGTGTTTGTGTGTTAGAAGCTGTGAGATGACTGACAGGACTTTATCTCCTAAGTCACACTTCCACAGTTCTGTGCCACAACACAATATTTGAGCAGGAGAAAAATCACACATTCCCCTCTTGAACGTTTGATAAGCGCGTCATTTTGCTGTGTCTGGAAAAGCAGAGATGTTTATTGAGCTTTGGACAAGTAGAATGGTATTAAAGGGATAGATAGTTCACCCAAAAATTAACATTGAGGAAAAAGATGCAGATACCCCTGGTGCAGTAAAAAAAAAGACAAAATACAAGGTAAATCTTAATATTATAGAATTTAAAGTCAAAATTCTAACGTTTACTCATCCTCATCTCTTTTTCAACTGTTATGACTTATTTTCTTCTGTGGAACGCAAATGGAGATGTCCAAGTTGCTCATTTGCAATAAAATGAATGTGAATGGTTACCACAATTATCACATTACATATTAAGTAAATAACAGCTTACATTCCGATCCTTTCCTCTCACAATGCTATCATAGGGCTTCAAAAAAAACTCAAAGTATAGAGCACCTCTTTTAAGAAACTCTTATTGTGCTTTTTGGAGA
Source organism: Onychostoma macrolepis (assembly GCF_012432095.1). NCBI lineage: Eukaryota > Metazoa > Chordata > Actinopteri > Cypriniformes > Cyprinidae > Onychostoma > Onychostoma macrolepis. Next base: position 33,369,952 of record NC_081163.1, read on the forward strand.
GAGCATTCACTTTACATTTTATCTCCATTCACTTTCATGGTGGTGAAAAGAGCAGCTTGAACATTATAGCTAAATATCTCATTTTATGTTATACGGAAGAAGATAAGTCAAACAGGCCTGAAATTGCATGAGGTTGTGTAAATGTTAGAATTTTTCATTTAAATTATAAAGTATTGGTGAGGTTTAACTCCTATTTTGTCTTTTTTGTCTCTTTTTCTTAAATAACGATATCATTTTGAATCTTTTCTGTATGTGTGTGATTATGTGATTCTGGCTAGATTTGAAGTGGCCTGCAACAAAGGGCTGTTGATTATCTGTGACAGTATTGAGTCTTTCTGTCTGCTTTAGCTCAGTTGTCATCACCTTGTTCGTTTCTGATAAGTGCAGATGATAGAGCTGTAGCCTGGGATACCAGACTGAAGTCTGCCTCCTCCTTAAGTGGCTACAATCCGGACATATCAACAGCCTGATATACTGGGCTTCTGGATTTTTATCCATCACATGATGTATAGGTCAGATCGATAGTGACTCTTTGTTCTGGTTGGGTGTGAGTGGGCTGGGGTTGGGAGATTGTGTGTTATCTTGCGCATACGACTGTAAGTCTATAAATGTGTATGTTGGGAAATAGTATTGGTGTGTAGGAGACTGTAAGGGGGTGGCGGGGCCTAGTCTTTGAAGATCTGGGTTGTAAGCAAAAGATTGCAGGTTCAAATGTCACAAGGGATAGATAGAGATTCACTAATTGGAACTAAACACAAGGATCTTTTGACATGTTTTTTTTTTTTTAAGTTGAGCTATTTTATTACACTCTTTAAAAAATACTCATATCTGTTTATCTGAAACTAAGTAGACCAACCCCCACCCATGTTATTTATCTGTCTAGTGGTAGTAGACGACTAGATGATATAATTATTGTGATTGATTATTGTTAATTTAATTAAATTTGCATTTGGAATCTTTTAGTTCATTTTGAACCTACAACCTTTTGGTTACCAGCCCAGATCTTTAGCCACGATGCCTCAGCAACACATTTCTTCATTAATTTAATATTTGAGCTAAGTGGATTATGTGTTTTTGCAGCAGTATGGACCGTATCCAGCAGCTGAGGAGGGAGTATCTTCAGGCTCGTAGAGAGGGAGCAGCTCCAGCCTATGAGGAACTGGAGGCCCGACGGAGAGGACCAGAGTACGACACGCACAGAGTAAGACATCAAACCCACACACCACGCAATAAAACACTCTCACCATCATGTAGGTTCCAAAATTAGCGATTACCAAGCATCAGTGCAAGTCAGTTTTGACTTTAAATTAAATCAACAGTGGCTGGTAATTGGTTTAAGTTGAGTTTGGAGTCTGTAAGATTTTTTGTTTTTGAAAGAAGTGTCTTATAATCACCAAGGCTGATCAAAAAATACTGTAAATAACAGTAGCATTGTGAAAAAATGTAAAATTTGAAATAACTGTTATATTTTATGACATTTTAAAATGTAATTTATTCCTGTGATGCAAAGCTGAATTTTCAGCAGTCTTCAGTGTCACATGATCCTTCAGAAATCATTCTGATATGCTGATTTGCTGCTCAAGAAACATTTCTTATCATCCATGTTGAACAGTTGTAGTGCGTATACAGTGGGTAAAATAAGTATTGAATGTCAACATTTTTCTCAGTAAATGTATTTCTAAAGATGCTGTTGACATGAAATTTTCACCAGATGTTGGTAACAACCCAAGTAATCCATACATAAAAATAAAACAAAACATATAAGTTCAGAAATTAAGTTATGTGTAATAAGATGGAATGACACAGGGGAAAAGTATTGCACTACTGAAATGTATTTAATACTTCGTACAAAAGCCTTTGTTGGTAATGACAGCTTCAGTGACGCCTCCTGTATGGAGAAGCTAGTCGCATGCATTGCTCAGGTGTGATTTTGGCCCATTCTTCCACACAGTCTTCAAATCTTGAAGGTTCTGTGGGCCTCTTCTATGAACTCTGATATTTAGTTCTTATTTTCTATTGGATTCAAGTAAGGTGATTGGCTGGGCTATTCTAGCATCTTTATTTTCTTTCTCTGAAACCAATTGAGAGTTTCCTTGGCTGTGTTTGGGATCATTGTCACCCTTGTTTCACCCTTTATCATCCTGGTACTGTAGGTGTTGGGACTGAAGCAGCTAATATTAATTTCCACCGACAAGGCGCAGGATTTCTTTCTAATTACTGATAGATTTCTGCTGGTGTCTTGGCTTTCCGTGCCTTTTTGAACCTTCCTTTCTTCATGTGTTCAATACTTTTTCCCTGTGTCATTCCATTTTATTACACATAACGTAATTTCTGAACGTATTTGTTTTGTTTTATTTGTATGTATGGATTACTTGGGTTGTTACCGACATCTGTTGAAAATTTCATGTCAACAGCACCTTTATAAATATATTTTCTGAGAAAAATGGTGACGCGTTCAATACTTATTTTACTTATGTAGTTTCATGGCTAGTAAGAGATATGTATAACTGCTACATTTTCTCAATTCAGCAGCCATTGGCCGGTGTGGCGGAAAGTTAATTTTGGACCCTGCGTTCACATAATTTTTACCTTTCCCTTAATCAGAGTGGATAATTACCTCAGTATCGCTCTATAGTGCCTCAGTTCAGCAATACAGACTTTAACATTCTTAATCAGGAGTCATAGAAACTTCCAACAAATACATCGGCGCCTTTCTTTATCAGGATTGGGACAAACCAGCATAATTTGTTTTCTCTCAGAACACACAGTAATTCCCTTTGTGTGAGATCAATAGTTATACCTCTCAAATTCAAATGAGCTAACGTCTGTTTTTGTAAGAGCTGCGGTGAACAATGAAGCATCGCAGGCTGTGGGATTAGAGAGGCAGATCGAATTAAACTAACTCCAAACAGCAATCACCCAATCTAACGAGCCTGCTCATTAAGGTCGACACTGCATTTATTCGTTTGCTCGTCTGTGCTTATTTATCTATTTATTCAGTGCTAATTATTCAGCTACTGAAGGAAACAAAACACTCGCTGCGTCAAAGCAAAACAAAGTTATCAGCCGCCGTTTTTGCACAAGAGGAAACGTGTGAGCAGTTTTCGCGCGGTGAAATGGTTTGGAACTACCTACAGGCCTGATGATTGCGTTGTGGAAATGATGACGATTGCCTGAAGGCAACATGAGAGAATTCACCATATCCTGTAACTTTGCGCACACACACAATCTTGGAGAGACATTCACAGAAGTTTCCACACCCTTTTCTGTGACTGTGATGTAGTCTACACCACGGATATAAATAATACTCCTCATGACAGACACGTTATGACTGCCTATTGTTACAGCTGCCTCTCGTCTGCTTTCAGATTTAGCCCTTTTATGGACATATCTGTACATATCTCACTCGATCAACCCGCAGAGATGTTCCTGGTAAACACAGAGAAAATGGAAAAAGAGATTTGGATTGGGATTTGTTTTGTTGGGCTGTTCCAGAACCAGAACCGTTCAGCTATTGCCACACAAGCAAATCGGTTTACACACAATCCTGCTTTCCAGTAAATGTTTTAGCTTTTCTCTGCCAGAGGAGCCTACCACTGATGTCATTCCATTTCTTTTTTCTTTTGTATTTATGCGAAGCTTCGCAGTGTTTACTGGTTCATCACTGCTCTGTGTAAGTGTGTTACAGGACTACAGTAGGGTTGATATAGAGTGTGTATAGACATTGATTGATGACTGCTCGACCACTGCGTGAATTTCTGTGCTGACTCAGTGACTGCAGTGCTCAGGCATGACTGTGGTATAGTCTCAGTGACCGTAAGTTCACTTCTGAGGACTTCTGACGTCCAGATGAAATTAAGGCTTGGCATTTGTCACTATTTGTCAAAAAATGGGTCTGTTCAAAAACCCAGTGAGCTGCCTCGCTGTCTACTGAAGAGTTTGATGTTAGCATGTTGATAATACTCTGGTAAGCATAACAATAAATAGAACATTCAAAAATAGTTCATTTTAATTAGACTAACTGTTTGCTTTTCATTGTTTAATTAAATATAAGTATTTCTTAAATCTTATTTTGGCCACCATCTCATTTTTTTTATTTTTTTTACTCCACTGAGCTTGGCCATTCTGGGATTGCTTTCTTCACAAAGGACACACTTATTTACCTTTATTTAATGAAAAAAATTAAACTGAACAGTAAGGAGAATGATTACAAATAATTACAAATTTAATATAATAGATTAAATTGTAAAGTAATTTTTAAAAAGATGAAATAATGCGCTGATGTTTAATGGTGCGTTCACAACAGACGCAAATGAAGCATTAAGCGTGAGTGATTTACATGTTAAGTCAATGCAAAGATGCGAATAGACATCCTGTGGCGTGTTTTGCGCGAATGAGGCAGCGCGAATGACGCAATCCGCGCGAATTAAGCGTTTCGGGCGAATCGCACGAGTTGAAAAATCTGAACTTTGGCGAAAATACGCGCCGCGTTAACCAATCAGGAGCTTGCTCTAGTAGTGACGTTAGTAGTGACGTGATTACAACCTAGCGAGGGAGACAGAAATCCGAAACAACAATGGAGGACAAAATCATCGTCGCTGTATGTGGATACCCGGAGCTGTACGATACATTTTCGTACTTTTATAGGAACAGGAATAAAAAGGATCTTGCTTGGTGTGTTACTTTGTGTACAACATAGTAAATCATAATTTATAGCATATTTGTTACATAAAAATATTATTTCTATGTTAAGACTTGAATAGACTACTTATGGCAAACATTTGTACATTCATTGTAATTATATCCTATTGCAAATACACTCACAATAGTATTGTAAAAAAATAGTTATTTGTGATTGGACCAGTGTAGTGTAATGAGACTGGAGCCGCCTGGCAGAAGCCCCTCCTTGACGCGAATTCGCGTCTGTTGTGAAGTGAATTTCACGCGCGAATGAAGCGAGTAAACTCAAAATGTTCAAGCGTCCAACTGCGCGTGATTTATTCGCGCAAGTCGCGTCTGGTGTGAACGCACAGTAAGAGTTTCGGATTAGTACGATTTTTTCATTAATACTTTTGTAGAGTTACAAAAGATTTTTATTTCAAATAAATGCTGCTCTTTTGAATCCTGAACAGCAAAAAAAGGATCATGGTTTCCATAAAAATAATAAGCAGCACAACCATTTTCAACATATATAATAATAAGAAATGTTTCTTGACCACCAAATCATAATATTATAATGATTTCTGAAGCGTAAAGATTGCAGTAATGGCTACTGAAAATTCAGCTTTGCGTCTCAGGAATAAATTACATTTAAAGTGTGTTAAAATAGAAAACAGTTATTTCATATTGTAAGTAGGGTTGCAAAGAGGCGGAAATTTTCTAGGTAAATTTCGGAAACATTCCAGAAATTTTGGAAAATTTCCAGGCTTTTTTGGAAACTTTCATAAACCTTCAGAAATTTTTGGAAACTTTCCAAAAATGTACCAGAAATTGTCCGCCCCCTTGCAGCCCTAATCCTATAGTATTTTACTATATTACTGTTTTTGCAGTATTTTTGATCAAATAAATGCAGCCTTGAGCATAAGAAACTTCTTTCAAAACATTCAAAAACCTAACCAACCACAAACCTTTGAATTTCTTGTGTAGATAAAATAAATAATACAGAGTGTAAATTATATGAAAGGCTAGCTGAGATGAAATAACGAGAAAGATGTAAATATGATGCTGCCTTAGAATCTAGCCAGACAAATGTATCTTAGTAGGCGGTATAATTATGCTGCCTCTTCATGTTGGGAGTGTGACTTTAATGCCTTAAATGAAGCCCTAAAATACTGCTTACGTAGGCAGCTCACTAGGATTTGGAACAGAACAAATGCGTGTCCTCCAGAAGGTACCTGTACCCACGATCCTGTGCCATCTTGGAATCATTCCTGTACCTCAGCTGCTAGCAACGCCAAGGTCATGGGTTTGATTCCCAGGGAACAATATATACCTTGAATGCACTGCAAGTCGTCACTTTGGATGAAAGAGCCTCGCAAATGCATAAATGCATAATAAATGCAGAAGCGTATTATACATTTATATGGAAGTCTGAAGATGGCAAACAGGAAGTTCAAAAGCTTAAAGGCAAATACTGTTGCTGTCTTGCGGGTTCTGTGCTGGTTCATTCCTCAGATGTTGAGATAAGATGCACGCCACACCGTCTATGTAGCACGCAATTATGTTATGTGTTGCCTGCAGTGTCTAATGTCTCCATAAACTATTTTTACCAAGTGAAAAATTCAAGCAAATGGGCTTCAGGATTAAAAAGGAAGGCTGTTCGTGCTTTCAAAGGCCTCTCTTTATGGAATCAGTCGTGAGAAGGCAACCGATGAGCCGTGGAGAGGCGTCTAAATAGCATCCAAAAATATATATGGTAGTCTTGTGACTGTTTATAGGGCCTGTAAGGCAGTTAAAGTTGGTATGATAATGCTCCAACTGCCGCCTAACTGCTACGGTCCTAATGAGGGATAGGAGTCAACACTGGCGGTATTTACTAGCACTGTCCTCTCTCACTCGCTCTCGTTTCCCCTGAGAGGAATGATGCAGTCCATGAGAAACTAACCACACAAATCTGTCAGTGTCTCTCTCTTGCACTGAGGACCAGCCGCTGTTTCCTTTCCAATCCAGATCAGTCTCCAGCACACATCAACAGCTGCATCTCCTGTTCACACAATGAGAAAATATCCCAAAATACAGAGTTTTCCCGTAACTCCTTTTTATTTTTTCAAGTCACACTTTCATTAAACCCATCACCAGTAGTGAAATATTTTTCCTTGAAATACTAGCGGAGAATATTTGCTTAATATGCTCCAGTCGGGTGCTGGATTTCACTGGGTTTCTTCAGTTGTGGTTTGAGCGAGATGCGGTCCGTCCCTTGTGTGTTTTCCCATTTTTCTCAGCAGGTTTTTGACCTCAGATCTTACTGCTTTGCGTATCTTGGTAGCAGCTCTTACAAAGTCAAGGTTGATTTGGGCATAAGAGGAGACAGGATGTGATGTGATCCTTTGATGCTGGCTCTGAATCCCAGTTCGAATGTAAAAGCAGGTATCGAAATTAGCAACATGGTGTCATGAGACCCAGCTGAGGGCTTTAACAATGAGCAGCTTAAGCGTTTAGGTTCCTGTCTGTTGGAATGACTGCTCTGCCACGGCCCCCAGCCAACCATTGTCATCTTTTCCTCTCTGGGAGCCATACAAACCACAGAGCTGAAGCAGAGAGAGAGACGTTAGACTTGGGGAAACCCTAAGAAGTCAGCAAACCCTTCCATTGCATCCACCCTGCTGCCCAAACTCGGTAACGTCAGGGAGTTAGAAGCCAGACGTGCAGATTTTGAAGGGCTGTCAGGAGTATCTGGTGTACTTTACCCTTTAAATGTCCAGACGCATAGGGTTTTAGAACAAACCTCATAAGTGCCTTTGCCAGGTGGAAATTGATGCTGATTCAACATGGTGGCTGTGTAACTTTCGTCTGATTGTAGAAGTCAGACCGAGTGTAGACTGGGAGGAGGGCCGCGAGGGCTAAGGGTGCCATTTGGGAATTAGTGTGGAGTGAAGTCATGACCAACAAATGACAAATGGGACATTGTGTGGTCTTGTGGACTTCACAGACGCCAGGACCCGAGATCCAATTTGAAGAATTAGTTCCTTTTAAACATTTTCATTATCTATCTATCTATATCTATCCGTCTGTCTCTCTGTCTGGCTCTGTGTCTGTCTGTTTCCCTGTATATCTGTCTTTTTGTCTGTTTATCAGTCTGTCTGTCTGTATATCTGTGTATCTATGGTTCATGTACGTTGCGTTCATTCATTTTTTAAAAATGTAATATTGGTAACAGAAACATGAGAAAACTGCACCTGATGACGGCACCATTTGCTCTTTGCTTGGCCAATCAGCAGAAAAGAGGAGTTTCATTACCGCCCACACGTGGAAATCGAATATTCAAGATGTTTACCCATTTCTACCCCTGAACGTAAAAATCTGTCTGTCTGAAAGCCTAAACACATTCAGACTTGAAGATTTTTAAATTTTTAATGTTACTCAAAAAACAAAAAAACATTTGAAGTTTGTCTGGCTATTCTAGGTAATGAATTCAGCTTGTGAATTCATTGCCCTCAGACCACCCACCCACAAACAAACACAGTTTGATCGGATCAAATTTCAACATTGCCAAACCAAAGAGTTTCTAACTCCAAAAATTATGATTCTGGAAAACTTTCCAGTAAAGCAATCTGAGAAAGGCCCGTGGCTGTCATCCGTTCTGTGTTTATGAGTGGTCAGTGCCGCTCAGATTTTCTTGAGGTGGAAATCTGTATCTTTGTTCTGCTTAAACAATGGATAGACGAAACAGCTACTGTCTACTATGTAACATCTGGGGCTGGTTATTCAATGAGGAACCAGAGAGCTTATTGCATAAGTTTTTCAGTATGGTTACAGGCAATAGTCTGGGGCCAATAAAATAGTTTTCTCTGTTTGTTTTTTGATGAAAAAATGAAAGAACATACAGTGGTATGCCAAAGTTTGGGCACCCCTGTAAATTTTCATGATTTTCCTTTATAAATCATTGGTTGTCTGGATAAGAAATTTCAGTTAAATATATCATATAGGAGACAAACACAGTGATATTTGAGAAGTGAAATAAAGTTTATATGATTTATGGAAAGTGCAAGAATTATTTAAACAAAATTAGACATGTGCATAAATTTAGGCACCACAAAAGAAAAATTAACTCAATATTTTGTGCATCCTCCTTTTGCAGAACTAACAGCCTCCAAATGCTTTCTATAGCTTCCAATTAGAGTCTGGATTCTGGCAGAAGGTATTTTGGACCATTCTTCTTTACAAAACATCTCCAGTTCAGTCAGGTTTGATGGTTTCCGAGTATGGACAGCCCGCTTTAAATCACACCACAAATTTTCAATAATATTCAGGTCTGGGGACTGAGATGGCCATTCCAGAACGTTGTACTTGTTCCTCTGCATGAATGCCTTAGTAGATTTTGAGCAGTGTTTAGGGTCGTTGTCTTGTTGAAAGATCCAGCCCCGGCGCAACTTCAACTTTGTCACTGATTCCTGGACATTGTTCTCCAGAATCTGCTGATATTGAGTGGAATCCATGCGACCCTCAACTTTAACAAGATTCCCAGTCCCTGCACTGGCCACACAGCCCCACAGCATGATGGAACCGCCACCAAATTTTACTGTAGGTAGCAAGTGTTTTCTTGGAATGCTGTGTTGTTTTCCGCCATGAATAACGCCCTTGTTTTGCCCAAATAACTCTATTTTAGTTTCATCAGTCCACAGCACCTTATTCCAAAATGAAGCTGGCTTGTCCAAATGTGCTTTAGCATACCTCAAGCGACACCGTTTGTGGCGTGTGCAGAGAAAAGGCTTTTCCGCATTACTCGTCCATACAGCATCTCCTTGTGTAAAGTGCACTGAATAGTTGAACGATGCACAGTGACACCATCTGCAGCAAGATGATGTTGTAGGTCTTTGGAGCTGGTCTGTGGGTTGACTGTGACTGTTCTCACCATCCTGCGCCTCTGCTTATCTGAGATTTTTCTTGGTCTGCCACTTGGGCCTTAACTAGAACTGTGCCTCTGGTCTTCCAATTCCTCACAATGTTCCTCACAGTTGAAACTGAGAGCTTAAATCTCTGAGACAGCTTTCTGTATCCTAAGTATTTGAACACCCTGCTATTTTGCAAGTTCTCCCACTTAGAAATCATGGAGGGTCTGAAATTGTCATCGAGGTGCATGTCCACTGTGAGAGACATAATCTAAAAAAAAATCCAGAAATCACAATGTATGATTTTTAACTATTTATTTGTATGATACAGCTGCAAATAAGTATTTGAACACCTGTCTATCAGCTAGAATTCTGACCCTCAAAGACCTGTTAGTCTGCCTTTAAAATGTCCACCTCCACTCCATTTATTATCCTAAATTAGATGCACCTGTTTGAGGTCGTTAGCTGCATAAAGACACCTGTCCACCCCATACAATCAGTAAGAATCCAACTACTAACATGGCCAAGACCAAAGAGCTGTCCAAAGACACTAGAGACAAAATTGTACACCTCCACAAGGCTGGAAAGGGCTACGGGGAAATTGCCAAGCAGCTTGGTGAAAAAAGGTCCACTGTTGGAGCAATCATTAGAAAATGGAAGAAGCTAAACATGACTGTCCATGCAAGATCTCACCTCGTGGGGTCTCAATGATCCTAAGAAAGGTGAGAAATCAGCCCAGAACTACACGGGAGGAGCTGGTCAATGACCTGAAAAGAGCTGGGACCACCGCTTCCAAGGTTACTGTTGGTAATACACTAAGACGTCATGGTTTGAAATCATGCATGGCACGGAAGGTTCCCTGCTTAAACCAGCACATGTCCAGGCCCGACTTAAGTTTGCCAATGACCATTTGGATGATCCAGAGGAGTCATGGGAGAAAGTCATGTGGTCAGATGAGACCAAAATAGAACTTTTGGTCATAATTCCACTAAACGTGTTTGGAGGAAGAAGAATGATGAGTACCATCCCAAGAACACCATCCCTACTGTGAAGCATGGGGTGGTAGCATCATGCTTTGGGGTGTTTTTCTGCACATGGGACAGGGCGACTGCACTGTATTAAGGAGAGGATGACCGGGGCCATGTATTGCGAGATTTTGGGGAACAACCTCCTTCCCTCAGTTAGAGCATTGAAGATGGGTCGAGGCTGGGTCTTCCAACATGACAATGACCAAGCACACAGCCAGGATAACCAAGGAGTGGCTCTGTAAGAAGCATATCAAGGTTCTGGCGTGGCCTAGCCAGTCTCCAGACCTAAACCCAATAGAGAATCTTTGAGGGAGCTCAAACTCCGTGTTTCTCAGTGACAGGCCAGAAACCTGACTGATCTAGAGAAGATCTGTGTGGAGGAGTGGGCCAAAATCCCTCCTGCAGTGTGTGCAAACCTGGTGAAAACTACAGGAAACGCTTTGACCTCTGTAATTGCAAACAAAGGCTACTGTACCAAATATTAACATTGATTTTCTCAGGTGTTCAAATACTTATTTGCAGCTGTATCATACAAATAAATAGTTGAAAAAATCATACATTGTGATTTCTGGATTTTTTTTTTTTAGATTATGTCTCTCACAGTGGACATGCACCTACGATGACAATTTCAGACCCCTCCATGATTTCTAACTGGGAGAACTTGCAAAATAGCAGGGTGTTCAAATACTTATTTTCCTCACTGTATATATGTCATACTGACACTAACAACTCTTTATCAGGCACTTTTGAATTACTTCAGTAAGCAATTAATAAAGAGTATCATAAGCTATATTTGTGAAATTTGCTTTGTAGGTTCTAAATGAAGTTTGTGATTTTTGGATGTTACAATACTTTCTTTCTTGTATTTTCTTAATATGCAAAAAATAAAAATAAAAATCTTAAAACAGCCGACCCAACCACCACAAATCTGGCACAACCAATGACATGAGTTTGAGGGAAGAACTGTTTGACTGACCAATGACGGCTGGGTGGAATGTTCAGCAAACCTGTTTAAAAAACATCATTTTTTTGGAAATTTGGTTTTGTAATGCTAGTGGGAAAATTACACACTTTACCTTTAATGTCATAAATGTAAAAAAGTTTACTTTGTTGTTCTTTCAATGAATTTGAAACGTTCGTTTTCACCTTGAGCCGGAGAGCCGTTGAACTCTGCAGTAATTTGCGAGTGATAATCTGCCCTCTTGATCACCACATGGCTATGATGAGATTAGAGGGCTGGATAATTCATTTCCAGCCTGATTTTCCTCTTAATTGACTTTAATGGCCTTTTTCTGCATTCTGGCAACTGAGGCGGTTGAACCAACCTGCTGTTGTTTCTCAGAGGTTTCTCACTCATATACAGCAGGCTTTGTCCTTTGTTTCCAGCTTGCTCTGCACTGGCTCTAATACATTCAGGATGTCGTCTTGACCAAATTATATTTTTTTTGCGATACACTCCAAACCCTTATTGAAGAGGGAAAAAATGTTCCATGTTTGTTAATTGCTGCTTACACTATACACTATTGCAAAAACAGTAAGGCCTTAAAAGTGAACCTGTGGTAGCTAGGCCAGACAGAATTAGATAAACAACTCTACACTGGACTGTTATCGTAAGGTTAAGAGAGCAGAAGCACACACTTTCTCATCCCCTGTGTGTGAGAATCATCAAGTGGCAGAAATATCAACCTGATTCAGTGTTTCCTGTGTTTATGTTTACTATGCAAATGCATGTTTTCATTCTATATCCCGCTTCAGATGCTCAACTTCTCAAAAAAAAAAAAAGTTCTATGTTTATAATTATGCACATTTATGATAATTGATTCACTGTCCTGATGGAACCAGTCTTGGCTCTGGATCTGGAACATAGTCCATTAACTAGTGACCTTTGAGCTAGATTATTGCAGCAGATCATGGGAGACTTACTTGTTCAGCTTCTGCTTTTCAAGCGAGTCCAACAGACATCCTGTTTGTGTGGGTGAGGTATAGCTCACCTCTAATTTTAGTTAGTTTGAATTTAGTCTTGCGGTTAGTGCACATTTTACATATAGTGCACTGAATAAAAATGCCTCTAAAAAAAGAATATAAAATGGAAAGTGATCTCAGAGAGGACCTCTGTAGGCCCACATTACTGTGTATCAAGGATATTTTTTAATGACAAGGCACGGTTAGTTTAGTTCGCAAAATGTGTTGTGTGACCCCAAAAAGAAAACAAAACTTTTTAATGATGCATACAATCACATGCATTCAAGGTGAAAGGAAAATGTTGTTACACTTTACTTGATTAGACTACATGGCATTTTTAAAATCATTGAATTCAAGCTTTTGTTGAAAATTATTTAAAAGTTTATCAACCTAAATGCAGTGGCTGTGTCTAATTTTGCAGACTCCTTCTATATGGGAGGCGAAACGACATAACTGACTCTGTAGGTCACAACAATGTAGCGGATATAGTACTGTATAATATCCGGATTGCATTCATACAACACACATTCATACTATATAGAACACAGTCACTAAGTAATTACTTATGTAAAAGACGTACCTAGAGAGTATGCAATTTCAGACGCAGCCAAAGAGTATATTTCTGGAAATTGGGTTCGTGTATTTTAAACTGTAACAACTTTCTTGGTCTTGGATACTCAGATACGTCATTGACCATTCTGTATCAATCAAAAATGTCAAAAAGCCCAACAAGTAGTTAATCTAAATATAGAACATGACTGTTGACAAATTTAGCCTGAATTATAGCAAAGTTCCACTAATGTTTCAGCAGACTTGATTTATCTCGAAGAGGATCAGAGCAGCACGGTTTAATCCCCACACTCCTGTTTATAGTCTCAGACAGCATGTTGTTTTACACCAGCAATCGGTCTTCGCTTCAAAACGCCTTACATCACAGAGCGTCAGAGAGAAAGTGATGAAGACAGATGAGGGTTGTTATCCTCTCCCTCTCTCCCTCTCATGTGCAGCTTCAGGGGCAGATGTGGAGCCTCCGTAACCCCTCTGATGATGATGTAACTATGTCTGAACAGAGGTCACGACCTCGCGGGTATTCATTACCTTCCCAGACAGGCCTAATGGGACCTTTTCTTCTGCCTAACAGGACTGGAATGCACGTTTAGTGCAGAGGAGACACTCTGCCGTCTCTTCCTCTGACCGACCCGGCCCGTTCGGCCATATCTGTAGAGTCTTGAGTCCCAGACGTGCGTGAAGTAATCGCTCGCGCTCCATTATCGGCATCAACACGCATGACTGAACGACCGAGTTCAAGCGCTCAACGTGAGTTTATTATCACAGGGAGAACGGAGGGCATCAAAGAACAGGGAAGGCTGTAAAAGACTGTAACTTCTTCCAAACCCTCCTCTTCCTGTCTCACCTTGTCAGCCTGAGGGTAAATGAGCCCTTGGTGGGTTTTCAGGTGCAGAATGAGCCAGCGTGAATTATGGCTGAAGGTGAGCTTGATGCTGACTCAGGCGCGACGTCATAGTGCTTCCACCTTATCTGGTGAAACAGTCACGGCCACTTACGATCAAAGCGGGGCGTCTGGCTCATGATAGCCACCGATGAGGTTTCGTCTGCCGTTCGGACATAATTCACCTGGTTTAAAGTGATACGGTTTCCCATTCCTTTCTGCCTTCTAGTTATTCAATTCTGTTATAGGAAGTAGTCAATTGATTTATAATAATGACTTAAACTTTGCAATTTGCCCTTTTAAAAAGGACGTCCAATACTCTGTTTTGACATTTCATATTTTGGAACTGATTCCAGCTGTATTATTCTTCCTTATGTCATGAATAAGTCTAACCTTAGGTAATGTTTTGGTTGGTCAGCCTGTTGTTTCTCGTCTTTGTTTCCTGTCCTGACATATTTGGGGGAAAAAATGCTGACGTCTCCGGTGTCGGGGAGACTACCGCAGAGGAGGTTAATTCAAAGGCCTTTGTGCCTGTGTATTGTTTCAAGTTTAAAATACAACATGGGGACCACGGTGTGCCAAGCAATATAACCTTAATTTAACTTGGCCGTGGAACAGTGGAAGTAAACTTCAATGAATTTTGCTTCAGTTTGTTGAGCGCATATCCTCAAGTTACAAAAATACCCGGAATGGTAATGAAGGTGAATGGACGCTTTTAGGTTCCTGAGATGGTGATAGAATGTTTTGGGTTTTTTTTTTTTCTCCCTGACATTAGCACAACTGTGGAAGTACAACTAATATTTGGACAATGCCCTGTCTAGGGAAGTCTTTCAGATGCTATGTTGATGGTAGGCTTTTTTTTTCCTTTAGTCTGAACAAAATGAGAATTTCAGAGAAGCCAGGGATGTGTCTAGGAATGCACGAAAGCTCCATTTATTACATCAATAGAGGCACTAACCCATTGTTTTTCACATTTTTCTGATAGCAGAAGCGGAGAATGAACAATGTGGCGTTGTTTTGTTACTAGACAAGATGTAGTGCTGAATAAACATTATTGTTGGGCGAAGATTTGTACAACATAAAGAAATTAGAAGCAAAATATGCTGTCAGCTAGACAAGGAAAAGCTCCAGTTTCTCAGACAAAAATTACAGGGATAGTTCACCCAAAAATGTATTTCGTTAGTGTCATGTCTTTCCAAACCTGTATGACTTTCTTTATACTGTGGAACAAAACAGGTCCATACAGGCCCATAGTTCATAGATTAAAAATGACAAAAAAGCATCATAAAAGTAGTTCATAAGATGTATGTGCTATAGTCCATGTCTTCTGAAGTCATGGGAGTATTGTGTAAAATGCAGACGGAAGTTTAAGATGTTATGCAATGATAATCTTCATATACAGTGATTTGTTAACTTTCAAACTGCTGTGAGCAAATCAGTTGGATACATGAACAAATTGTTCAGTTTGTGTTTTGAGAATTGAATCAATCGCTTAACTGAAAAGAAGTAAGTAGAACAAGATCTAGTTACATATAAATGTATAAAATGACATGCGGATTTGCAATGTCATGAAGGTTAGTATATAATGAGAGCATGAAGACGTATAGACTAATTATAGATTTGTAAACATTCAGGATGCGTGTGCGGCAGAGGGGGAAAGTAACGAATTACATTTACTCGCGTTACTGTAATTGAGTAGCTTTGTTGTGTACTTCTACTTTTTAAAGTAATTTTTAAAATCTGTCATTTTATTTTTACTGAGTAAAAAAAAAAAAATCGCTCCCTGGAAACTACTGCAGTAAATAATGGGCAGGAGAACAAACTGGCGCTAAAAAATCACAAGAAAGATTCAGACGAACATGACAGGCGTTGTGGTGCAGACCCAGCTGAAAACCAAACCCTGTTGTATTCGGCTGAAGTTGAACTCGAACCCTTGGCCACATTTATGCTCTATTATGCAATGTAAGCTGTGTTTGCCTAGGGAGACCAAACTAACAAAACTCTCCTGGAGTGCCGTGAATTCTAGTAGATTAGACTAGTGCGCACGTGCATTTAGAGTGCGTTCTTTCACTGCGTGATTCAGTCTGTTAAAATGCATTTAGAATGATCACAAAATTGAAGATATAGGGGCAGAAAATTCATATATTTATATAATTTCATATACTAAATCAATATCACACAAAGAGTGCCGTTTTTTTTCTCCAAAAATCGGCATGATTACATATTGATTTTTTACAATAGTTCAAAAAACAAGAAGTTAATTAAGAGACTTGCGTTTTAGACACCATATTACCTGTTTTTGCTCTATTTCGACAACAAAAAATAATCCCAAACACAGCCACAGCACTGTTTTGCGTCTCTGAGCAATGACGGTGTTTCGTTCCCGAATGAATCCGTTTAAATGATTCGGTTCAGTCGCAATGGCTCACTTATTAACAGTGACTTGGTGACACCTACTGGCGGTATTAATGTCACATTTAAAGCATCTTTTTATTTATTTTTTAATATAATTTCAAATGCGTATTCAACATTTTATGTCTTATTTATCAAAACATTATTTCTGCATTTGTAACTGCAGGTTAAATGCATTCATGTCCTGCATTAAACAGTGTGTAAATACATCTAAATGCCACTTCAGATGAAGCTTCTGTGTTTCCTCTGCATTGCAAAGATGAATTTTGTTGATACTGATTTAATTTGTCTGGTAACAGCCCAAATGTCTTATTATTCTAAATAACTGATTCCTTTAATTAAAAACAACTAGTTTGAGATTTATAGGCTTATTCCAGGGGTGTCAAACTCAGTTTCTGGAGAGCCGCAGCCCTGCCGAATTTTGTTCCAACCCTGCTCCAACACACATACCATGTAGTTTTAAGCCTGAATGATTAGATTAGCTGGATCAGATGTGTTTAATTAGGGTTATATCTATACAGTGCAGGGCTGTGGCCCTCCAGGAACTGAGCTTGACACCCTTGGCCTATCCCATTTTTGCTTTCCTCCCACTGTTAAAATGTAACTAAGTAATGTTTACTCTGAGTAAATTTTAAATGAGCTACTTTTTACTTTTGCTTGAGTAGATTTTTAGACTTGTACTTTTACTTGTACTTAAGTAAAATTTAATTAATGTAATGGTACTTTTACTTGAGTAGAATATTTTCGTACTCTTTCCACCTCTGGTGTGCAATTCAAAATAGTTAGATTTAAAAAGATTATAGATTATATTGATTAGATGTTATTTGCAAAATGTTCTTCGCATATTACAACAGCTTGTCACCCAGCGATAAGCACTGTTATTCAATGAAATTGAAGTGTTTGCAAACAGTGATGACGTTTTTTTTGTGGGCGGAGCCTATCTGGTGGCAGAAAATTATAGCAGTTGCAGTCTATGGAACAATCATTCTTATAAAGAATTAAAAAAAATAATAATAATTCAGATTTTATTCTCTTAATGGTTTAAATGTTGTCGTTCATATGGCTCAGGGTATTCTCAGGTATCCATCGATTGGATTCTTTACGTTTAGGTGGGAGAATTTTTCAGCCCAGTTTTAAATCTTTGGTCATTATAAGCTTCACTTCACCATAAAATCGCATTCATTGAGACATACAGCAGTGCTCAGGGATTATTTGTCCTTCTCTGTCTATTAAAAAAGCTTATTTCAGCTTTTCTGGAGGTCGAAACTCTATTTTAGACCAGACAAGGTGCAACAGCAGTGGATGTATGAAGTTCTCACGGTCATTAAAACCAGACTAAAACCAACAGCCTTTTCACAGACCCACCCAATTCATTGTGAGCACCACAGTGGCGTAGCCGTCAGGATCTCAGCACTTTCTCTTGCCCGTGAGAACATGTTGCGCTTAAATCTTCTGGCTGATTAAAGAGGGAGTCTGAGTTTTGATTCGGGCGTGGGCCTTGTCACAATTACAGGCCGTGGGATTATAATTTATGATGTGTGTTTAGATAATGCTGATAAGACATATGGCTGTTGTTGGTGTGTCATGGATTCTTGGTCTGGTTCCACTGGGAGGAGGACCATTGCCATTTGAAGGATGTGATTTTGTATTATGCGGTTCCTCTGCAGATGTCTGTGTTTGTTGTTGGAGAGGAGAGTTTCTCTGTGGCCATTTTCTACCCTCTAGCAGATGCAATCTGGAATTACAGATATGAAAGCATAGAAACAAAAGACATACCAGTAAAGATGGATAGAATTAGAGAGAAGATAGAAGCCAAACCAAAAACAGCAAGCTATTGGAAACAACATTTAAAATAAGACAAGCCAAACCAAGTTGGACATATTTTAGAGGAAGAGAAAGGGTGCTGAAGGCCTCCCCTCTCCAGACTTTTGCCTTGTAAGGTCAAAGCCAGGATAAATCAATCAGATGACTGTCTAAGATGGGAGAAAGAGCGAAAAAGAGACAGGGGCATGTGCTCTGTAATAATTGTGGAATTTTAATTGGATTATAGTCTTGGTTGAGCCGCTTGAGTCTGTTCATTGACTACGTGGCAGTTGAATCTGCTTCCATCCAGGAAGATCAGCATGAAGGGTTCAGACAAAAACTAATGTCTTTATGTCTGCCTCACTTCCTTGGAGAAACTGCTTCCTTTCAAAGTCTAGGTTTGTCCAAAGTCCCATAAAGGCTAGAATACACCAATTTTGAAATACTAGTACACTCTTTAAAAAACAAAACAAAAGGTGCTTAAAAGGTTCTTCACAGCAGTACCATCGAATAATCATTTTTGTTAAAGCTTCTTTATGGGACCATTTAGACAAAAAAGGTTCTTCTGTGGCATCGAGTGTGGGAGACACATGACAAATCAAAACAATAAAATCGTCTTAAAATATCAAATATGCTTAATAACTGGATAGATTCATAGTCTCAAGCCAAAAAATCAGAGTCTGTGACCGCTGCATGATTCTCTATGAAATCCGTCAACTCCAACTGCCCAAATTCTCCAGACTGGCTCTGACTTCCGACAACTACCACCAACTTTTCTAGACTTCTAATCAAAAGTTGTGTGCATCTTGACATCATCACCTAGCAGCTATTTCTAGTCATACAAGTTCAGATCTACTTGAATGGGGAAAGACCAAAATCTGTTGGTCAAGTTATGTTCGAAAGCATTTTTAAACGCAGCACTGTTGCAACAATAATGCATTGCTTTATTCATTCAGCGAGTTTAATCCAACCACTCTTACGATTCCTGGGTTTGCCCTTTTAATACAGGTCAAAAGCTGGTGAAAGGCTGCAGTGTGTCCCATTGGCTTTCATCAGCGGTGAAGTTAGATCTGCGTCTGATTATAAGCGGGACTTTGGTGGATCTGCTTCAGGGGAGAGAAAATCACTTATGAAAACAGAAGGCTCTATGTGCAGGCTGCAGTGCGCTTCTAATCTAACCTCCCCATGGCCCAGAGCGGCCCGCTGCCCGATTCCAATCAACACGTCTGGGGAGCTTGTGATAACCCTCGAGCCCAGCGCGTGGCGCTCAGCACCAGGGCTCAGAGAACTGACCCGCACCTCATCAGCCACATTTAATCTGATTAAAAAGTTCTGGCTCTGCCTGTGGCCCTTGTGGCCAGATCAACTACTGTAGATCAGCTCAGAGTCCAGAAGTTCCCACATTGAATCACCACCGGTCTATACGATCTATATAGTTGACATTTTAGAGAGCTGACATGTTCTTTGGTGTAGCATGCTGTACTTTGTCTAAAAGGTCAATTTTCTAGTTAGTTATTAACACTATTCTGTAAGAGATTATCTTATAAATCTATTTAAAAAAAGAATATTTGGTCTAATTACAATTAAATTAGGACTTGTGGAAAGGGGGTAGGGTTCCATATATATAATATTATTAATTCATGTATTATAGAATTAATTATTTAATATTTTTTATTAATAACTAATTTGAAAATAATTACCTAAATTAGTAGTAGTTGTAATAGTATTATTAGGGTTCCTAGAAAAGGTCAAATTATTATTATATTACTATTATTATTATTATTATTATACTTAATCTTAAGTATATTATTATACCATCTTAATCAGCTTAATGATGAATGTCTTCTCTGCTATAGTTAAAAAAGAAAAAATATATATATATTAAATGTGTGCAAAATGTGTGCTTTCAGATGGAGTGGCATTTAATACACAGAGCCGTAGATCACTGACAAGCTACGCAATAGACTCTGTGCACAAGCGTGTGCATAATCGCAGATGAATCGCATTCGATTATGAACGCAATATTGCAACTGTTTTTTTGTTTTTTTTTATGCAATTAATGTTTTTGTTAATACAGCATATAGCACTAGTCAACTAAATGAATGTAACATGGCAAAGATGAAAGCAATTTTGGAAGTTGAATGTAAGTGAAATGTCATTTTGGAATTTCTGTGGTCTAATGTGATGTTGTTCACGTTCTTGTTCGTGATGAAATTTTCTTTTATTGTTGTAATTAATTTATAGCATTAACAAGATGACCCGTTGAATTCATTTTGGGAGCAATGACTGATTGAATGTATTTTTAGTCCAGTGCATAAGATTAGTATTGACTAAGTTCAGAGGCTGTCATATGTGGATCAACTTACTTTGTTGTGTATTTTCAACAGTTTCAATATGAAAAATAACTTTTATATCGATTCAAAGGATTTATTGCATTTTGAAAAGAAAAAAATGTCATGGATTTATTGCATTTGGGGGAATAATCAGTTTTATGATAAATCTTTGAAAATCAAAATCTGGATTTGAATTTTTAATGTTATTATAACCTAAAGATGCTATGTGAAAGTTTGAAACAGAAAATATTTCATCTTGCCAATTTCTTGGTAAAGAAAACACATTTTACTCAAATTAATCAAAATGGATTTATAGCGTTTTGGAACCAAACTCTTCATATATATATATATATATATATATATATATATGTATATATATATATATATATATATATATATATGTGTGTGTGTATACATACAGTGGGTACAGAAAGTATTCAGACCCCTTACATTTTCACTCTTTGTTATATTGCAGCCATTTGCTTTGTTATATTGCAGCCAGTTCATTTTTTTCCCTCATTAATGTACACACAGCACCCCATATTGACAGAAAAACACAGAATTGTTGACATTTTTGCAGATTTATTAAAAAAGAAACACTGAAATATCACATGGTCCAAAGTATTCAGACCCTTTGCTCAGTATTTAGTAGAAGCACCCTTTTGATCTAATACAGCCATGAGTCTTTTTGGGAAAGATGCAACAAGTTTTTCACACCTGGATTTGGGGATCCTCTGCCATTCCTCCTTGCAGATCCTCTCCAGTTCTGTCAGGTTGGATGGTAAACGTTGGTGGACAGCCATTTTTAGGTCTCTCCAGAGATGCTCAATTGGGTTTAAGTCAGGGCTCTGGCTGGGCCATTCAAGAACAGTCACAGAGTTGTTGTGAAGCCACTCCTTCGTTATTTTAGCTGTGTGCTTAGGGTCATTGTCTTGTTGGAAGGTAAACCTTCGGCCCAGTCTGAGGTCCTGAGCACTCTGGAGAAGGTTTTCGTCCAGGATATCCCTGTACTTGGGATTCCAAACCATTCATCTTTCCCTTGATTGCAACCAGTCGTCCTGTCCCTGCAGCTGAAAAACACCCCCACAGCATGATGCTGCCACCACCATGCTTCACTGTTGGGACTGTATTGGACAGGTGATGAGCAGTGCCTGGTTTAGAATTACAGGGATTAAAGTTCTCCGTCGCTACGACGGATTTCCGTTAATTGCAGCGAGTCTACGACGGATTTCCGTCATTTGCAGGGTTCCCGCCTGTCTTTAATGTCTTAAATGCACTTTTCATAATTTTAAGGCCGTAAATAGGCTTACATTTCTCAAATAGTGTAATACATTTCTTATTTTTAGTTTGAATAGGTCTTAAATTAAGGAAAGTCGAGGTGTATTCAGCCTGCTGAGGGGGATGTGATCAAAGCCTGGAGTGGAGCGAAAGCACGTTCCTCTCCGCTCGAAGCGTTCTGTATTCACTCCGCTGTGGATCCACTCCGGGTTTTGTGTTCCCGCTCACGGAAAAACTGCTCCGTGTTCACTCCATTAGTTATTAGGGATAAATGAGGGGAAAAGATATATGTAGCGCGTTGTTGTTGTTCTGCCAGCACACCAAAAATCATCCCCGCCACGGCTGCAGCTTCTCACTGACAACACAGTAACTCCGCTCGCATCATTCACAGTCGGGTTATTATCAGAGAACTGAGCAGAATTCGGCGCGGGATTGCGGCTATTACCGGTATTTCTACTCATTCCCGCAGGTTCCGACGGAATGTATCACATTTGCACCTGCTTTTAAGTCTTGATAAATCACTCGCTCTCATCTATGTGCACAGATCGCGATAAGGAGAGTGACAGCTTTTAATAATAATTAAGGGAGTTTGCAAATGTGATATTGATTTAATACAACAGCTCTAGAACGAAACGAAAATAGTTCTAAATAAAGTAACAGCTGAGCCGCTGCGCATCTCTAAAAGCAAACACAGGGGTTACTGTATAATTTCAGTTATTTAAATCATTTAATAGTTCTGTATTCAAAATTGTATATTTAAAACATTAATCTCCACATGAATTTAGGGAATTAAGGCCAAAAAGTTCTATCTTGGTCTCATCAGACCAGAGAATCTTATTCAGGTGTTTTTAGCAAACTCCATGCGGGCTTTCATGTGTCTTGCACTGAGGAGAGGCTTCCGTCGGGCCACTCTGCCATAAAGCCCCGACTGGTGGAGGGCTGCAGTGATGGTTGACTTTCTACAACTTTCTCCCATCTCCCGACTGCATCTCTGGAGCTCAGCCACAGTGATCTTTGGGTTCTTCTTTACCTCTCTCACCAAGGCTCTTCTCCCCGATAGCTCAGTTTGGCGGACGGCCAGCTCTAGGAAGGGTTCTGGTCGTCCCAAACGCCTTCCATTTAAGGATTATGGAGGCCACTGTGCTCTTAGGAACCTTAAGTGCAGCAGAAATGTTTTTGTAACCTTGGCCAGATCTGTGCCTTGCCACAATTCTGTCTCTGAGCTCTTCAGGCAGTTCCTTTGACCTCATGATTCTCATTTGCTCTGACATGCACTGTGAGCTGTAAGGTCTTATATAGACAGGTGTGTGGCTTTCCTAATCAAGTCCAATCAGTATAATCAAACACAGCTGGACTCAAATGAAGGTGTAGAACCATCTCAAGGATGATCAGAAGAAATGGACAGCACCTGAGTTAAATATGTGAGTGTCACAGCAAAGGGTCTGAATACTTAGGACCATGTGATATTTCAGTTTTTCTTTTTTAATAAATCTGCAAAAATGTCAACAATTCTGTGTTTTTCTGTCAATATGGGGTGCTGTGTGTACATTAATGAGGAAAAAAAATGAACTTAAATGATTTTAGCAAATGGCTGCAATATAACAAAGAGTGAAAAATTTAAGTGGGTCTGAATACTTTCCGTACCCACTGTATATATATATATATATATATATATATATATACATATATATACACCCAAAAGGTATATTTTTGGCAACTGTAAAGGCCCGTTCACACCAAGGACGATAACTATTAAGATAACGAAAAAGATATAGTTCGAAAAATCATTCTCGATATTAAAGAATACCAGAGTCCACACCACAGCTATGAAGGCACAGAGAAACGATACAAACTTTGACAACCAATCAAAATCCATCCTGCTATAACGAGCTCGAGAATTTGCAGACGAGAAGACAAGAAGCTGAAGACGAGCATGCAGTTAGAATAAACAGACGATGTCGTCCGCTAGTCTTTACAGTTATCTTTATAGTTATCGTTCTTGGTGTGAAATTAATAAGCCTCTGCACCTCACTCCTAATTTCTCTCAATACGGGACATAAAAATAAAATTGGGAATAATAAATTGGAAAACAATTTAAACTTGCATTACTTATTTGAAAAAGTAACTCAGATGTTTTGTTGTAAATTTAAAAGTAATGTGTTACTTCACTAGTTACTTGAAAAAAGTAATGTTACGTGTAATGCATTACCCCCAACAGTAGTTTTGAATTTATTGTGTTTTACTGGTTTGTGGTTCTACAGATGTTTACACTAATAATCAGTTCTGTTTTATATGCTGTTTGACTCATGCTGCCCATAAAGGAAATTTGTGAACTTGTTAAGATTTTAGTTTTCGAAACCATTCGACTTTCTTTCCATTGACTATCTGAGTCAGACTTGGCCTCGGCTCTTCCTGCGTGGCTTGTCCAGCTCAAGGGTGGTAATGGCTGCTGCCGGCCAGTCTATCAGAATCTGGAGGTGAGTAGCCTGACACGCTGGAGGAAGGAGTGTGTAATATCCACAGCGCATTTCACTCGGAGCCCTCTGCTGCTCTGTGTAATGAGAGGCCTGAAGCTCCTGCCTTTCCTCTCATTTACTGAGCTGAATAATGATGGTGCTCTCAGCCTGAGCCTCATCGCCGCTGTAACACCGTCACACCCACAGCGTGCTCGCTCTCATTCTCTCTGCGTCTGAAGTCAAGAAATGAGAATTCAGGACACGGGACTTCTCTGCCTTTGTTCTTTTCATTAGGAAAAAAATCTCAAAGCTGCACTTCTCTCACTCTCTCTCTCTCTTTCTCGCAGAAGGTCACTCTGTTTCCAGGAGCCCGATTGGACTTTCATGTTTTTTTAAAGAGTCAAACATTAATCTATTTCTTCAACCAGTCACAGTCAAATATGTGATCTCTTTTGCAATTCGTCATCTTTTTCTTTATCAGGTGGCTGTGCCACAAAACTGAGAAATGATGTTTTCAGGCAGTAAGGAGAAAGGCAGAAAGATGTGTCCAAATCCAGTGTTTGTCTCACATTCTGTCTGCAAAGATGCTTATGTAATTATCTAGTGAATTATGTTTATCTGATGAACTCTTCGCTTCCTATGATATCCAAAAAATCTGTCTATACGACAGTAAGAAATTAATGGAGGCTTAGGACTACAATGACACTAAAAGTGGCAAAATACCCCCTTTTATTCTATTCTATTCTATTAATATTCAATTTTGTTCTATTAATGTTCTTTCTATATTTCTTTCTATCTATTTTTAGTTCCTATATTCCTTTCTATTTTGTTCTATGCCTACTATGCACATTAACACATTAAATAGAATTTTAAGCTTTTATTTAACAAACTATACTGCTCAGAAGTTTGGGGTCAGTCAAATTTTTAAATGTTTTTAAAGGCAGTCTCTCGTGCTCACCAGGGCTGCATTTATTTGATTAAAAATTCAGTAAAAACAACAATATTGTGAAATACTGTTACAATTTAAAATAAATGCTTTTTATTTGAATGAATTGTAATGTAAATGAAATGATTTAATGAATGTAATTTATTCCTGTGATGGAAAAGTTGAATTTTCAGCATCATTACTCCAGTCTTCAGTGTCACATTATCCTTCAGAAATTATTCTAATATACTTATTTGCTTCTCAAGAAACATTTCTTCTTATTTTAATGTTGAAAAAAGAACTTAATTGATTTTTTTTTTTTACATAAAAGAATGAGCCACAGTATATATGGTTATATGGTTAATAAAAATATGTCCTGTAAACATGCCCTGGTAAAGATAAAAATTGCCTTTGAAAAACAACTCAATGAGACAGTTTTGTCCCATACATAGAAAAGTGAATTTCACTGGCATACAGTTCAGTGTTAGTGGGAAAAAAAATCAAAATGGCATCTGAAGGAGCAAGTAAATGGTTAACTCATGAATGTCCATTTTTGTTTAACAAATGACTTGCATGATTGGCTCTGTAGTCAGTAAATTCCATGTGGTTACCTCTCGAGCTCAATTTGTTTTAGATCATTATATACAGTATGACATTATGGTGGCTTATGAGCCCAGCTGAAACCAATTTCTTTTGGATGCAACTTCATACCCAAACACTGCCAGTCATTGACTGACTGGGCAGCAGCAGCAGCAGCCAGCGTACTGTACTGTAAGGTTCGGACTCGGCACACTAATGATAGAGTGGGTATTTTTCTATGCTGTTCTTCTTGTGTTGACAGTCAGGGTATTGGTGTAACAGTTGCTTAGTAAATCTGTAAGCAAATTGACCCAATGCTAATGGCACATGAATTTTGCCTATTTGACATGTGTGAGTTTATCTTTTTAGAAAGCTTGCTCATCAGCCATACATCTCTAAATCATTCACTGACAAATATTAGAACGTCATTCTGCAGATGTTTTTGTGACGTTTATGGCTTAGATTTGTTTATATACAAATATGAAGCTTCAAGTAAAACACAATGCTTTCCAGATGATGCAGTCTTTGACAGATGTCTCAGTGACATTCGAGTGATTTCTGGAAAAGTGACTCCTTATGTAAAAACCCACACATTGTTGAGCTGTTTATTGTTTGTCTTGATGAAAAGACAAACAATAAACCTGATTGTTTCCATCAGAATATTACAAAAAGTGAATTTGTGTTGAATATGAGGGTCAATCTACGAAACAAGTGTAAGTATTTGTGCAATTTGAAACTTTCTATAAGATTAATAATGCATTTAATTGTTGATAAATTGCATTTGCTAACTAAATGTACATGTTGCACTAGAAAGTTAACACGATTGACTCAAGGTTGTGCTAGGTGCTTTTAGAAAGAAAATGTAATGCTCATTTATCTTTTTCTTTTTCACTTGTCCATTGTCAATTATTTATTATACAGAATCATGATAACAGGGTTGACATTTTAAGATTATTTCCTACTGACAATCAGAACAATAAAACTTGGATTTTATTAAAGAATTTTTCGCTGGATTCATGCATAACCTTTAGGACATAATTGTAAGTATTTTTACTCTATATGTATATATATATATATATATATATATTTTTTTTTTTTTTTTTATTATTATAGTGTGTATACACTAAAAGTTTGGGGTAAGATTTTTTTTATTTAAATGTAATTTTTTTTTTTTATTATTATTATTATTACCAATGTTGAAAAACTTTTTTTTAGGATTCTTTGAAAAAAGTTCAAAAGAACAGCATTTATTTGAAATATAATTTTTTTGTAACATTCTAAATGTCTTTAGTTTCACATTTGATCAATATAATTAATCTTTTCTGAATGAAAGTAAGCACTCGAATGTCACTGAGACATCTGTGGCTACATCATCTGGAAAGCATTGTGTTTCATATTTTTAGATAAACAAATCTAAACCATAAATGGCACAAAAGTGGCACGCGTTTTAGAATGACCTAAGGAGACATACGCACTGGAGCTTCTGGTATTGTCCGGTTTCGTGTTTACTCAGTAGGAAGCTTTCATTCCTAGCTAATAATTTGTGTTATCAGGTCAAAGCTCTGTGACTGGCCCCGGATGGATAGTGTAACAGATCGGAAGGCTGTTCTGAAAGCCCTGCTGCTAGGAGCAACGTACTGGGCTTCTATGGAGACTAGAGTTACCATAGCAGCGGCTGAAGTGCCAACTCTCAGAGCCAAAGTAACAGGAGAGCCAGTAACAATGTTCGAAATGCTTTCGTGTCAGCAATAATTGCTGTTATTCAAAACCTTTGAAATAAATTCTTACTGTACAAATCCCAAATTGAAATACAATCTGAGGATGCATAGCCACATTACACTGGCTAAGTGCATATCTGACCTTTTTTGTGGACCATTTTGCCTTGTATTGAATGCGTAGATGTGACTGTTAGTTGCTCTATTGTGCATGCAGTATTTGAATAAGCTCATTACATTGGTTCAATTTTACATCTATCAGGTCAGCTTTCCCTCATAAACAACTGTGGACAAGCCGTTTCACTGGCCTAATTCCCTAATTAATCCACATTTTGGAAAGGAATTTTAATCTTTTGTTTAGATTTGTTTGTTTTCCTTTCATCAAGTGACATATTACCATTTAAAAGTTTGGGGTCAGTAAGATTTTTTAATACTTATTTTAAAACTTTTTAATACTTTTATTCAGCAGGATAAAGCAAATTCAAAAGTGAGAGTAAAGACATTTAGAATTTTACAAATGATTTCTATTTCAAATAAATGATGTTCTTTTGAACTTTCTATTGCACAAAAAACCCTGGAAAATGTATCACGG
The DNA here is from genome assembly GCF_012432095.1 of Onychostoma macrolepis. Classification (NCBI taxonomy): domain Eukaryota; kingdom Metazoa; phylum Chordata; class Actinopteri; order Cypriniformes; family Cyprinidae; genus Onychostoma; species Onychostoma macrolepis. Next base: position 33,398,033 of record NC_081163.1, read on the forward strand.
TTTCCACAAAACTTTTAAGCAGTACAACTCTTTTCAGCATTGATGATAAGAAATGTTTCTTGAGAAAATCAGTATTTCTGGAGGATCATGTGACACTGAAGACTGAGGAAAATTCAGCTTTGCAATTACAGAAATAAATTACATTTTAAAATATATTCAAATTGAAAACAATTATTGTAAATTGTAATAATATTTCACAATGTTACTGTTCATATTACTGTTTTTACTGAATTGTTAATCAAATAATGCAGCCTTTGGGGTCAATAAAATGTTTAAATGTTTTTAAAGGCAGGCTCTTATGCTCACCAAGGCTGCATTTATTTGATCAAAAATTGTGAAATATTGTTACAACTTAAAATAAATGTTTTTTTTTTAATAAATAAGAGACAGCGGTGTAAATACTTAAAAATCATATCTCTTCAGCAGCTTTCAGCCTGTTTTACAATCCAGGAACCAGGTGATCTTTTTTTTTTCTTCTTCTCTCAGTTAACCGGTCCGTTTTAAAGTTCTCAAAATGTGAAAATTCTCTCTTCACCCTCATGTCATTCCAAGCCCATGTGATTTGATTTCTTCCATGGATCACAAAATGACCTTAGCAGAATGCTCACTGTTCAATACAATGAAAATGAACAGAGACAGATGTTGTCAATCTCCAAAAATGATATGATGATGAGTTCATGACAATTTCGTTGATTTGAATACTGTTTGAAAAGTGGGACCTTTCCTGTAGTATCCATGTTGAGCATTGATTTCTCAGATTCATTTGTCAATGGGTTGTCTGTGTCATCCTTGTACAGACTTACTGTAGCTGTTGTGCACTACAGTGTTCCATCTGTTCCACTGCTTTTATTCACCCTGAAAGGAGCTTTATCTCTTCATGAGCCCAGGTCATCCAGTGGACAGCTGTGGTCAGCTGCATTCCTTAACAGCCTCTCCGCTAATTGGCCTGCTGTGGATTCCCGGTGTGAGTGTGACGGTTCACCGGTCAGGTCTGCCCCCTGCCTCTTAACAAATTTACCATCTACACCTTTCTGACCCCCTGACCCTGGAACAGTGAGAGTAAAGACCTTACAGCCCTCCTCTGTACTCACGGCCAGTGGTGTCGTGCCTGGGGTTGACCTGTATCCATTTCTAGGGGGTTCGCGGGAATGTACCACTCCACTGAGCCTCGGGGAAAGGAAGAGATAGAGAGAGAGAAGGGGGAGCTGTGTTTTGCTGAGCCTTCTGCACTTGGTTAATGAGTGTTAGGGAGATCTGAGATTGTTTAGGAGAAATGAGGGGTGCAGGTTACATCCGTGGATTACTGCTTAAGATCTTCAAAGAGTCTAATTCCACCCGAAGTTCAGGAATTCATGAAAATCAGTTCACGAGGTACTATGCCATGTACTACAGGTACCATTCCACTCCACTGTCGGACAGAACAAATCTTCATTTAACACTCATTTTTAAGCCCAGATCAGGAGTGTAAAAAATACTTAGATTAAAAATACCTCAGATTCTTATTACTATTGCCAAATTAGGAAACTAGATAATGCCAAAGGTTGTATACCTAGTTTGGTGTGGTTGCAAGGACCCCATTGCAACCTTTTTCTTAGAAATTAGGCCCCTTTTTTTTTTACTTTTCCTTGTCTCAGCCTCTCAGATGACTTTTTTTATGGTCATTTAACTGGCCCATTTTAGATTTCCCACTGAAAATGTTTACACTGTTCAACATGAAAAATGAACAGGAACAAAGGAACATGCTGTCTTCCGGTTTGTATTTACACAGCATGACGGTATTTCTGAATTGAACTGCTCGTTTTAAAATCTTCACAGTCTACTGACGTTTGTTATGACTTATCTGCTTCAAACATTACAATGCTCATAGTAACTTACAATACGTGAATCCACTTCACCATCTAATTACTCTTCAATAGTGATGCTGTAGATATATATAGAGAAAAAAAAATTCTAAAGATGACTGTGCACTTGTTTCTCTGATGCAACTTTTATATTAAAAAAAAGTAAACTATATGACTGTCAGTGTCTTTCCAATAGATATTTTTACTTTTTGTACTAGGCTCAGGCTCAACGGACCGTTGGCTGAAAGTCGGATGCATATCGCACGTAAAATTGGAAACACTTCAGGAGTTTTGAAGTTGTCATCGGATTGGTTGAATGATACAGGATTTCGGAGACGTGTGTATTGCTTTCCGTGTGGACACAAAGATGCTGTGTTGCCAAACCCTCTCATGGAAGAAGAAAGCCGTCATGTTTACAGCTGTACTAAATGCTATATTTTCAAAAGTATGTGAAATATTTAAAGTTTGCGGCATAGAATCTTTAAAATATGTTCAAGAGTTTTACACACCAGCCCATAAACATGACGCAGCACAAAACGAAATGTGATTGATTGCCTCTCAGCCATATGGTCTCTTGGGCAGGCCTTGGCTTTCAGGTTCCCAGACCTTCTGTCATCAGTCTGAAGGTCTGGCTACGTGAGACTAACTTAGTACTAACTTAAGCAGTGCAGTTTTTGGCATATTTTTTGTCTGACAGTGTGTTTAAGACACCAATCAGCTCGCTAGGCCTGAAAACATCTTCAGTCATCTTCAGCGTCCATGCAGAAAGTGTGAAAACATGACTGAATTACTTCAAAAGTTGTTACAGCCTATTTTCTTTCATTTTCAGATAAGAATTTTGTTCTGCATGTCAAAAGACCCGTTTTAATTTAGATGTCATTGCGTCCCTCTTCCTCTAAAATGGGCATCTCGGTGGGAGCAGTTATGAACCTGCTCTTCTCTAGTGTTCTGCACGACAGTAACCCTCCTCCAGCTCCCTCTCTGCCTGCGTTCGGCACTAAATGGCTCTCGGTAATGGACAGTAATGCACCTTAACGTCATGCTGCTGATTACAGCACAGCTGAATGTCAGCGCCTAGCCACGCTTAGTGTCAGAACTGCACAAATTCGCACCGCGAGAGAACACGCAGCAATTATCCTTAAAGACCCCAGTATTTCCCCTGACACATTAAAAATGTGGACTTTTAGTTTTACGCTGCTGCAGCTGTGCTGTATGTGTCAAAAAAGAAAACCAAACTGCTCTTTATTAAACGAACATGTTTGTTTTTGCTTCTTTAGTCTATTAGTAATATATTACATATGACTGATATTTATATCTTCCTGGATGTGTTAAATCTGATGGGATGAACCATCTATAAACTGCATGTATGAAGCCACATTAATAGAGAGAGCAAGTATTATCTAATGATGTATTACAAATTAAAAATGTAAAAGTATGGCCTTTCTTGTTTAAATAAATGCTCCTGATTTGTAGGATCAGGCTGTGTTCCATGCAGTGTTTAGATGGCATACAGGTGATTTTCAGAGGTGCACAGACTGACTCTGTGGTTGATGGCTGCAGCGGTGGGTAGCTGTGGGAATTGGTGTTGCACGGGGTGCTGGTTCGAAACCAAGTGTTCTATAGCAATCATCTCCATGAAGGAGAGAGCGAGGCAGAGCCTCCATCCCATTATACCCTCATCTGAAGTTGCCTGCCAAGCCAGCTGCTCCCCTATCAGACACACACGCGTCTGGACACATGACCGACACACACACACTCACACATCCAAATGTATGTTTACACACAAGATGACATCGAGCACTCACAGTGTCACTCACAGGCTGAAGTTCAAACAATATTCACAAACATTTGTGTGAAAACATATGCAATGGAAAATATAATTAATGTTTAGAGTCGGTTACAGAATAAATCCACCTGGAGAGCAACACACTGATGAAAATTGCAGGCGGCACTGAATAGGAAAAAAGGAGAGTGAGTTATAGTTCACCTAAAAATGAAAATCCTGTATCATTTTCTTTTTTTCTTCTTCTGTTGGAACACAAAAGTATACATTCTGAATACTGTGCTGGACACTTTTCTATGCTATTATAATTGAAGGGGTCTGGAGGTTTTAAATGCCAACAATGATGCAAAAACAACATAAATGTATTAGGATGGTCTGTGCAAGACCATACACTGCAAAAAAAAAAAAAAAAAAAGATTTTAATACTCAATTTTTTTTGTCTTGCTTTCCAGTACAAACATCTAAACATTTATAAATCAAGATATATTTTCTTGAAATGCTAAATGGCGTAAGATATCCATAACAGATATGGTCCATTTTCTGAAAAAGTTATCAAAATGATGTGTGCTTTTGCTGAAAACAAGAAAAATTATACGTGCCAATGGGGTAAGAAAAATAAATTAGTTTTCCTTTGAATTAAGTTTTTTTTTTTTTTTTTTTTTTTAACTAAATATTTTTGTTTAAGATATTTATAATGTGAAAACATGGCAAAAAAAAATCTTAAAACGTATTATTGCCGGAAATTATTATTGAAGATCTTGACATCTGCTTTGGATTTCCTTGCAGCGTCAATGAGAGTTCAGTAGAGAACTAGCAAGACTGTATTGTGAGTGACCCTATCATGAATGAATGAACCATTCAGAAAACTGGTCTGAATGACTGATTCATGAATTATTTCTCGAGTTCAACTCACTCACCTTAATTTCAGTCTGTTTCACACTAAAATCTTACATATATGTAAATATAAACCCATCACATGGTGAAATTTTGATACCATATAAAAGATGGGTTCAAGCCATTTCCAAAACTGTTTTTATTCCAAAACTGCTTATACGTAACAAAAGTTATGGTTATCTGAAGTTGGCTGATCACCATGATTTTCAGGAACAGAATTTTGAGAAAAACTGGTTTAAAGAGAGGCAGTGAAAATAAAAGCACAAAAGTCAAGTATCACAAGTCAAAGTCACTTTCCACTTACGGAACACAACACTTACGAACATTTGAACATTGAGTGTGTACCTGTTCATAAAACATCACAGATTACAGCATGCAGGTTATCTGCAATTCTTCCCCTGTTCTACTACTCTGGATTTATAACACATAACTAGACACAGTTCACAACTGTAACTTGTAGATTTGTGTTCTAAACTTGTAGTTTTATTTCACGCTGTCACTGTTTGAACTAAATGAAAGTAATGCATAGCGTTAATATGAAAATGGTGCTGTCAAGAGCTTCATTACACAAACAGACTAGCTAGCGTTACCCCGAACTTTGCATGCCGTAGTTGACACAGGACCAGCAGAAAATGTGCATTGATACACCTTTATTATATACAGTGGGGCAAAAAAGTATTTAGTCTGCCACCAATTGTGCAAGTTCTCCCACTTAAAAAGATGAGAGAGCCCTGTAATTTTCATCATAGGTATACCTCAACTATGAGAGACAAAATGAGGGGGGAAAAATCCAGAAAATCACATTGTAGGATTTTTAAAGAATTTATTTGCAAATTATGTTGGAAAATAAGCATTTGGTCAATAACAAAATTTCATCTCAATACTTTGTTATATACCCTTTGTTGGCAATGACAGAGGTCAAACGTTTTCTGTAAGTCTTCACAAGGTTTTCACACACTGTTGCTGGTATTTTGGCCCATTCCTCCATGCAGATCTCTTCTAGAGCAGTAATGTTTTGGGGCTGTTGCTGGGCAACACGGACTTTCAACTCCCTCCAAAGCTTTTCGATGGGGTTGAGATCTGGAGACTGGCTAGGCCACTCCAGGACCTTGAAATGCTTCTTACGAAGCCACTCCTTCGTTGCCCGGGCGGTGTGTTTGGGATCATTGTCATGCTGAAAGACCCAGCCATGTTTCATCTTCAATGCCCTTGCTGATGGAAGGAGGTTTTCACTAGGGATGCAGCGATTTACCGGTTTTACGATTAACCGCGCTTTAAAACGTCACGGTTAATTAATCGTAAAGGCTCTGCTACACCGAGTGTTTCTGTTGTATGGAATAGAACTGTTGAAACATGAGCAAAACGAAAACAAAGTTACACTAGCGGTGCACCAGCTTAAAATGCCGTGCTTATCAGAGACACGGAGGCTACTAGATTAACTATGACAGAGGAACCAAACAGCGATCCTTTATTTCCACCAGAGAAATGACTGAATTCGATAGTGTGGGACCATTTTAAATTTGGGTACATCAATATTGCCGTAAAAATCGCTGTTAAAGAGTGAATACATAAGGGATAATGCACAGCTAGCCAACCTGTTCTGGCTGTGCAATAAACGATTTTAATGCACGACGTGAAGGCAAGGACCACCTGACGCGACGTTCGTTAGCTCGAACATTCTGCCGCTTCAGAGATGAAATAGTGCGGTGAGAGAGAGCGGCGGCGTGTGTGAAGCGCGCAGTCAGCGGAGGCTCGCGGCGGAGCCAGGCGCAGTATAAACGAGGCTTTAGCCTACCTGCATCTGCGTCACTACAAACAATGAAGATTTGAGTTTAGTTATTTAAACAGTCATTTTACCCCCTCTTTGCTGATTAATATAATGTAGCGATCCAGTATCTAAGCTATTTTATTAATGAAAGTCGCTGGGCAGCATTGACAACACGTTTCTGTCCTCCTAAATGTTTGTGGGCAGCTCGATCTCGATCTCACAAACCAAAATAATAGACATGATTTTCTCAGGCCTTATGTAAAATCAGATGAATAAAGATTATTAAAATGAATAAGTATTGATGACAGTTGATTACAATAATAGTTTAGTTTATTCCCTCATTAGTAACAGTGTCCTCTGTGGGATAAATAAAGTTAATATTAGTCATATATTAATAATACTTCATTAATATTGTGATTTATCATCCCTGTTATAGTATTATTCATAAGTCAATTGATTTTTCACCATCTTTCCAAGTTCTGTACCTCAGGTCCAAAAGAAATGTAGAAAGAATGAAATGAAAACACCAAATACATTTGTTATTTTCAAAAGGGAAATACTGACATGGATATTTACAGAGCAGAGGTCACCTTTTTTAATTCCAATAGGAGAGATGGACTTTTTTTTTTTCTTTAGTATTATTATTTTGTGCTGTATTATTGGTTACTGTGTTATTTCTGTTTCAAAAGGCAGCAATAAATAACACTTTAATATCTAAAGAGTGTTTATGTGATTTTATGTTGTGAAATGAATAAATGCATAATAATCGTAATAATCGTGAAACCGTGATTATTCCTCAGACTATAATCGTACCAACAAAATCTATAATCGTTGCATCCCTAGTTTTCACTCAAAATCTCACGATACATGGCCCCATTCATTCTTTCGTTTACACGGATCAGTCGTCCTGGTCCCTTTGCAAAAAACAGCCCCAAAGCATGATGTTTCCACCCCCATGCTTCACAGTAGGTATGGTGTTCTTTGGCTGCAACTCAGCATTCTTTCTCCTCCAAACACGACAAGTTGAGTTTTTACCAAAAAGTTCTATTTTGGTTTCATCTGACCATATGACATTCTCCCAATCCTCTTCTGGATCATCCAAATGCTCTCTAGCAAACTTCAGACGGGCCGGACATGTACTGGCTTAAGCAGGGGGACACGTCCGGCACTGCTGGATTTGAGTCCCTGGCGCAGTGTGTTACTGATGGTAGCCTTTGTTACTTTGGTCCCAGCTCTCTGCAGGTCATTCACTAGGTCCCCCGTGTGGTTCTGGGATTTTTGCTCACAGTTCTTGTGATCATTTTGACCCCACGGGTGAGATCTTCGTGGAGCCCCAGATCGAGGGAGATTATCAGTGGTCTTGTATGTCTTCCATTTTCTAATAATTGCTCCCACAGTTGATTTCTTCACACCAAGCTGCTTACCTATTGCAGATTCAGTCTTCCCAGCCTGGTGCAGGTCTACAGTTTTGTTTCTGGTGTCCTTTGACAGCTCTTTGGTCTTGGCCATGGTGGAGTTTGGAGTTGGACTGTTTGAGGTTGTGGACAGGTGTCTTTTATACTGATATCGAGTTCAAACAGATGCCATTAATACAGGTAACGAGTGGAGGACAGAGGAGCCTCTTAAAGAAGAAGTTACAGGTCTGTGAGAGCCAGAAATCTTGCTTGTTTGTAGGTGACCAAATACTTATTTTACCGAGGAATTTGCCAATTAATTCTTTAAAAATCCTACAATGTGATTTTCTGGATATTTTTTTTCTCATTTTGTCTCTCATAGTTGAGGTAAACCTATGATGAAAATTACAGGCCTCTCTCATCTTTTTAAGTGGGAGAACTTGCACAATTGGTGGCTGACTAAATACTTTTTTGCCCCACTGTACGTTACATAGTTTATTTTGATAGGTGAACTGTCTTTGTAGTGTTAAGGGAAAGCACCTCCGCAGCGCATTTTAGCAAACTAGAGAAAGACACAGTCTTTTCTGCTTGCCTCAATAAATTATTTTTCTGCACTAGACAAGTGAATTTTGCCGAGATATTTTCAGAGATGATAGACGAGATGTTAGAGAATAATAGTTTAATGAAAACCCAATTTTGACAATTTTTTTTCTACATTTCCTGAAAACGACCCAGCACGACATTTGACGGGTTTTCCAAGATTGCATCACATATGTCAGGGGTTGGCAACGTCGGCCCTGGAGTGCCACTGTCCTGTAGAGTTTAGCTCCAGCAGGTGAGGTTTTTTTCAGGGTTGGAGCTAAACTCTGCAGGACATCGGCACTCCAGGACCGACGTTGCCTACCCCTGACATGTGACTTCAGAAGAATTGAATTAAATTGCAAGTCAAATGAACTGCGTTTATGATATTTGTATGATGCTTTTGCATTAAATTTGAAGCCGCAAGCTCCGGTCCCCATCTGTAGTAACAGCATAGAAAAAGAGCAGCCTGCACAATTTTCACAATTTCTTTATTTTGTATTGCACAGAAAAAGTTGCTCATACAAGTTTTGCATGAGTAAGTGATGACAGCATTTTCATTCCCTTTACAGAAAAGTCACTAGTAAATTCAAAAGCAGACCAGCTGTATCCTCCTTTAAGTTCTGTAATCTGTCCATGACTACCCATGAGTTAAGACATTTCTGTACAGAACCGTTTACACAGTGATCTGTGTGCAAACATGATAGTGCTATCACGCTCTACCAAATCCACATGTGTATAAATAGCTGTTTCTATTTGTAAAAAAAAAAAAAAAAGTACACACACTGGAGAAACTCTGTGATTTAAGGGAGATGCATTTCACCGGGCCAATCAGATTTCAAAGGGTCTGGCTTTTAGAAGTTTTTTCCCCTCAAATTGTGGGTCGTCCTTGAAAATACTCAAGGTGGACGAGCGATAAGGGAGAAACGAGGAGGAAAGTGGAACAGAAAAGGGGGTTTAAGAACTGGAGATAATTTCTTTAAGCCATTGCCACCCAGATAGGACCCCCATTTTCCAGACTTCCCATCTTAAAAGTTCTTGGCAGGGATTAAGAGAACAAAGGAAGGTAAATTCCCAGGAAGAGCAGAAAATTGGTCCAACTTTTAGAGAATGTCAGCAACCGCTTTTTATTTTTGGCTTCATAATTTATCTTAAAGAAACCTTGAGTTAAGAACATAAGAATAGCAAAGACACAGAGAAGAAGGTCATTTGGTTTGTTCCAGGTATACAGTGGCACTGAGCTTTGCTTGCTCCGATGTAACATTTCAAATCAGGACCTTGAGTTGCCATTTTGAAAAGAAAAGCTAGATAAAAATAGACATGGGAGGCCATTAAAAGACATGATGTGTGAAGAGGCCGTAGTCATTCAAATCAGCATGCATTTGGTTATTGACCTTTAATGTGGTTAATTGCCTGAGTGTCGGGGACTTGAGTATGTGACATTTCTTATTTTCCTGTTTATCCGGCTTTATCCTGAAAGGATTTGACATTTCAAATTAAGCATTAACTCAAGAGTGTGGATTGCGATTGAAGATCAGCGCTGCAGTGGAAACGCAAACAAACATCCCCCGTTTGGTCTGCGCACACTCTTTTGTTATCGCACTATAATACAGATACCAGATTTGAAGTAATTATAATTTGCGGATTCATCTTCTTGTGCGCGGTTAAGAGAGAGAACGTTTCCACAACTGACAGTGTGGAGTAGCTCTCCCAGGTTTTACGTAACAAACCCCGGCTGCTAAAATTAAGTGGATGTGGAAGAAAGTAAAGTAGGAGGAAAACTGTTCTAATTACATGTGGGAGCTTCAGCACACTTCACAGAGAGGCCTCAAAGATACACCCATTTCCCTACTGCTACACACACACACACACACACACACATTTTCACGCTCAATCGTGCTCGCATCCACTTTTTGACACAGTGTAGACACTCATATTCCATTACATCCTCTCACAAACCCACACACTCGCTCATCCTCATATGGACATCCCTGAGGTACGCCTGACATTTCAGTTCAAGAGGAGGAGGAACTTCATATAGAAGACTAGTTCTGCCACTCATTCGGATATAGACTTTTTGAAAGATGTTGTTGACTCTGCTTCTCTCGCTGCTTATGTTTACAGGCTACTGTAAAGGAAGTGTGATTACACTTTACAAGGTCCGGTTTGTTAATACATAGGTATCATGAACTAACAGTGAACATTTGTTTACACCATTAATTATAGGATTATGTTCAGTTATAAATGTAATATTGTTCATGGTTAATTCATGTTTGTTCATAATGCATTAATGTTCATTTATACAACTAATTCATACATATTTAATGTATACAATTGCACAAGATAAATAAATGTTGAAAAGCATTGTTCGTTGTTATGTTAGCTAATGCTACACTCGATGCCATAGAAGAACCATTCAGTCAAAGGTTCTTTAAAGAATATCTCTTACCTTTTTTATAATCTGAAGAACCTTTTGTGAAACAGAAATGTTCTTCAGATGTTAAAGGTTCTTTATGGAACCATTTAGACAAAAAGGTTATTCTATGGCATCGTGAAGCACCTTTATTTTTAAAAGTGTAACATATACAATACTGTTCAAAAGTTTGAGGTCATTAAGGTTTATTTATTAAAAAAAAAAGTTTTATATTAAACATGGATGCAATGAATATTAATCAAAAGTGACAGTAAAGACTTTTATGTTGTTAAAAATATTGGTAACACTTTACAATAAGGTTCATTAGTTAACAACATTAGTAAACATGAACTAAGAATGAACAATACTTCTACAGCATTTAATTAATCTTAGTTAATGTTAATTTCAGCATTTACTAATGCATTATTAAAATCATAAGTTGTGTTTGTTAACATTAGTTAATGCTCTGTGAACTAACATGAATAAACAATGAACAACTGTATTTTCATTAACTAACATTAACAAAGTTTAATAAATAGTGTAATAAATGTATTGTTCATTGCTTGTTCATGTTAGTTAATACATTAACTAATGTTAACAAATGACACCTTATTGTAAAGTGTTACCAAAATATTCTTCAAATAAATTTAGAAATTAGTCTCAGTTTCTAGGAAAAAAATGAAACGGCAAAGTTTTTCATTTATTCTTCTGTAAAACACAAAATTAGATGTTTAGCCAAATACATAGGCAAAAAAACTAAATTTAATTTTGTTGTGTGTTTAATAGATTTTCAACTATTCACGTTTATTACATTGAAAAGAACTGCATAAACATTATTCTAAATATTTACTTTTGTTTTCTGCAAAAGAAAGAAAATCAAATGGGTTTGGAACAACATTAAAGGGTTACTCCACACCAAAATTAAAATTTTGTCATTAATCACTTACCCCCATGTCGATCCAAACCCGTAAAAGTTTTGTTCGTCTTCGGAGCACAATTTAAGATATTTTGGGTGAAAACAGGGAGGCTTGTGACTGTCCCATTGACTGCCAAGTAAATAACACTGTCAAGGCCCAGAAAAGTATGAAAGACATCGTCAAAAATGATGTTACGTCAAAATGAAGTTACGAGAATACTTTTTGTACGCAGAGAAAACAAAAATAATGACTTTATTCAACAAGTTGTCTCCTCCACGTCACCGTAGCGACATTTTGGAGAGTATCCGCTGGACGCAAATAGCGTATGCTGTTCTGTGTCAGCCGCACCACACAAATGGCGCTACGCTGATGCGGAAGAGACGAATTGTTGAATAAAATCATTATTTTTGTTTTCTTTGCATTCAAAAACTATTCTCGTAGCTTCGTAAAATTACAGTGACGTCATTTTGACGTAACACAGTTTTTGACGATGTCTTTCATACTTTTCTGGGCCTTGACAGTGTTATTTACTTGGCAGTCAATGGGACAGTCACAAGCCTCCCGGTTTTCACCCAAAATATCTTAATTTGTGCTCCGAAGACAAACAAAACTTTTACGGGTTTGGAACAACATGGGGGTAAGTGATTAATGACAAAATCTTCATGTTGGGGTGGAGTAACCCTTTAATGGGAGTAAATGATGAGAGGTTTTTCATCTTTGTGTGAACGATTACTTTCAACACAAACGGGAACATAATAAAGAATTTTATGTCGCACTATGTATTTGAAAGCACTTAGGCCCAATCCCATTTCTACCCCTTAGCCCTTCCCCTTTCCCCTACTCCTCTGTTTTGCGCATTCACGTGAAGGGGTAGGGTCTTTTGGTTGGAGGGGTAAGGGCCAGATAGCCCTTCAAACAAAGATTTTTCGGGAACACACTTCAAATGAAGGGTATGAATTATCTCAGCATAAACCAGCAACATGGCTGCCCGAGCGAACAAAAAGACATTATTGGCATTAATAAAGATTTTAATGAAAAGTAATCATTTGTTTTATGTTACATTCAGTCGTGTGTTCATATTTACGGTCATGTTATTCAAAGAAATGTTTGCAAAAAATCGTTAAAGTTTCCTAACGTCATATCATTACTGACTGCACGAGTGCAACAACATATTTACATGTCTGATCAGGGCGATAACCACCACAGACAATGAGGGGGGCTAGTCCCCCCAATAATTAGAAATCGCTAAACTTTTTTCTCAAATAGCCTACCTATTGCCAATTGGAGGGATAGAGAGAGAGAGAGAAGGATAGAGAGAGAAAGAACTCCTGTGCGTCTCTCTTTACAATGAGTGAGTTTACTTCAAAAACAGCGATTTTATCCTCTTGTTGCAGGAAAATATAATGTAGTGATTCAGTATTTAAACTGTTATTAATAAAAGTCATGGGGCAGCGTTGACAAGTTTCTTTGCTCCTGGATATGTGTGCTGCGCGATCTCCTGTGTGTTGTGTGTCAGTAAGCAGTGCATTAATGTAGAACGTTAAGGCTCTAATGCACACCAATAAACCAGTATAGGTGTATGTATTGTAGGAGCTAGGCGACATATGATGACGTGTGTCAGTATAGTAGTGGTGTCCCAATTCTTAGGGGAATAATTTTGCCCCTACCCCATGACACTCTGTTTCAAGGGACAGGGGAAGGGGTGTAAAATAGAATTGGGATTGGGCCTTAGTATATGGTACCCAGAATGCATTATCTAGGGCACACTCACAAGATGATATGCATTAGCTTCGGTCTGTCCTAGCAAGCAAACACAACAACTTTATGTTAACAAGCAGACGTTTGCAGAAGTTTTTTCACCGCAACCAAAAAGCTGCATATGCAACAAAATGCTGAGTTCTACCAATGGATTCTCAGAGGAGCAAGTGCGAGAAGTTTCTGCGTTAGCTCCCGCTCTCCCCTCGCAGCGCTCATGTCCTAGTTAAAATCAATGCACCCTCATTAGAGAAAATTATGAAAAATTAAAGCTATCAAATAGATCTTTTTGTTGCCGGGTAAGAGTCTATTGGCCGTCACAGTGGCTGCCAGCGGGAACGGCATTCAGGGACGGCTGGAGAGACTTTGTTAAGAGCCTTTACTAATTAGGGTTGGAAACTGATGGCTTTTCACAAGCCACAGCAATTACTGCAGTAAAGGAGAGCGGCAGATAGAAGTGGACTTGAATGAATGAGTTTGTTTTTCTTCTTTTGCCTCGTGACATTTCGAATGAGTTTGAGTGTTGCTCATGGCGAACGAATGAGAGCAAGAGAGAGCTGAAAAAGACCAAAGGTCAAACACAAAAATTATCATTCCTCTTACCAAAGACAGACAGGAATGCAACAGCATTTAGTACCTTACTTGAATTAGTCTTGAATTAGCATTGTACGGGTTTCACATTGTCTGTTTTTAAGGGCCAGGTGCTCTTTACAGAGAGGATGACCCAGACTGACACAGCCACAGGAAGGCTACTTTTGTTCCAAAAGCTGGTCGGTGCTTGAGTCACCAGCTCTGTTTTATCAGTCCAATCTAAAACGCTCCGTGACCTCGTAATGCTGGATTTTGTATAACAAGAGCCGCATTCACAATTGAGATTCAACTGCTGATACACAAAACACATTCATCTGCCCTACATGAGCTTTGTTTTCCAAAGCTGAGAGAATTGCATGTGGGAAAAGCTTGTCTTTTTTGTCTAGTTGGGTGCATAGACAGGGCAATCTCTCCCCACATTCTGATATATTTATTGTGTAATATCATTATATGCAAAACAACAGAAAAGTGCTGTGAACAACATAAAAGCAGTCTTTAGAACTTGTATGCAGTGTTCTACCTCTTATGAAGTCATACGATAGCTTTGTGGAATGAACGGGATGAAATTTAGGTTATTATTCACTTTCAAATGTGATCATTATGCATCTCTTAAATAAAATATGGCGCCTATAAATATGACAAATATGACAGCTTTTGGGGCCATGACCTAGCAGTTACTGCACAGAATCCAGACGCTACATGACTCCAAAGATGTATTAATGAATTCCAGAGCTGTTCGGGTAGGTGAAAGTGAGTTTTCCAGTGAGGTATCACAGGTCGTCTTGAGTACTATAGACAGTCTGTCACGTTTCCTCGCAAGTTCTTCCACACGAATGCACATAGTGAGTAATTCTTCAGTCATAGCTGAGAAGGTTGCTTCAGGTGTGTCGTATTTGCCATCGCATTGACATTTTTGTTGAAATTGCAAACAGGGTCTCTTTATAATGTTATTTTTTGCTTACCACGTTGTGTCTGCCAATGAAAAGTAGCAAAAAAAGTCTAAAAATAAAAAATGAAAACAACAGCCGTTTCAACCCAGTCTCATAAGAAAACATAACTATTTTACAATTTCATATGAATTTGTACAATGTGGTTCTTACATATGATTTTTAGAAGAAAAAAATGTAAGCCTGGAAGAAAAAACTAGAGCTATTCTGCATATTTTGGGTAGTTGGATTTGAACAATTTCACGGAAATCGCATGATGTATGATGAGTTTTTAGCTTCACTGTGTATTTAGCTTCAGACTGGTTCCATCCAGTTGGAGGATATCACAGTGTCCTAACTACACGCAATGCGAAAAGATTCCAGCGACAAACAATTTGGTTGTCGACAATAAATCGCATGCGATTTGTCATGCACATCTCATCAGTAAAGCCGGTTCTGTGATTAGTAGTAAATCTCCATCACGTGCTTTCAGATGGAATGGCATTTAATACACAGAGCCGTAGTTTGCTGACAAGCTACGCAATATCATGTTCATAATCGAATGTGATTCATCTGCGATGATGAATGCGATATTGCGTAGCTTGTCAGTGATCTACGGCTCTGTGTATTAAATGCTGCTCCATCTGAAAGCACGTGATGGAGATTTACTACTAATCACAGAACCGGCTTTACTGACGAGATGCGATTTATCGTGCAGCCCTATTCCACACCAGACGCAACACGCAACGTGACAGAATCAGTCAAATATCACAGCCAATCAAAAGTGACAAGTTTAAAACCTAATTCATAAATAGTAAACATTTTTAACATTATTAAATGTACATACTGAGTGACTGATACCATATTTTTTATGGAATACGCTTGTTTGTTTGCACTGAGTTCGCAGTTTTAACATACGTTTGCTTGAATTAATTTTCGAGATCAAACTCTGTTGTTGCTTTCAGGATGGCTATAAATGTCCGCAATATGATATTCAAACTCACATTAGACACTTTTAACATTAAATAAAGCACATAATCAGTACCTGAGATTACCTGTCATAGTTTATATGTTGTTGATTCAGTCGCAACGTCGCAGAAATAGAAACGGTTTCTAAAATATAAATATTTAGGACACGGTGTATTAAATGTTTGATATTTTGAGCCGAATTTTAGAACACATATAGTTTTTATTTGTCACGCATCTCCTAGCAACAAGGTGCGTGTTTCTGCATGAGTTTGTTGTGTTCGGAGCAACTTGAAAATCTGGTAGTGTGAGATCCTCAGTCATTTAGTGTTTGATGCCTTGTTTTTCCTCTGTAACCATGCATACCCTAGTAAAAAAGTAATATATTTAAAATACATTTATTTCATACTAAGTATAGTTCAAATCTATTAACATATTTACTGACAGATAACTCGAGACCTACTGATATAAAAATTTTAATGAAACTTTATTTGGAGTATTACTTGTGCACAATGCACATTTCTGTGTTTTAATGTCACTTTTGATGAGGATTGTATAATATCGCCCCTTTAAATGCAAAAGTTTACCTAAAGTATATTTGCAATAGTTCCACTTTAGCACAATCAAATATACTATGTCTTTAGTTGGACTTCAGCACTACTTCCGCACAATTAAAGTCCATTAAGTAGAAAATTAGTTGTTCCAATTTAGCAGACTTGAAATATACCAGTTTTGTATACTAAAAGTACAATTGCAGGACATTTTATTAAGTACATAAATATGAACATGTATTTGTAGTATACTTAGCATGAAATAAATGTATTTCAAATACATTTAAGTATATTTATTTTTCACTAGAGTTGTGTTTCAAAATATTCAATTTTTGAAAGTCGTATAAGGTATTCCAGCCTTAAGCAAGAAATTCCACCCTTAAAAATACCCATCAGTGGGGCGTAAGCAGATCTTATGTTAACATACAAATTAGATTGTACAAATTTATACAGATTCGCTAAAACTTAAAATAGTTACAGATTGCCATGAGTGTGTGTTGGTCATTTTAATGAGAAGAACCTGATCATTTGCAACTGTGGAAAATTGTTGTGTGAAGTACAGCTTAGCTCAGTGTAACCTTTCTGTTTTCTTTTTAAATTCATAAACAGACCTTAAACATATTCTCCTCCCTGCATTAGTGCCGTAGCTGCACAGCTGCCCCTTGACCTTCTCCTCCTCTTAATTAAATGGCAGAGATCCTCAAAGCAGCGTTCAGCTCACATCAGCTCTCTCTGGCCCTGCTCTGGGCCGTTTCCCCTGTGTGGAATCGATGGCCGTGTGAGAGGTTCTTATAATCTATAACTCACATCACTTGTGCAATGGCAGCACTTTGGCTAAACTCAATTAACAGTCAGAAGAGGGCCTGTGGTTTTGGCTGATTGGATGTGGGTGGTTGCATTGGAGTGTGTGTGTATGTGTAGGATGACTGTGTTAACTCGTACGGATGTGTGTGTGGAAGGAGCTTGGTGTTCGAGATTATACTTTTTTTTAAAGTTTGAATTTTCAACTTTTACAGACCCAGTGACCTCCCACCCAAACAATTAGCCGATCAAGAGACCCCCGATATAAAAACTTCTCAGCAGCACAATAAATTGCATTGATAACATTAAGCATTAACATACAGTATTACGTGATCTGTAAAAACAGTATTTTGTGAAATAGTAAAGTTTATTTCAAATAACTACACTAGTCAACATATGAAGTGGATCAAAACCTTTAATCAAAGTTGTCCTAAAACCAAAATGCATTCTTGTCATAGGACAACTTTGATTAACTTTTTTGATCCACTTCAAACGTTGACTACTATGTTTGAATATATTTTCAAATGTAATTTATTCCTGAGATGGAAAAACTGAATTTTCAGCATCATTACTCCAGTCTTTCAGAAATCAGTCTAACATGCTAATTTGCTGCTCAAGAAAACATGTATTATTATTATCAATGTTGAAAACAGTGCTGCTTAAAATGTAATGCATTTTTTTTCAGGATTATTTGATGAATTTGAAAAGATCTGCATTTATTTGAAATATAAATCTTTTTACATAATCATGTTAATTGAATGTCCTAAAAGTATTAATTTCTTTCTTTCACAAAAAAAAAAAAAAGAAAGAAAAAAAAATATTTTAAACAGTAGTGTATATATATATTTCTTATATGCTTTATCTATTGATGACATGCATTGAAATTTTAAAAGTTGAAGAGACTTTAAATTGGCACATTAATGATAAATATATTAAGTTTTATATAAGTTTTATATGTCTGTTCATGGAACCCTGCAGGACTTGAGGCATTACCAAAATGCCTTTTTTAGAAAAGCCATTAGAAAATAAAGCAGTATTAATTCTCACTTGTTTTGGTAATTTGATTTAAAGGGTTAGTTCACCCAAGAATGAAAATCATTTTCAACAACATGAGGGTGAGCAAATGAGTTTTAATTTTAAGCTAAATAAAAATATCAAGCAGTTTAAGTTTAAGATTCTAATTTCTTTTATGCACCTAACCCAGGCTTTCTCACTTGCTATCACATACTGAAGGCGAGCTCTGCCACTGTGGCCCAAGGGAACCAGCTTGTTCCAATGAGGGCTTTGGTTATGCATGCATCATTATGCCAGATCTGACTCTGTTCTCATGTACAATCACAGATTGAGACATATCCTTCCCTGCTCATCTCCCTCCCGTACTCCCAGAAGGAAGCGGTGCGTGTTTGGAGCGCTGTCAGTATTCATATGACCAGCTCAGAGGAATAAATGATCGCCCTTCGGTTAGAATTGACATGTCTGGTTATTCATGTCCTTTGGAGGAAGTGATCAGATGACTGAGCCTAAGTAATGACCGGCGGAGACGTGCGCTCGTGCACGGGGCGCTGATGGATGACGAAACTCTTGAGTCAGCTGGAAAAGTAGCCGAAACTCTGGGCTTTTCATTTTTCACTGCAGCCTGTCGTTTTGCAAAGTGAAAGCCAGATCTTAACAAATTGCAAAGGAGCTGGATGTTATTAGCTGTCTGCAGTGGAGGTTTTTTCTTGCCCAGAATTTTTATGTTACCCGTCACTGACTGTGTTTTATGAGTGCTGAACATGATGGAGTAATGGAGCCTATTTATCAATGCAGATATTAATATCGCTCCAGTCCTTCACATGACAGAACTGTGTGTCTCAGATTAAATATGTCCTGTCACAAAACATCAGCATATTCTCCACCCTCACTCTTAGGGCATTTTAAACAGTCTCTACCCATAGAACTCACAACACTTGCTGTTTTCTAAAGTCATCTATGCTGCACTGTCATTGGCCACATATTAACATCAAAGTAAAAATTGAAACCATTTACTTACTCAAATACATGTGTACAGTGCTGTGCATGTTATTCCAAAAAAAAAAAAAAAAAGGATAATCAAAATGTTAATACATTGTTCCACCTTTGAAACAACCTTTCTGTTTACTTAATATCAACAAGACATTGGTTAATGAAAATCAATAGACAAAGGGCAATATAGGTGTTGGTTTAGGTAACAGCTTTTCTGAAATCTTGGCAAAAGTTGCTCCTGCAAAAAACTAGTTAAATATAATAGGTTACAGAAATTATAGAAAATAATGGTCTGAATAATTTGGATTATGTGGAATGCTCTTGAGGGTGAACTTTAAATGAACACTTTTACCTAAAATTTTGTTATTAATAATTTCAGCTGAAATATAACTGATTATCTGAATAACTAAAATTAAAACTAAAACAAACCAAAAAATGGTTGGCATATTTATTGACATTACCACAACTACACTACTAAAACTTTAACTATGTTTTAAATAAACATATAAACTAATTCAAAATATTACTTAAAAAGCCATAATAGTATCTCAGTTATACAAAAATAAACACTAATGATGACAGAATTGTCATTTTTGGTTCTTTAACCTTCAGCTTCAATGTCAAAAAGCCTTCTCAAAAGCTTCCTTTTCAAGATCCAATCAATTCCTGATTGGATAATTGAATAATTCCTGAAATTAAGGTTTGTCCTCTATTTATTTTCTTTTTGAATATTCTGCTTCACTCTGAAATATGTTACATTATGGAAGAAAATGGGTTTCGATGTCATTTCATGTTGAATTTACAGGCGATGGCCTGCCATTTTTGGTCTTGCGTCAGGGATGAATACATCAAAATAAGTTTCAGCACGGGTGGGTCAGGGCAAACGGTGGTCCAGGTAATGGTGCTGATGGCTCATGGATTGTGCACGGCATGAAGGGATGGGGAGGACGCTTTACGACTGGCTGTGTCAGTCTCTTCCGCCTGAATTACCCTCTCATCTCTCCTCTCCTCTGCTCGGCACGCCGTGAAATGGCTTTCTGTAGGCCATTAGCTCTGAAGGAGCAGGGACGAGTGGGATGGAGGATACAGCATCGGCCTGCTCTCCCACCATGCCGTCCCAATGGCCTTCATTACGAAGCTTAACTCTGACACACATCACCCAGCATGTCTGTCAGTCAGACGCCACCGTGTTTATTGCTGCCCATCGTCACCCCAGGTGGAGTACAGCAAGGGCCCGATTCTTGAACAGTTTGCTGTCATGGCACACTTTCCGCACTTTTTGATGTCTTGTTAAGTTGAGCTTTAAGAAAAAAATGAGGATTTTGACCAGGATTACAAAGCTACAAGTGATTAGAGGCTTGGAAATGAATTTGGAAATGTTTTGTTCTGCTGGACGATGCTTGTAGTGCATGACTCAAACGTAATCACGCAGGATCATGTGTGATCTTAACAATAAAGGTCACACAAACACACACACACACACATATATATATATATATATATATATATATATATATATATATATATATATATATATAATTTTTTTTTTTTATTACTACATATTAATAAATCTGCCTTTTTTTTTTTTTTTTTTTTTTTTAATTATTGCTGTCATAATCAGTGAAAACCTAAAACTAATTTAAAAGGCATCAATTTGAGATATTTTTGTTTGTTTTTTTATTTAATGCAGTGACATTCATAAGTTTTAAAGTTTGGCATTAGTTCTTTTAGAGGAGAAAGAAAGAAAGAAGAGGTTATGCAGCATTTAGAAATCCTATAAAATGTCTGATATGTATAGCTTATGAAACAAACATCTGCAAATAATTTACATGCACAAACTACCAAGGTCACGTCTTTTCTGATGCATATGCCTTTAAATATGAACCTTACTATTTCACATATAAAAAGTATGCTGTGTTTTGATATTTAACATTCATTATCAATCATTATGTGCCGCCAGACATGTATGACTTGTGTTAGCACAAGTCGAATGTATTGATGGTATGTACTTAGCATCTAAGGAGGTTGATCAAATAGCATATTGTTCAACATCACTTAGAGCGAGTGAAAAGGACAGATTAATCTGCACCGCTAAAGGTTTCTTCATGAATAAACTCATTTATGGGTTATTAACATTTAACAAGTGCCATTTTCAGCCCTGCATGTTTGGTCGGCTTGAGCAAACTCTCGAGAATGTCGCGGGTGAGAGTTTGCACGGTCAGATCAAGAGATTTCTTTAGTGGCGCCTGCAGGTGAGGCGACTCTAATGAGTCCGGGGCCCTGCCCTTCCAGCACACCATCCTCCACCTCTCCCTTCCTCGCATTCATTTGTTTACCTAGCCTGCAGTGAGCTGTAAAATCAGACTGATTTCATCTCTGCGTTTTACATATGTATGAGCCCTGTGCAGCTCAGAGCGGAGGGATGAATACACACTCTCCAGAGAGAGACCTGCGGTGCCCCCTGAGCAAACACACACACACCCCACACAAACACTGGCCTCTGTGCCTACACACACACACACGATCACAATTAACTTAGTCATACACACCTACACGTATATCCAGATGTCAGAAAGGGGTTTTCACAGATACATGAAAATGTATTTAACCAGTTTGTTGTTGTGGTTTTTGTATTCTATTATTTTGTTGTTGTTGTGGTGTCGTATCTCAACAGTGTTTAGTTAAATAAAAATCCGAAATGGCAGACAAAGTCAAGAGGAATGTAGATAATTAATATACTTTCATTCAATCCTGCAAAGTATCAGTAAAAATAGCTCTTATCTAATCTAAATGGACTATATCACTTAATATTTGTGTATACTGTGCAGTTGAAGTAGGTTAGCAACATGCTAACATTAAAGGAACAGTTCATCCAAAAATGAAAATTTTGTAATCATTTACTCACCCTCATGTTGTTCAAAACATGTATAAGTTTCTTTCTTATGTTAAACACAAAAGAAGATATCTTGAAGAACCAAACAGTTGTTGGTCCCCATTGACTTCCATAGTAGGGAAAGAAATACTATGGAAGTCAATGAGGACCATCAACTGTTTGATTACCAGCATTCTTCAAAATATCTTCTTTTATGTTCAACATAAGAAAGAAACTCATACATGTTTGGAACAACGTGAGGGTGAAAAAATGATGGCAAATTTTTCATTTTTGGGTGAAGTGTCCTTCTAAGCTTTGTTAAAGTCAGCTGTGTTAGTTGTGTCTTCTGTGTGTGCTGCCTAATGTGAAATGTGAGAGTTGGCTTTGTACCACTTTCCAAATCTGTCACTTTTGAGGTTTCATGATAGTTGATGCTGCCTTAAAAGGTAGCTGCTCACTAGGTCTTGATACACACCAGAGCATCACGTGTATCACATACAAAATGCTGCATAAATACATTTAGGCTCTCCTGAATAGAATCAAAATATTGCAGGTTTTCACACCACCATGGCGCAAATCCAATGTAATTTCACCCTGGATTTTCGTAATGAACCTACATTATTTCAGGGACATTCCCCTGGAGCATCCTGGGGTTGTCTGGTTTACTCAAGGGTCCAATCAAGTGGTCAATGTTTGGCTGGTTAGTATGTTCTCATTAACCTTTTTTTTCTTTTTCCATTGTTAGCATCTTAAGATTTTAAAACGCATGTTTCCCATAGAGAAGAGTTATAAGCCACAAAGCAAACCAACCAGTTATGATGTGAATCACATCATTGCAAATTTTTATTTGAAAATTGTACACAAAGACAAGGTACAAGTATGTGTCCTTAACTGTGGCAAAGTTCTACAAACCCCAGTACCGTACACCATAATTTTCTAAACCGGTGGTGATTTCTTTTCAGAGTCATGTTTAATGTAGTTTTCCCCAGAAGTTCAACTGTTAAACACAATTAAAATAATGTGCACTTACGACTTTAACAAAAGCATATTCCATCGATTAACAACCTCTCAGCTCACAGCAAGTCTGACTTGAAAGTTTTATATTTATTGTTAAAAATCAGTACCCCTATGGAGATAATGAGCTGCGTTTTTACTCTTGGAAGCCAACTGTTGCATTCTATTCTATAGGAAATGTTTTACCAGTCTCAAAAGCATGAAATAGACTTAAGCAGCTTTCTTTGATATCACACTTCAGAATAGTCACCTGTAAAGGGTTTGAGACTTTCTACGTGGTACCTTCAGCCAATCAGTGTTGTGATGATGTAAATTACCTGCATGGTTAGCCACATGACATTAGCAGCCCAGGTGATTGGCTCGAATGCTTCCGTGGCCATGAGGAAAGATGGCAGATCACGTGCTTCCAGCCGAGCAAGTGTCATTGAGATGAATGGGAATGCTAACGGAGGTCTCACTCCAGGTATTATAGACCTCCTCGGGCACAGTGGTGATGACTCACTTTTTGCTCCGATCGAATCAGCAACCTTCCGGATACCAGCCTTAACTGCTGTGCCACACCACTTCTATATCTGATCAGCCCTTAAATGAGGGAAGTCATCATTGATCTCTTCGTCTCCTTTCTAGCCACAGGCTAGGTGTCTGGAAAGGTGGTTTTATCCTCCTCGTATGCACTGTTATCAGTTTCAGGTTTACGGGGTGTTCGTTTCATGCTCCTCAGTTTGTCCATTTCCTCCTGATTGGCTGGTTTTCGGTCAGCACGGATTGGCAGCTTCTGTCAGAGTTGAAAGCACAGATGGTGAGAGGGCAGAGTGTGGACACAGTTAGCAACATGGTGTGAATGCGAGGGCACAGCCAAATAATGAAGCAAATCACTGCCGTCATTACAGCGGGACAGATCCAAGCCAGATATCGATCCCTGTAGGGCAAGGATCCTTTCAATTTTTCTATACCAAATATTGAGATTTGAACACCTGTGTCAGATAGTGATATCTGCTCCATTTGAAGATAAGTTCTCTTCTTTAACCCTCCAGGCATCTTCACCGTTCTGAATTTCACCGTCATCGACATTCAAGGACGCCCACTTCTGTTACTCATGGAGTTCATTGCGTCTCGTGAAGGAGAGGCAAAGATAGAGCGAGGAAGATGTGTCTGATTGAAACCGAGGATATTTCCTCTTTCGTTCAGAAGCACTTCCTCTCTGACCCCTCGCTCAACTATCCTTTTTTTTTTTTTTTTTTTTTTCACAGGTAATGTGCGCCTGTCCTTTCATCATATATATTGAAGCCCCGAAGATATTTCAGGGTTTTTTTTAGACTGAGAGGAAAAATGTGGCTAATATGCAGGCAGGAGGGCAGCCGTTATGAGGACAGTGGAGAGAGAGAGGGTGGTGGCACGGCGAGCTGTGTATTTAAAATCAGCTCATTGAGACAGATGACACAATTTCACACATATTGCCCTCGGAAAAGCAGCCAGTTTTCCATAATGGCCTCAACCTTCATCTGTCAGGCCCTGCTAAATCTACTGGAATAATTTCCTCATGGATTATATGTCAGTATTTATAATTTATTAAGTTGCCTATATGTGTCAGGGTACAATTCTCACAGTCCCAATCCTCTGTCATCTTTTTGCTTTTTCGGGTGAAGAGGGACAAGAAGGCTGCGAGACAAATGGGAGAAGTCTCACCAAAATGAAGTCTCTGCTCCTGAATGTTTTATACGGGGTCTAAACGGCATGATCATTGTGCACGGTTTGACCAAATCCCATTGAAAGTGCCGGTCTTTAGTGGAAGGAAACAGGAGATGCTCCCAAATCTGCATGCTGAATGAGGGGAGGTTTAGCCCGTCTTTTAAGAGATTGCTCATCTTGCTAATGTAATGCGCACAGTTAATCTGGCTCTTCCTTGGGCTTGAGTCAGGCTTAGTCCAGGAGGGTTGGAGGACTGTTAGACTCCATCCTGTTTTAGGAAACATAATCTGGGATCTGGCTTTTTACCCCCTTCCCAAGACTCCCAGTACTAAATCCCCCAATAAGCAGCCTTTGTGAGCAACTCACACTGCCTTTCATGGCTTGATTACAGGGAACAGCAGGTATTTCAGGGCGAAGGTGACCCCGTGATGAATGTGGAGAGAGAGAGTGATAGGGCCAGTGCTGGTGTAGAATGTGGCATTGAAAGAATCGCTCACGCTAATTCATGTTTCACAATGAACTGCACAGTAATGTGACAAAACCGATAGGGGTGTCTGCCTAGGTGAGAAATTAACCAGGGGTCATGGCAAAAATGGTATTTTAAATCT
This sequence comes from Onychostoma macrolepis, assembly GCF_012432095.1. Classification (NCBI taxonomy): domain Eukaryota; kingdom Metazoa; phylum Chordata; class Actinopteri; order Cypriniformes; family Cyprinidae; genus Onychostoma; species Onychostoma macrolepis. The sequence continues at coordinate 33,423,399 of NC_081163.1, forward strand.
GGGGGGCACAATTGAAATTAGAATATAATGTTTAATTATATTCTATTAAATATTTCTAAATGTGGGTTTAGTGACTCTTCAGACCTGTAACTGATTGATATCTGTGTTCACCTTCATAAAGGTGAGTGATGTTGAATGTGTTTAGCTACTATAGAGTGTTATTTAATTAAGACTAAGGTTACACTTTATATTAGGTGGCCTTAACTATAATGTACTTACATCAAAAAATAAGTACAATGTACTTATTGTGTTCATACTGTATTGCAAAACACTATTGCTGCTATTGAGGTGGGATACGGGTAAGGTTAGGCACAGGTTTGGTGGTATGGGTAGGTTTAAGGGTGGGTTAAGGTGTAAGGTATGGGTCAACAGTGTAATTATAAATGTAATTAAAGAAATTAATTACAGATGTGATTACATATAGGTATTTTTAAAAATACAAGTACAATGTAAAAGCATGTATGTACGCAATAAGTGCATTGTACCAAATGATTAATTTAGATGTAAGTACATAGTAGTTAAGGCCACCTAATATAAAGTGGGACCAAGACTAAATATCATTATATTAAACAATTATTATTTGAAGTATTAAGGAGTTTTATTAAAATAAATTATAACAATTAAAATGATTATATTAATTAAATTATCACTTTTTAATTTATATATATATATATATATATATATATATTTATTTATTTATTTATTTTTTCTCATCAAGGATGCATTAAATTCAGTGTCTGTAAAAAGTGACAGTAAAGATATTTATAATGTTTCAAAATGTTACTTTTCTGTTTCAAATAAATGCTGTTCTTTTTAACTTTCTATGCATCTATGAATCTTTAAAAAATGCATTACCGATTCAATGAAAACATTAAGGAGCACAATTTTTTTTTTTTTTTACATCGATAATAATATGAAATTTTTGGGGGGTACCAAATCAGCATGTTAGAATGATTTATGAAGGATCATGTGAGACTGAAGACTGGAGTTATGATGCTGAAAATTCAGCTTTGCTGACAAGGAAACATTTATAATGTTAAAAAATATACATTATATAATTTAAAATACAAGTGACAATCAACAGTAGATTACTGTTCATTGTAAGATTTTTAAATTATGGTCAGTTATTTAAAATGTATTCCAGTGTTGTAATATCTTGAGCGTTATTTACAGCTACTTTTGTGTTTTATACTGATTTGATTTTGTAAGTAATAGCCTTAAATGCTCACGTTTCATTATTTTTATGTCTAGAATTATTATGTAGAACATGTGTTGTGTGTATACTGCCCTGTTGACACTGCCACACACCGCAGTAGCTGTATTGCAGTCAATCATTATGTGACGTTGTCATGTATACCGCCTCGGCTCTTTTTCACTCTGCTCTCTTCTTGCCCTTTACCAGATGCCAATGAGAAACCCTGACCCCAGACTGACACCCCGCTACGAGGATATCGAGCGACAGTATGCCTCCCTGCCCAGGTAAGAGCGTCCACTCATTAATCCCTTCATGACAAAACGAGAAGAGATGGAGAGCTAGAAAAGGAGAAGACGGAAAGGAAGAGAGGGGGAGAGCAGGTAGTCATCTGTCTCTCTCATGCAGAGCTGAATAATCCTCTTTAAAGCATATAATTAAATCTGGAGTGTCTGCCTTCTGAGGCCCTCCTATCCTGGGAATTCACCTGATCCTCTCTGGGGAGACGGCCATGCGGTCGCAGCTCTGTAACCCGATCACAGAGCGCATTTCTGGAGCCGCCTAAAGTTACGGCTGCCTCTTTTTCTCCTCCGTCGTTTCTATCATTCTCAATCACGTCTTTCCGTGTTTGCTGAGCCTGACCGACCACGACGGCCAGCGCAAACAAACAGGCAAGCGCACAGGCGTGAATGTTGGCTCGCAAAGTCCACAGCCTGTTTGCCCTCTCCGGTCTGTGTAAACAGCGCTGGTGTTTCTGTGAGGGTCACGGTTTATGAGTTTGGCACATGTAAGTGTGGATCTGTCATCACATGATTGCAGACGACTATAAATGGATAACTGATAACAAATGAGACATATTAAGAAATCTAAAACTTGCAAGTGATGAACTTTTAAAAGTGTTGGCGAGGCTCTCATTGAATTGAAATAAAGCACTAAAACACTTATAAAATATTTATCACTTTCCCTGCAGCATCATTACAGAGGTGAACTAAGATTTCACTCCCCCAAAATGGCTTATCGCAACAGATTTTAGTATCAACCACCCCGGGGTCTACTTTCAAAGCCATTTCCCTTCTAAATAACGCTCCTCACCCCTGTTAAGTCTCTAGATCCATTAGGGTACAACGTGTTTTTTGTGCTGATGCAAAAAGGGGGCCAAACATGGGCCAAAAACGCCTGTGGCAGACTCTCGCTTTCATTATTACACCATTCCGCAACTGGAAGAGTTTCAAATCTGTGTCCGGCCCACGCTGAGGTCACTGGTTATGCAGTCAACTGAAGGCTGGCCTGGTCGCGAAAGCGTGCAGCTTTTCCATGTGTGTCTAATTATAACCATTAGTGCATTGATACACCCACTTATTACCCAGTGTGCTCAGCTCGGGGTCAGCCAATCAGAAGCGCCGTTTGCCACCTGCCTCCAGATTATTGGATTAAGTGGGCAAGTCAAAGTTGTGATTCATTGTGTTAGGGCTTTCATTGGACCGTTTTAGTGATAATTGGGTGATGAATGCACAGATGGTGGCCCATTTCAATGAACTCTGGTCAAGAGGTACATTTTTGGAGCTGTTCTTTAGTGCACAAATCAGTCACATCCTATCCTTCACTTTAAAACTGACCAGTTTCTTTCTTAAGAAACCAAGAAACACCCCCCTATATCTCCCCTAGTCCCACACTCTTTGGCTTTTCTGCTAGTGGGCCTTCCCAGACCTCTTCAGACTGGTCACAGTGGTCTCATTGTTTATTCTGCCTCATGTTAGAAGACCTCTTAATGTGTCTTTGCAGTCTAAATGAGTGTAAAATCGGCTTTTGTCGAACCTTAGGAGAGCTTAAAAGACTCTGTTGAAGCAGTTTGTACAAATGTCAGTAAATTGTTCTCGTATCTTTTAGATTAGCCAGCGAGCTGTCAGTTTCAACACCGCAAATGCCAGAAAAGAGCTTGTGATGAGGGAAGAAGGTTACATTTGATGAGAGCTCTGAAAATAATGCCATATTTTCATTGTTCTGCCTGTTCAATGTTGCCCTGGCAACCAACACCCACCATCTGCGCGAGGCTGGACCTCCTCACCCCGTCCTCCGATTTCTCACTTTTTTTTCCTCCTTTTCCTTTCCTTCTCTGGTTTTCATTTTCCACTCCTTCTGAAATTCGTGAAAATTTGCATCCTCCTGTGAGGCGCGTCAGGTTTGTAAATTGTCGTTGGCGTCAAAAAGACATGATGGCTGATTGCTGTTCGGAGTCTCCCGCAGGTGAGCTCATAGGTGTCCGACAAGCTGCGAACTGCGAGCTTCTGCCCAGACCGTCTCCCGTCCAATAGCAGGACAAGCGAGCAAGCGTGACTTCTACAGAGCAAACCTCATTTAGCACCGTTCAGCCCCGCCGTCCACTACCACACCGGGCAGGTAGCAGATGGAGAATATTAGGCTAATGATTAAATGAAGCAGGCGGAAATTTTTTGATGGTTTCACTTGCTGCTGCAAATGCGGTCAATCATTACTCATTCAACGCTCAGAATTCGCTTCGAGGTTTTGGAATAGCTGGCCATTTGGCACCGTTTCAAGGAGGTATTATTCGTACTTGGGCATTCTCAGCCTGAGGATCCACAAAAAAAAAAAAAAAAATCCACAGCTCTATTTCAGACTTCACGAGAATGAGACCACTTAACCGCCTGACTCATCTTTGAAGACGTGTAGCACCCATCGCATACCTTTCATACAGTTCTCGCACATACACACGGACGCCTATTCATTTCACACTCTCAAGGCTGAGTGTTGTGAAAGAGTAAGTTCAGTTGCTCATTTTCACTTCCCTTTTGTTAAAGCCATCTGCGATGCAAAGCTTCAGTTACCGCCGATATTGCAGCAGTCGATTTAAGGATGAAATTCAATTAGATCTGGCAAAATAATCAGAGTTTCAAGTCTAATATTGCTCCTAATTTGTGTAATTACGTTTCTGAGGGATAGACACCTATCTTGTTAACTAAGTTTGTTATGAGAGCTGAATGTTTGGTTCGGTTTCTCCGCTCCCAATATAAGGTTGGAATTCTAACCAAATAATCCTGCCTGGATTTGTCGTCTCAGTGGGATCCTACCCGGTGTTATATGACAGCCAGAGGTCAGCAGGCCGTGTGTTTGTGTACGTGTCTGTGTGTGTGTGAGGGTAAGGTGCACAGTTCCCGAGGGCAGCTGAATAAACAGCCCGGCCTTCAGATGGTCCACGGTGTTACTTTTTCAGCCAGGTGCACTATGGGAGCTCTGATGTAATCTCCAAAACATGGCACTTATTTCAGGGCAGAGTCTGTCTGGGATAGCTAGGATGCTCTGGTTTGAATGTTTCCGTGTCAAAAAAATGATTGTCAGCTACAAGCTCCTCAAGCGAAAAGCTTTACAGACAGCCGAACACGACGGTCCTCGGTGACAACAGCAAGAACGAGATAACAGACGTTCACCAGACAACATTCACCAATCAGACACTGGAGTTGATGTTCCAGGATGAAGGTTTGAGGAGTGAACAGCTGGCACCTTCTGTTTTTTCCCTCTTCTCTCTTTGGTGATGGACGACCGAAGCGTTTATCTTTCATTATTTCTCACTTTACCTATATTGCTCTTTTGTTTTGGTTTCTCTGTCATTAAAGAGTCATTGAGTTGATAATGAAATCTCATTTTAAGAGGGAAACTTTGTTACCTTGAGTTTCATAAGTGCTTAACTGGGTTAGGAAGCCCAAATGAAGACAGCAGTCTCTTACTCGCTTTGGAATTTGGCTGATATGAAGAGCCTGAGAAAGTGAAGATGTCTCCGTGTATAACATGCTGGCTTATGGCTGTCATCACGGTTTGAAAGTAATGGTAAAACGGCCCAGAATATCATTTTGTCTGCATCTGCTCACTGCATGATGGAGAACTGGAGGCAGGTTTTTAATATACCTTTCATTGTTCATTCTGTGAAAGAGGATCATTTCAGTTTTTTTGCTATTTGCGTTGCAGGATTTTCTCAGGGGACTAATTTAGTCTGCACTGTTTATCCATGTGGCTATCAAAAGGGAATCATGCCATGATCATTTATACGTAATCATTCTGAATGACTTTGTAAAGCTCAAAATGTTTGTAGGCACTGTATGTGGTAGCTTGTCTCTCTTTCTGTGGAGCTTAGTCAGGGTGGATGGAATATTTTTAACACTTTTCGTATTTTGTTTGTATCATTGATTTGGAATCAATGATTATTATTGATTGAATTGTTTATTTTATCTGTCAGCTGACCAATCTGCGGCACTCAATACATCCCGTTGAGCGGTCTGTACTTCTATCCCTCACAGCCTTATTTTCAATCAAGTGATTAAATATGCCATCTACCCTGACTAAGGGCCATGGGTCCTCAAAACAGCTGCTCCCAGCTGTTGAGCCCACAAAACCATTTAAATAACTGCACATTAGGAATGTCTTGTAATTCCCAACCAAGCCTCAAAGGCAGTTGCACAGAGTCTTTAAACCAGGAGGGAAATGTGTCCCAGTGGGCCACATACCACTATAGCACATTTAGTTCGAAAAATCAGGATTTCACGGACTGAATACTAAATTCACTGCCATGAGATACTTAGACAAGAACGGCCTAATGTTTCTAGATTTCTTATCTTGATTGCTGATCCTCAAACTGCATGCCTGTACTAAATAACATGCTGCCACTTCCTGATTTCCCAGCTTTTTTTTTTTATTTTGCTGTCAGTCAATGAAAAAATTTATTTAAATTAATTGCGATTAATCCCACCTAACACTGAAGTTTTTAAATATACATTTATATTGCAATAATTTCACATTCAATCTTGAAATTAATGTACAAACAACATACAGTATATTTTTAATATTTGTTTAATGGCATCTTTTTTATGACTGAAGGCCAGTATACTGATACCAATGCTACAATATACTGATGTCTCTAGGAAATTGTTCTTTTTTTTCCTAGTGTTTAACCATTGACTATAGCCATTCAACATGTAAAGGATAATCAACGGCTAGCTGTGCATTAAACGGTTTGAACCACCCGACACGCAGCGGAGGTGCATTCAAATCGTTTAATGCACAGCTAGCCGTTGATTATCCCATTTATGCTATGGCCATTTGCCAGCATTCACATATTAAATATTTGACCGGAACGATAAAAATCACGGTTATTTTCATCTGTATTACTATTCAACTGTAACTGTGTGTTACTATGGTTACCAATGTTTATAGGAAGCGCTTTAATATAGAACGTGATTAAACTGACCTGGAACTACCTGTGCAGTTAAACGAATTTAATCAACACCTGCCAGCCAATCAGAATCGAGTATTCAGACAGACCATGGCATAATACAGTATAATTGAGAGCTATTAATTTTAACATTTATTAGACTTTAAAAAATAACGACTTCTAATTTAAGTAAACTTAAAACAATCTTCACATTAACCCATTATAATGAATGGCATATTTACCTGTTCCCATTCAGCAAGTAGGAAATATACAGAAATTGAATAGTTATCAAACACTAAATTCTAAATTAAATGTAGATGAATCTTTAAAGCTACAAAAGTTATTGATTTCCTCTTTTTTCTTTGATTAACAGACATCACAGCAGCTGGTTATTAGGTTATTTGGCTGCAATAAGAGCTGCCGGTGCTGAACGTGACATGAATCTGACACGCATGCTCGTTGTAATATGAAATGATACAGGCTAGAGCGCATGCCACTGTATTTGTGCATGAAGAGCACATACTACGAGCACAGTATAATGGCTGACAGGACAGGAAAATTCATTTTTACTGACAAATGGCCTGACAACGTCTCATGTGACCGAAGTGGAGTGCGTGTCTGAAAAGTATCACTTTTGATGAGGTTGTAAAGACGTTCTGCATCTAAATGAACGCAACTCTTATTAAGAAAAAACGAGTCCTGGTTTTAAATTGTTTATGTTTAAAATTTTGAGGAAAAATTGGATTACAATAGGGTTTTTAAAAATGGCAAAACCTATAGAAAATAAAATACGTCATATAAAATTTAGGTTGGCCTCTTAAGTACCCGCTTTCATTGCCCCAAAGGAAAAAAAAATGTTCAAGTGTTTCAGGCCTTATTTTGTACCCTGTTCATGGAAAGTGCCAGTAATGATTTCCAGTCTTGTTGCTTCCTCTGGTTTCCCCAGCTGTTGATCGTATTCACAGTGGAACATTCTTCACCCTCTAGGCCTCTTGTGTCCTACTGTCCCTGTAGACCGTCTCTCTAAACTGTAGGACTCAACATCAAGAACAGATTAAACCAGAACAGAAGTATAAGTGTTTTGTATTAGCCTGTAGGAGAACTATAGGTTTGAGAACAGGAAAGATTAATTGTTAATGTCCTGGGCTTGAGGTGAGGTCTTGAAAGAGCTAGCAGAACCAGGTGCAGGCAGTCACTGCAAATCTGATAATCTCCTACAGTAATGATGATTTTGGCCTTCACTTTGCAAACACACACACTGCTTATCTGGGACAGCTGAGGCTGTGACGTCACCTCCAACGATATAGCAAATGACTGACTAAGAGGGTCAGGAGGGAGTGTGTGCGTCCAGATGCCCGCTTGTCCCACTGGATGGGTGGTCACAGCTTTGGAGAGATTAAGATGATTTTTGGAATGCCTGATATCTTGCCCTCCAGGTCTTCAGGAAATCCTCCCTTAAAGGGAACGAGACCACAGTGAAAGAGTCGAGGGCCTTCAGACTGATGTTTTCCTCATTCAGCAGGAGTAACACGATATGTGTGAAACACGTACACTGACCGTCTTGCACTAAAGCAGCTAATTGATACTGCCATCAGACGGGAAGCTTGTTCGCAGACACGTCGTACACGTAAATAAGTTAATGGGGATGGTCTGGAAAGTCAAACACAACGATCCAGGCTCCTTAAGACATGTGGCATGCCGAGGCTGTCATTGATACTAGACTGAGCTATGACCGGAATGGGAAGGAGGGGAAGGAAGACAGCTGATTCTGCAGTCTGGCAAAAGCGAATGATCGTACTGTGCTCTGTCTGGTTTTGTCTTCACTCTCGTTCTCATTGGTCTCTTTCTGGTTGTCTTTCAGCTGAGGTGTAATATAACTGCTGGCTAAAGCCTCTGGAACTCTGCATTCAGAGCACAGCAGCGCGAGAGCCAGAAAAATGCGAATTGTGCTATGAAAGGTGATCCATGCCGAATTAGCGTGCGGTGTCTCACCTTACAGTGGAGATTATACCCTAATCAGCCAGTGTGAGGAAACCAGAGATGGCCAACTGTCTACCGTCTCCAGGGACCCTGACCGCATGTCAGTTCCTGTCCCAGACTTTGTATGTGCTTGAGACCTGTTAAAATGTTTATGTTGCAGGTCCTTGGTATGTCACGCTTGCCTCAGCGCATGTAACACAGGATCATGATACCAGGACTCACTCTCACCCTCCCTCCCTTCCTCTCATTCTCCACAAAATGCCACTGGCCGGATTAGGGGTTACTGTATTCCGTTATCTGTTGGTCCTCAGGCTCCTGATCCCTGCAGCATTTTAGTGTACAACCTGCAGACCCAACTCCTTAAGCTTCTCTAGTAAACTGACTGGTGGTCTACTGTCTACATAGTTAGCTAGTTTCTAAGGTAGCATCCTAACTAAAAGAGACCCTCAAGTGACTAATTTTAATCACTCTTCATAGGTAGCTTAACTCGGGTAATGATGAATCACTTCCTTAACACAAATAGAGATCTTCATGTGAACGCAGAGAGTTGATTCCAAAATATAAAACATTTTTTAAAAGAAATTAAGTGTTATTCAGCAAGAATGAATTCTTTTTTTATTCAAGGATGAACTTTCTGTTTCGAAGATTTCTATTTCAAATAAATTCTTTCTTTTTGATTCTTTTTTTTCTTACTCTTCATTAAAGAGTCCTGGGAGAAACTAATATTAATATTTTAATTAAAGCTGCAGTCCCTAACTTTTTTTGGTTAAAAATGATCCGAAATCAGTATTTGAGCTAGTACATGACCAGCCAGTGTTCAAAACTATCACCTTACTTTAGCCCAATTCACAACGGTTAGCTTATAATAATGTTTTCTAATTTGAGTGGTACGGGTAGGTTTTCACGGGAAATTCGAGCATGGCATTGCATCATTATGTCACGTCTGTAAACATAAAGAAGTTGTCCCGGCTACTAGGCTATCACATGTGAGGATCCTGCAGGTGACGGATCGTTTAAAGCCTTTTTTGATGGCAGATTGTAATCCAGAAAGGATTATGCGTTTATGAAACACATGTGAATGAAATTAAATTATATTCCAGTTTTAAATGTGCTTCTGATTACAGATAGCCTGGGATTAAACACGATTTGTATTTTAAAGAAAACCAGTTCGAAGGGAGCATAATTTGCTTTTTGGGTTAAAAGAATTTCTTAATATGAAATTCGAATGGTATGACAATTAGATATTAGATTGTACAGAAATTGAAATCTACACGCTAATACACACTATACTCATAGTCATGCAATGCTGATGTTGTTAACATTAATAATTTGAGAATAAAGTATAACAATAATAATACTTTGCACGGTTTGATGTGATGCGAGCTAACTGATCTTTAGATTAAATCACCATTGGTAGCGCAATTTCATGCTTTTTTCCTCCGTTGGTCAGAACAAATGTGGCAGACTTGTTACTTACTTGTTCAGATGACAATATACGATGAAAATTCTTATTTGGGTCATATATTCCAAGACATAGGCTAGAATCTGTGATTGCGAAGTACAGTAAACAATCACACCAGTGCGGTGACTGACAGCTACACATTCACCTCAAAACATTAGATTCATCCGTGCTGCAGCCGTGACAGAATACAGCCCACGCTAGCAAGATAATTCCACACAAAGCTGCAATTCCTCGTTTTCAAACAGAGATGGCGACAAAGAGGCAAAACTTACGGAATGCAGCTTTAAGTAAATATTAAGCAACTGTTTTCAATATTGATAAGACGACATGTTTCTTTAGCAGCAAATCAGCAAAATCAATGATTTCTGAATGATCACGTGACACCTGAAGATTGGAGTAATGAAGCTGAAAATTTGTATGTTTTACTGTATATTTGATCAAATAAATGCAGCCTTGGTGAACATAAGAAACTTCTTTTATAAACATTAAGAAATCTTACCGATCCCAAACTTTTGAATGGTTGTGTGTAATTGCTGTTTATTCATATTATCTCACAAAAAGTATTATATTATCATATATAAATTTAAAATATATATATAATCCAAAAAGGCTAAAAATGTCTCAGATGTTTTCTATTTGAGCAGCTCTCCTGGTTTTGAAACAGATCAGTTTGATAAATCTTTATTTTTTTTCCCCAGATAAAATTATACTTGATCATGGTAAAGTCATGCTTAACTCTTTTCAGATCCTAACTTTCCTTTATCTTTCCTGTCTTGCAGAAGAGCACCAGTCGAACCTAATGAGTATCCCATGCAGCCATGGGCTGGACACAGGGACCCAACGCACTACCCAAACCCACAGCCCGGTTACCACCCCAGCTACCCTCCCAGAGATAACTACCCTCGCCCTGTGGACCCTCGGCAGAACGACTCAGGGTTCTATCACCATCCTCCACAGCAGAGAGGCCCACTTCGACAGGACGTGCCCCCTTCTCCCACCATACCCCTCCGAGGCCCTCGCTTCGACACCATGAACCGCGGCGGCTACCGCAACAGCAGCCCAGAGCGCTACGCGTACGGAGACCCAAGACAGAAAAGTCAGATGACGGCAGCTGTTTAACCTCAACATGTGTTTTCACCTTGTGTACGATGTTTCTAGAGCAAACACCAGTGTGCCTACAGTTACGGACAGGTGTTTACATGTTTTTTTACTAACAGTTTGCTCTATACTATCCCATCTTGATAGCCAAAGCTACATCTTAGAGCCCTGACACAGCATTTGCAGGGACAATGATCCATATGTAACTCACTCCCACTCAGACGGTCCCTCCATATGTTTGTGCGTCTGTAAGATTAATGCTGGCCCTCAGATCCAGATATAAACACATTCCAGCACCACTTTTATTAGCACATTATTGTACAATCTTTAAAATGATCATTTGAAACTGTGGTATGTGTGCACTAATGTGTGTCTGCTTGTGCTTACGTGAAATATTTTAGAGCACTCCATATACTCTTTGAATTTAACTTTTATATAATGGAAGGATATTAAGCCACTGTACGAGATGCAAATCAACATTGTCATTCAGCAAACATCTTAACATGTTTTTTTTTTTACAGATTTGATCATGTATCACAAAAAAGTACAACAATTTCATGCTGAAAATCTTAGTCTTGAATATTTTATAAAAATACCACAGTACAACTGTCCTGTATGTGAAGTCATATAATCAGAGAAAGATTAAGAAAAAGAGGTTGTTTTTCAGGAAGAGGAAAGGAGAGTCCAAAGAACCTCTGACACAGAGGAAGGATGAGAACCGCTCGTCTTCCTGGGTATAGCGTTCCCACCTGAATCCACACTTATGAATGAGCTGCCTCTCCGTTTGTTTTAAGATTCTTTACTTTTTTGATAGTATTTCATTCATGTTTAATGATTTCACATGTATTTTGGTACAAAAGACTCTCTCTGCATTCAGAGGTCAGGTAACATGATAAATAAAAGTATTATTGATCATAGTATGTGATAATCATGTGAAACACGTATGTAACTTTTTACAAAACAGAATGATCTTTGCACCTAGTATCACTGCATACATTAATACTATGTTCAAAATGTTGTCTTTTATATAACACATTTTCAATAAATCTGCATTTGAAACAATTAGTCACTATTTGTCATTTTAAAACTGAGACTTCCCTTTAGCTGCATATCCATGGAGGAGAATCACTGCACTAGATGAACAGTCAGAATCAGAATCAGAAAGAGATTTATTGCCAAGTATGCTTGCGCATACAAGGAATTTGTTTTAGTGACATAAGCTTCCAGTACACAGAGACAACACAGACAATAAAAATAAGATGAGAATAAAAAATACAGATATGTAAATATAAATAGACAAAAAATTGAAAAATAAATAAGTATGTACAGTTGTGCTATAGATGATAGAATAGAATGAGATGCAGGGATGTGCTAGGATGGAGGTGGTAACAAATAAATATAAGGTTATTGCACATTTTTATTGCATAATGTGGGGAACATTTAACTGTTCATAATGGAGATTGCCTGGGGGAAGAAATTGTTCTTGTGCCTGGCTGTCCTGGTATTTGGGGCACTGTAGCGCCGGCCAGATGGCAAAAGTTCAAAAAGGGGATAACTTGGATGTGAGGGATCCAGAGTGATTTTTTGAGCCCTTTTCCTCACTCTGGATGTATACAGTTCTTGGAGGGTGGGCAGGGGAGCACCAATAATCCTTTCAGCAGTCCGAACCGTTCTCCATAGTCTTCTGATGTCTGATTTTGTAGCTGAACCAAACCAGACAGTCCCATAGTACAATCCAATCTCATCTCCCAGCCCCTGATAAAAACTCTACCTGCGTGTGTGATAATAGATGGCTGCAAATTAACACCGCCGTAATTATCAATTAAGATGAAGAGGTGATATGCATCTGTGATTATGGTCCAATTTTTAAATTTGAGATGAAATTCGGGGCTATTGGAGAATGAAGAGTTTCATGTGATAATTACAAAGGCCGCACACCACATTATCTGTTCGGGATTAATTAGAGCCCTGTGCAGAAGAGGAATGCTGGGAGAAAAAGAGACATTAGTGCATGTAAAGGAATTTGTCGAAAGGTGTGTCATTTCAGACCACTAGCGGCGCCAAATGACTTTACAACATTCTGACTGTTTTTAAGCAGGTTTTTACAAACACACTCCTTTTCTAACAAACAGATGGCTTCACCTCAAACTCATGCCATTGGCTCAGCAATAAATTCTTAACCACTCTTAAATAAACAACTCTTTCACTTTTCAGGGAAATTACCCAACAGGTGACTTTTATATAATCTTGTAGTAACATAATAGTAAAATAACAGATCATATATTAACTCACTCATATATTCAATGGATAGGCAAAAGTATTTCAATAAAAATTGGACAACTTCTCTTTTAAAAATCTCACTGTTGGTTATGGGCACATATGCGCTGCAACTTCAGAAAACACATGCAAATAGAAAAAACAACCAGCAAATCAAGAAAACATCTTCATCAATTTGACAGCAGGTGATGCAAATGCTCACAACACAAACAAATAAAGAAACACTGCAAATTCTCACAACACATAAAGATTTTTAATTGCAGCACGTTTCTTTATTTGGTTGTGTTGTGAGCATTTGCAGCGCCTGTGTTGTAAAATTGACAAAGTTGTTTTCTTAATTTGCAGGTGTTTTTTCTATTTTCAGCGCGTTGAGCTCTCTCGGCCACCGTAACATACACCTTTAAAGAGCCAAATGTAAAAAAAAAGTTAAATTTGTCTCCTTTATCGGTTGTTGGTTAAAAAAAAAAAAATCTAAAACGATGTGGCAGAAATCTGCCATGAAATGAAATAAACATTTCATCACATTTCATTTCAGACAGTGTGATGAAAGCGCGAGAAAACGCGCCAAAAGAGACAGCTCTTCTGATTGGCTGTGCGGTGTGATTGATTGTGTTGCGTCACGCCTTATTTTCGCTGTCAGCTTTTTGTGTTAATGATGACTTAATGATATTGTTTTCTTTGATTCATCTGTTTTTATGCCCACTAATTGTCATTTTTAAAAGGAAATCCTTCTACTTATACGTTCGAGGTTTGTATGTGGTTTGCTAGGTTTTCTTTATTCTTGTATGTGGATGGCACATTTCTCTCAGAGTCAGAAAGTACACCGCCATAATTGCCTAGATGTTCGTCTCTCCCAGAATCCATTTGGGATGTGTAATTATTGAAAATTATTATTAGGCAAAGTTTTAATTAGCATTTGAGGCCGTAGTAATTATACATTTCCATTTTGTGTGGCTGAACGCGCTGTCACGGCTGACAGAAACGAGAGAGAGAGAGGGTCCGAGGCGCTTGTTTTGGTGGTGAAGAAGCGTCTCTCATAGATGTGCTGAATGACTCTGACACACTGCGATCAAATTATTGTGCTGTCATTCGTGCCACACGTTCAGAGACTTACGGATCATTTCTTTAACACGAGTCATTAATTTGATATTAATTCAATTTGATAAAGCAGAAAGGACAGGTGATTAGGCTTATGCGTAATGTTAGAGAATGTTATTAGACTAAAGCTTTGTTTTTATTACGTTCCGCTCATCTCTGTTCCTCCCTCTCACAATCTGTCTCTCTCTCTCTCCTCGTAATTCAATATCAGAAAGTCTCTGGTTGAAGTATTTGCAACCCAAGCAGTTCTTTGGTTTGAAGATTTTATCTTCTCAAACAGTGCAAAAGGGACATTTTGTGGAGAACTGTTCAAATGTGCCTGTGGAAATGTAGTTTAAATTGGAAGCAAGCATATGAATGTTTTCTTCTTTTTGTCTATGTGTGAGTGAATGCATGCTGGGAATCTGATTTATGACAGTTGTGACAGACAGTCTGGAGTTGTTTCCTCTCTTCCCTCTGTTCGAGCTTTACAGCTTAACAGCAGCATAAAAACACTCATTTTAACTTTTCCACGGCTCTGAGCTGAATGTTCAATGTTGCCAGCGGTGCTTTTGTACTGTACTTACTGGTGCTTAAAACCTTACATTTGTCTTTTGTGAGATTTCAGTAAATACAGACGCTTTCAAAAGCCCAGTCACATTGACTAGACACTGATTCTTGAGTACGGTGACAAAACAGCCTACAAAACTGACAAAATAACAGATTATGTGCATTAGGAATTATTTTGAATCGGTTCAACCTGTACAGTGTTATTCACTTATCTTTGGGTGCAACCTCCCGCTTCTTCCATTTTTCTCACAGAATAGGCTTTTTTTTTTTCTTCTTCTTTTTTTTTCTTTTTTTCTTTTTGTGCCTGTTCCCGTGTCAGAATAATGTGTCATAAATCTAGTATTTATTTCAATGAACGAATGAATTGAGACTACAACATGCTCTCAGACTGATTTTCAGCTCCATCTTTTGAATTGTCACCACAGCCATGCTGTTGACAAAATAATCATATTTTGAAAATCACATATACTGTATTATATGCAGGAGCTATTGTGGATTCTGGTGTTGCTAGCTGATAGGATGACCTACTTAAAATGAGGGATCTAAAAATCCTGTCTAAAAAAAAATTATCTTTACAATTTGTCAGATTTTCTGTAGTTTTTCTCTAGATTTGTGTATATTTTTGTAATATGGGTCTTGGTCTGTTGTCAGGCAGTCAGTGATAATGTCACACTTTTCATTAAATTAAAGGGGTCATGGGATGCAAAATTCACTTTACAAGTTGTTTGAGCATAAATGTGTGTTGGAAGTGTGTGTACACATCCATCCTATAATGATAAAACATTTTTTTTTTTTAAATCCCTATTTTAAAATCCCCTTTCTCAAATCAGGCTGTTCTGAGATTCCTGTCAGAATGACGTAGTTCTGCGCAGGCCGCTCCCACAATAGTTGATTGACAAGGCCGTCTTACCTTAGACCCGCCCTGAGTGAGCTGTCATCCGTCCACCATAGAGTCAACTACGGTGCAGGGGAGGACAAGATGTCTCCGATTGTTGTTGGATGTAATAATGAATATAGCAGTCGTCAGTTACTCCTGACATCTGAGCCGCTGAAGATGCAGAGGATTAAGGTTACTTTAGTTTGGGAATGCGCCGATCCCGATCTGCCTAAATGTGTCTATGTTCGCGCGAATCATTCGTGATCCAGCCTCACCTACAGAAGAAGTGAGTATAAGTTTTTTTTTTTTTATGAATCTTTGCAAATTGCCTTTCCTAATAATGCGCTAGTTAGCCAGCTGAAATTTACAGTCTGCTCGTCACCCCACGGAAGAGAGGGGCGGGGTCAGCAGAGCTCATTAGCATTTAAAGCAACTAAAAAACGGCTTGCTGAAAACAGAGCTGTTTTTGACAGGTGGAAAAAGTTGTTTTTTACACTACCATTGAGAAATTTTAACCAAAGTATGTTATAGACTTTTCATTAAGACCCTAAAGAATCCTATCAACTTGTGGAAAATAGGCATCCGATGACCCCTTTAAGAGCAAATCAAATTATACGTTTGAATATTCATCTCTCATGAATTTACAGTTTAATTATTAAACTAATGGAAGATAAAGTCTAAAGTCTGTTTTGTCTAAACATTAACCACAGTTTCTCTTTCCTGGTGCACAATTCTCCTTCCTTTCCTCTGGAATTAGACCCAAAAGTCCTGGAGATATGGAGGACACGCGGTCACGCCATTGGCCCGATAGCGAGCCGATGTCTGTGCTGTAAGGCTTGCAGGAGTGTAAACCAGTGCTGACGACAGTATCACTGATACCACAGCCCTGAAAATTTATTCCCCATGAAGGTCACAGGCAGAGTATTAAGATGGCTGGCTCAGCCCTGTTAAAGCACAGTTGCATCTGGCCGGTATAAATTCCATTTCCTGTCCTCGTATCAGTCTAATGGTGCTTGCAAACACCGGAGCAGCTGTTTCCCTTCTGGCTGAGGTTCCCTGCCATACCCACTCTTGACCCAAACATATTGTGCAGAGAGCAGAGGAATGGCCAGAAAGCAAGAACGAATTAGAGCTTGGGAAAGAGAGATTTCTGGCATAGTTTCATTTCCCTCTCTATTAGGCCCTTCAGGAATACAATATTCCCTTTGTCTCTTGAGGTTGGCCCACATTCCTAGAGTGGCTGAAGGCTGTTGTGCTTTTTACTTCCTGTGGTCAGGCTAACTGCCAGGCGTCTTATGATACAGGTTCACCCAAAGCGTCCCGAGGGACATAGCCGGGCCTGTGAAAAATTGAAGACACAGTATTTGGCAAACAACTCGCTGATTTAGATGATGAGCCAGACTAGAAATGTTCTTTAATTCAGAAGAAGAAATAGAGGTATGAACGTGACATCTTATTTTGGAGTGCATGACTTTCTGCATCTAAACCAAGCGAGCTTTCATCACGTCTCGCACTTTCATCAAGGCTGATGTTATTTGTAAGGGAATTTGTGAGTTGATTGCAAAAGAGTCACAGAGGCAAGTTTCTTCATTCAGTCAAAATGCAAAGAAACAGGAACAAATTGACCTATATTCAGAAATCAAGCGTGATCTCATCTAGTTTGTTCTCGCCTGATTTATTCACTCAATCACTTAGATCACGCTTTTCTTCACCTCTCTCTCTTCCTGATTGTTGGACCGGTAATCCATCCATTTTCCTGTTTTTGTGTTTTGAGAGGAGTTTCTGTGGTTTGCTCTTCACAAAATGACTAAGACAAGCCCACAATCTTCCTCATACATTTTAAACACTGGAGTAGTGACTTCCTCAATTAATTAAGGCCAGAATGTGATGGAAACAGTTAATGTAACCTCAGCCAATCAATTTAAAAAAGACCCTGTTAAATGGTTTGATTAGCAGTTTGATGTGTTTCCGGACTGAAAATCTTTGCTGCGTGGGCTCAAGAATGCTTGTCAGTGGAGAAACTGCTGTTTTGGCGACATAATGGTATCATTACCACCTGGGTATAGTCATCTTAACTGTATAAATAACTATAAATATAAAGTTTCAATAATCTTTCTAATTCTATGAGAATAGGAAGTTATAACACTAATGACAGAAGAACAATACCACTGGAATCACTTTCAGAACTATTTTTTTCCCCCCAGTAGGTGAATAATAAAAAACATTGGCAACCATGAGGATCTACTCGACGTTAAAGAGCTCGAGCGTTTGAAGTAGCACTCGACAAAATTGCTTATATAGTTAATATAAATATCTTGTGAACAGGCCATAACTGTTGGAGCCGCCACCCAAAACCTCTAGTCTGATTGAAACAGGATGTTGAGACATACTGAAGGCAATCCAGTTTGTAATACCTTATCTAAAGATTATTGCGTTAATATAGCAGTATCATGCTCTAGATAATCAAAAAAGCATTTCCAGTTATGCTTATATATATTAACTTATATATTAACACCGTTTTTTATCTGTTAACACTCTGTTAGCAGTTAGCACTAGCTTACTTCATTATCATGTGGCAAGTGATGTTTATCTTGTTAGATGAACATTAAATACTGCTATGAATACGTAAAGGAACTTATGTAAGATATGAGCAACATAAAACATTTATGTCTGATCTGGAAAGTTTTTTCAGCTGTCAGTGGACTGAATTTTGCATGGCAAGGACAATTGATAGTATGAGGAGTCTTTCCTGAGCAAATTGGACAAATTTGTGGCCCATTTTCCTATAAAGGAAAAGAAAATACTTTTTAAATGCCTATATCATAAAACTGTTATATGCTCTGGTAATTTGAGCTGGATGAGCATATGGATGGCCTCAAAACCACTCTAGTTTAGATTTTTGTGTATGTGTAGAAAAATCTGGCTCTTGAAACTAGGACGTCCTGAACAGGAGAAAGATTCTTATCTATGTTTTTGGGCTGAGTGGACAATACCACCACAATCACGGCACTCTTCTCTGCTCCATTCTGCATCATGCAAGTCACGCTGCAACTAAAGCAACGCTACGCCAACTGGAGCCTACAGCTAATTGCTTTGTTTTTGCACCCCGTTACTACTGTCTAGGGAGCATTCTGTCTGTGTACTCCTGTACTTGGATCTCACAATTACTGTCAAAAAGGCATTCATTTCCAGAGAGGAAATTTTCTTTGAAAAAAACGCTTGGAATTTCTTCAGCTGCCAGTGACGGTGTAAATAGTCTGCGTCGACATGTGCTAGTATTTAAATGGTTTTGCATTAGGGAAGTTGAAGTCTAATCCAAAACCACTGAAGTGTCCAAGCGGAGTGATTTGAAAAGGCAAAGCCATTTAGATCTGCTCCTCACAGATACAGAGCTCTTGAGCAACCCTCAGAGAACTGGCAATTTACTCCACTGGAAGATCGCTTACGTTCTTCACACAGCCATTTGGGTGAGAAAATGCAGAAAAGGGATTTTCCACCACACATAATTTACAGCCTAGATTACCAACATGTGTTGTTTTGTGGTGCCTCATGATAACGGAATGAATAAATATTTAAATACATAAATACACAAAATAAAGGGGGAAATGCCTTCCACCGGTTTGGCGCAGTTCAAACCACACCGAGAGCAGGAGATGGAGTCGCTGTAGAAGCGGGTGCCGTTGACATGTTGTCGTACGGGAGCCAGACGGCGCGACTCTCTGCCATTCGTCGCTCTCACGCACTCGCCGCATTAATCCGCTCTGTTGGAGAGTCTTATCCTGTTTGTTAACAGGGTGTAAATTCAAATCCTCTCCTGGTAAAATGTATACAGATACACTTCCTGAGCTGGGTTTGGGGGTTTCTGGTGGGGTGTCCTCAGGAATATCATTGACGGCAATTGCCAACTTGATACAAACATTAGCTATGGCAACTTTCCACAAAGTAACGTGGGTCAGATCTGGCTGGGAGGGCCAGGAACATTGGTCTTCTCCGGTCCTCCTCCAAATGAGCTCATGCTGGAACACGCCGTGGAAAACGGGAATACAAAATAATTGGAGTCTGAATGCAGTTTCGGTGTGTCCGAAGTGTCTGATGAACAGAGCACCAGTGTAAACTATTCCACTGTATGTGTTCGTATTATAACACATACACAATACTAAACATCTCCAAAGTTTTATGGTGTTTCTGCAGCAAAGTTTAATTTGTTCCCGCTTAACTAAACACTCAATCTGAAACTGAAAGATGTTTATAACCTGGCATATTGAGATACATTCTTTTCAGCAAAACCAAGCAGACAGATCGTTATTGTATTCTGATATCTATTTGCTGTCAGTGCCAATGAAACGAAGCTAAAAATAGGTTGTGGACACAAATATTTAAGAAACTAG
Organism: Onychostoma macrolepis; assembly: GCF_012432095.1. Taxonomy (NCBI): domain Eukaryota; kingdom Metazoa; phylum Chordata; class Actinopteri; order Cypriniformes; family Cyprinidae; genus Onychostoma; species Onychostoma macrolepis. Next base: position 33,443,538 of record NC_081163.1, read on the forward strand.
CGTCAGTTGGTTTCGTAACCTGGCTGGTGGAATTTGACTGTAATGGTCATTCAAGAGGACTGCTCCATTTAGCTGAGTGTATTTTAGAGCTTATCTCACAAAAACCCGTTCAAAGAGATTAATATTCATGTTCAGAGAAGTAAAATGGCCTTTTTAAACAATTGGACAGTTGAAGTGAAACACTGCAGGACGAGGGACCGCTCCATCTTGTTGTTGACTCAGAGAGGTAAGTGGTGGGAACATGCAGAACCGTGTCCGAGCGAATGTAAACAACATGACACCTAGCACTGCAGCGCTTAGACTCGCTGGCGTTCCTTTCCCTCTGGCTCGCTCTCTTTCATACTTACGCCACCCGTCTCCCCTGCTGTTAACGTGTATGTTTCAGTTAGCAGGTCTGAGTAGGATGCATTGCAGCACAGTTTCTCCTGGATCCCCGGAGAGGGCCCATATGTCGCTGTACTGTAACTCACAGGGAAGTTTGCTGAACTTGGGCGTACATGTTTATGATTCTGTTTTGGTCTGAAAGCTCTGGCAATCTGCCAAAGGATGCGAATGAGATCTCTTCCATATCTCAATTGCTTCTCCAAGACAGTAATACGATTAGTGGAGATTTAGGTTTAATTCTTCTGCTTTTTAGATTTTTCTCCTAGTAATCTCACACGTCTCCAGATTCAGACTCTCGCACATATTTGTGTCAGTTTTTCTTAGTGTAGAAAAATCTTCATGTGTAAAGTTGTCACAAAACATAAATGCTTTATACTAAGGTTTAACAAATAACTGTCCTGAGATATCATGCTGGTCTTTGTGACAGCATTAGTCTTTGTAAATGGTAAAATTGATTTGATACTGTAAAAAACTGATTTATATGGAGCCCCACACATAATTTGCAGGAAAAAAATAGTAAACTGTGCACAAAATTTACTCATTTGTTCCATTGTTTTAAGTAAATTGTGCACATGATTTAGTAAACCGAGGGAACGAATTAGTAAATTGTGCACACAATTTTATTTTATTTTTTACCTGCAATTCAGGTGCGAGGCTCTGTAGATTCAGACTCTTTGTTTAGTCAATTACAAGGCTTTTAAAGCACTTTCTTCCTGTCAGATGATAGATGAACTTGGAGCTTGTTCCGTGAGTTTTGACAGTGCGTAATGTTCACGAGTTCTCATGTCAACAATATCTTACTGTCAGTTAACAAGAAACATGTTTTTACATGCCATTACGCTGATTTTTAATAGTTTTTTTTAAATGAATGTAAGACAAATGTATTTTGCCCTTGGGCTGCATCAAGCTCACATTGAGCATCTTGACACCATGTCAGGTATGTGTCTTGAGACCATAGGAGGCCTAGTGGACTTGTGAACCTTACTTTTCAAGCAATCAAATCACTTCCACATGCACTATTGTGCATAATTCAGCACAAAAAAAACTTGATGCAGGCAAGACTGTGCGCGCAGACAGCGGATTGTGCTGATGATGAAAATTAAGTTGTGCATACTGCATGCCAGAGTGGAACACAGACGAGAAATATACTTTTGGTTACTTTCCACTCCAGTGCTCTGCATCTTGAGCTTTGTGTGATTGTTCCTGTACACAGATAAATGTCCTAAAAGGAAAATAATGTGACCTAACAAGCAGAAAGACGAGAGTGAACATATGTACAGCTGTTCATCACTGGAGCGAGCTGAGAGCTTCAGTGAGCTTGAAAACAGATGTTGAACTTGCTTTGCTTGCACTTGACAAGTACAAAAACTTTGGTTTTATTATATGGCAGGGTTGTAGAAAGCATCTAATGTGTCTAATTTGGTGGCTAAGCATAGAAAAGAACAGTGAAGAAAAATAAATATTTCAGTAATACATTTTCTGTTCTTCTGAACATGCAGAAAGTAAGAGTGTTATTTGTCTGATTATCGCTGTCAGAACTTCACTTACTCACACAGGGCTCTCTGTCCTCTCTTCGGTCATGAATTAAATGTGTAATGTCTCACTGTTCAGTATGTCTCCCTGGCAGCTCATAGCCATGGAGTGAGTTTCTTATGTTTCGGTATAATGCCCATGTGGTGTTCCTCAGAGGACTGGATCGTATGGCCCTTCTGTGATGTGAGTAATTATGCCTGAGCTGTGAGAAATGATTATCACCTGGACGCAGATTGCATTTCAGCATCTCAGGTTCCTCATTTATGAGCAGTTTAACTCCTAATGCTGGTTTCTTTCACTAGTTTCACAGTCCAAAGTGTGTCTGAAATCCTGCTCTCTCTCTTTTTATCGATGCATAGACAGTCTGCTGATCTGTATTGCTAGGTGTTTGGTTACTCTACAAGCCATCCCTAATGCCCTTGAAACATTCCAGGTTTGGAATTTTAAACAAACATTGAGTGAGAGAGCGCTAAAGAGAGGCACAATCCTTTTAGAAAGTGGAGATATATGAGGTTTCCAACAGCAAACACACTGAGAGTTCCCGAGGCGCTGGGCCGTCACCTCTCCGAGTCTCATTAGGGCTGAAAAATGTCACCCTCATTAAAAATGCAATTAGACTTAATTGAGGTCTAAAGTAAAAATAAACGCCAGGGTCATGTTTATTATTTTACTCTCACCTCAGACATTTTTTCAGTCCTCACCAATTTTCTCAATTGGATTTCCTTCTTGAGTGTGTTTTCTTTGCCTGAGTGGCCTTCTCACTTTTATCACTGAGAGACTGAATTATTCTTTTCCAACCAAATGAGTGATAGCTTCATCATCTGTAATGTTTGAACACACACACACCCTGCAGTTACATTCATTCATATTGTCTTGCTCCAGTTCGAAGTGTGAAGGGTTTTTCCTTGCTTGGCAGGTTTACTTTTGGTGCTATCACTTCTGGCTTGCTGTTTCATGCAGATGATTGAAGTGAGCAAGAAGAATAGTGGTCTGCTATTTGACACACTCAATATTTAATGAATTACTTCAGGTTTGGTTTTGTAATTCATTAGAAATTTAAGTAGAAAATTGAATTAGTAATTGAATCAAATGCACACTCTCAGAAATAAAGGTACAAAAGCTGTCACTAGGGCGGTACCTTTTAAAAAGGTACACTTTTGTACCTATTAGGTCCAAATATGTACACTTTAAGTACTAATATGTACCTTTAAGGTTCCAAAATGGACCCTTTAGGTACAAACATGTACCTTTTGAAATTTCTGAGAGTGCATAACAACCAATTCTCAAGTACACTACTGTTCAAAAGTTAGTGGTCAGTATTTTTTTTTTTTTTTTTTACTTTTGATCAGCAAGGATGCTTTTAAATTGATCAAAATTGATAGTAAATTAATTTATAATATTACAAAATTCGGCTAAAAATTCAGCTTTGCCATTACAGAACTACATCTTTCCAACCCCAAACCTTTGGACAGTAGTGTACTGTATATAATATTTAGATGTAAAAAAATAAAAAAATAAATAATTATTGTAAATTGAAAAAAAAAAAAAAGTTTGCTGGAGTTATTGTGCAACAAAACATACAAAAGGAACAGTATATCCGTCAACTAAAATTTCATAATATTGCCACACCGGCATTTCTAGCTTCTAGAAATATTGCGAATAGACTGTAATTAGTGTAAACTAGTTATGTGAGTATTACTTTGGTTTTTTGTCAGTCTTGCCAGGTTGAGTTGCTTAGTGGATATCATATCAGCCCTCTGGGCTTTTAGTGGCAGTCGTGGCCTAATGGTTAGGGAGTCTGACTTGTAACCTGAAGGGTTCGAGTCTCAGGTCTGGCAGGGATTGTAGGTGGAGGGAGTGAATAACCAGCGCTCTCTTCCACCTTCAATATCACGACTGAGGTGAGACCCTTATGCAAGGCAATGAACCCCCAACGGCTCCCCGGGTGCCACAGCAATATGGCTGCCCACTGCTCCGGGTGTGTGTTCACTACTGTATGTGTGCACTTGGATGGGTTAAATGCAGAGCACAAATTCCGAGTATGGGTCACCATGCTTGGCCACACGTCACTTCACTTTATGTTGTTCAGGTTCTAGGAATATGTTCGCAGTCCTGTTGGTCCATCCATGTTGAAGATGAAGATGCCATGTTGAATTTTCACCAACGATAAATGAAATGCATTTGAATCACACACTGTCTCTGCTTTTATGCCAAAGAAAATGTCTCAGGCTTACTTACCTTCTGTCCCAAATCCCCTCCATAGGTTGGGCTCTCTGGCACAGACCTCTCTTCCCTGCATACCCAGCCATCCCAGGCCCTGCAGACTGTCAGGGAAGTACTTTTATTCTGCAGCGCTATCAGCACTAGAGGAAGACAGCGGTGAAATTTACCGTGAATCAGCACTGTGCGTGCTAATGTCTCAGATCTCCTCACGTCCTCATTTCTTGTCCTGAGAGAACCAGGCCGCACTGTGACTCTTCACTCCTCTGTAGTCAGCAGACGAGTAGGTCTCTTTCTCTCGCTGTCTCTCTTATCTCTCAGCCCAGTCACAGCCTCACACACACAAATCACTTTGCCCCATTTGAGTTTCCAAGGAAGGACTAGAAAAGACACACTTGACTGAAAGTTGGCTTTTCTAATGGAGACTATCTTTGCTACCCTACAGAGGGAGATGGTGCATTTTGTCTAAGTTTAAAATAGTTTAAAAATCATTTTTTACAGTTTTGTTTTAGTCTTAGTTTTTGTCTTTTCATGGGAATATTCTTTAAATACTAGGTGCATCTCAATAAATTAGAATGTCGTGGAAAAGTTCATTTATTTCAGTAATTCAACTCAAATTGTGAAACTAGTGTATTAAATAAATTCAATGCACACAGACTGAAGTATAAGTCTTTGGTTCTTTGAATAGTGATGATTTTGGCTCACATTTAACAAAAACCCACCAATTCACTATCTCAACAAATTAGAATACTTCATAAGACCAATAAGAAAAACATTTTTAGTGAATTATTGGCCTTCTGGAAAGTATGTTCATTTACTGTATATGTACTCAATACTTGGTAGGGGCTCCTTTTGCTTTAATTACTGCCTCAATTCAGCGTGGCATGGAGTCGATCAGTTTGTGGCACTGCTGAGGTGGTATGGAAGCCCAGGTTTCTTTGACAGTGGCCTTCAGCTCATCTGCATTTTTTGGTCTCTTGTTTCTCATTTTCCTCTTGACAATACCCCATAGATTCTCTACGGGGTTCAGGTCTGGTGAGTTCGCTGGCCAGTCAAGCACACCAACACCATGGTCATTTAACCAACTTTTGGTGCTTTTGGCAGTGTGGGCAGGTGCCAAATCCTGCTGGAAAATGAAATCAGCATCTTCAAAAAGCTGGTCAGCAGAAGGAAGCATGAAGTGCTCCAAAATTTCTTGTTAAACGGGTGCAGTGACTTTGGTTTTCAAAAAACACAATGGACCAATACCAGCAGATGACATTGCACCCCAAATCATCACAGACTGTGGAAACTTAACACTGGACTTCAAGCAACTTGGGCTATGAGCTTCTCCACCCTTCCTCCAGACTCTAGGACCTTGGTTTCCAAATGAAATACAAAACTTGCTCTCATCTGAACAGAGGACTTTGGACCACTGGGCAACAGTCCAGTTCTTCTTCTCCTTAGCCCAGGTAAGACGCCTCTGACGTTGTCTGTGGTTCAGGAGTGACTTAACAAGAGGAATACGACAACTGTAGCCAAATTCCTCGACACGTCTGTGTGTGGTGGCTCTTGATGCCTTGACACCAGCTTCAGTCCATTCCTTGTGAAGTTCACCCAAATTCTTGAATCGATTTTGCTTGACAATCCTCATAAGGCGGTTTGTTGTGCATCTTTTTCTTCCACACTTTTTCCTTCCACTCAACTTTCTGTTAACATGCTTGGATACAGCACTCTGTGAACAGCCAGCTTCTTTGGTAATGAATGTTTGTGGCTTACCCTCCTTGTGAAGGGTGTCAATGATTGTCTTCTGGACAACTGTCAGATCAGCAGTCTTCACCATGATTGTATAGCCTAGTGAACCAAACTGAGAGACCATTTTGAAGGCTCAGGAAACCTTTGCAGGTGTTTTGAGTTGATTAGCTGATTGGCATGTCACCATATTCTAATTTGTTGAGATTGTGAATTGGTGGGTTTATGTTAAATTTGAGCCAAAATCATCAAAATTAAAAGAACCAAAGACTTTTCTACGACATTCTAATTTATTGAGATGCACCTGTATATAGCATCTGTAAATGTAGTGTTAGTGTATTTTAGTCTATTTTACTTTAGTATAAAATACATATTCTTTTTTTTGTTGTTGTTGACTGAAATAACATTTTTGTTGATGGTGCTCAAATTACTACTAATATTTGCCAAAGACAGACCAAATTTTTATTTATTTTATTTTTTGTAGAGTTTGAAAATCTAAACATTTGTTATTTGATGTACCAAGCATATAAAATATTTAGATGAAGATAGATCTATGAAAATGATATATTACATAATTTTTTTTTTTTTAAATATGAAGTTACTGGTATTGATAGTATTTGATTATTAATTGTGTATTTTAAAAAACTGTTTAGGACATTGACTTATATGTAGTATTTTTTGACAATGGTTTATTCACAGCACTTTCATTTTTTAAAGGAATCATGAGGCATCCTTTCTGTCTCATCTCATGAATCCCTTTTTGTGTTAGTAAATATGTTGACAATATTAACACTGATTGAAAGAGAGTCAGTGATGTTCTGTGGGCATTCAGTCACATGGACATCAACTCGAGCCATATGTGGTGGTCAGTTCCCATACAAGCGGGCTGTTTTCCTCATCTCACATAATGAGCCTTGTTGGCTTTCATAGTCGTTACCCACATGGTCTGCTGTAGCTCATTTCAAAGCTTTCTGTGTAAACCCTCCACAGGTGATGAGTTGTAGAGGCAGTAAAATGCACTGGGCTGTGACCAGTTTGGACTAGTTCAAGTCCAACTGGGCCCATTATCAGACCCGCTTCACTGAATCGCCAGCAATAACAGAGGAACACTGGTTCAAACTCTGTGCTGGGAAAGGTCAAAGGTCACAATGATGACTCAAAACTGTGTTGACACCGGGGAAGTGTGGTAAGGTAATCATCCTTCATACCACATCTCTACCAAACGAAACTGTGAAAAATCATTTTTAGTCAGTATTTCTGTCACATATTCCAGTCAAAACAAAACAAATTTACTTGAGAAGCAAAACTGTATAAGACAAACTTGTTTACAAATAGGATTTTTCTTGTTTTAATTATAAACCTCACAAACTATATGATTTATGCTTTAAACAGGAAAACTATCTGCCAATGGACTAATAAAAATAAGTCGAAGAGAATTTCTCTCAAAACAATATATTACGCAGTTTTAACAACACAAAAATACTGATTAAGAGCAGATTTTTGCCCAAGCATTTAATTTGATATTTACAGTACGCAACAACCATGAAGTACCTTGTCATGAACTTCCAGAAGCCTATTTGGCATAGCAGTTATTTCTGAACAACCAGTCATTCACCACTTAGCAAGATTTTTGTCTTTAAAGATGTAAATGAGTTTAGAATGGAGCCTTTGTCACTTTAGTTGTTCTGCCGTTGTTTTCAGAACCAACTCATGACACATGTGGGGTTAATCACCTGATTTAAGGCCCCGATGTTAAGTCTTGTTGGAGTAAAAATATGTCCCAGATGGGTCATTCTATCATCTAATAACACAGCACCTCAGTCTCAGCTGCCCCCAAACTCATCCAAACACCTGCATGCAGCCGCACACCAATCTGCATAAGCTAATTACAGCTAATCACATTCAGTAGGAGATGGAACTGTTGAAAAGACCTTTAAAAATATTGGCACTGTTCTTCATCCTTGATGACGTTCATTAAAGAGAAGGGGAGAGTTAGCCCATGGTATTTTTGTTGTTCAAAGTGAGAGTGTTTCAGTTGGTCGGTGTGTGTGTGTGTGTTTGAATATGTTTAGTTTTAATTGCTGAAAGCAAATTTAGGTTTTAAGATTGCTCCCAGGTTGTCCAGAGTTCACCATGGCAACACCAATCAAATTCTAAAAAGTGTATTAAGAATCAGCCTCAGATTCATCGCCATTTTAATAAGCCTCACATTTACCGCTGAGGAAATAGAGGGACCACATCGTTGGCTAATCTTACAGTTATGTAGCGCCCGTGACATTTCTCCAAGACATCTCATTTATACTAAGCCTTCCCTGTGCATTGTTGTGTTGACTTTTTAATACAACCTCTACCTAGAGACCTGAGCCTTCAAAATAAATGTGTTGTTCAAAACAAACACAGGTCAAACTGTAATACTCAACCCATAAAGTGTTAAAGTACTCCCACGCAGACAGTACAAATATAGGATTATATCATTACTATATGTTTACTCACACTTTATAAGTTTGAATTATTTATTTTTACATGCATATAAACACTATTTTTGTTGTTGCTGGTTTTTTGGGTTTTTTTTTGTGAAGTCGGACTTACAGACAAAGATAATATGTACTCAAAAGCGTAATTATACTGTAAATGAGCAATGTTGTTTGATAAAACACACTTATATCATGCAGTACCTGCAGAGACATTGGGAGAATCACTACCTGTGCCAAAGACGCAGAAAAGGTCTGAAGACTCTAAGACAGATGAAGATTAAACTTGGAAAGATTTGATTACAGAGAAAATCCTGAGTAGAGATTCCCAAGTTGCAGGCAAGGTAAGTTGAGAGGTAAGGAAATTAATTATTGTGTAGATTGTCTATAAAACTCATGAGTATCAGCGTCATTTACATAAACTCGATCATGCTGATCCACGTCAATGGATAGCAGTGCAGCATATAACACCATTGTGTTATCGGTACTTGAAGTACACCAACACTATCTAAAGAACTATTAAATGCACCTTTAATGTTGAAATGATCTTCAACCCCACTGAAAATGTAATACAAAATCTTCTGGAACAATAAGGCATTGAAACCTAAAGGCTGAAAATGGTTGAAGTTTAATTTGGCACTTGCCTCCATGCGCTGGTTACAAATAGTTGGTGTAAATAGGTGTAAACACAGGAAGTTCCACTTTTCTGCAGCACCTCAGTGCTAATGAATGCATAATACATCCTTTTTCCAATTGCTGACTGGTTTTAAATTCAGTAAACAGAGCGCTAATGCTAGTTGTCAGAGAGAGGGAAAGATTAAAACAGCTTTTTTTGTTGGGACGACTGCAGGAAAACGCAAAGACCCTGACAGATTGATTGATCATCGTTTATGTTGCCGACACCAAAAAGAAGCAAAAGTTTGCCAAATGTGACCGTTTGATCTGGGCACCTATTAGCAACTGTGTTTTAGGATTGTGGGTTTCAAAGACTCTATTTCAGAGACTCGGTGTAGAGCGGTGGTGTCTGGGAGGTGAGAATAGATTTCATGTGTTTTCTATTACAAGGTGGTCATCCAGTTGGGACCACTTGGGCTTGGACAAATTGCGAAACCAAGAAAGATAAGAGATCTTTTCCAAACACTCGAGGACACAGGCGGCTCTGTTTCGTGTTGCTGTGTCCACACTGCAACAGACGAGTGACCTCTCCCACAAACAAACAGCATCCTTGACCTGCCTGGCAAACATGGCTGAAAATTGGCCTTTTTATGCTTCTCTTGTCTGACTCCTCATCCCAGCCCACCCTACCCTCTCCAGAGCGGCCAAACACACTATGTCACACACACCAGTAGTAGCCAGTTACACCGAGCTCTGTAGTCAGCATGAATACAGCCATTGATAACAAAACACAAGCTGATGTTGTTCAAAGCTCCCCGCCGCACAGAAAAAGACTCAAGGCACACATGTTTGGCAGCGGGTCTTTCGAGTGGTGCTTGAAAAACGTTTTTTTTATTGCTAGCTTTGGCTTTTGTCGCAAATAACATGCAATATTTCCCCCTCCGTGCTTTGGATCAAGATAAGTGCGGCGTGAGGTGCATTTGGCACCGCACAAGGACAACAGCCCCATTCTGACACAGTGAGAGATTTGACTTTCGCCCTCCGTGTTGTCTCAGTGGGCCAGGATGTATGTGCCACATAAAATAACACATCAGGGCTGCTATAAAAGACCTCATATCTCTCCATAGACACTAAAACGCAGTCTTGCGAGATGTCTGAGCGTGTGTGTGTTGGCATTCGGCAGTCGCTAAGCTTCTTAAAGGTGTGTGTTGGTTCCCTGGAAGCTCCAGTCTGAGGGAGTGTGTCAACACTTTAATATTCCAGGGTAATTCTCCTCAAATATCTCCTCTCATTCCCAACCACCGAAATCCTCTTAGCGGCGGAGTCGGCTGCATCTATTCACCACGTCTCCTGTCCTCCTCTCTTCCACTCTCTCTCCTTCCTCTTCTCCAGAGAAGAAAGAGCTTGTGCAGTGAGTCCTCTCTATCTAAATTATTTGTTTGCGTTTGTTTACTGAGACACACTTCTTTAGTGGCAGATCAATTGCTCATCGGGCTGGCTATGTGTTCGAGGGAAAGCCATTTCTCTGCCGAATCTCAGACAGATCGGCTGAATGTCAAGTGCATATTGATGCACCGCAGTAACGTTTGGGTCCGGAACGAGCGCCACCGTGACATTTTCTCACACGGGACTATAATTGACTTGTTAGAGTTGCTGTCAGGTACACAGGTGCTCACCTAGCGGGGTCAAATCTGCAGGTCTCCACCATCCAAACCCCTTGTCTGAGAGTCTGGCACGCGTTTACACACAATTTCAGCGTGATTGCAGATAAAACACACCCCGCCGATAGATACCAAACATGAACGGCACATCTGTTGCACATCGGTGTTCCCCAACGCAGCAGGAAACAACAGGAAAACGTTCCGTCCAATGAAATCTGGAATCAGGTGCGGGCTGCTGTGAATTAAATATCTAATCCCCAGCACTTAAAGTGTGGCTGATTCCCACGTACATTTGTTTAAAGTTCATGAATTATTTATACAGAAACGCTTTGTAAATATGTACATCAATACCCAGTGCACGCGCGTACACACACAGCTTGTCAGCATGATAAAATGAGGCTATTCAAGGTGCCCATTTTGCTTGTTTATGGCGGGGTGGATGCACTCTGTGCTCAGAATGGCACAATAATGACGGAGGCTCTTAAATTATGAAACAAAGGACGGTGTGCATCAATTAACAGCCATTTGCACAGACGCGCAAACTGTCTTGTCAAAGAGAAGGGGTTCGTCTGTTTGCTTATGCCATTGATGTGTGTGTGTGTGTGTGTGTGTGTGTGTGTGTGTGTGCGTGTTAGTTAGTTCGTGAAAGAGTGGTCATGTATCTCTGCGACTACAGGTGATCTTGAGACAAAAGTGGATGCTCGATCAATTAGCCATGTTAAAGACATCATCACGGGCTTCTTGATCTTGAAATGATCTGCTAGTTTTACAGTAAAGGGGTGTGTCTAACAGTCCCCCTCAGTGTTGATGCAGTGGGAGGTGTGTGTGTTGCTTTATCTGCTCACTATGACTGTGTGTTTGGAGGTGGTTCTGATCACTGATAAGGGAAGGTGCTGTTTATTTTTTTGACCCTGCACCCTGGGTGCGCAGATTAGTGGGGGGCCGCTGAAGTCTCCAGCTTTCTTAAATCTGGAAACACAATTCCAAGGACTTACCTTAACATATGTGGAAACTCATAGGAAAGCAAACTCACACAAGATGTCTTTAATATCGCTATTGTTTCTCCTAGACTGCAATGAGCTAAAATAGAGAACAAGAAGAGATTTTAATTAGATTGTAACGTTTTTTTCTCCTGCTGCGTCTACTCTAGCATTTCAAAAGAGAACTTAATAATGTCTCACTCCAGGATTTTAGCAAATGAGCCCACGATATGTAAGCAAATGTCAGAAATTTCAATATGAGCTAATACTGTATTTCTTGTCAAATCCTTCTAAGGTAATTATCTGAGCCACTCATAATGTTTGGCTACAACTGTCATTTGTTTCACTTTTAACACGTTATAGAAACTTTCAATTGTTTTTTAATGCCCTAGTTTCATGAACTAACATACACCATTAATTAATCTTAATCAGAGGTGCCAAAACTTTTTACTGCAAAGGGCCAAAAGTCCATTTTGATTGAAGGCCATGGCTGAAAGTAAATGTTGCATTAAATAAAATAGTGTAGAGTGGGGGAATTATAATGTCAGAACCCAGAAAAGTAATTCGCTGCTGGTTCCTTCGAGATTTATAATGTTTTTTTTTGTTTTTTTTTAATTTATGAGTAAAATAATGTCTGTGGTAAAGTAAAGTGACGATACTTTGATGTTTTGTCAAACTCACTCACACCCCAAACGTGCTTATCTAGTTACTTATTAAAAACATACGTTTCCAAAAAGTTACTTCTTGAAAATTTGTGTTTTGCATGGATGTGTGTAATTTATGTTGTAGAACAAAATGTTAAAGTACCGACACGTTATGTCTACCACAGGCTTTATTTTATTCATAAATGGAATGGAACAACCCCATTATAAAACACCAATGGGAAAATCTCAAAGAAACCAGCCGCATATTACTCTTCCGGGTTCTGACATCATACACTGTAAAAAATAAATAAATAAATAAAGTTGAGCCAACTTAAAATTTGAAGGCAACCAACTTCAGCAGATTTTTGAGTTTGCTCAACTTATTTTTGTGGGAGATTCTCAAATTATTGTTGTATAAACTTAAAACAACAAGTTGAGAAAACTCAAAAATCTGCTGAAGCTGGTTGCCTTAAAATTTTAAGTTAGCTTTACTGCTCATACCTCAGATACTCCATCAAAAAACATCTGTTTGGTTTTGATTATCATGTCTATTGCCCTAAAATGATGCGTTTTAAAGCCAAATCAGTTTAAACTTCTGATATTCGGTTTTCTGATTTCACACATCCAAAGCTTGTGCACAGAAAGCGGCTGTCATACAGCAAGTTCTCTTTCATGTCTTATTGCACTTAAACTGTCAAATGTTAAAAACACGCCTAAGTTACAAAAATACAGTCGGTTATGTCTGTGAAGGTAAAAAGCTGGGAAAGAAATTGCATGTTTATATTGGATCTGTGTATTAAGTGAGCAGTGTAATATAAAGTATCTGCAATGCTGTCTATGTTGTTAATATGACCCAAAAAATAAAATAAAAGCAGAAAATCACTCACTGCTCTTGACCAAATAACTTCTGTAGCTTTAATATGAAGACATTTCTTACTTGAATGCTGCTTTTAAATGCTCTAGCGTGAAGATAAGCATGGCAGATTATGTGCAGTTCGCTCAGGGCGGGGTCTCTGCTAATACGGCAGTGTCGGGGGCGGGGCCTGTAAAATGTAATGTCACATTTAGCTGATTCTGCAAACGGCTTGTTCTGAGACACTTCTTATGATTTATGGGGATTAAAAAAGGGAACGGGTGGTTGTGTACACACACTGCCAACAAACATTTATGTTCAAACAACATTTAAAAGTGAATTTTGCATAATAGGTGCCCTTTAAAATATAACTTAAAAAAAAAAAATCATATTATCTACATTTCAATTAAAAAAATTAAATAAAAAGCAAGAAATTAAGATATGCTTCAATGACGTTTTTTATGATGGCGGTTCCAATCAAGGATCATTACAGAATGACTTTTGGCCAACAGGCATTTCTCATCTTAATGTAATTTATGCATATTTTTAACATTTTAAATAGTATAAATTCACATTATTTAAAATGTTATGAATAACAACTACCCCTCTGTTTTGATGGTCAAGGATTACAATGATACCATATACAACAAACATAAACTGTTCAGATGAAGAGTAATGGTGAAATCAGCAATGATCATCACAGTATCACAGCATTTACAAAAGTCCATATTATGGCTATTATTTTTTTCTTTCTTTGATAATTAAGTAATATTTTATTCAATAATACATTAAAAGATTTTTTTCAAGAATATTATCATGTATTTCAGAGAAAATCATCTCAGGTAAGTGTATTTTTCCTTACTTCTCAGGCAGAGTCAGGTAGGCGGTAGTGTGACGGCAATGCTATCAGGTGAACAGTTAATGGTTAATTCAGTGACTTTATGAGAAGGATTACAATGAAATCTCAGAAGATGCAGAATAAAATTTCAAACATATTTCATGTAAACTTAATTTACAATCATTCTCTAGGGCCAGAGTTGTCTATTATGTTGTCCACAAGGGGGAAGCCAGGGTCCTGTATGCGGGCAGGTACATGCAGGTGAATTGCTAATATTTGATGTAACAGGTGGAATAATGGTGTATATGGTATCATATATATAATCCTTAACATAGGGGTAGACATCACCTTTTCTGTGTTATCATGTTTGGTTCAGGAGATAGGACACAAAATACATAATTTGGTTATGGCGGAAAGTAAAATGGTCGCCATGGCAATCATGAGTTTTTTTGCGATGGCTCCATTTGTAAAAATGTTTAGGGCAGCAAACTTTACAAGAGTACCAAGTTTCATGCTTTTATGAAAAAGTGAACATTATTTTCACATATGGACTATAAGGAATTTAAAGAGGAACTTCTGAGATCGAGTTGGTACTTGAATTAAACACAACTGAGAAGACCATTAAGTCTCCATAGCAACCTTTGAGCAATAACATTTTCCATTTCAAATTCCAGTTAATGCTGAAACCCAAAACATTACTTTCCAAGTGGGTAGTATTGTCAAAACACTGTATTTGGGCATCTGCACCGTTATTTCACACTCTGATAACTCTTATTAGAAGAGATGCCTGGAGATGCAGTTCCACTGAATTCTGTCTTGATGAGAGTGAAGCTCAGAGAGAGAGAGATGGGAAGATAGACTGATGTTTGACCGAAAAGCTTTGGCATGCCATCCAATCAGGACACATTAAAGCTGATGGAGTTGGAAAGCCATGTGTGTACATGTTTTGGGGGGTGAGGAGGGGGACACGGTTGGATTCGGCTGCTGTCATCTTCTTTTTGGGGTTTTTGAGCCACCCCTCCCTCTCGTGCTCTGTTCATCACCCCCCTCCTCTTTACAGTGCCCAGTCTCAGCCCACAGGACCGCAGTAATTTACCGCCGGCCATTTGTCTTTTGTCTGCCTTTTACAGCGCTGTTATAAAACTTGTGGTGTTGCTTATGCCATAAAAGAATAGAGTTAGAGCGTGCTGAGGCGCTTCATTAAATCTATTGTGCCATTTTGAGAAGCTTGTTCGGACGCTGCGGTAAAAGACAAAGACGGAATGGAATTACTGTCTGCTGTTGGTTTCCTGAGCTCATCAAGCTCTCATTCCCTCCTTCAAATAAATCAGACCTCTTTCAGTCGGTGTATCAGCTACCTGTCAAGTACCTCCCTCTCTGCTGCCACCTTTTCTTATGGAAAATGAGCTTTACTTTCACTTTTGTGACAAACAATACTGGAGTTCTTGCATCTGTGTCTTTGTGTTTAATATTTCCCTATCTTTTGCTTTTTATTTGAATTCGCAGGAAACACAGAGCCTGTTTCCATGTGTAGGTATGGCTACAAAACCAGGGATTACTATTTATTTATGGTTTGCATATTGAAGGGTTGGCGGGTTTGATCTTATTAAAGGATTAATTCACCCCATTTTTTACTCAACCTCATGTCGTTTCAGACCTGAATGACTGACTTTCATCCGTGGAACACAAAAGGAGAAGTAATAATGTAGTTGGCTGTATTTTTCCGTTCGAAGAATGTGACCTGAAACTTTAAAGCTTCAAAAAGAGCAAAAAGCACAATAAAAGTATATCATAAATAAGACCATATGACATGTGTGCTATGTTCCAAGTATTTTGACGTCACGTGACAGCTTTATGTGAGGAATAATTTGTTATTCACTGATTATCTTTCCCTCCGATGAGCTGTTAACTGTTGGAATTGGTTCATTGACTCTTGATTTGTGAACGAATCGTTCAGACTTGTTTTTGTTAACTGGATTAATTAAGTTATGATCCAAATCAATATTTATTTATTTATTTATTTAACAAATTGGACTTCAGTGCTTCTTATATACCAGAGATCTCAAGATTGTCAGTGAAAAACAACTTCAAGTTTAGTCTGTTCCTCGCACAAAGCTTGGCTTCAGGAGTCTTTGAAATATATATATATGTATATTTATTTTTATTTTTTTACATTTTTTGACAGCCTCAGTGCTCATTTAATTTTCATAAAACTGAAGAGAGAGGCACAATATAAAAAAAAAAATTATTGAATTATTCCTGTAAGCATGCTCTTTGTTTGTTTGTTTGTTTTTTAAACTTAAATGTACATTTCCCATTCCCTGCATTACTATGGAAACCACTTTCACCCCCCACTCCACTAAACCCTAAACTAATAGAGGGACATCAAAGCGTGCATTCAGAACCTCCCCAGGTTCCCTGCTCACCACACTGATTGTTCCTGAATCCATTCACTGAGCCCTCCGTCCACACATCAAAGATCCTTTAGCCAATAATGTGACTATTATGCTTCCTTGCAAAAGAGCACAAAAGCAATGAGGATTTAAATGGAATTATATTGGGATCTGTGTGTGTGTTGTTATGCGAGCTTGATTGTGAAACTGTGTCTGTGTGTATGTGAGATGCAGAGGCTATATTTTTCCCTAATACTCAAATCCTCCCCGGTCCGTTTGAAGAATAACAGGCAAATGCTGCTTGGTTGTGGGTAATGATGGTGTGAGGTGAGTTTGAGTATGTGTTTGTGTGCATGGGTTAGTGAGTGATTACATGGGTCTGTGAGCAATAGCGAAAATATCAGTGAATAGGTTGAACAAAAGTTCCAATGAAGGGCCTTTCATATAAAATGTACAGCGACACTGGAGCCAGTGTGCAGCACTCCGACACGCAGAACAGTTGCACTTTAAGTTTGTTTCCTTGCTTCTTCGTATCCTTCTGATCTGTCCTCCTCTCTATATTTATTTAAAATCTCAATCTTTGCTATTTGATAATTGCTATATAGCAATTTTTGATTACAGTCGTCAAAATTAAGATAACGCATATCTGTGTTGAGGAGAAATGACTGAGGAGAACTTACATAAATCTACTGAAAAGCACCTTGAGACCAATTTGTGAAAATTCATTCCAAAAATGCTTAGAATAGTTCATTCTGAACTAACATCGTCTAACATCATTTGTGACCCTGGACCACAAAACCAGTCTTAAGTCGCTGGGGTATATTTGTAGCAATAGCCAAAAATACATTGTATGGGTCAAAATTATAAATTTTTATTTTATGCCAAAAATCTTTAGGATATTAAGTAAAAATCATGTTTCATGAATATAGTTTGTAAATTTCTTACCGTAAATGTATAAAAACTTAATTTTTGATTAAAGATAAGAACTTCATTTGGACAACTTTAAAGGCGATTTTCTCAATATTTTGATTTTTTTGCACCCTCAGATTCCAGATTTTCAAATAGTTGTATCTCAGCCAAATATTGTTCACCCTACATCAATGGAAAGCTTATTTGTTCAGCTTTCATATGATGTATACATCTCAATTTCGAAAAATTGACACTTAAGACTGGTTTTGTGGTCCAGGGTCACATTTGTTTGCAGATTGATTCCAGTTTATGGTTTTCAAATTCATGCCTTTTTATATATAGCTTTTTAAGTGTTCACTGTATGTCCACTGTCACTATTTGAGCTTCAAACAGAACCTCTGAACTCCTCGCTATATCAGCCTGTATGACTCTCCACAGAGTAATCCAGCACACTGACACTGAGTCTGACACTGAATGAAGGTCATTTTGTTAAATTTTGTTAGTTTAGCTGAAGTCAATAATCAATAGCTCTTCATCATTTCAGTGAGGCTGTGATTTCCTCACTGGGTCACATTAATCACAGTCTGTTTGAATGGATCAAAACCATGAAGAAGAAACAACAATTAATCATGTCTAATTAAAAATTAATGCTAGCATTCAATTTTCATCATTCCTTCAGTTTTTCCACATCACTTCCTGTGACTGCTGGATTCCTAGTGTTGTGTGTGTTTGTGGGTTTTAGGCCAGAGGGTTTTGAGGGGTAATGGGATAAGGTAAAGCAGGGGGGGTTTCTGGGAAAGCAGCAGATGTTGACCCCCTTGTCTCCATCTAAGTTCGCCGGTGTGACGCTTCTCAATCAATTAGCTTGAGTTAATCAGTCACTCATATCAGATGCTCAGTGAACCATCTCTCTGACACTCCAATGCCAAATTGAATCTAAGGGCCACACGCACTCTCTCTCTCTCTATGTCTCTCTCTCTCTCACACACACACACACACACACACCCACTATCATCATCTCCTGTTTTTTTTTCAGCCCACACTAATATCTCACCAAGTCCAAAATCCGAAAGCTGATAAATGTTTAGATCTGCAAAGTTAGATCTGCAAAGTACTTCACTAACTCAGTTTACATATATATATATATATATATATATATATATATATATATATATATATATATTAGGGGTGTCAACGTTAATGCATTAACGCATGCGATTAATCTAAAAAATGTAATGCGTTAATAATTTTTTAACGCAAATTAATCGCTTGATAAGGTTTGACCCCAACTTCTTGCCGTCACTGCAGCGCGGAAGGTCATCTATCATTGTGTGATGAGGGTACAGCGAAGCAGTGTTGCCAGGGTAGCGGCAAGTGGGCTATTTTGAAAATACAGTCGTGGGAAAAATTACAGAGCCTTGGGTTGCGGTTTTTTGGCCTACTTTTATAATGTACCACGGCCGCCCAAGGTGTATATAGACAAATAAAAATTAAAATAGATCCTTTTACTAATGTGTATTATACTTGGAATGTATACCTGGCAACTTATGGAGAGGCGGTTGTAACATCACAAACAACGTGAGTTTCAGCCAGAGCATACATGTTAAAGTGCCCCCATTATGGGTTATGAAAGGTTCATATTTTGGTTTTGGGAGTCCGCAACAACAGGTTGACATGCATGCAAGGTCAAAAAAACACTTGTCTTAAAATATGCATTTGTTTTTTCCTTTTTTTGCTCATGACTCCCAAACGGTTCGTTCAATGATTCATTTTTCCAAACCCCTCCTTTGCGTGACGCTAATCTGTGTGATTGGTCTGATGACCCAGTCTGTTGTGATTGGTCTTCTGCGTGCAGCGCATGTCAATAACGGAACGATTAATGAAGAGTTATATGCGAACCAATATATATTTGTACTTTTGTGATTTTATTTATATAACTTCTTTAATAATTTCTTAAATATTTCTATTATTTAGGGGGATTTTACTAAATATTAACATCGTTGATATGCCAAAGTTGGTCAGTGCAATTTGGCGAATTCTCTCATCAGAAACAACAAAGTGCAGATGTACATGCGATGTAAATAAGAGATTAATTAATCATACACTGCAGACAGCTTCACTTAGAGCCCAACCGGAGCTTTTTTTAGAGTGCTCTAAAAAAAGATTCATGCTAAACTGAATTCAGTGATTTTCTTTGATAATGTAGGCTAAATGTTCTTGGCTCGCTGTATAATTTGTTCATTGTTGGAATAATCTTGCATGCTGCTTATATGGTAATTAAACTTAAAATGTATTTTTATTAAACGTGATCAGGTGAAATACAAATTCAGTCTTATTAAAATATTTTATGACATAATATGGTAGGCTACTTGCCTAAAACATTATGATTTGCGTGCAGCACCCTCAGCACCCCTAGTTCCCGCGGCCATGGGTATATGCGTTAGCCCAATGCAGAAACGCATTGATAAAGCACTGCAGTTTGTACACCAATGTATTGCTCTATTCTTTATCAGAACTCCAAATAATAACAACATTCAACAAACATTCACTATTCATCGACACATTTCTAGACAATTGCGAGCGAGCAGATATTGCTGTTAGCCGGTTAGACGGAGACCTACAAGCTGTGCAGAGCGAACACAACACACACAACTAAATACGTATTTTGCATGCTACAGTACAGAGTACATGACAGCAACAGTTTTAAAAAGAATTACTCCACTTTCAAAATAAAAATTTCCTGATAATTTACTCACCCCCATGTCATCCAAGATGTTCATATCTCCCTTTCTTCATTCGCAAAGAATTTATGAGTCACAACTTATCTAGCGAAACCATCTGTAATTTTCTTTAAAAAAAAAAAAAATGTTTATACACTTTTTAACCACAAATGCTCGTCTTGTCTAGCTCTGCAAGGCGCATGCGTACTTTGTCAGTGTACAACGGTTCAAGACAGGGTATGTCTAAAAACTCAGTTTTTCACTTTTCTACAACACTTTTTTCCTCCAACTTCAAGATCGTACTACATAGTTGTTTTACCTTTTTTTTTTTTTTTTTTGTAAAGGGTGTTTGACCCTCCTTGCATGTTTACTTTTGTTGGGAGTTTTTCGACATACCCTAACTGTACCCTAACGGATTTACCCTCACAGTGCAGAGCACAGCGTCTTCTTCACAGGAATCCCGCTACGGTGTTTGAGGGAGGGGAGGATCAGAAATAAACATGACAACAGCCACTATAGATTACATAAGATAATAAACACACGATTACTATAGGATATTTGTATGTGATTTTCTTGAGATGAATGTGTACATCTGAAATGCTCATTTGTGCAGCGATAAAAGGATATAAATAGAATATTTTAACAATAGTAAACGACCAAATTCCACATGTGATCGTAAAAGGAAGTTATTACAAACACTCGATGGTGGTTTGAAGTGAGTTCTGAGTAAAAGTGTACTATTAATCTCATAAATTGTCTTAAGAAGCATGATGCTAATGTTAGCTCTAATGCAGCTGCAGAACAGGTCCAATTCTTCTTCATAATGCATTTTGTCATAATACTTCACGTAAGGTCGCAAGAAAATGTTTTGTTGTATTTATTTAGAAATACTTTTGATAATAGTTGGGTAAATGTATACTGGGATTGAAGCGATGTGGCTTAGTAAACGTTTTATTGCCAGTTTAAAGGCTGTTAATGGCTGAATAAAAACAAAAGAATAATGATAAAAGAATAATAAGGATTATGTCTCATACCTGGCTGAAGTGTGAAAGGTTCGGTTTCTTTAAACTAGTTCGTCATGCATCTTTATTTCAACACATTTACAGGTAAATCCTAGTATTTTAAATTTGGGATTAATCATGATTAATCACAGTCCATGACTGTGATTAACGCGATTAAATTTTTTAATCGATTGACAGCACTAATATATATATACGGGGCCGTCCGGGGCTAAGTCCCGGCACATAGACTCCAGAGCTCGACATTAACGCTTCTTTAATGCCAGACAAGTAACATGCTTAAAACATCAATAACCAAAAATAACTATGTAAACACCAAAACGCAAGTATTATTCTGATTTCATTACATTTAGAGTAAGTGGCGAATAGTGGATATAGTATACTGTATATAATGCATCTGTTGACAGTATAATGTTGCGCTGCTGAGGCAAGGTTCACGCAGCCTCTCGAGGAGAAATCAAAACACGCGACACTAAGAAACTCAGCATACTGAGGTGAAAATTCAAAATGGAAAGTTTTTATATTTAAAATACAGTTAGTTAGGCAACATCACTCACCATTACAACTGTTTAATAGTTCTATAAACAGTTCAATGAGCAAATACAATAATATTAGGTCACTTACATTTTTGGCGGAAGCACAGCGCATCTCACAGCAACCATCCGATTCATTGCTAAATGATTCCGTGTTGAGTCAAAGTATCATTAGCCCATGCATAAACATCTGATGAATCTGCCGTTTGAACGAATCGTTTGAATGAACGACTCAATGACTATGACTCACTCATTAAACGCTCACTGGCACCTACTGGCGTTTTAATTTAGTTTAAAAGTATAATTTCCACCTTTCTTCTTTGTATATTCAATTTTATTTTTTTTAAAGAATCTCATAATTTAATGTAGTTGTAATTTTCAGTGTAAATGATTTAATTTTTTGTAACGTATAGATAATAACAATCACATTATTATAATTGAATTTATAGATCAAATGTAAGAATTTGAAATGAAAGTTAATGAGATTAGTGGGAAAATGCCCTCTATAAAGGTAAAGAAAAAAAATACCTTGGATAACATGTAAAAAACATGCAGATTTATAGCCTATGTCACAGCTGATAGAAAACCGATGAGAATTTTGCATTAGAATAAATCATCTTTTCAAAAACAACACACACACACACACACACACACACACATAATACATATATATTTCCATTGTCCTCATTTGTAAGTCGCTTTGGATAACAGTGTCTGCTAAATTACTAAATGTGTATATACAGGTGCTGGTCATATAATTAGAATATCATCAAAAAGTTGATTTATTTCACTAATTCCATTCAAAAAGTGAAACTTGTATATTATATTCATTCATTACACACAGACTGATATATTTCAAATGTTTTTTCTTTTAATTTTGATGATTAGAGCTTACAGCTCATGAAAGTCAAAAATCAGTATCTCAAAATATTAGAATATTTACATTTGAGTTTGAATAGATGACCATCCCTACAGTATAAATTCTGGGTATCCCTTGTTCTTTGAAACCACAATAATGGGGAAGACTGCTGACTTGGCAATGATCCAGAAGACGAACATTGACACCCTCCACAAAGAGGGTAAGTCACAGAGGGTCATTACTGAAAGGTGTGGCTGTTTACAGAGTGCTGTATCAAAGCATATTAAATGCAAAGTTGACTGGAAGGAAGAATTTGGGTGGGAAAAGGTGCACAAGCAACAGGGATGACCGCAAGCTTGAGAATACAGTCAAGCAAAGCTGATTCAAACACTTGTGAGAGCTTCACAAGGAGAGAACTGAAGCTGGAGTCAGTGCATCAAGAGTCACCACGCTCAGACGTTTTCAGGAAAAGGTCTACCAAGCCACTTCTGAACCTGAGACAACGTCAGAAGCAGCTTACCTGGGCTGTGGAGAAAAAGAACTGGACTGTTGCTCATTGGTCCAAAGTCCTCTTTTCAGATGAAAGTAAATTTTACATTTCATTTGGAAATCAAGGTCCCAGAGTCTGAAGGAAGAGTGGAGAGGCACAGAATCCATGTTGCTTGAAGTCCAGTGTGAAGTTTCCACAGTCTGTGATGATTTGGACTGCCATGTCATCTGCTGGTGTTGGTCCACTGTGTTTTCTGATGTCCACAGTCAACGCAGCCATCTACCAGGAAATTTTAGAGCACTTCATGCTTCCTTCTGTTGACAAGCTTTATGGAGATGCTGATTTCATTTTCCAGCAGGACTTGGCACCTGCCCACACTGCCAAAGGTACCAAAAGCTGGTTCAATGATCATAGTGTTACTGTGCTTGATTGGCCAGCAAACTCGCCTGACCTGAACCCCATAGAGAATCTATGGGGTATTGTGAAGAGGAAGATGAGAGACACCAGACCCAACAATGCAGATGAGCTGAAGGCCACTGTCAGAGCAACCTGGGCTCTCATAACACCTGAGCAGTGCCACAGACTGATCGACTCCATGCCACCGCATTGCTGCAGTAATTCAGGCAAAAGGAGCCCCAACTAAGTATTGAGTGCTGTACATGCTCATACTTTTCATTTTCATACTTTTCAGTTGGCCAAGATTTCTAAAAATCCTTTCTTTGTATTGGTCTTAAGTAATATTCTAATATTTTGAGATACTGATTTTTGACTTTCATGAGCTGTAAGCTCTAATCATCAAAATTAAAAGAAATAAACATTTGAAATATATCAGTCTGTGTGTAATGAATGAATATAATATACAAGTTTCACTTTTTGAATGGAATTAGTGAAATAAATCAACTTTTTGATGATATTCTAATTATATGACCCGCACCTGTATATATAATATGTATATATAATAAGCTCGATACCATAGAGCCCCCCCACATAACAAATCCCAATTTAACCCCTGTATATATATATATAAGTCAGTCATTCTGTTTATCTTAAACGGTCTTTCCTCAGTCTTTTCCTTTCCCTGTCTTTATTCATTCTCTGTGTGCTCAGAGAGCTGTTGCACCCTGCTCAGTTTAAACAATACTGTTTAGTGATTCATTACTTTAAAGTGCCCCTTTATCATGCACATTCATCTTCTGTTGTCTTATTGTCATTGGAAATCTTTCTAACCCTCAACAGAGAGTTTAAGATCCCTATTCCATAAAATACACTCTAAAAAAATTGTGCTATATAGCACTAAAAGTGGTTCTTTGGCTCGTAATCATAGGGGAACCAGTTTTGGTGCTGTATAAATCTTGGTGCTTCAGTGGTTCTTCAACGGTTCTTCACCGGTTCTTTGGCATGACTGAGGGGCTATATAGCACCACTACCATATACAGAACCTGTTAAGCTTCTGTATGGTTCTTCAGCGGTCCTTGGCCAGTTCTTTGGCATGACTGAGGTGCTATATAGCACAGCACCACTGCCGGACAAAGAACCTGTTAAGCCCCTTTACGAGCCAAAGAACCACTGTTGGTGCTGTTTAGCACCATTTTTGTTGAAGAAATACAATACAGTATGGCACCTCTTATGGTTCTACATAGCACCATTTGACAAAGGTGCTGTATAGCACCAAAAGTGGTTCCCCTATGATTACGAGCCAAGAACCACTTTTAGTGCTATAGCACCTTTTTTTTGTATAAGGTGTATAAGGTCTGTGGAACAATAAAGATTGCTTTAATTTAATTTTATCTGTGATGAAATGATTTATTCACACTTACTTTTAGTGCTTTAGTGAGAATTTTTGTTTTAT
Organism: Onychostoma macrolepis; assembly: GCF_012432095.1. Classification (NCBI taxonomy): domain Eukaryota; kingdom Metazoa; phylum Chordata; class Actinopteri; order Cypriniformes; family Cyprinidae; genus Onychostoma; species Onychostoma macrolepis. Next base: position 33,468,240 of record NC_081163.1, read on the forward strand.
ATACAGTAGAGGTTTATTTAAAAATATTTTATTGATTTGTGGGCTGTTGTGTTTACATAATATATGTTTGTGTACTGTGTATATTTATTATGTATCTAGATTATATATAAATATATATATTTTATATATAAATATAACATATTCTTCTTAAATATATACATGCATGTGTGTGTATTTATATATACAGAATAAATATACACAGTATACACACGTATTATGTAAACACAAACTTTTACTTTGGGTGCGATTAATCGTGATTAATTGCATGACTGCCCTAATTTATTTATCTTTTTTATTATTTATTATTTGATGAATAAATTTACTCACTTACTTATTACTTACACTTTTTTAAATCCAAAATTCTACATAATTTGCATTTATAAATATTTTCCAACTTTCACAGGCAGCTAGACTTCCTCCTCACTTGAAGCTGATTTTAGAGCATCTGCGAGTGAAATATGGTGTTTTTAATTACCAAAAGTAAGAGTTACAGCAACATTTGGCCAAACCAAAACAGTCATATTAGAAATATCATACTTATTCCATTTATTTAAATTTTGATGTGACTATTACAACAACTGACAAACAGTTTTATTATCTATCAGATATGCAGTGATGTAAAGTCTGCAGCAGAGAACAGGCTAAAACTCCATGTGTTTCAATTACATTTCATTTTACTGCATCTCGTAAGATCAGAGAAAAATTACCCAACAAGAAAAAAATGCAGATGTGTGAATTTTTGTGTTCATTACTCAAATTAATTACTCAGATGGTGACTCGCTTCGATTGCACGCAATGAACACGCAGCAGAAATGTCCTCACTGCATCACTCCAGCATTCACATGACACGCCATTTATTACGCAATCGCATGATTACTGTCTCAGTTTATACAGCATTGTTTTACGTGTTTACTTTTGATTAATCAAATGTTTACGATCGCAAGGCTTCTTACTGGGAAAGTACAGATTTGCAAGCTTGCTATGTCTGGGGTACGGCTGCAAATATTAATCTCAAACAGTAACGCACAATCATCAACTCCCCTCATTTATACTCATAACTCAAAGAATATATTACAAAAGTGCTGATATCAAAGCACTCTGTGGCTCCTGCTCTGATGTATGTTATGAAATAAGACTTTGCTGTCAAGGCTTTTCTGCCCAAATAGCTTAACTCCATATTCCTCCAGCCAATGAAGTCTTAAGAGTCTGAGAAGTTCCACTTCCTCATGCACAGGAACCCTAAAGTTTACCAATCAAACAATCAGATGCCTTTGCGTCACGACTCCAGATTGTGTTCTTTGAGGTCTGCTTCTGACAAGACACAGAGGAGATGAAGGGCGGGGGTTCTTCACTGAGGACAATCGCCTATTTGTCCATCCTGCTGGACTGGCATATTTACTGTAAACAACTGAAAGACCTCAACACAGATGGGAATGTTAGTTCCAAGCATGTAATTAGAGAGAAACTCAATAGGAAAAAAAAATAGTTTGAGGGCCAAACATCTCATTCATGCTGAGTTGTAGTTGCAGTGCTATTGGAGACCTCACTTAGGACAGAGCAGAGTGAGAGGGAGGAGACCTCAGTATTTGATCAGTGTTCCTTTACATTCCCTGGCCTCCATGCTTGCTTAGATCCCAATCAGCTCCATGGGATTCCACAGACTGCCTTATCAGTGTTAGAAACCCTGACCTCTGACCCCCAGGCTTATCAGTGACCAGTGTTTGAGGTGAGGGGAGAAACCCATCAGCGATTGCACTTACCCCAAGCGTTTCAATTACAGCGTTTGTGTGAATATGGGTTCCATTGCTCTGAAATAACTGCAGTTGTGTAATTAAAGCTAAGATTAAGAAGTATACAACAATCACCTAGAGAGGCACTTTACCTGTTACTCCTGGTTATTTGACAGCTCATTCAGTCCCTTCCAAATAATTGCCTGCAGTTTTGTCATATATATACGTGAGAGATGGGTGTATTCATTTATTATAAAATGAAATCCCAAATCAAAAAGAGGAAATTGTGTTTACAGATAGGCTGCGGTTAATACCGTATCCTAGAGGAGGAATGAGCTATAGTGAAGATAATTAGAGATGACTGAATATCATTTCTCATCGTGATTCATCAGGTTTAGATATTATTTTGTTATTTTATAAGGACGTGTCTTATTCCTCCGGTCCACTGTGATTTGGCTGAAATTCAGTAGGCTGCCGGTTGAAACTGTGCTGAAATGAAGCCTTACCGCCGGATGTATGCTTTTGATTCAGCATAAACGTACACGTTATCGTTTAATTTGATGTCAATAGACTTTAATTCTCCTGTTTGTTCCCTGATCCTGCCATGCTTTCATCTGTCTCCCTTGGCAGACACCTGCCCCCTCATGGTTCAAAGGTGAACTGCACCAGATACTTCTGAAGACTCAAAAGCTGGTTGTGAGCCTGATTTCCTGAATTCTGATAACTGCATTAATAACATTATTTTCTGTGATTTCTTGAACATTAGACGTTATATAAACATTACACCAATTAAATTCTGCCTTGTTTACAGGTTAGAGTATTTGCAAGGACCAAAACACACCGCTCCTGCTCATAAGTTGGTATTTCTTCAGGCTGGTTTAGCGCATGGAGACGAAAAGGCCTTGTGGGAGTCGGATGGCTTTGTGGATAATGAGAACTACAGTTTCCTCCACCACTATTCTTCTGTATGAACCCCAGGACACCGCTTCAACCTGCAGTGATAATCACGCCGGAGGCGGCCACAGCTGACACACAGCAGTAAATAGGGGAATAAAAGTCCGCTCCTGCAGACACCCGGACCTAAGATCTACAGCGTTCAGATTTAGGTTTACTGCACCCAGCGCGACTTCTGTACACAAACAGGCAGATCAGAGAGGATAGATGTGTGATTACTGGATGTCGATGTCTGTGTGTGGGCACTGGGTGAAACAGAAGCAGATATAACTCAAAGAGTTGTCTGAACATGGGGACATGCTGATGGGCTGTGTGTTTGTCCCCAGTAAATAGGCAAAGCTGAGCCACATTAGAGAGTCGCCCGTGTATATGTACTGCTGATATAATAATGTACTGTTCTTCTGTGCAGAGGTGAGTTTATTGAGGAAACCAGGGAGCGAGAATATCAGTGTGCGTGTTTTTGTATGTATCACTTAGAAAGAATGAGTAATGCAAGGTTGTGATTTAGCTTGTTTACTTTTAAATAATATGAATATGAAAGTCTTTATTACGTACTTGGCATGAGTGAATGTTAGTGATGAAACTGAAATAGAAAATAAAGTTTCTGTAATTAAATTTCGATAACCAAGTCGCAGAGAAGTTCTTTGGCAAGTGAGCTGCTTCTCGATATTTCAGCCGAACAAAGTTTACATGTTGTTATTCTCGCATCTTTTTTGGGCACAGTAAAATGCATCCATTGAAATGAGTGAAACTTGTGAGGGACATTGTATTTGCTTTTCATCCTCCATGCAAGTACTGGAAGCTTCTCTGTGTTGATGCTAATATCCAGTAAACAGATTTGACTCTGGTTCCACTCTGGTTCTACTTTAAGCGTGTGTATCAGCTGCTTGTCCCAGTTTGGGTGTTTCTCTTCCAGATTTGATGTGGGCAGAGCGTTCCAGCTGTGGTACACTATTTAGCCCCAGGGCTTGCTTAGCAAGGGTAATTGGATCTGGGTGTTAATCTGTGCAATACGTCTAGAGCAGTCCACTGTCCACTGACAGTGAGAAACTCATTCAGACATTTGACTGCCGCAGGAGTGTTTTGGCTGGCTTACCAAAGAGCTTTGTCAAACTTACAAGGGGTTCAGAATGAATCTGCAGAAATGCTGACTTGTACCAGACTGAAGTATCATGTAACTCTGGCACCTAAATTCCTTTTCTGGCTTCTTGTATGTTTTTAGATTGATTTCAGGATTATCGTCTTCATTTTTAAATGTCTTTTTGGTGCTACCCCTTCTGTACATACCTAGGCAAGTGATTGCATAATATACTAAAGCTAGAACACTCAGTTCATCCAAACTTCTATTTGTAACTAAAACATGCCTGAATAGTAGCAAATTAGCATTTAGACATTTTGGTCCCATGCTGTGAAACTCTGTCCCTGATAATTTATGTTGAGTTGTGTCAGTTAGTACTTTGAAAGCACACTTTCAGATATATTGTACAAGTCAAGGTTTAGCTTTACTTGATGGTTGCACCACTTGACAGTTTTGTGATTTTTGAGAATTAGTTTAATTCAGTTCTCTTCATTTATTTAAAAAAATATCACACATTTTGTTGAATTATTTTTATGAATAGACATGCTTTGTTCAAGTCATGTGGATTAACTTTAAGAAAACTTGTTTATTCATGACTTGATATTCTTGTGATTTTAATCATGACGTAAGTTGTGTAAACATGCATGATTCAAAGTGTAAGAAAAATATTTTTGTGCTTTTTAGTTGACAGTTTTACATTTTAAAGCATTTCCTTATTTAAAATTTGTTCTGTTCTTGTTTATTTGTAGAAATATCACAGTTTTTTTATTAAATGTTTTTTGTTTGTTTGTTTGTTTTTATGAAAAGGTGTGTTTAGTTCAGGGGCCAGTTGCATAAACTGTTTAGACTAGTCTTAAAAAGTTAGTCACCTAATTTTTTTTCTTCAAGACTGGTCATAATTTTTTTTAATTCAGTTAAGAAAAGGTAGATTGGTCTTATTTGTATTGAAAAAGTCAAGTGAAGTAACCTTAAACTTCTTTATATTTACGGCTTCTTATATATGTATATGTGTGTGTATATATATATATATATATAATATTCATGGTATTTCATGACTCACACGTGATAAAGTATTTTAGTACGCTTTATTTTATGGTTGCACCACTTGACAGTTTTAGAGCATTTCCTTAACTTAATTCGTCTCCATCCTTATTTTCAGGTGGAGCAACTTTAAAAAAAAAAAAAAAAAAAAAACTTAATGACATTCATGACTTGATATTCCAGTGATTATATCATGAATGAAGTTGTGTAAACTTGCATGATTCATGGTGCAAAAGAATGCATTTTCATGTTTTTACTTACACCAACTGACAATTTTGTATTTTATTATTTTTATTTTTATTTTAATTCATTATTTTGTTTGTGAACATAAATATACATATATTTGTCTTCAGGAACTTTCTTCTTGTACGTTCTTCTTTCCAGACATAAACAGCTGTAGCTGTAAATGAGTAGATGTGTCAGCATTGGCTGCTTTTTGGCTCAAGCAGGACTTAAGCTCAAATGGCGTAAGAAGATGAAGTAGAGCCACTGCTGGGACCGTAGCAGGGACTTTCCTCCCTGTATGGTCGACAGGAACCTCAGAGCTCACACTCACACACACTCAACACTTCCCCCTTGAGGGTGAGAGTGTGGATAGCCCCACCACCATGCACAGAGGCTCCACTGTTCTACTGAGATCTCCTCATGCTCTGCCTGGCATTAGCCAATAAGATGGATGATCACAGGTCTGCTGTGGGTCGAGGTGTGTGTGGACAGCACAGGCCAGGCCTGTCAACACTTCAAAGGGAAGCTGTTATTCCACCCTGATCCAAGACCAGCTCTCACTATACCCAAACTCTGACCTCATTCGTGATAGGTGACACCACAAGACTGGTCTGAAGACAGTGTAAAAGAGCAACCTTTATCAAGTATTACTGTTGACAGGCCCAAGCCCCCAGTTCAAATAGTGCAGTGGTCTCAAGAGCTGAGAGATGGAGTCAGTACTCTCTGAGAGATAAGAGCATGGCGGCCTGTCATTGAGGTCTTGTCAAGTGATCTATGGAACTTCTCATTGAGTGGTTGGTGATGATGAAAAGAAGTCCAGTGTTAGAAAAACAATCATGTTTTCTGCACTTCCTGTTTCCTTCATGAGAGAATAGGATTCTCAGAATGATCAGCTCAAGCATGGCACAACACATGACTAATCATCTGACTTCAATAAGACGTGACCTGAAACTGACAAGGCATCAAAAGCTAAGAAAAACTTTCCCGTGCTTCCCCAGCTGCCTGCTGTCACAGTGTCTAGCGTGTGCAGAGCGTCTGCAGGGTGGTTGAAGAAAGAAGAGTTTATTTCGGGATCTGCAGGGTAATGCTGTGTCATTAAAGCCACTGTAGTTAGTTGCGGATTGGGGCCCTCATTGGCCCTGTATTGGGTGGATCTGAAGAGATCTGTGCACAAGAACATATCTGAGAGTTTGGGTTCCTCGCATGGATGTCGAAGCTTTGATGTGCACACAGTGGTTGGTGAGGTCTACTCTAGCAGTTCTTTCAAAACCCTAAACTCTTGCTGTACCTTAGTGTCTTATTTCTGTCTTCATAAGTTTTTTTTTTTTAAGTGCAGGGGGCCTAAATTAAAGGACTCTGGATGGGCAGAGCCAGAGGGACATTGCTCTTCCGAAGTTCTGCTTTCACTACTCCTTTTCTCAGTGTCCCATACATCCTACCACAAACTTCTGCTTGTCATTCTTGACTGTTGTTTTAACTGAGTATGTATGTGTGTGTATTTTCAACAGTGCATCAGTCACAAGGAAAGAAAAACATATGTTTTTAGTTTCTGTCAAACATCTGTCGTCATGGAGCGTTTACCATTGGATTGTTCAGTTTCTTGTATTTTTGCTCAAAGTTTGACCCCTATACCCTTGTTGATCTTTCTTTGGCTTGCTGTCAAAAACATTTGCATTAATTCAACCTCAGCCATGCATTACTATGCACATTTCCTTACCTAAGGCATGGCTCAACTCAGCATTTTCACTTTTCTGTCTAAAGTCAACCGGAGGGCATCAAAACTGTTACATTTCTAACATAAATCACGTATCAAGCTGTCAAACATAATGGCAGCTTATACATAATTATCGTAATTACAACAATTTCCTTCTGTTGTTCCCTTATGCTATTGCTAAATCTTGGTCAATGACGTGACACTTTTTTTTTGTCCAGATCTATTTTCGACCTGTTCTATGATTAACATGTTCTCGGTTTCTGAATTACACCATTTTGATATTTTGGGGGATTTTGTATGATCATTTCAAAAGTGTCTAGTTGGTGTAACTGTGTGGAGAAAAATCAAAAATAATATTTCACTATTTAATCTTCTTTTTATTCTTTCTTTTTTTTTAAATATTATGAATATTTGAAAAACTTTTTATTTTCACCAAAATCAGTGTGGCGTAACCAACATGCAGGAAGCCATTTTGTTAAGGTAAACCATAAAACAATGACAATATCACTTGGACTTTTTTTTATGAAAAAGCGTATTTTGTTAATGTCAAATGGAGTAACCACTCTAAAAATGTCTTTAAAAAGTAGTAGTTTTGTTACTAAAATAATTTTCTAAAATATAAAATAAATTTCTTAAAAATAATAATGATTAACTTACGTGCTCTCAGATGTACTCAGGAGGAATGTACTTCAGTACTATTTTTTTTTTTTTTTTTTTTAATGATGGTTACACCGATTGACTTTTTTTTTTTTTTTTTTATAAATAATATATAAATATTTTTTCCCAAAATGCATAAAGCCAAAACGAATACAAATATTGCTTTTCTAAGAACCTATCACACATGTTGTAAACTGGACATTTAAGGGATTTTATCATTTTGGACACCATTATTTGTCAGTGAACCATTGTTAGCAGCTTAAATCGTCTACCACCTTAAAGAAACTCTCCAAACCAGCCTGTGGTTTCGCACAGCCACGAGCGTTTGACGAGCCCGTGTGGCTGTGGGCGCTTGTGTCTCTCTCGCTCGCCTTTTTATAGCGTAACTGCGGGACTAGTGGCTGGTCTTTAATCAGAGACTGGAGAGGCGGGCCGAGGTGCTGACTGTAATGCGATAGCTGCGCCCGTCCTTAATGCTATTACATCCACATGCTGCTGCCGCGCAAGACTCAGCGCTCAAACGCAGAGACGCGCAGTGCCAAAGAGACAGCGCACGGAGTATCTCTATCACAAGACTTCAGTTACGGACCCTCTGCACTGAAGACCTTATCCGAACTGCCCTTTTCTGACAGTTTTCCGCCGTAGACGGTGTTTCCCATTCGAGCGTTTGGTGCTGGATTCTGTGGGGACGAGACCGGGAAACCCTTCATGTCAGTTGGATTTGAAGGCGAGAGAAAGCGTCGCTCACCTCACTCACTCACACGCTGCTATAGCTCGAGGAAATCAAGCCAAAATATGTTTTCGGTCTGAACTCTGGCTTTTAAAGAGAAAGTTGTTTAGTTTTAATCAGCCGTTTTATTTCGTTGTCGTTGCTTTTGTTTAGGATAATAACTGGAGATGTTAAACAGCCACGTCTGGGTTGAATTTACGCATCCAGCATTTTGAAGCACATCGAGAAAGCAGGCGGAAGAAATTGTTATCAGACTCAAAACACAAGTGGATACATCATCAGTGGACAAGAACATTTTCAAAGAACATCACAAGAACTTCAGCATTTCCCCTACACGCACTGGGTGAACATCACCCAGAAAATATGGATTTATTCACAAAGCTCTGTGGATCTTTACTTGTCTTGTGTGCGGCATTAGTTTATGGAGAGGAGGGTAAGTTTTTATTGTTTTGCCATTTGTTTTTATCTGAATCAGTTTAGGTTTCCATTTAACGCGTATGCTGTTATGTGTTATTGCAAAAGGAACTGCGACCACATTACTGATATTTCAGTTTCTATGTCATTTTGGGTATTTGTTTTGAATTCTGCTAAGGTTTGTCTTCGGTACCTTACAACTGACAGACAAAACGGCAAATATGCCATAATTAATAGCCTACTTATTACCTAAAAAATAATAATTATCTCAAAAAAGAGGGGGGAACCCAGAAAATAAGAAAACAAAACCAAAACGACAACACTAAGATGACGAGCCTCTCAGAAGATTTCAAAAGGTTTTAGTGTGATGGGTGAAAGCTCACCGCGTGCGCTGGCAGTCTCCTGCCCGCTGGAGGTGACGCGCGCTCGGCATGAGCTCCGACAGACGCCGCGCTTCATTCTGGGCTCCACTGCACGTTTTCACAACACTATTTTATGTTTGTTTATTTAATTAGCTGTGTAATACAGTTCATTGTTTTTTGGGGTTTTTTTAGGATTCCGGGTATTTTGCTCTCAAACGCACATATAAACTCTTGAGTAAATTACGCAGCAGATTCTCTTCATGCCACGAACGAGATACTAAATTAAGCCGCCTATCACTTAACCCTTAAACATGTAATATATGTATTTTTAACCTACAAAGTCGTAACTCATCATTTACGGTGTTTTTCTAGTCATAGTGTTCTCGTGTCATGGTTACTTAGTCTTGACGACTGTATTTGTGCAGCCGCGGGCACATGAAGCTCCTCCAGCGACTCTCATGGAGAATATCAGCGGAAAGAATGTATAGAATGTATATAGCCTATTTGCCTATAGGCGATACATAGCATAAACTACGTATGTTTGCATATACACAACTCGATTTTGTATTTTTCATATTTGAATAACCTTTATTTGACATTTTTACACTCCTCGCTGGTGTTTCTCGATTTGAAAGACAGGTTTTGCATTCAAACTAGATCTTTAGCAAGTTTTATTAACCTGCCTGACTGATAAAACTCACTTCAGCTACTGATACATTGAGATATTCTTAAAAAAATTCTTAAAAAAAAAAAAAAGTCCTGAAACCGTAACATATTTTCGCAAACCAGTCATGAATAATAATTACATTATTAACCTCGAAATTTGGGCTTTATAAATGAATAAACATATGTTTAAAAGATATCTTTGATGATAGAGTCGATGTGGTATAGTGCTTGTAGCCTATCTGTCTCGGGTGAGAACTAATGCCAAAAGGTCTGAAGGGGATTTTTAAACGGGGATTTTTACTGTTGTAGTCTACACGTTTTGCGTCTAATATTACGTATCACGCGATCATTCTATGTCTCAAATATTTATATATTTCTCTCTCGCTCTTGTAACTTTTTTTTTTTTTTTGCATGTTTTTATACTCAATTACTGTAAATATAACAATATGCAATTGCAAGCAGCCTCACAAAATAAATACATTTTGTCTGAATCATTAGTGTTTCTGAGTATGTATGCAAATAATGACACTACAATATAAATTGAGTCATTTTTCTGTTGGACCACATGAGTAACCTATTTGGAGGATTAGTTCACTCAAAAATAAATATTGTGTCATCATTTACTCACCCTCATGTTGATTTAAACTGCTCTCTGCGGAACACAAAAGGAGATGTTAGGTAGAACAGTTGGGACTGACAATATAAGTCACCATTCGCTTCTATTGCATCTTTATTACATACAATGAAAGTGAATGGAGACTGCTGAAGTGTCCTTTTGTGTTTCATGGAAGAAAGTCGTTAGGGTGACTACATTAGGACAGAAGTGTAGTTTTGAGTAAACTGTTCCTTTTAAGTTTTTGTTAGGTCTCTTTTTACTCTTCAGTAAAGTTCTTTTGGACTAGCATTAGCTTTATTTTCCAACCAAATGTCGACGGCAGTGCTGCCAGACTCAACAGATCTGTGTTGGGATCTGCACCTGATCCAAGAGAGAGCTCTCCACAGGGGTCCTTCTAAAAGCCCAGCTATCTTTCCAACACAACAACAGTGCCTTAATTAGTCCTGTTAAGCTTCAGACGGTCTGAATCAGATGGATGAATGGTTTTGAGAGAGGGAGAATGGCTTAACCATCTACTGCTGGGACAGGAAGCCCTGCTGAAGTGAGCTGGACTCAGCAGCTGATGAAGCACACGCTAAACGATAGGGGGGCTGAAGCCTCTTATTCTAGTGCGGACAGAATGTAATAAGGCAGAACTCTAAGTGTCTCATCACTGCGATTAAATATCAGCTATTCATCAGCAGACGTTCACTCAGTGAAAATGAGAAACCTTATTGACTTCCGCCAGTCAGCTGCTGATATTTTCCAGCTCCTCTCCCGTGGTGGCGGTTAAGGCTGCCGAGCAGATGAGCCGTGTGTGGTGATAGCATGCGGATGCATGTGAATCTTCATGTTTGAGCCTGAAAGACAGCATGTCCGGATGCTCTTCCATATTTTCCCGGTGTACCTACTGGTACAAGCGCAAAGAGCATGTTGTTGGCAAAGCCTTGGCCACCTGCGCCTGGAGGCAACGCTGCGATTGATTACATGCTTATGCAGCTGTGCAGACACACCTGACCACCTGCAGATCCCCAACATGCTCCAGAGAAACTGCAGCTACTGGAGCAAACTCAACGGGTAGCCGCTTTGAAATCGCAGTTTAGCACACATCAGTATCCCGATAGAGACCGCCGCGTGTCGTGCCGAATTTCTGAGGGAATATGAGAGCAATTCTCTCCTGGCGCTGGTTGTTTTCCATGGCGTATGGAGTGAATGGGATCTCTTTAAAGTTTCATCGGATCCCTGCTAAGCCCATTTGTCATGTTCGTTTTCTGCTGTTCAGTGGCCCCGAGCTTATTTCATTTTCCATGCGCACATCTTTGGTTTTATAGGCGATTGGTTCTGAGTTTCACTTTTGAGTTGTTCATCCAGCTCTTAATGTGAGTCACCTGCTTTTAGTCTGTTAGAGCTTCACTTTCTATGTGTGTGTGTAGCGTTAGGTTTCGTCCAGCAGCACCTCCTCTGAGCCCTTTATACTGTTGATGCTGATGAAAGGCAGATGTGGACTTTTGGCAACTTTTTTGTGTGTGTTTGAGGTACTCTGTATTCCTCTGTTCTAACACTGAGCTTGATACCAATTTCACAGATGAGACCAGGGTGATGCATTTCATGTCTAATCTCTTCAGATTACATACATCCCAGTGCCTTCTGCAGAATAAGGAGCCATGAATAACATTTCATGTGCAAAAAAGGTCCATTGGCTATAGCTCACATAGAAGTCACTTTCAAACCAAGCAGCTTTCTGTTGGTGGTTGCAAAGAATTCCTGTGACCAATGTGAATATGAGCAAAGCGGCCCTCATGCGAAACTCCCAATCGCACGGATTCCTATTGGACTGACCTGATTTGCCCTCAAAATTCCGCAGACTGTAAGTAAATGTGACCTGTAAAATTTGATCAGCAGTCCTCGAACCACAGAGTTTAGGCAGAAACAAATGCTTCAGTTTGAGTGATGGGCGAATTAGCTTCATATAAGTTTTTGCAATTTATAATCAGTTTGAACTGATAAACCCCATCATGTAAATCACTGCAGTTTGTTGTCATGTCTGCTCACTGCACTGTTTTTTTCTCTTTTCTGTCTCGTGTAATGGGTAATATTAGCACTCCCTCAGCAGAAAATGGGTCTGTAAATCAGCTAAAAGAAGGTCAGATATTTGTATTCGCGCCAGCAAATGCACCGGCACTCGCTCACTCACTCTCGTGTGGCAGGCGCTGGAAAAGTGCTGAAACAGTGCTATTGGGATGAAATTCAAAACAAGCAAGAAACCCATAAATAATGCAGCTCCATTCTCGTTCCCCCACCCACCTGCTCAGCACCGTTTACAGTTACTTATGGCCCTGAAGCGAGGGGGCCGGCGGCAGGCCTACCCACCGGCAGCATCCTCAATCCTGCAGGAAGCGAGGCGGGGAGAGACGTCTCGTATGTGAAGAGAGCAGAGGAGCGGGGTTGTGTGAATTGACAAAGTACCGACACCGGAATCTCTGACAGGATGAAATCTGTGACTGTTGTTGTGTGTACTCAGCAGAACACGGTTGTGTCAAATAGTGAGTGTTGTGTACTGAGTCTTATGCTAAGTGAGGATGGAAGATGCTATTGATTTGCCCAACAATCAAAGATATTGATTGGTTCGGCCAAGATTTGATTTTGTGAATTGAAGGAGCTCTATTAGTACATACAGTTTCTATTGAACAGTGTGATGTTCTGCTGTATTGTGGGAAGGGATATCATGGTGGGCCGACACTGAGCTCAACTTTGGACAGTGTATCATTTATTGTCCCAAATAATGCAGGGTCAATTTCCAGGAGCATGCAGTAATTTTTTGTTTGTTGCACTGGCTGGTCTTAGACTTACACTGACACCTAGTGGTGTGGATGTATAATTTGTGCAGATATTTTTAGTTAAAGGTGCTGTATGTAAGTTTTTGACTCTACTAAAGCATAAAAATACCATAATGTGTTTGCAGATATTTAAGAAACATGCTAAGTTAACATACTTGTTTATCTGAAAAACAATGCTACAGTCAGTTATTCTCCTTTGAAAATGTGCGTTCCGGGCCGGAATGTCAGTCTCTGTTTTGGTTTGGGAAACCCGCCCACTGCCAGTTTACCCAACTGTATTTCGGCACCCTGGGTTGCCAGTTGGTGGAAAACACATCATGTGCGCTCGTTCCTGTTGGTGTCGTTAATCTGGCAACCTGTGTGTGCCTCAAGTCTGAGGAGGAGGGGCACCTCTCCAATATTTTGAATTTGGACTGCAATACCTAGTTCAACCGCTAGGTGTCAATCCTACATACAGCACCTTTAATGTTGGCATTTTAAAAATTGGTTCTGTCAGGATTTGATTTTGTCAATCGAAGGAGCTCTATTAGTAGATTCAGTTTCTATTGAACAGTGTGATGTTTTTAGTTTTTATAGTTTTTTTTGGTATGCCAGCACTGTGAGCACAACTTTGGACAGTTTATTATTTACAGATTCAATTACTATAGGTAATTTTACAGTTGAACACAGTAATTTGTTTTGTTGTGCTGGCTCGTAAGGCAGTTGCGTGGGACTTTTACTGACACCTAGTGGTGTGGATGTAGGATTTGCACATTGTTTATTTGCACATCTGTTCCATGTAAAATTAAAAAAGCTATTATTAGCTTTTATTATTCATCTTATGTGAGTGGACATGTTTTAAACACAAGAACTGTTCATTTCTTTGTTTTCTGAAAGCTTTTTAGTAGTGTATCTTTAAAAAGTTCAGTGAAACAAAATTGTGTTTCATGTTTTCAGTGTAAATAATGTTTCCATTCCCCAACACATAACTTTCATCTGTACTTGGTGCACAGCAAATCATCCACAAGAATGGCAAACACAGCCAAAGTCACATATATACACACATGCACACACACACACACACACACACACACTGTTGACTCTGGCCCATTCGCCAGGGCTGCATACTGCTGTGATAGCATGTGGCAGAGACTGTAGATGGATAGACTCCTTTAGCAGTACAGACACAATAATTCATGAGGCCACCACACACAGCAACACAACACTACTGCAGTATCTGTCGCTCTCTCTGCTCGGAGCGGAAATGAATCTCTGCACTGTCAGACCGGTTCTGTTGAGGCCCAGAGCTTAGGGAGGAAGAACACCTCCTAATGAGACCCGTCAGCCTGTCGACCCTCCTTTCTGCATGCACACGCATATACAAACGAATCGACCCGGAACATATGAGAAAGTGATGATGCTGGGATTGTTCAGATGCAGCCTACAGGAGTGTGTTTAGTGCAAAACTACATATTTCCTAATTCAACTAGTCAGTGGGTTGCCTGAACGACTAGTCAGAATGTTTGAGGTTGATGAGATGCATTTACGTAAAGACACGCTTTTGTGTTGGAACACAACACACTGGACGGAGCGCAACAGACTGGAACAGGAGCACAGGGGTCTCAAGATGCGTTTCTAAAACTTGGCCTATTTTTAACTTGACATGCTGTCTTAAAAATGCAGTGCTAGTGATGGGACACTCAGAAGCAGCATGAGATCCGACGCAACCGAAAAAGATGGCCACCTGCATGTGTGTGTCTTTAGCAGTGGTGCTTTAGAAAGAAAGAATTTAAAGACTTTTGTGAAATGTTTTTTCCATGTGAACCGTTCGACAGCTAAAGCACAGCACCATTAAAAATCTAAAACTAATATATCAAGCACCTCTAAAAAAAATCAATACTATTAAAAAAATTATAAAACTTTAAGAATATTTTCTATTTAAACCAAATAAATGTGATCATAAATAAAATATAAATATTTTACTATATATTAAAAAAAAGAAGTCTAGATAAACTAATCTGTTAGACATCTACTTTAGTCCACCACGGTGACCAATCTCTAATGTAAAACATTGCACATGCAAAACAATTATTAAATTCAGTTGTTGTTTGGCTTTGTCATTTGAGACAAGATGTGTTATTTTTTCATGTTTGGTGGTACATGAAAACTTTATTATTTCTTGAAGATTTGTTTACTGTTGCAAGCTGCAAATAAATGAGGGGCAGCTGGGTTTTAAATCCAGTTCAGCACTGTACACACTGCTATTGTCATCATAGCTCATTAAGACACATTTTGCCTTGTTTAGTCGCAGTATCCGTTGAATGCAGTGTAAATCTGGAAGGTATGAAGAGGTTGCATCCTACCACATCAATCTTGTTTTCCGACGGTGATAAAGTCGGTAACTGCATGTGAGAGATCAAGTGTGCAATACAGATGAGTTGTAATTGTTCACAGAAAGCGCTGTGGAAACCAGCCACAGACCTCAAACTGTCAATCAAAGCCCTCACTTCCTCTGAACTCCTTCCCAGCGTCCCCACTGGGCCACTATGTGTGACGCTAGAACATCAGCTCCGTGCATGTTGGTTGTGGTGTATTTGTTGTGAATTTCAAGTAACGGCAGCAAAGTGCGTGCCGCACGTCCATCCTTGCTGGGCCACTGCTGGTGTACGATGAGCAGGACCACACGGAATACGCCACCACAAAATTCCACAGATTCCCACAGAATTGGAACGCCTGTGATCTGCAGAGTTCTACACACTTGGATTGCAATTCTTTCAGCTGCAGTTTGATTGTACTGGAGGTTTATTTTTTAAAGGAACGGCTCACCCTGAAATTATGATTTTGTTTACTCAACCTCATGGCATTTCAAACCTCTCTGACTTCTGCAGAACCCAAAGAAGACATTCTGAAGAATGTTTCAAATGCTTTTGTCCATAAAATATGTCTAAAACATCATTGAACCCCACTGACTCTCTTTGCATCCACAAGAAAAGCTCAAGAAACATTCTTCAAAATATCTTCTCCAGGCAAGTTCCTTGAATCATTAAGCGACTCCGCGCCTTAAAACATTTATACGCCGCCTCTCCTCGAACATGTGAGTTCGGTGCGCGCTGACATCGTAGCGCTCTAGCAGAGGTTAAACAGCTGTGCCTCAATACTATGATCAGAGCAATAATGAATGAGAGCCATATCAATTATTTGAGCTGTGGGAGCCGAGGGCTTGTTCGGGAAGAGAATGGTAAACACAGGCATGGGAGAGAGAGAGAATGAGCGCACTATCTGTGCGCTTTCCACACAGAAAGGCATCTTTGTGACTGATCACAGCGTTGGGTTGATCTTTGACCTCAAGCAGACACACTTCCTGTCACTGAATAGCTTGTCATGTGTGATAGAGTGGTTTTATTCTGAAGATACTGTTGAAGATTGTGTCCTAATGTTTGCAGATTGCTTGTCAGTGATATAGTTGTATACCAGATGACGGCTGGGACAAGCGCGTTTGACACTGGACACAGCAGATTCTTTGATTTCCCAGTTTGTGTTGATTTGTATTAAACGTCACGGCACAGAACAAAAGCCTTTAGTTGCTAAGTCATGACTGCTTCACTTATTGACTAGCAGAGGTCAGCTATTTCCTTTCACTCAATTAGAATCATTTGTGTCATATTGATTCATGTGTACTGAATCGCTTCAAACAGCTGAAAAATGGCCATTGAGTAGCATCTAAATACATTTTAATATAAATACACTATGTTTTACACGTTTCACAGTGCACTTCATTTGAGTGAAGCTGAATCATATTTCACCTCTTGTCTTCGCAGAGCCATGTGGTGGGCATTTGGATGCCAGTGACGCAGGATACATCACCACACCCGGTTACCCGCTGGAGTACCCTCCCCACCAGAACTGTCGATGGGTGATCACAGCGCCCGAACCATCCCAGCGTATCGTCCTAAACTTCAACCCGCACTTTGAGCTGGAGAAACTTGACTGCAGGTGAGGAGAAAAGCTTCTGAGGTTTTATGTAGCTGATGATTAATTGGGAAACTATGTATATAGGAAGAAACAATGTATTTATAACCATCACAATTCATAAATGGGAGTATATCAAATCTGACAAGCCTGTATTTTATAAAGCCAAGAGGCGACAAGGCAATCTTGTTTACTTTCTTTTATGTAATAAGTTGTATTTTATTAATTCTGCTGCTTAATATGCTGCTTTAAAAAAATGAGTTGATTAGGAAAGACTGCTGATGTTTCTTGCCTAGTGATTATTGGAGCCTTCCTGTGATGCCCTGCTGAGCCTGGCTCTAGTCGACATTACACACACTTTAATTAAATATCCTATAAACAAAGCTTCGACACACATTTCATGGAAACGTGCAGGCTTGAGCTCTCTGCATGAGTTTCACCGGCAGCTGTTCCAACTCCTCCCTCTATTGGACAGCAGCAGAAATGCACGGGGTCAGGATTGGAGTTTCACTGTATTTTCACAGTTTGGGTGGATTTGTTTTAAAGCGTGATTCGCAAAGTGGGAGAAATTCGATGGGAAATTAGCAATCGCTAGTGAAGACTTTGACATTCATGAGTCATGTTTTACAAACCCTTCTCGGCAGAGCCACAAAGCCTGTCACAACCTGCCACTTCCAGCTCTCTCACTCTACTCACTGAATATTGCTCTTTGTCCTTTTGGCATTTATTAACATTTTGGATCTATTAATTATACATAGAAGTGTTTTTAAAGAGAGATTTATGGGATGGCTTTTGACATTCCTTTGTTGAAATTGGAGCATTAATTTTTCAGAAGCTTTTGTTGAAAGTGTCTTCACTGAGCACTTCCAGTGAGCACAGCAACAGAGAGAGAGAGAGATCAAAAGACAGAGACAGGAAAGTCTGATATGTGTTTCATTCCAGCACTTTGCTTACCCCTTAGTGGTTTGTGCACGGGATAGTACTGTCGTTATTTTCGTCTCTCCTTCTCCCTCCACCCTTGGCTTGATTGACAGAAGATGCGGCACGTTCCATTACATCACACATCCTTTTCCGTGCTTTCCTCCCACGAGGGATTTCTTTACGCGTCCATTAGTAAACAGAACTCCATATTGAATCAGACACATTGCTACATTTGGAAAAGAGGAAAGTGGACAGTTTCCCAGTAGTTCTCAGGTTAACACAACCAGTTCTAAAACTTAAAACAGATGTTTTTTGTTGTTTTTTTAACCTTCCGTCTTCACTCCCATCTGCCGCTCTCCTACAGATGTTCAGACTAGATTTTTACATCTTTTGAAGACAATGTGAGGGCTGTTTGTCTTGTTTATAGCATGATGCCGAGTGATTGCTAAGTTGGTTATGCATTGAACTGACATTTTTGAACAATGTTATCGTATTGAACAATATTATACATTTAAAATATAAAATATAAATGAAATATATATACAATTAATAAATTATTATATTTTAGCTATAGTGTTTAAAATATTATATAACATTTAATGCAATTAAATATAATAATTTATAATATATATATATATATCAATATAAATTGTTATTATTTAATTATATTTAAATAAATAAAATTACATTTTAAATTTAGATTTTTTTTTTTTGCTAGTTTTACAAGTTATTGTTTATTTTAGGCAGATTCTGACCCTTTTCTCTACCTTTCTCTCTCTCTCTGAAGACATGTGAGCATTTAAACCACATAAAGGTTAAGTATGGTAATTTACAGCCTATGATTTCAGTGTAGTACACCAAGATGGGAACTACTGTTATGTCTGATCTGTAGGCCTCATAAATGCACAAATTATATATCAGTCTCTTCTGTTTAACACAAAGCCAGACTCTTCTCGGCTAAAATCATCACCCTAGCTCTTTTGTTTCTTTAAACTCCCCGACTTGTTCCCTGCTGCTTTTCTAGCGGTTATTGTTTTTGTCTCTTGGCCAGGCAGTTGAATTAAGGACAAAGTTGGGACTATGGAGTCCTGTTGGGGATCCAATACAATTGCAATTGTTATGCCTAGTAAACACAAGCACTTCTATTATAAACAAGTCGTAAAATGATGCATCCATTAACATGCTTAAACACAGCCACCTCTGGTTCTCGCATTAGCTTTGTACGATAAAATTGTCACGCAACACCACAACGCCGTTTCAACAAACTCTTTGTGAAGTGGAGAGATCCTTTAATTATGTTGTCGAGACTTACAGACGCAGGGCAGGGTGGAGTGAAAAATACTTTTTTACATTTTAACATTTAATAATTCAGATGAGAATAACATTTAACATCAGCTCTTATTATGGGTGCATGCAGTGTTATAGTGTTGTATGTATCATAAGCTCTCAGCCTTCACACATATTGTGGTATAGACACTTTGGGAAGGCTATTTATTTGATCTATGTTGATCCTGAGGTAATAACAGCTCAGTATCTTTCTACTGGACACCAAACTGGCTCCATCAGCAGCTAAGCGCTATACTTAATTTATTTAACCTGAAGCGTTTCCCTGTCAGATATGATTATGCAGCTCAGGGATCATATCCTGGCAACACAGTCCTAACTGACAGATGTTTATATGCACACATGCTGAAAACTGGCTGCGCTACAGGGTTTCCCCTTTGACCTCATGAAGTTTAGTCTGCTCGTCTGCCACCGCACCCTTATGTTTCATCTTTCCACTCATTTCTCCTTCAACTCTGTAATAACCTCCCTTTTTTGTCCATTCTTTCCTCCTTGGTCTATAATTCTCACTCCACCTCCTCCACCCATTTGAAAAGGGCAGCTCTTACTTACATGAATTCCCATACTGGTCTGGGCTGGTTTGGTGTTGGTTGATCAGTATAGCCACTGGTTGGCTTGAAATTGGTTTACAAACAAAGCTAGTTGACTAAGGACTGGTTAAGGATAGTTAAAAAGCCTAGTACATGCAAAACACAATGATATCCACTGATGTTGCTTTCTCTCTCCTTCCATTTCCCGCTCACTTGTTCCCTCTTTCTTTCCCCCCATACATTGTGTCTGATTAAAATGACTCATCTCCCAAGGCACGGCCCATTCTCAGCATTGCTTTATTCCACATTCCCTGTTCAGCTCTCTCTCTCATCACACATAGATGAAGTAAACAGTGTTGATAGTCCAGCCACACCGACACTGCAAACACTTCCTCCACAGATTTTTCCAGTGCTCTGCAGGGACTGAGGGTGGGCTCTCAAACAGTTGTTACTAAAGCAAAGGATGCCACTTTGGAGGCAGTACCTCTTTCCAAAACCTTGACAGGCATCCAGTGTTTAGAGCAGCATGGGACACTCAACTCGCAACTGATTTTGGTAGAAGCTGAAGTTAGCATGGTGCTAAGCTAACAGTGTGATACTCTAATAAGCATTGCAATACAGAGTACACTTTATGCATACTAATTTATTTTCATCAATGCTTTTAAGAATTTAAAAACAAAATTTATTTTGTTGTATTGTGTATTATATTTATTGCTTATTAAATGATTCTTATTGCATTAAATGTATTTTAGGTATATTTTAGATATAATAGATGGGTGTTTATTACCACTGCAGTGCCTTTTCTGTTATGAATACATGCAGTGATACCTAAGAATTTGGCTATATTTGGCTAGAATTTAGAGGCAGTATAGTTGTCTCTCTCCGCACTCATAAACCATACTATTGAGCTATGGTGAGCTGCCTATGTAGGCCCAAATCACACCCTAAACCCTCACGGTCTTCCTCTGAGTCCGCACTTTCGTGACTTAATGCCGCTTTGACTGTCAGGTAGAAGTCTGCTGCGGAGCTTGCGAGCATCCTTCTGAACGCTAAAATGATGAATGGGACACCCTACGTTCTCGTGGACTTAACGGACACGTGCACGCGGCGGCCATTGTAAGTCCATAAGACCGCAAGTGTACATGAAGTTTTCCATTTGGGACAGGGCCGTAGTCAGCATCATGAGTGCACTAATTATCCTGCCTACCTTTTGGAACAGACTTTGTGTCTGTAGCTCATCTTTAAATGGTTTTGGAGCACAGCCATTAAGGTCAGGAAAAGGATGAGTAGAAAAAGAGAGAGGAGAGAAGTGCACCATTTATTCTCCTGTTGCCAGAGAGTGTGATGAAATCAGTTGGATGACAAGGACCAGATGTAATGCAAAAAAAAAAAAAGTAAATCTATCAAAGTTACAGGTACGGCTCAGTGCTTACACGAAAGACACTGTTTCACTTGTCGTACCAGCTTCATTCGAATTCACCGGATTGTTCCACGGCTTCTTGGCACAGCATCAGATGTGTCCCGCTCCTAAAAGTTATAAATAGATTATTGTGGAATAAATATAATAAGCATGGGTTGATTTATCATGATATATCTGTAATGCAATCAGCAAAGCTGCTTGACTGAATGACATGGGTATAGAAACGGGGCTGAGCAGGTTGAAGTCATGTTTCTTTCTCTCTCTCCTTTACCACTCTCTTACTCTATCCCTCTTTCATCTTTATCTGTTTTCTCCTTCCCCACTCTTTGCACTTTCTTTTCCTCCCTCTGGCACAGTATTCCAGTTTTTGATATTATCTAATCACCATACTAATACACAAGGAATGGATATTCCATTCTCCCCTCCGTACCATGAATTTTATTAATTCAGCGATAACATCCCTGAGGCTTCCAGTCTGTGTGATCGACATTTTACACACACACACACACACACACACACACACACATATATATATATATATATATATATATATATATATGCATGTATGTATGTAGCTAGAAATTGTAATATTGGTGCATTCCTATTTTTAGCATTGGTTGATTTTTTTCATTGAATTCATTTTTTTTAAATTTCATACTGTACACTTTTGCTTTTTGTGTTGTTTTTATTTTCGTTATTTGAACAAAATAGTATAGAATTTTTAAAATCTGCCATTTATCAGTTACATATACATAACATAATAATAATAAAGTAATTATCAGCTTATCGGAGCGTTCCTATTTTTAGCATTGGATGATTAAATGTTTTATGTAATTTTTTTTGTTTTTTTACAAACTGTATTACAGTACGCAGGTGTTTCAGAGTACATTAACAGTAGCACACTTCACACTCTTACTTCACTGAGGAGAGCCGAGGCCTCAGCGTTCAGTGACGTATCTGCATTGTCTTCTGTGAAGAGGGATATCCAAACTGACGATCGCCCGAGAGCATTTTTAGACCTCTCAACTCTGGCCACACGCCGAGCCGTGATCACAGACCCCGGGACACCCCACCGTCTCCAGCTGGGGAGCGGAGACAGCTGCCTTTGTTTCTGTAGTAACCTCACAGGGGACAGTAGTGATACTACAGTACGTACAGACTAGCCTCTTAGTTGCTCATGACTGACGTTGAACGTCTATGAAAGGAACAATTTTACACAGCAGTTTCCCCCACTGTCTCTCGGCGTGGGGCTTTATCCGTGATAGATTTGACAAATGAACACGTCTAACCTCACAGCTAGATTTCCTCTCGAGTGAGGCCAACAGTAGCGGATGATATCATCACTCGGTGCAGCTCCCCAGGGGTCCTTCTGATCAATGCGAGTTTTCCGCTTGTAATGAAGAATCGATGGACGGTGTGAAGCCGGACAGGACTCAGGGGGGTCACGCAGGTCTCCCACACATATCACATCATTCTCAGAGTACGGGCGTATCTGTTATGACCGTTATGGGCTTGCTGTACGCTTACAGGGCAGATATGAAAATTGACAGCATATGTTCAATCATAACTGGGCATATACAGTATAACAGAGTATTTTCATTCTTTATTGGATTCAGTAGACTTCTGTCTAACATTTCAGATTGCAGTAACAACTCTACCTCTGCTTCCTTCTTCATACCTTTCCTGGTTTTATGAGCAAATAAATGGTCGATCTGAGCGTGGTCTGGGAATGCTCTCGAACAAGCAGTTAACATTTTAGAGGCACTTTCAGTATTTTAATTCTTCCACTGGGTAATATTGATGTTCGTAGGCAAAGCTTGTGATTATTTACTTTCAATCAAAGGGTGCAGCAAATCTGAATCTATTCATCTAAAACTGAAAGATATTTTAAAATTTTTGTTTTTACATTTCAAACATTTTGTCCCATCATGTTCTGCCTTTAGTTAAGCCAGTGTTGGTATGACGGCCTAGGTGATCCACTAAAGACAAAAAAAAAAAACTATATTGGAGCAAAGACCTGCATTTTAAAAAGTAACTTAATATTTGACTCTCATTTGCAGTATGTTGCTATAAGATACAAAATACTCTCAAAATTGTGTCAGAAAAAATGTGTGCTTTTGCGTTGTTAGATGCCTGGATCGGCAGGGGACGACTGAATCTTGATAGGTTTGTGCAGGTGTGAAAAAGTGTCCTGGCTCATAGATACAACGCGTGAAAGGCAATTAACATGCGGCTCTGATGGTGGAGGAGGGGTACATCTGCAGATACTTACTCTGCTGTGGTCAAGTCAAACACACACACACACACACACACAAGCTTAGGGTGCCAAAGCCTGTGTTTACCCTAATTTGCTGGTGTGAAGTAAAAGTGAAAACAAGGAAGAAGAAAAACAAGTGGAAACGTGGCCAACAGAGTAAACAGAATCAGTCTTTGAGTTTATGTAGTATGAACACATTTTTTTGGGGTCGGTCAACAATGCCGGAATTCTTACCCCAAACAGATTCACCATAGTAACAACATTCAGTAATATGTTCCATGAAAATCAAATTACCCTCACATACAAAGCAACTACAAGTGAGTGTTTGTGTTGTTGTTTGCTGCCCATGTGACTGTAATTGTCTCACACAGCATGTGTTCTTAGTGTTAGGTGAATGCTGTTTTCGTAGGAGGGTTTGTGTCTTTGTTAATTGGTGACTGTGATGAATCAGAAAAAGTGAGAGTAACTTTTAAATCTGTACTGATTTGAAATGAAAAGCATCTAAAATTTCAAAAGAGAACTGTGTTTTATGTGTCCAGAAGTTTATTTGAGAGTGTTTGTGTGTGTTTAAGGCTGGTTAAAGACAGCTGCTGGCGTCTGTCAGATGTTTCCTCTGTACTTTCATCTCTCTGGCTGTCATGTTTTCATGCTTTATCACAGAGCGTCCTGTCATTTTGAGGAAAGAGACAGAAGTGCGGGTTGAGGTGGGACGTGTTATCAAAGGCAATGAGGAGGCCTGTACAAATGTTTGATTGGAGGGTGTTTGGTAGCTTCATTCTTACAGACTCTGTGAACCTGAGAAATACAAGACAAACAGACAGGGTTGAAGGAATTAAGATGTTAGTATGCTCAAGACAATTTTTGAAAGCTGAAAGTCGGACAGTTTTAAAAAGTTTAAGTCTTTAAGTTTCTAGGCTCTACAGAATATACAAATAGGAATTTGTTACATTTAAAGAATTTGTACAAACAAATGGAACACATTGCATTTTAAAATATATTCAAATTAAATTGTTGTAATATTTTTTAACATTACTGTATTTTGGTCAAGTAAATGCTGCATTGGTGAGCATAAAAGACTTCATTTAAAAATCTGGTGCACACATATTCACTATTACTTAATAGTTTTCCCTCAGGATGAAGGGATTTAAAATATGGTCGTGCAGAATAAGGCATTGATATGTGCTTTATAAGTACTAATATACAGCCAGTATGCTAGTAATATGTATGCTTATAAGAAGCTAGTTAAAAATGAGAACTGGTTCTTAAAATAAAGTGTTACAAAAATCGGTAACACTTTATTTTAGGGTCTCTTAACTAGTTGCTTATTAGCATGCATATTACTACAATATTAGCCATTTATTAGTACTAATTAAGCACATATTAATGCCTTATTCTACATGACCTTATTCTACATCCTTAATCCTACCCAATAACTAAACTTAACAACTACCTTATTAAGTATTAACAAGCAGCCAATTAGGAATTTATTGAGGGAAAAGTCATAGTTAATAGTGAATAAGTGTTCCCTATTCTAAAGTGTTACCCAAAAATCTTATCAACCACAAAATTTTGAACGGTAGTGTATATTTTTAACCCATAATAAAGAAAAAAGACTTTATTATCACCCTAACATGTTCGATAAGCATTCAGCAATCAAACAAGGCTACCGACTTACTTTCTGACCACATTATTTTATGTCTCATTTGTGTTTTTAATACATTTTAGGAGAAACCTATGAGACTTGAGTCGGCACGTCAATGTATCAAAACTGAGAACTCCATTAAGTCTCCCAAACTATGACAGAGCAATGCATTTGTCCTCTAGGAATACGCTGAATAAATATGTCAGAGGAGAGAAAGCATAGTTTCTTCAAGTCGAGGCTCATTGATTTCTCTGTCTCTGCACTTGTCTCTTGAGTTGGAGCAGTGTTTTAGACAATGACTCTCTAGCGCTGAAGGGTACAGATGTTCGGAGGGTCCACAGGCTTGCTGATTTGGTGGTTAAATGAGGCACAGCTTGCTGTGTAGAGTCACGCTCTTCTGCCAGTACAGCTACATAAACCTCAGCCTTATTAACACGACAGAACTTTGCTAAGTAGGAGCGCTTTTTTACCCTCGCTGCCTGCCAGCTGGACCCGGAATCACTTCTGTCTGATGTGTTATTTTAAAAAGAAACTCTTTGATTCACATTTTCAAACGAGAGATAATACACCTTTTATTGGCTGTCTTTTTATTTCTTTCTTTTACTCATTCTGGAGCTGTTTTTAATTTACCTGCCATCAGGTCAATTTTTAAAAGCTTTTCAGAGGAAGAATCTATTTAGTAACCAGGCAGAACATGTTAGGTGTGTATAATTGACATAGTTTCATATTTAATTGAGATCAAACACCTTTTAACCACAATCCCATTGTAATTTCTTCTTGCAAGGTTGTTCATATCTTGAGAGCTGACAGGGGGTAAAAAACCAAACAAGAAAAGATCAAACTCATTATGTAGCAGTGGCAGAACCGACAGACCTTTAACACTGTGTTGTGTGTCTGTTCTATCTAATGTGTTTACAGTCATGCAAAAATATTTTAATTGCTTTCTGTGAGGAACTATTATGGTTTACTGCCTTCATATTGGGTGTGCACAAAATATTGCTACCAATATTAGAGTTCATTTTTTATTTATTTGTCTGCGTTAGTTAATATTGGGTATATTTCTGATAATTGAATCATGCATACCCATTTTAAAAGCTATAAAATAAACACTAAAAGTAATCTTAGATGTGAAAGTTTCATTTTTCATGTTATCACTTTCATTCATGTAGCAGTTAAAATGACTGATTTTAATTCTCAGTGTTTTATTTGTAATTTATTTAGACAAAATAGTATGATTTATCAGTTATTGGCCATAACATGAAAATAATCATCGGTATCGGACTGTGTTTCTAGCACACAATCTGGTACCTATTCCCATTTAGCTATTTGCACAGCTTGGGGAACATTTCAATTTAACGGTTGCCTAATGCCCTTGACCTCTTGTATTAACGTCTCTGTGTTTGGTCTTCTTCATAGGTATGACTTCATTGAGATCCGGGATGGGAACTCGGAGAGCGCTGATCTGTTGGGGAGACACTGCAGTAACATCGCACCCCCTGCGATCATCTCCTCAGGCCCCGTTCTGCACATCAAATTCGTCTCTGACTATGCCCACCAGGGGGCAGGGTTTTCGCTGCGCTATGAAATCTATAAGACAGGTAAGCATGTACCACCCAGCAGGATGTAGTTTATCAAAAACAACGCAGTGTCAAAGCCTCGCCTGCTGTTTACGCATCTCTCCTGTGAGTCTTCTGTTCAAGCGCTTGTACTAACAAAGCATTTACAGTGTGGGTAGAGTTCATGTGGGTCCACTGAGCCTGTAAAGAAAGCAGGATTTCTGTGTCTCTCTTAACACGTATCACAAATTCTTCCTTTCACACAGGAAACACGTACCTCACTTCTTCCTTTATCTACCCACCACTCCTTGCAGCATGGGCTTCTATGTGTCAAATCCCACCTGCCTGAGAAGTGTTGATTGGCTTTTGTCAGTCGGAGGGAAGAGTCCACATTGGTCAGCGTGGTGTCATTGACAGCCCGCCATTTTTATTACTTGTGGTGTAGAGGTGTAGCTTCGCTTTTGTAAACTGGAGGGAAAGGCTCTGATTGGGGAATTCAGAAGCAGGAAGACAGGATTACCATTTATGACAAGTTCCAAATGGCTTTTATGGATTGGAGGGAAAAGCTGTGATTGGTTATTGGATCAAATGCAGTAGGTCAGTATAATCTCCTTTGGAGTGGTTTTATAATTGGAGGTCGTAGGAAGGTTATGCACCATTCAGAATTGAATTCCTTTCAAATTCAATTCAGTTCTTAAATTTAAATTAAGGCATCAAACAGGATGCATAATTGCAATTTGAATGTGAATGTAAAGAAGTAAAATCAATTCATAACTGTAATTTTTAACTACATAAGCAAAACCTTGAGTCTTGTTTGAAAGTTTTGAGAGAAAAGCTGTAAAAAAGTAAGAAAGTAAACCTTGAAGTTTGGATGGATGGGTGGATGAATAGGTGGATGGATAGATAAATGGGTAAATGGATAGGTAGATGGGTAAGTGGTTGGATGAGTAGATAGATATTGTGTATGTTATGCAGTTTTGATAAGTCAATAGAAAATTGTAGTTTATATATTTATTCATATTTAATGATTTAAGTTCATTAAACAGGGGTGAAGGGACATTTTGTTTTTATAGAATACATACACTTTTTTAATTAAATTTTTTTTAAACATATTTTAATTAAACTTCCCATGGGGTGTGACCAAAGAAACCAATTAATGAATGAATGAATGAATGAATGAATGAACTCTTCGATTCTGAACTCTGCTTGCTCCCAGTGTTGGATGCCCTGTCTGCACAACTGGCCCTAACTTTGAAATGTATTCTCTTTTGATTATTTGATTATTCCAATAATATAGGGACCAATTCTTAATATTAACTAGTTGCCTATTAGCATGCTTGTTGTTAATATGTTCATATTCATTCATTCATTCATGTTGGCTGTTAATTAGTGCTTATAAAGCACATATTCTGCATGACCATATTCTACATCCCTAATCCTACCCAATACCTGAACTTAACAACTACCTTACTAACTATTAATAAGCAGCAAATTAGGAGTTTATTGAGGCAGATGTTAATGGTTTGTTAATAGCAAGAATTGAACCTTAAAATAAAGTACTTAATAAGGTTTTGCTGCTAAAAATATCATTTTTGCAGTGAAATCACTTTGGGTTGTTTTGTCGCTACTGTATGTGTGGACGCTCTCTGAGCAGCCAGTTTTACTGTAGCTGACCTCTGATGCCTTCTTACACTGTACGATTTCTCTCTCCTTCACGGAGCCTGGTCGACACACACCGGCACAAATTCAGATCAAGGCGGGCAAAATAAACAGCATGGAGACATCCCTTGTTCCTTTTTCAACCTTCTGAAAGCATTCCGAGAATGCCTCTTTAATTGACTCCTGATCTACCCTCCCCTGAGGCCGGCTGGGGCAGGGCAGCTGGGGTTACTAACACAACATGTGTGATGGTCTTTCCTCTTAGTTCCTCACAGTAGTGCACTGGGACAACCCATGCAGAGCAGCTGTCATGAAGCTGGAGGAAGGCATTGGTCGGAAATGACCAGTTAGCAGTGAGCAGTTGGTGGGTTCAGGTCTACAGAAGAGTGGCAGTTTCTTCTGAGAGACCAAAACACAAAAGCAAGTCCTTAATGAGATCCACCAGACGGATGACAAGCTAAACTTACTCATTAGTGTGGATGCCCGACGCTGAGAGATATCAGTGAACGCTTTATCGCGAACAGAGGCCCCACACCTCCCGCTTTACGGAGGAAGTGATGACACAATCCGTTGAGTGTGATCTGATAGTGTGAGAGCTCCATAGCAACCTGGCTAACGCGGAGCAGAGGTACGAAGGGAGACATTGATGAACGCTACAACAACGGCAGGTCGCAGGTTTTTTTAATCATAAACAAGCAATAATGATGAGACCCGTTGGCGTGTGGAAGCTCGCAGTTGCCATGGCATTAACAAGATCTCATTATACTCAGAGGATGCGTGTGAAAATGTGTGGGAGTGTGTGTGTGGATGTGTGCGTGTTCAAACACAAAGACAAAGAGATTTTTTTGGACAGAATTTTGATGAATTTGAAAAAGTAAGTGTGTTTGTTTATGACGTTTTTGTTATGGTGTTAAATGAAGATTCTTTTTATCGTAAATACCTATTTTTGTCAGTAACGCACCTGCTCTGATGCACAGCACTTAAATTTTGATAAACGGATAAAAATATGTTTTACATTTATAAATATACCATTTAAAAATATTAAATACATTTTATTTTAAAAGAATGCATTGAATTAATCAAAAGTAACAGTAAAGATATTTATAATGTTTCAAAATATTTATTTTTCAAATAAATGTTGTTCTTTTGAACTTTTTATTCATCAAATATTCCTGAAAACAGATTTTCTACAAAAACACTGAACAAAACTATAAACGCAACACTTTTGTTTTTGCCCCCATTTTTCATGAGCTGAACTCAAAGATCTAAGACTTTTTCTATGTACACAAAAGGCCTATTTCTCTCAAATATTGTTCACAAATCTGTCTAAATCTGTGTTAGTGAGCACTTCTCCTTTGCCGAGATACTCCATCAACCTCACAGGTGTGGCATATCAAGATGCTGATTAGACAGCATGATTATAGCACAGGTGTGCCTTAGGCTGGCCACAATAAAAGGCCACTCTAAAATGTGCAGACAGCACAATGCCACAGATGTCACAAATTTTGAGGGAGCGTGCAATTGGCATGCTTGACAGCAGGAATGTCCACCAGAGCTGTTGCCCGTGAATTGAATATTCATTTCTCTACCATAAGCCGTCTCCAAAGGCGTTTCAGAGAATTTGGCAGTACATCCAACCGGCCTCACAACCGCAGACCACGTGTAACCACACCAGCCCAGGACCTCCACATCCAGCATCTTCACCTCCAGGATCGTCTGAGACCAACCACCCGGACAGCTGCTGCAACAGTCGGTTTGCATAACCAAAGAATTTCTGCACAAACTGTCAGAAACCGTCTCAGGGAAGCTCATCTGCATGCTCGTCGTCCTCATTGGGGTCTCGACCTGACTGCAGTTCGTCATCGTAACCGACTAGAGTGGGCAAATGCTCACATTCGATGGCATCTGGCACTTTGGAGAGGTGTTCTCTTCACGGATGAATCCCGGTTTTCACTGTACAGGGCAGATGGCAGACAGCGTGTATGGCGTCGTGCGGGTGAGCGGTGTGCTGATGTCAACATTGTGGATCGAGTGGCCCATGGTAGCGGTGGGGTTATGGTATGGGCAGGCGTATGTTATGGACAACGAACACAGGTGCACTTTATTGATGGCATTTTAAATGCACAGAGATACCGTGACGAGATCCTGAGGCCCATTATTGTGCCATTCATCCATGACCATCACCTCATGTTGCAGCATGATAATGCACGGCCCCATGTTGCAAGGATCTGTACACAATTCCTGGAAGCTGAAAACATCCCAGTTCTTGCACAGCCAGCATACTCACCGGACATGTCACCCATTGAGCGTGTTTGGGATGCTCTGGATCGGGGTATACGACAGCGTGTTCCAGTTCCTGCCAATATCCAGCAACTTCGCACAGCCATTGAAGAGGAGTGGACCAATATTCCACAGGCCACAATCAACAACCTGGTCAACTCTATGCGAAGGAGATGTGTTGCACTGCATGAGGCAAATGGTGGTCACACCAGATACTGACTGGTTTTCGGACCCCCCCAATACAGTAAAACTGCACATTTTAGAGTGGCCTTTTATTGTGGCCAGCCTAAGGCACACCTGTGCAATAATCATGCTGTCTAATCGCCATCTTGATATGCCACACCTGTGAGGTGGATGGAGTATCTCGGCAAAGGAGAAGTGCTCACTAACACAGATTTAGACAGATTTGTAAACAATATTTGAGAGAAATAGGCCTTTTGTGTACATAGAAAAAGTCTTAGATCTTTGAGTTCAGCTCATGAAAAATGGGGGCAAAAACAAAAGTGTTGCATTTATAATTTTGTTCAGTGTAATAAGCAATGTTTCTTGAGTGTCAAACCATCATATTACAATGAAGAATTGTGAAGAATCATGCGACTCTGAAGACTGGAGTAATGATGCTGAAAATTCAGTGTTTGTAATCACCGAATAAGTTACATTTTAAAATATTTGTTAATATTTCAAAATATTACTGTTTTTACAATATTTTTGATCAAATAAATGTAGTATTTGTGTATTATATAAATGCATATGTATACATGTATGTTTATTATAAATGCATATTAATGAATTAAAGAAAGAACATTTTGTAAAAGAGAGGGGGAAATGATATAGAAAGGAAACAGCAGCAGCAGCAATTGAAACCATCCCAGAATCCCTGAGTGCAAGTGTTGTTTATTTATATTGGTGAGTGTACTGGACATGTCCTGGCGTGGCCAGGGCAGTTTTCTCTAGCAGCGATAGGGATCTTGGGTAAATACACAGCCTGGAGGTGTGTCCGCCTTGTGCTGCACAGCCTGCTGGTTAGAAACACTGCATCAATTCCCCACCTCCTGCTGCACACATCAGGAAAATCAGTATCTTGTCGCCCTTGAGACGCCCAACAGCTACCTGTGCCTCCACGCTTGGGGATTTCAGCCCCTGCCCTTGAGAGCAAAATGATGTGTTATTTCTTCTGCTGTCTGAAGCTTTGGTCAGCTCCTATCTTGCAGAATTAATGTGCGCAGGAAGAAGAACTCATGGGAAAACACCCCAAACCAGACAGTTGTTTTCAAATGGTCAACATCAGGCATCCTTATTATGCTGTTTAGTTGCTGCATTCAGAGTGTTAGAAAGCCCAGTGACCTTACATATCTGAACCTCGTTCATAATAAGCACTTAGTTTACTCAACCATACAGTTAACCACATGATTCTGTTGCCACAGTTACAATATAAAAACTCTCAGCCAATCAGATCTTCATCAGTGGAGTTCTAGAATAGCCAATTACAGCTCACAACGGAACTGCCCTAGAGTCATAGTGATGCTCATCTAGTAGTGACTGCATCCATTCTACTATCAGAATTATCAAGGGCTAATGGATAGAGATACTGCCCATATAAAATATGTACTTTTAAATAAGGATTAATTCAATTGTGAGGACTTTTTATAATATAACAAAAGATTGATATTTTAAATAAATTGTTTATTTGAACTTTCTATTCATCAAAGAATCCTGAAAAAAAATGTTTCACCAATTCCACAAAAATATTTAGAAGCACAACTGTTTTCAGTGTTGATGAGATTAGATAAGATTTATTAAGAAATGTTTCTTAAGCAGCAAATCACCATATTAAATTATTTGTGAAGGATCATGTGACAGCAAAGACTGAAGGAATGACTGCTGAAAATTCAGGTTTGTCATCACAGGAATAAATGACATTTTAAAATACATCCATAGAAAACAGTTATTTTAATAATATTTTATATATTTAATATTTATGAATATTTCACATTACTACTTGTTTTATTGTATTTTTGATCAAATATATTCTGGCTTGGTGAGCCTAAGAGATATCTTTCAAACCTCAAACCTTTGAATGGTATTTGCTTTTAAACTATCAATTGTCTATGCAGAGCTTGGAATATGATGCACAAGCCATATGGACTTTTTTGTATTTATTTATTTAATTTTTTTTAAATAGACAGACATGGTCACTATAAATCGTTGTTGTTGCGGAAAAGGTTGAGTGTGACATTTCTCTCTTTGTGTTTTGTCCATGGAAAAAAACATTGTACAGGTTTGGAGAGACACAAGGGTGATAAATACTGAGCAAATTTTAATTTCTGAGCTAACTACTCCTTTAAACAAATATTAAGATGAAGACAAACTTTGCTAAAGTGCAAACGACATTCTAAAAGCCAGGAATCCCTATACACATATTCATAAACATCCAAGCGTTCCCAACATCTGCATCATTGCTCATGTACAGTATGTTGGATGGCTTAGATGAAAATCATGCCAGCACACCTCACACATATAGTACTGTAATCTCTCTTACACACACACACACACACACACACACACACACCATTCACTCATCCATGACAAACATTCCTATTCTACCCAGCAACGTTCCTTAATAACAGCCCTCTGGCCACAGACAGACCTAGCCACGCACACCAATCCCAGCACTGAGCCTCCAACGCTCGGCCCAGACGTGGCTTTCCCTTGCTGGAGGAAGGGTGGGGGAGAGTTCCCCATCTTTTGGCAGGCTGGCTGTTTTTACCATGCTCACAAACATGAATTAATGAGAGCCAACAAAAAGGCTGATGGCGTCGGGGTCACTCGTGCATACTGCAGGCCAGTACAGCAGCGGCTCAGCGGGGGTCTGGCATACTGTCTGCCCGTCTGAGGTGGCGTGAGTATGAGGGGTCAGCGCGTGACTGGCAGGCTCTCATACGCACAGATATACTCACATACAGACAGCCTGTCTGAGAAGCAAGCTGTAGTAAAGCATAATGTCACCACTGCAGGGTAAAGGCGTGTGACAGCACATCTGACCCAGTAATGGGGGGAACGTGCCAGTCTGGATGTTTTCACGCAAATGTGTTTATGTGGTATTAAAATGTCAGGAAATGGGGGGAAATAAAATGCAATGATAAAAAGAAAAGAAACTTCACAAATGGAATTAGTTTTCAATTAATGAAACAAAAAAAAAGTGAAATAAATAACTAATTATAAATAAAAAATACGTTCTTTAAAATAATATACATATATAATCTTTAAAATAAAAAAAAATATACACACGTCTGTTATGATAAAAACTGTTAGAATATAATTTGATTCCCAGTTCCAAAAGAAGAATAAGGAAGTAAGTCTTAAAATGCTAAAGAGTCACTAGACAGTTTTAAGAAATAACAGAGACATACTCTCTTGCAAGTACACTGTGCAAAATGTAACATTTTGCTTAGCTAGAGAGAAGCTGTTTTAGGCATAGATATTCTTTCTTCTTTGAAAATTAACCCCTAAATTGTTTTTTTAAACAAACAATAAAAAACAATGTTTTCTTTTGGTTGTAGAAGTTTGTTTGAGCATTAGAGTGTATTTTTGGGCTGTGGACAGGGATAATACTGCTGGATCAGTCATTGTTTCAAGAATTATTTCAGAGCTGCGATTTTACCCAGATAAATGTACTGTATGTAATGAGTTATTTATATCGCTGATCACTGGAGATGGGAGAAACAATAAGGAAAGAGAGTGCATGTGTTAGAGAGAAACAACATTTAAACATGTGACGTGTACAGGCAGGTGCTAGTGGAAATGCATGACCATTTGCCAAGGATGTGAGTCCGACACATTCATACACACACACACACACACACACACACACAGAGATACACACGCAGGCCTTGAACAGATGTAGTGTGCTGTATTAGTGCAGGAGGGTGTAACATTAACCCTGGCCTGCTGTCTCTCTGGGACGTGTCTCTCTCTCAGCTGCTCGGGTGCCAGACAGACCCTGGTTTCCTGTGTGCTGCCCGCACTGAGCAAGTGCACGAGCAGAGGTGATTCTACACCCTATTTAAGAAGGTTCCAGGCCCCCTTGTCTATCATATTAGCCTCCCTAAAAATATGTGATTAACGCAGCTGTCACCACCAAACTCAATGAAAGCCGGTTACCGCCTTAGAAGAAATAATGGTAACACTTTACAATAAGGTGTCATTTATTAACATTCGTTGATGTATTAACTAACATGAACAAACAATGAACAATGCATTTATTACACTATTTATTAATCTTTGTTAATGTTAGTTAATGAAAATACAGTTGTTCATTGTTTATTCATGTTAGTTCAGTACAGTAACTAATGTCAACAAACACGACTTGTGATTTTAATAATGCATTAGTAAATGCTGAAATTAACATTAACTAAGATTAATAAATGCTGTAGAAGTATTGTTCATTCTTAGTTCATGTTTACTAATGTTGTTAACTAATGTTAACTAATGAACCTTATTGTAAAGTGTTACCGAGATAATAAAAAAGAAATTGTGAGACAGTTGACAAGGGAAATTGTCATTCAAAGCAACTTGAGACATTGTTTGAGTTACAGAAATGCACTTAAAATAAAATAAAATCACACTGTGATATGAAGTCACAATTACAAGATATGAAGCCAAAATAGCGAGTAATGAAGTTGCAATTTTGAAAATAAATGTTTGTTGTATTGGATTGTCAGGGCATGGAGGAAAACTAAATACAGTGACAAAAAGAAAATTCACATTTCTGATAATAATACAAATAAAATTTAAAAAACACCAATAGTTTTAAAATAAATCTTTTTTTTTCTTTTTTTTAGAATTCTTAAAAAGAAATGATTAAATTGCAATAATATATTAATTAAAAAATAAATAAAAATAATTTAATTTTAATATCTTGGTCATGTCTTCTAGTAAGCAGTTTGTTCTAGAAAAATAAAATTGCGATTTTGAATAGTAACAATTAACTTTATTTTTTATTTTTATTTAATTTATTTGTTTATTTGATTAATCCATCTATGATTGCCTCAGACCCTTAAAAGTATGCAGTTATGTGATCTTTATGTAATGTTTACAGAAAAATTTAGCTGTATACAGTTATTGAGTCCAAAATGTTGCACAGATTAGACTTAACATGGTGTTACAGGTAAATTGAAGCAGAATGGAGTTCCACCCAGGGGTCGAGGTTTGGCTTGTTTATTTCAGAAAAAATACACTTTTTTGCATGCCACATTTGCTTTTTGGTTTATTAAAAATGCTACTGGGGCGAATTTTGAACTCTCATCCTTTTGACCTCAAAAAAGTCTCTCTAAACTGCCACAACTCCTAGAATCTCTGCAGACTCTTGTGCATGAGAGCATCTGTGTGAGTGAGCATGTTTGTGAGTCTCAAGGGCAGGTCTGAACCCGTCCACATGGGGTCACTGACCTGTCATTAAGGCCTCAGACATTATACTGCAGTCTCCAGCTCTAGTGCTTTAAATAGTGCTCTGTTAATTTTGAAACGAGACTATTTGTGTATCAATATGACAGTCTTGAAAGACGAAATCAGTCCCAGTATGTGTATAGGTGATATGAGGTTGTGTGAAGCACAGTTGTCATTCCCAGTTCCCACACAGCTGCTTGGCGAGCACACAAATAGTTAAAGCATTTGAGTTATTGAAGAGTTAAGAGTCACAGATCACTGAGCGTTTGTTCTCTGATCCGTTGATGTTTTACCCTCACAGCCCCTGTCAACAGCTCTTCAAACTATTTCTCTTACTTTCTCTCTTGTCTGTGCTTTTATTTTTTAAATAATGCGTGCAGCACATCCTGTGCCTCAAATGGAGATCCTTTGAGATTACAAGAAGAATATCATGGGGTTTCATGGGCTTGACTGCATGTGAGCATGTGTTTGCCCTTCTGTGCATTAGTATGAGCAGTGTGACTCTGCAGCCCTCTGAAAAGGTGGCGTTACACATGAACGTGCCGTGCATCGTGTCAAAGGCTGGTGTGTAGGACGCGTGTCACGGCTGAAGGTGAAGCATGACTGTGCATGTGTTAGCTTACAAGGAACATAACAAAGCCAAACACTATCCAGCACGGGCTTAAAACCAGCTTGAAACTATAAAGGTTTACTTGACAGCCTTAAAGGGACAGTTTACCTAGACATGAAAATCCTTTCATTATTTACCCATTGTTCCAAAGCATTGTGATATTCTTTCTATCGTGAAACACAAAAGGAGATGTTTAGCAGAATGTCCAAGCTGCTCTTTTCCATACAGTTAAATAGTTTGGTGATTTATATTGTAAAGCTCAAAAAAATGACCCAGCAGAATTTGCTAAATTTCACATCAGCAAAAAAGTGAAGCACAGCTCAAACAGAAGTCCAAGTAGCTTTCTGTCGGTAAGAGTGCGAATCCATGTGACTAATTAGAACTTTTTGCAAAATCTGCTTGGGGAAATCTTTCGCCCTCTCACAAAATTCCAGATTGCGCAAATTCCTGTTGAAAATATTCTTATTTTGACTGGGGAAACAATAAATATGACACACCTTAAGAACAAAGTTTGGATTCCTGAATAAAAAATAAAACAATTGACCTAGCTTTAAACAACATATGATCACAATACATTAATATATACAAATTATATAAAAGTGATGGTCTAAATATTCTGTGCTATGAATGGGACTCACATCAGTGAACCTTTTTATGAATATGTTCATTACAAAAACCATCCACATGAATCAGACTTTTCAATGCTAAAATTGAAGAGCGTGAAAACGTGTGCTTGCTTTTACAGTTCTGGCACAAGGTTAAACTGAGATGCGTGTCGTACAACATCATGTCCTAAAATGACACCTTAGCATACAGTACGTCTGTATATGTCACAGAAATCCCTCCTGCATTAGACACAAACATGCAGCATGAGAATCGCTGAGCGGTAACTGAATATTGACAGCAGCTGCAGGGATGGGAAATCATTCTAATTCAGCACTTTTGCACATGAAGGATTTTTCCGTACAGATTTAAAGCTTCACTTTGAGGAATGTTCCCGTTTTTGTTTTCATCAATATGTTTTTGTCAGAAAGCTAACCGAGTGTGTCTATTTTTCTGTCCGCGCTAGATAAAAGAAAGCATGTGTCTCTCCAGCCCCTCTAGAGCAAGTCCACTCTCTGACGTTTTGGTCAATACAAAAGCGTTGTGTCTCACACATGCACATAACGGTATGTTTCAGCTGCTGACTGTCTTCACATATTTTCTGATTTCTCTCCCTCCAGGCTCCGACTGTTCCAGAAACTTCACCATTCCGTCAGGTGTGATTGAGTCGCCTGGCTTCCCTGACAAATACCCCCACAATCTGGAGTGCACCTTCATCATCATCGTCCCTCCTCACATGGACGTCACCCTCACCTTCCTCACTTTTGACCTGGAGAACGACCCCTTGCAGGGCTCGGAGGGCGAGTGCAAGTACGACTGGCTGGAGGTGTGGGACGGCCTCCCGCAGGGTGAGTCTAGATGTTGTAATCCTGAAGAATTCTGTTTGGATTTACAGTCGGGGTTCGGATTAGACCGCGGTATTCCAAAGTCCAGACCACCCGTGACTTTAAGAGGATTGCGTTTCCCATTTCCCTCTGACCTCATTGTCTGCTTTGAGATCAGTGTGTTGCTTGTCTGCCACGCGTAATTTGGTCACTTAATGATTTCTAATCCGCATACCGTTCACTATCGCACTATGGGCCATCTGGTTGGTTTATCCACCAGTCTATACAGCTGTTGGCTCTTGCCCTGTGACACGCACCAGCCATCCGTCCGGTGGCCACTGCGCTTGCAGCTCTGCCGGTATGAAGCTCAGGCGCGTTGCTGTCGTGCTGTTACTGCGGCTGCCGCTGGAGCTATTTTAGTAGCGAGCGTTGGCAGATGAAAGCGGTGCCCAGGGCCTTGCTTTGCCTTATCTGCGCCAGGCGGGGCCAAAAAGCCACGGAACCCATATTCTTCTGCACGTAGGGGTGGAGGAGATGGAGGACAGGGGGTAACAGCAGCCATGGTAACCTTTATCAGGAAAGTGAAAATGGGGCGTGAATAACACTGCAATAGGATTTAATCCTTGTCTGGAACAGAGCGCTGTGGAATACACTCTTTTTCCCCCAGCTGTCTTATTAATGCTTCAGCCCGAGACCCCCATACTGCCCCCACCCTCGCCCTTCTGCCTCTGGGTTGGGCTTCATATTGTAGCGCTGCACACGCTCATATAATCAGACACACAATAACTGTAGTAGACACTAAAATGCAGCAGTATATTTAAGGTGGTCTAATCAATCTAACCAACTTGACCAAGATGATCAGATTCTCATTATATAATATAATAAAAAAGCCCATACTCATTATTGAAATGTGTTCGTATGTTATGTTTTATATTGAACAATCCATATTCATTACTGTTGTGAAAATATGGTGAAAAATATGTTTAACTGTGCAAATGCATCTTTATTTGCAATATGAAAAAAAAAAAAAAAAATACTACTTAATATTATATGATTTTAATTAGATTTTTTTTTTTTCAATTTCACTGACATTTTCTACCATATTTTTATTTTTCGTAAATAAAATCAGTGGAAAACATCTTAATTTAAAAAAATATATATATATCGTTATATTTATTTGTACTTATAAAACTATAAGATTTTCAGTATATTCAATAATATATTTTTGCTATGAAAAAGGAAGCCTATTTATGTTTCAATCTAAAGATTTTATGAAATATGAAAATAGGGTGAAAGAATGCTTAATTGTGCAAAAACATCTTAATTCTCCATATGGAGAAAAATAGAATTATATTTATTTTTATAATATATGCTGCTTAATATTATGATATTTTCATAATTATTTTTATAATCATTTTAATACTTTATGAAATATGAAAATACAGTGGAAAATATGCTTAACTGTGCAAATACGTAACTTAAGTTTCCTTATGAAAATAGATATGTTCTATATATATAATATAATTTGTGATACTTAATATTATCATTTCTTCAGTATGCAAGGAAATCTGCTTTTACATTTGCCTAATTTTATTTAGACTACCTTTACTTTATTTATGAAATGTGATTTTTGAAGGGGGATTTTAAGCAATAGCGTCCTGATCAAAGTAGTATACAATAGCCACCTGATTTGATCATCAACACCATCAAAGGTGAGAGAGAGAGTTATTTCAAGCTACCTTTCGAGAGCACTTGCGGTATTAAAGCCCTTTCCTCTCCAAAAGAGAAGAAAATCAATGTACTTGATTGATATGAGGCTATTTCACCCATCCGGGACTCTGTGTGTGTGTGTGTGTGTGTGTGTGTGTGCGTCAGGATGGAGGATGGATTCATTACTGTGAGACAGCAGCCTCTCCACAGCATTACAGCCTGATCAAACTAAATCACATACATTTGTTGACAGATAAACGTCCCAGAATTCAGAGAGGTGGTGTGTATAGGTTGTAGGCACATAAACAAAATTACCAGCCTTATCTTATGAGTGGCCAGCTGGAGGAAAATGAGACCCGTTCACATCCCAGCACTGAGAAACCATTTCCTACATTTGTGTTTTGCAGTGGGACCTCTGATTGGGCGGCACTGTGGTACCAAAATCCCCTCGGAAATACAGTCATCCACTGGTATCCTCTCTCTGTCCTTTCATACGGATATGGCCGTGGCCAAAGATGGCTTCTCTGCTCGCTACAACATGACTCTCAAGGAGGTCAATGACAGTAAGTCATGTTTTTTTCCTTTCAGCTTCGAAACTGAACTGTTGGTCCAGCTACCAATACAAAAATGTAATTGGAACTGAATGGAAGCTACTTAAGAGGGTGTCTTTTAATAGTTTTTTTACATAAACTGAACAAACCAATTCAATATGATTCAATAAAATGAATCAGAATACAAAGTTAGTCGCAGCACTGCTTGTAGCTACACTTCATCTC
Organism: Onychostoma macrolepis; assembly: GCF_012432095.1. NCBI lineage: Eukaryota > Metazoa > Chordata > Actinopteri > Cypriniformes > Cyprinidae > Onychostoma > Onychostoma macrolepis. The sequence goes on from NC_081163.1 coordinate 33,508,768, forward strand.
TGCAGTTTATTTGCTTGTCTGTTTTTATCTCTGCTTTAATATAAGAAAAATTCTGTGTTCCTCAGATTTCCACTGCAGTAATGCTCTTGGCTTGGAGTCAAACAAGATCAGCGATGACCAGATCTCTGCGTCATCCTCCTTCTATGATGGCCGATGGTCCCCAAGACAGGCTCGACTTAACTTTGACGATAACGCTTGGACGCCCAATGAGGACAGCAACAAAGAATACATCCAGGTGAGGTTTCCTCTCTCTCACTTGCATGTCTACAAGTTCCCATCCTTCTCAACTTACTTACAATGCATTGTGTAATCTCAAAAGGCTTGTGAACGGACATATGGATTTGAGATTTCTGGTTCTGGCAGGAAGTCGGCCGTGGTAGGTGCTTCACCAGGCCTTCAGAATGAGCCTCATTACTTTCGGTGTTACTTTAAGTGGTGTGTCGTATTTGTGTCAGGATGCTGCTGAGTTGTGGGCTTCTGGTAGAGCTCACAGCTGTTGTGTTGTGTTAACACCTGACATCACTCCCTCGCTCTCAGGGTCCACGGCCCAGGCATCCATCTTGACAAACAGCTGTCGTAAATGCCAACATGGCCGAGGACCATACTTCACCCAGACGCCTCGGTTCTGTTGTGTGTGTGTTCAGAATAAGAGAGGTTGTTCTGTTTTAGGTGTACATGCAGCTGAGATCCACGTATCGTCGATATTCGTTGATTTATCCAGGGTTTCAGGGTAAATTAACTGATGAAGTTACCTTAAAGGAATGCTGTGGGCACAATATGAGTTAAGATCTGTTGTTGAAAGCATCTCTGGCATAATGTTGTTTACAATAGAAAATTATTCAGACTTTTACTTTTACTATATTTAATTTTGATTGACTTTTCTGTTTTGTTTTGTTTGTGTGTGTGTGTTTATTAAAGCAAAAATAAAAGGTTGTTAAAAACAGTTTCAAAATAATTATTTTATTTTATTTTAAATAATGGCTCCACGTGTAAATTAGAGCTAATTATTAAAAACATACTGTTTCAAAATAATATCCAAAAAGGGCCATACTGTATTATGAAGGAGGAATCTAATTTCAGTGAATTTTATTTTATTTTCATTTTTATTTATATTTATCTATTTTTTTGTTTTTTCATTTTATTGTATTTTATTTAAGCAAAAATAATGGTAAATACAGTAGGACACTTACAAATTAGTGTCATTATATTATACAGTATTATATTATATTATTATATTCAGATCACCTTTGCAATTTTTCATTTTTAATTTTATTTTAATTTTTTTTTTTGCTCAGAATTATGTCCATATAAATCTCTTTTTTTTTTTTTTTTTTTTGAGAAAATAGATAAAATTATCTTCTTTGGTAATCAACATTATTCCACAGATGCTGATGATAGCGTTTAACTTGTATTGAACCCATAACATCTCTTTAACATCTCATCAGATCTTCTCTTGTGCTCTTTTCTCGTTGTTTCTCTCCCTCTCTCTTTATTACTATTCATCAGGGACTCGCTTCTCAGACGTGGTAGGCTACATCTTTCTCTCTCTCTCTCTATTCCTGGTCTCTGGGTGCATGCAGGGGTTGATGATGCACAGCCCGCTCTGATGGTAACAGCCACTTGATTGATGAGGGTCCTTTCCTAGGAATAAATAGTTAGCAGCAGTCCTGGGTTCTATTGATTTTTTTGTCTAGGTGTGTTTCTCTGTGGCCCTAAGCAGCTTTACAGAATGTTCTAGGTGTGTGTGTGCACGCTCGTATCTGTGTGTGAAAGCCACACCTGTCTCTCTGACAGATAACAAACGCTGCAGTTTTCCCGCTCATGTTCGGATGACATCCCACTGAGCAGGGAGAGCCGAGGATCATGGGTAACAGCCCTCCTCTAGGACGGGAGCTGAATGCCTGATTAAGGAGCTCACTGCGGTAGAGACGGAGGGGCAGAGATGCGGCTCTCGCACCGCAATCATCATCATCATCATCGTTGTGGGGGTGATAATCTGTGTGGAGAGAGGGAGAGTTGAATGAAGGTGGTTAGTATCGATCAGAGCTCAGGTGATTGATCTTAAGGCTCTGATAACACCTTCGCTGCCGCCCGTGATCTGCAGGGAGGGGATGCCTCATATTCCCACAGCTCTATCCATCTTTCAGCTCTTCCCTCTCACATCCCTCTCTCATCTCTCCTTCTGCTTCTTTACTTATCTCACTCTCTCATCATCCTGATTTTAGTGGGATTGCTAAGGAAACTAGAATACGATATTAAAGTAAAATAAAGTAATATAACTGGAAAATCAAACACTAAAATAATACATTTTCATGACTCCAAAACAAACTGAAATGAAGTAAAAAATAGTAACAAATTAATTTTAGTTTGGTTTTTAATTTTACACAATATGTTGTAATACTAGACAACCCTGAGAAATGTCATATTTAAAATAATTTTAATGTTTATTTAGTTTTAGTATAATTTAATGTAAAAAGAAATATATACTTAATTTAAAAATATATATATGCAAAAATATTTACACTTAAATTAAAAACGAAATTATCTGAATAATATATAAAAAATAAAAAACTAGGCTGATATTTATGACAAGGGCTTTGTTAATATACTTGTTAATATACTAATGTGGACCATGATTTTGGGTGGATGGGGCTACCCAGCACAACCCACAGAAACAGAAACCAAGCAATCATAATTAATTACAACAAAAACCCTTATAACAGCACAGATTTAATGAAATTTTTCAATTTTTTCTCCTTAGGTGGACCTGCACTTCCTGAAGGTCCTGACGGGCATCGCCACCCAGGGTGCAGTCTCTAAAGAGACACACAAGTCCTACTTCGTCACCACTTTCAAGCTGGAGGTCAGCACTAACGGAGAAGACTGGATGATCTACCGCTACGGCAAGAACCACAAGGTACAATCACGCCGGAACGGCACCTGTGAGAGATAAAGCACTCAGTTGTTACTCTGTTTTCCTGTACTGGGTATAGAGATGAAGTAATGTGCATGTGAGACTCAGAGAACCAGAAAAGGTGATAGTATAGTTTCTAACCAGTTTCTGTGATGGGTTAGTTAAATTGCTGGTTCTATTAGCTTAACTAAAAAGAAAGACCATGCTGGACTAGCATAAACCAGCCTGGACCATCATGGAGATTGATGCCAATCTAAGATGCTCCTTTTGGATAATGGGAAAAACTAGACAGGGCTCCGTTATTAGAAACTGAATGAACAAGCTCGAGTGAAAGGAAAATGGAGGAAGGTCAGAGAACGGAGAGAGTTGAAAAGAGTGATAAGGCCTGTGTAAAACTAATCGTCCCGTGTGGTACATGCCTCTAATCTTCATTTATTAACAAATCCCCTGGAAATCCTGTATAGAGTTGATTGCTAGACAGGGGAACAAGTGAAAGCTCTGATGTTAGCGTGATGATTTTGGAAGAAGCTGTAAAAAAACATCAGCCTCCACTGAGAATAACCTGCCGGATACGACCCCGGCCACCACCAACTGGCGTTTGGGTCTTTAGCCCGGACCCCCTGCTGGAATAGCCTTTGGCTTTAATCTTCCAGAAAATCTCAGAGCTCTGTCCTCCCTTAATGTGCTCGCTGTTTTTACGGCTTTGGTTTCAGTTCAGCTAAGCTTTGTTAAGAAGTCTGGCTGTGTCGGAATGGGCAATTCGCGCATTATGGGAGGCGTGACCGGTCAGTGTCCATTTAGAAATGGTACTATTAAGTAATGTTCTGTTTATTCATATGCCTAAGGAATATATTTCAATGTCGGCTGCTATCTAGCAAGATGCCTCAGTCCTGCAGACAAAAAGCATTCATTCGTGGCTTTTTTTTTAATATCGCCCATATAGATTAACAGGAAATAGGGTGTTGGCATTGAAATGAAATGTAAATTTTCGAAACTGTAAACAGTTTTGTATGTGAACGTCATGTAAATGGATTTCGAGTCAGGCAGGTTATTATTTTTTCAGGGCTGTGTTGTGATGGTTTGGGTTGATAGCACCACATCAGGCTCTCATCAGTCTCCAATGATGATGGTGGAGGTGTGTTTGTCCCTGGTCCAGAGGACACTGACAGATTGTGTGTGTGTGTGTGTGTGTGTGTGTGTGTGTGTACAGACAAACAGGAAGAGCTGCTGAGAAAGATCACTTTAGGCTGGTGGCTGATAGTCTCGTTGTAAGTGTGTTTGGTGTAAGTGTGATATCAGCAGAGCTGGGCTTAATTTCTTCTCAGACTGCCTCAGCTGCTGTGGCGGGTTTTCAGTTCACTACTAGATTACCTGCAGCACACTCATTCAGTCACTGCTAAATCAGATCTGATAAGATCTCTCTCTCACACACACATCTGTGCTCCAAAACCTTCTTGTGTGCCACGTATATAGGAAGCTACAGTATAAGGCAGCATCCTAACTGAAATGTAACCTTATAAGTTACATTACCTTATAGCTGATTTGGAACACTCTACACAGCAAAAATAATTTAAAGATTCAAACAGACTCAGAGATAATCATGTTGATGTGCTAACTAACAATATACTAATGAGCATAACATATGCCATCTTAATTGGCTTGAAATTGTTTTGAGACTTTCAGTATTGAAATACAAGTACAGCATGAAATTACTTAAAGGGTTAGTTCACCCAAAAATGAACATTCTGTTATTATTACTCACCCTCATGTTGTTCCAAACCCCTAAGAACTACATTCATCTTTGAAACACAAATTAAGTTATTTTTGATGAAATCCGAGAGCTTTCTGAACCTGCATAGACAGCAACACAAGTTACACAACTGACACGTTCAAAGTCCAGAAAGGTGGTAAGGACATCAGTAAAATAGTCCATGTGACATCAGTGGTTCAATCGTAATTTCTGAACATTGTAGTTGTGATGACCGAAGGTGTTACGGGTTTGGAACTACATGAGGGTGAGTAATTAATGACAGAATTTTCATTTTTGGGTGAACTATCGCTTTAAGTGCATATTGATACAAAAGATTTCGATATCAAATAAATACTGTTCTTTTGCACTTTCTATTCATCAAAGAATCCTGAAAGGAAATATATCATGGTTTCCACAAAAAAAAAAAATAATAATAATTAAGCAGCTCAACTGTTTTTAAAATTGATAATAATAATAAGAAAGGATTCTTGATCAACAAATCAACATATTAGAATGATTTCTGAAGGGTCACGTGACACTGACGCCTGCTGAAAATTCAGATTTGCCATCACAGGAATAAATCATATTTTTGAATATTTCAATATTGTAATAATATTTCACTAATTTTCCTTTTTGTACTGCATTTTTGTTCAAATAAATGTAGCCTTGCTGAGCATAAGAAACTTTTGGGCAAGGATACAAGTGTTGCCATAGAATTTGACCAAAAAAGGCAGCATATTTATGCCAGTTTGCACCTACTTTTTAATCCGGAGGGCAGCTATGATGCCTTAAAATAGTGTTTAGCTCTTTTGGAACAGAACTACAAATTCCCTTCTGTTTTACTGGAAACACATGCATATATAGAGCCAATCCCACGACTGTGCCGTTTCCACACGCTCCCTCCTGAGACTGTATCTGATAAAGCCATCAAAGTAATGACAGAGCAATTTATGCTATTTTCACAAACATACTGTTTCAAATTGCAAGGAGGTCAAAAGGTCTCAATTCCATTTCCACTGGTGGGGAAAATAAGTGAGTCCCTTATGTAAGGTCCCACACCTGCACTCAAGGTCAACGTGACCGTTTAAAGCAGCCTTGTCATTGACAGAGATCATTATGAAGGTCTGGTAAATCCCTTGCTTGTTTAACAATACCATCAAGGGGGGTTTATATAGAGAGAGAGCATATGGTATGTGTGTTAACGTGTGAAGTCCAGAGGCGAAGCAACGGAGAGCGCTGTCATGGGAGATGACATCAGCTCGGACTTCAAAACAGCAGCCTGACACATCCGTCCATCTCTGTGCATTCCTCCGCTTCACATGGAGAGCGTGGATAATGGAAGACCGCTGCCAGATCCCGGGAGGACTCCTCTGTTCTTTGGGAGTGTACCGCTGAGGGTTTAACCTTTAGTGATGTCATGGACTAGAGAATAGATGCTCTTTGAGTCGAGTTGTCTGCATAAGGCACAGCCAGAGTGTGTGACGGTGGAATGTGTGGAAACCGTTTCACACATACTCAAACAAAAATACACAGTTACCTGTCTTTAGTGGGGTCGTGCAAATGTGGTTTTCATTCACTGTGACAAATGGTGGTTTTAGAGGAAACATTTACACCTCTGAGGGTCATAAAACATATCGTCTGTTCTTCCAATTACAGTGTGTACCGATTCCAAGTTGACTTAAAGCGGCAGTGTGTCATTTTTATGTTGCTAGTTTCACCAAAATAGAAGCAGAATTGCAAAAATTATGCATGTTTCAGAACCTTGTCTGGAAACATTCCCACATCTGCTGGTTTCCTTGAAAAGACAGTAGGATTTTTTCATTGGCTTTTGGCTTATTGCAGAAAAGAAGCTTTATAGGTTTAGTTTACCAAGATAATGCAATTACCAGAAGTAGAAAGCGAATGTTAGGGTATAAGCAAATACCACAGTTGCACAACTTCCTCACCAACACTAAGCTTCTGATAATCTTTCAATTGTTATTTAAAATTGACAAGTTGGGAAGTTTAAGTTAGAATAGTCTGCAAGAGCACACGTATAAACACAATGAGGCTGTGAATATGGACTAGTGAGTATATGAGTTCTCCTATTCGTTGCGATGACATTTCCAAGACACAGTCAATGGTAAAAAAAAAAAAAAAATAGGAGTGAGGAATTACTAATGTATTTCATGTCTTAGCATAAAACATGAAAAAAATTTGAACTTGTCACCCTTGTTTCAGCCAAAAAACCCATAAAAAAGGACAATGATGATGAAACCTGAAGTGCAAAAATACGTATTTGCAGCTTTTTTGGACTCATTCCTGCAGCACTCTATTGATCAAACAAAAACGAATCCTTCTACAAGTTGCTTACTTATTTGAAATTTCCAGTATATTTTTTTTCAGAAACACAGTGGGAAGGTAAAGCAAGAGGGAGGGCTTCCACATTCCAGTCCCTCCAACTCAATCTCACATGCAGACTGGGAATTAAGAGGAAGGCAGGAACCAAATCAACATTTTCACTGTTGTTTTTCTCTCTCCTCTGAACAGGATTTAGTCTGTCAACCATTGTAATCCAAAAGATGAGCTTCCACACTAAATAAGCTTTATAGAGGGAGTTTTGTGTTTTATATTTACAACATGTAGAATCGCACTCTTGAAGTTTTTGATTTATGCTTAAATTTTGTCAGAAAGTATTTAGTAGAATTAAAAATTCATGACACATCACAAGCCCTACTAAACAATAAACACCTGCCTTCTGTCATATGGCAATCAGTGAATGGCAGCAACACACCAAATTTGGCCACAGTGTTCAGGTATCTGAGCCCCTCATTGCTGTGCCACCAGCAGACTATCAGTCAAAACCATCCTTGACAGCAGAGCACACAGCCAAGGGCCGCCAAGGGCCCAAAGCCAACACACAGCCTCCAAACTGACGAAGGAAAAACTGACACATCAAGTTATACTTCATCTAAAGCTCTTCTGAACTTTCGAATTCCTCTATAATTATTCTGCATGCAGTTTTTATGACCTCATATTAATCGAGAGGCTACATGGAATATTTGTACTTATTTGTCACAGAACTATTTCTGTCTGTCTCTCTCCGTGTTTCTCCTCCTCTGAGGCTGAGCCTGCACTGGCCTGCAGCCAACTGGAGCCCGACTGCTCTGTCAACATCTTCATCTGGGGCTGTAGAGGTGTGGGAGGGAGCAGGAGAAGGGCAGAGCGAGAGAGAGAGTAATGACTCGAGCAGAGCTGTGAACGCTGACCACATTTCCCAGCGGCCCCATCAGTCTGAGGGAAAAAAACGCGTGGCAGCGAGCCAATGCAAAGCAGCGAGAGATGGAGGGAACGAATGACAAAAAGACAGACAGGCAGAAAGATGGACAGAGCAGGGAACGCAGAGCCACTTTCATCTCCCATGACCCTGTTGTGGCCATGTGGCTTTCCGTAACCCAGCCCAAGCAGTCAGGCATTGTGGGAGAGAGTGTCCACTCTTTTGTGACCACAAATTCCCTCTTCTCTCTCTTTATTATATTAACAGTGACAACGTCTCACAGGAGGCGTGTGTGTGTGTGTGTGTGTCCTCACACTTTAACCTCATAGAGAGTTCGCTTTGGGGTTTTTTTATTATTTAAGTAGACCGCCCTAGTGCCAGACATTTGAATAATTCAGACTAATTTTTTGGGGACTCCTCACCAGGAACCTGCCCTGCTGGCCATCACCGAGGACCCATTTCATCTCATGAATATTCCCTCACGCATACACATTTTCATGTGCTGATGAATTTCCAAGGAGTTCGTTCAATATAACTGCTCCTGGACTGTCAGACTTGATTTTTCAATAATTCATATAACAGTTAATCTACATCCACCCTCATTGATCTGTCTGTCTGTGTGTGTGTCTAGACAGAGCAGCAGCACTGCGGCTGTTTGTGCTGTCAACAAATTCCTGCTTTTCCACAGGTATTTGCCACGGATTGGATCTTTTTGCATGTGTGTAAACAAAAGCACACATGAGATCTTGCGTGACTTGAATCTAAACACTCTTTAACGTCTTTATCAACCTTTTTTATTGTTTGGTGTCAAACCTGGTACTCTTTAAAAAGAATCATGGCCTGTAGATCCATGTGAGCTGTAAGAGTATTTCTCACAGTCTCGCAGCCTGTTTTATTTATTAATGAGTTGTATACAAAGCTAAATGCTCTTAAAGTTTGGCTAAATATCCGTGCAGCTCATTGAACTTTGCAAATGAACATGATTAATTGTGTGATATAGCCTAGTAATAGTGCAAGACCAATTTTTACTGTAAATGTTTGAATATAAACATAGTCGGTTATACCGAAGTGAATATCAACAAAAAGAAAAAAAAAAAACAGATATATGTGAAAATGTAGTAATATACAGTGCCCTCCATAAGTATTGGAACAGTGAAGACAAAATTTTTCTGTTGGCTGTGGAGTCAATACATTTTCAAATATGATGAAAAGTTGAATTTGAGACAAAACTACAGATTGTCACATTTTATTATTAGCCATTTCAACACATACATGTTTTACCAAATAAAAACAACAGCACTTTTAGAGTTCATCCCACTCATTGATGTGAGCATAAGTATTGTAATAGTTGCCTCACAGGTCTTTCTAAGTGATCAGCTGTGTCCTGTTGCATTAATTCTTCAGATATTAAAAGCAGGGAATGTGTCGTATCAGTTATATCCATTACTTCTGCATTCTGAATCTTGCATTCGATGATGACACACACAAACCAGGACGAAGACGAGGGAGCTGACTTTGAGAGAAAAGCAAGCAATTTGGATGCTAAAAGAAAAGAGGAAGTCAGTTAGAGCTCTAGCAAAAACAAAGAGCATGGAGAAATCAAGAGTTTGGAAACCACCAGCAACGACCTGATCGGCTGAGAAAACAACAGTAGTTGATGACAGACAAATCATAAAAGCTGTGAAAATGAACCCTAAAAGACGTGTCTGTAAAATCACCAACAACTTCCAGAAAGCTGGGGTGATGCTCTGACAATCTACTGTCCTCAGGAGACTTTGATATAGAATAACAGAGGCTAAACCTCTGACCAGCACCAAAAATATAAAGGCAAGATTAGAGTTTGCAAAAAAAGCACAAAGGTGAGCCAGAAGAGTTTTGGAACTGTGTTTATGGACCGATGAGACAAAGATGAACCTTTATCTAAGTGATGGGAAAGCAAAAATGTGGAGAAAAAAAAGGGAACTGCAATGATCCCAAGCACACAGCCTCATCTGTAAAGCATGGTGGAGGTGGTGTCGTGGCATGGGCATGCATGGCTGCCTCTGGAACAGGCCCTCTCAACTTTACTGATGACTTAATGTATGATGACAGTAGCAGAATGAATTTGGAAGGGTACAAAAACATCTTGCCTACCAATATTCAAGAAAATGCCACCAGATTCATTGGGAAGTGCTTCATATTGCATCAGAACAATGACCCAAAACACCCTGCCAGTTCAGTCAAGGAGTTTATCAGGGCAAAACAATGTAAAGTCTTAGATTGCCCAAGTCAGTCTCCAGATTTAAATCCGATTGAACATGAATTTCAGCAGCTGAAGAGGAGAGTAAAGGCAGAAACTCCCCAAACAAGCAACAGTTGGAATTGGCTGCATTAAAGGCTGGGGAAAGTATTTCAAAGGATAAAACCAAGAGTCTGGTGATGTCTATGAGACGCAGACTCACTGCTGTGATTGTACGCGAGGGATCTGCAATAAAATAATAGTTTTTAATCTTTTACATCTGCCTTAAGTTCATCTGTCCCAATACTTATGCTTGCATCAAATGGTGGGATGAACTCTAAAAGTGCTGTTGTTTTTATTTGGCAAAACATGTATGTGTTGAAACAGCTAATAATAAAATGTGACATTCTGTAGTTTTGTCTCATATTCATCTTTTCATCATATTTGCAAATGTCTTGACTCCACAGCCAACAGAACAATTTTGTCTTCACTGTTCCAATACTTTTGGAGGGCACTGTATGTGTATATATATGTATTTTTGGGAAATTTCTGAACATTGCAGGTCCTTCCCAGGGTGTAAGTTAATATTGTTCATTTTATTATTTATTCTTTCATCTGCCAAGAGTACTCTTAACTTTGCTTAACAAGTTTTACCATATTTAAATTATTTTTTTTTTACCATATTTATACAGTGGGGCAAAAAAGTATTTAGTCAGCCACCAATTGTGCAAGTTCTCCCACTTAAAAAGATGAGAGAGGCCTGTAATCACAGAAAATCACATTGTAGGATTTTTAAAGAATTAATTGGTAAATTCCTCGGTAAAATAATTATTTGGTCACCTACAAACAAGCAAGATTTCTGGCTCTCACAGACCTGTAACTTCTTCTTTAAGAGGCTCCTCTGTCCTCCACTCGTTACCTGTATTAATGGCATCTGTTTGAACTCGTTATCAGTATAAAAGACACCTGTCCACAACCTCAAACAGTCCAACTCCAAACTCCACCATGGCCAAGACCAAAGAGCTGTCAAAGGACACCAGAAACAAAACTGTAGACCTGCACCAGGCTGGGAAGACTGAATCTGCAATAGGTAAGCAGCTTGGTGTGAAGAAATCAACTGTGGGAGCAATTATTAGAAAATGGAAGACATACAAGACCACTGATAATCTCCTCGATCTGGGGCTCCATGCTCTCACCCGTGGGGTCAAAATGATCACAAGAACTGTGAGCAAAATCCCAGAACCACACGGGGACCTAGTGAATGACCTGCAGAGAGCTGGGACCAAAGTAACAAAGGCTACCATCAGTAACACACTGCGCCGCCAGGGACTCAAATCCTGCAGTGCGGACGTGTCCCCTGCTTAATCCAGTACATGTCCGGCCCGTCTGAAGTTTGCTAGAGAGCATTTGGATGATCCAGAAGAGGATTGGGAGAATGTCATATGGTCAGATGAAACCAAAATAGAACTTTTGGTAAAAACTCAACTTGTCGTGTTTGGAGGAGAAAGAATGCTGAGTTGCATCCAAAGAACACCATACCTACTGTGAAGCATGGGGTGGAAACATCATGCTTTGGGACTGTTTTTCTGCAAAGGGACCAGGACGACTGATCCGTAAACGAAAGAATGAATGGGGCCATGTATCGTGAGATTTTGAGTGAAAACCTCCTTCCATCAGCAAGGGCATTGAAGATGAAACGTGGCTGGGTCTTTCAGCATGACAATGATCCCAAACACACCGCCTGGCAACGAAGGAGTGGCTTCGTAAGAAGCATTTCAAGGTCCTGGAGTGGCTAGCCAGTCTCCAGATCTCAACCCCATCGAAAGCTTTGGAGTCCGTGTTGCCCAGCGACAGCCCCAAAACATTACTGCTCTAGAGGAGATCTGCATGGAGGAATGGGCCAAAATACCAGCAACAGTGTGTGAAGACTTACTGAAAACGTTTGACCTCTGTCATTGCCAACAAAGGGTATATAACAAAGTATTGAGATGAAATTTTGTTATTGACCAAATACTTATTTTCCACCATAATTTGCAAATAAATTCTTTAAAAATCCTACAATGTGATTTTCTGGATTTTTTTTCTCATTTTGTCTCTCATAGTTGAGGTATACCTATGATGAAAATTACAGGCCTCTCTCATCTTTTTAAGTGGGAGAACTTGCATAATTGGTGGCTGACTAAATACTTTTTTGCCCCACTGTACTCCGTATAAAAGTATAGCAAATTATTCCACAAGAATCTGAAACCGTATGCTTGTATCTAACACCAGATACACTCAGACCCCCAGTCACATATAAAACATCATCACCTGAGACAGACAACACATACCTGTTCCCCCCACAGACAGCATGCTGGGAAACACTAGCAGCCATGCCTGAGGGAACGTGATATAAGTAACGTACGCAAATGCATGATTCATGAACGTAATTTAGCATAAACCTTCCGATGACGGCTGTGTCCATTTGTTATGTCTCTGGTTACGGGCACACATGCACACGCAGAGAGTACATCAATCAAAGATTATGCCTAGACTGCATAGTGAGAGGCAAACAACGAAAAACCGACAATGTGAGGGCAAAAAAAAAGGAGGGAATGGGTGCGAGGGTGGCCTTGTATCAGTAGACAGCAGGGTTGACAGCAGTTCTCCTGTTTCGGTGTGTGGGAGTCTGTCATTACCAGCACCTGTGTGTCTGTCAACACAACACCAGTCAGGGGCCATAGTAGCTCAGGGATGCAAAGAAAACATTAGCAGGTGCTCGTGTGTGTGGGAAAGAAGGAAGGAAACAATAAAGGTATAGCTTCATATCGCTAATATATGTTTGGCTAGAAGCAGTATCTGACTCCGCCCCCTCTATAGATTGACTGCTGCTGTCAGAGTCCGGGACTTTGTCATTTCTGTCATTCTTCTCGTTTCCCCTTTCCCTCTGTCTTAGAGGACCAGTGGGAAATCACCGTTCTTCAGCTTCATCTCAGCCTGCTCCCTAACGTCCTCACAGTAATTGGACTTCTCAATCCTGTTATGCCTTTTAGGTTTTTTTTTTTTTTTTGTATGCTTTTTGATCATTTTGGCATCTTCATGGTTAACACTCTCCTCTTTGAGCTTGGAACTTCATCCATAATGACCAGTGGGCCTTCTGTCCTAAATCCCATGTGATATACATCTGTTCATGTTATAAGAGGCTCATGGCTCCTAGTTTCCTGCTGGTTTGGATTAAACAAGTTGGCCAATCAGAAGCCAGGAATGGGAGACGCCCAGTCAATGGGCAACAGTAAATAAAACATTTGTAACTAACAATTTTTATGTATTATTCATATTTTGCCATTTCTCATGAGAAACTAAGAGATGATGTAGTAGGTTGTTGATAATGTGTTTTAGGTGATTTTAGTGGTTTGCTAGGTGGTTATGTCAAAAGATAAAAGCTCACTGGAGAGAGCTCATTGGCTACCGATACAGGAGAGAACCAATCAGCCTTTCCATGTGATAATGATGTCATTAGGTCAGATTGAATTAGACCTATTGGACTGCGCCATCTAGAGTTTCCTGCCAGAACTCTGTATATATCCATTGATTTAGCTACCGTATATATCAACCTTGCTTCAATGCAAGTCTAAGGGTTTTATTTGCCCATTAAAAAAACTGAGTCTCAAAAGTGAAAGCACACCTCTGAAATATAATAGAAATAGAAAAGTTGCCTTGCCAACTAAGTTAAATATATGTTCAAAATAATGAAAAATAAGTTAAAGTACCAAAGTGAAATTTAATTAAATAGTAATTAAAGCTAAATAGAAATATTCTTATAAAAAAACTAAAGCTAATAAACCTATAAAAGCATATAAATAATACAAGAATAACAGTTTGGAAAGAATACAGTTTGAAATATTTCACAAGCTTCTTGCTGTATTTTTCTTTTCTCTCAGAAGTGCTGGGTGTGTGTTTGGTTATATCAGTGAATCGTGAGAAGTAGGATTCTCCCACACACTAAAGAAGTGATATATTACACACTTCTTTCTTACCCCCAGTCGGCACACACACACACACACCACTTGGCTCTAACATACTGTGCTGTGTTGAAAAACTTCACAGGCAGTGAAGGGGCAAGGTCACACACTCCATCATGAGGTCATTAAACAAAAGCAGATTTCTGTGATGCATGTCTGAATCTTCCTACTGACAACAGCTTTACACACTTCCACTTTTTCCCAAGGTTTCACTTGTCTTCTGTTTCAGCCCCACCTCAATTGCCCTGTTCAGGAAAAAGGCTTTTTTTATTGGCATGATTGTTATACAAACAAACAAATAATAATAATAATAATAATGTAAAAATAGCATTGAAATAAGGCATAATTTTTTTATTTGAGTCTTTTCCCAAATTGCCATCTGCCCTTCATTTAGAAGATCTGCAATACTCTTACTTACTGTATTCAATTCAATATTGTGGTTGAAGCTTTCTCAGTGTTAATATTTTAATAGTGTTATAAATATTGGCACATATAAATGTTTCACACACCAAAAAAATGGCAGGTAGATTTGTAGTAATCTGAGAGTTATGATGAAATATGTGAAAAATTGAACACTTGCCCCAGGTCTCTGCTTTTAACTAACCATATGCACAATGATTAATGACCACAGGTCCTCAGTTCATAGTTTTCTTCTTTTGTTTTATGATATATTGGGGCGATTTACCAAATGTCAGAAGGTTTTTTTCTTCTAATTTTTTCTAAACCGACTTTAATCTCTTTCTTCACTCTCCGAACGAGTCGGCCTAGCACAGACCTGACCCGGGCCAGCTGGCCCGGATGTCATTGGATCCTGAGACGGGTCAGGTCCTTAGGGTCCAAGCTTTGTTTCTGTGTGTGCAATGAAGCAGGACTCGCCCTCTTCTAGTCTTTCTCCTCTTTCCTACTTCCTCTCTCTGGAGACAAAGACCCTGACAGAGGCTTGTGTCTCTGAGGAGGGAGGAGAGATGGAGATTTGCTATCAAAGCTTGTCATCTTGTCCATCCTCACCATCCTGAGAGGCAGTGGCTGAAGCACATGGCATATTTCTGTGATACCCTGGGAGCTCCCTGCTGAAATACTAATGATCCATCTGACACACTGATGTAAACAATGACAACACCCAAAAACATGTGGTTGCATCTGATTTAATGTCTTTATGTGACAACATTCAATCTCATAGAATGACAACTGATTCTTCAAACACTCTCACACTGTCTCACCAATGTCTGTGGTCTTTAACTCATTCTGGAGGAAACAGCGTTTCATGTTTGAATTTACGATGAGAACATTGGCGTCTATGTGTGTATTCAGTGGTGTGTGTATTTTAACAACGATTAAAGTCACAATCTCACTTGACCCCAGTAAAGAAGCTCTTACTGTGCGAGAGTTTGTGCTTGTTTGTGAGGTTAGTTTGTTTTTGAACGAGTGGCCTCAGCCAAACCACCTCCAGAATAGTCATAAATCTCCCTCTTTTTTCTCTCTCTCCGTCTCCTTAGGTTTTTCATGCGAACGTAGACCCCTCAGAGGTGGTCCTGAACCGGATCCCCCAGCCTGTCTTAGCTCGGTTTGTCCGCATCCGACCTCAGACATGGAAGAATGGAATCGCATTGCGCTTCGAACTTTATGGCTGTCAAATCACGGGTCAGTAAAACTCTCACCATACATCTTTCTCCAAGTCTGCACAGAATTCAAAATGTTTCACCAGCCCTTAAGGGAGCTGATTTGTGGTTTTTAACTTTTAGATATAAAATAATAAAATAGCAAGAAAAAGACAAATTTAGAATTTTGGAATTTTAATAAAAAGTTGGGTGTTTAAAGGATTAGTTCACTTCCAGAATAAAATTTTCCTCATAATTTACTAACCCCCATGTCATCCAAGATGTTCATGTCTCTTTCTTCAGTTGAAAAGAAATTAAAGTTTTTGAGGAAAACATTCCAGAAGTGGAATGGCTCTCCATGTAGTAGACATCAATGGGAGCCAATGGGTTGAAGGTCCAAATTGCAGTTTCAACGCAGCTTCAAAGGGCACTACATGATCCCAGCCGAGGAATAAGGGTCTTTTCTAGCGAAACAATCGGCCATTTTCTAAAAAATTTTAGAATTTAAATATTTTTAAATATATACTTTTTAACCACAAATGCTTGTTTTGCACTAGCTCAACCTCACGCATTAAGTAATCACGTTGGAAAGTTCACTCGTAACGTAGGTGGAAGACATGCAAAGAAAGTCAAATGCCCTTTACAAAAAAAGGTAAAGCATCGATGTCGGACAATTTTGAAGTTGGAGGACAAAATGAAATGGAGTTTTTCACCCTACCCTACCTTTTAAAAATTTACGATTTACTAAAACGTGCACACGACATTTCGTTCCTCGATTTATAAATCGTGTGCACGATTTAGCAAATCGAGGGAACGAATTAGTAAATCGTGTGCACAATTTATAAATCGAGGGAATGAAATAGTAAATCGTGCACACGATTTAGCCTACTATTTTTTTCCTGTATGTCATGTGCGGGGCTCTGTATTTTTTAACTAAAGTATGTAGATGAAGAACTACCTGGGTGTGACCTTTCCAACGTGATTACGTAATGCATAAAGTCATGCATGTGCATTGCAGAGCTAGTGCAAGGTGGGCATTTATGGTTAAAAAGTATCTACATTTATTTATTTATTTTAATTTTTTGGAAAATGACCAATCATTTTGCAAGATAAAACCCTTATTCCTAAGCTGGGATCATGTAGAGCCCTTTGAAGCTGCATTGAAACTGCAATTTGGACCTTCAACCCACTGGCTCCCATTGAAGTCCAATATATGGAGAAAAATCCTGGAATGTTTTCCTCAAAGACCTGAATTTCTTTTCAACTAAAGAAAGACACGAACATCTTGGATGACATGGAGGTGTGTAAATTATAAGGAAATTTTATTCTGGGAGTGAACTTATCCTTTAATTGGTTGGTTGATAGAAAGGTAGATATAAATGGGTATATAAAGATAGATTGATCAGTATTTACCTATTTATATCATTATCTGTGTCTATAATATCTAAACAGGTAGATATAGATTTATAAGGTAAGTTTCCCTGTCTCAATTCAAGTTCAATTCAAGTTTATTTGTATAGCGCTTTTCACAATGCAAATCGTTGCAAAGCAGCTTTACAGAAAATTAAAGTTTCTACAGTATATGTAGTAATAGCTCATCTCAAGTTGATGTCCATATGGCAGAAATGTACAGTAAATATCAAGCAGTTAGTTAATGTCATGTAATCAAACAGACGGTGAACACTATTAACAGCAATGATTATATGTTGCGATCAAACTTATAGAAAAATTCTAGCAAAATTCTAGCAAAATTCCTCATCATCTGAGGTCTTCTGAGGGGTTGGCATCATCTCAGGGGTTGGAAAGTTTGCATGTCTCATGTGAACTTTCGTACGCAGCAGGCCCTCAGATACTGCACGTGACAAATATTGTTCCAGACGCCCACTGTGTCCCTGTCAAGTGAGCTCAGATGTGTATTTATCAGAGCTCTTTAGGGTCCTGATTGAGTTTGGCTATTTATGGAGATGGGGAGATAGCAGTCACCTAATTCTGTTAGCATGTCCTGCAGCAGATGAAGGAGGTGAGCTGCTTTTGCACTGATGTTATCAGAGACATCACACTCCATCATTACGCTATTAAACAGTGATTCGCTCCTATTTTCGTCGACACTGAGCAGGACAAATGCGCTTTTAGAGACGGGGTCTTTTTCAACACTGACACAAACGACGCATGGACACGCCACTGGCCTCCATATTAGACCTGCTGCAGTCCCGCGGGGGCCGTTGTCCCTCGGGCATCCAGCCCAGAACAAGCTGCTTTCAGTGAGGCGTGTCGCTACCCTTCCTGTCTTTCCCGTGAAAGAGTGATGCTCGGCCCGCGGGATATCCGGCAGAGCCGAGCCCATAAAAATGCCCGTGAAGCCATCGATCAAGTTTGCGCCGTTAGCCTCGTTCTGTGCTTTACTGCTCTTTCTGTCGGAGTGTGGGTGTACCTCTGGGTGTAATTCAACTGAGATTGTTAGGATGGGCTTGAACCAGATGCCCCAGCCTGTTTTCCTGTTCTTTTGTTCCGTGTTTAAGCCATAGGCCAAAATCAATCATTTATTTCTGGTAGCTTTTGTATTTGTGCCGGCTGAGCCAGAGAATGGTTGTTTTGGGCTGAGTGGGTTTGCTTTTAACTCTGTAGAGGTGAACCTAGAAAAACTGGAACACGAATTTCTTCCTGTAATAAATCCTACACACAAACACCCACTCTGGGGGGGATGTACACATAAAAAACACACCCACACATGCTCTGTTTATTTATTATTTACTCCTAAGGCCTCTCTCATGACATAACAACATGAAACATTGATCTCTCCAGCCTTAAAATGTCAATTCCTCTTTGCCTCACCATAACTCATCTACTTGTCCATCCTCCTCTCAGACGCTCCATGCTCCGAGATGCAGGGAATGCTCTCCGGCCTCCTGCCAGACTCCCAGATCTCAGCCTCCTCCATGAGGGACATCCACGGGGCCACAGGTGCAGCCCGGCTGGTGGCCAGCCGCTCAGGATGGTTCCCCAGTCCCACGCAGCCTGTGGCTGGCGAAGAATGGCTGCAGGTGGACCTAGGAGTCCCCAAAACTGTACGGGGCATCATCACGCAAGGGGCCCGCGGGGTGGATGGCAGTACCAGCGCGGAAAACCGGGCCTTCGTGCGGAAGTATAAACTTTCCCATAGTTTGAATGGAAAAGACTGGAGCTACATCATTGACTCCAAGACCAATCTCCCAAAGGTGAGAACGATGCAGGATTTCTTTAAAGACAAAATTATTATTATTATTATTATTTATTTTATTTTATTTTTCCGACTGCTTCCAAACTAAGGTCTCCTAATGAGCTGAGAAAACAGTGAAAGGGTTAAAGTGGTAATTGGCTGTACTTAGATTCTAGCTGGTTCAGGTTAGAGGTCTGCGCGGGACTGTTTTTTAAGTCCCGCTCCCGCCCGCTCCCGCGAGGTTATATCCCGCACCCACCCGCTCCGCGATATATTCACTCTTTGTTCACCCGCTGTCCGCTTTGAATAATTTTCTTCCGACCCGACCGTTCCGCTAAATTTAGATCTCGTTTCCAGAATCACACATTTAAATTTCCTCTACTGAAAGAAAGACAGATAGGCTAACAAATAAAAGTGTAGTCTGCACAAAATTGTATTTGTTATTTTATTCGTCTTGTCAAGAGTCTTTTATTGACAGCAATGTTAAACGAATTTTGTGTCTTAAGACACGAAATTGTTTAACATTTTGCTGCCAACACAGTAGGAAAAAAGTGTCAGAGAAAATAAAATGTACAAAAATTGTATTCCTTATTTTTATTCGTTTTGTCAGGATACAATTCGTTTAACCTTTACAACACAATAGGAACAAGTGTCGCAGAGGGAAACAAAATGTAGGTTGTACAAAACGGCCTATTATAATTTTATTCGCCTTGTCAAAATACTAAATTCGTTTAACATCTTGCTGTAAACACAGTAGCCTAGGAAAAGTGTCGCGGAAGAAAAATAAATAAATAAATAAATTGGACATCTGTCATTTAAAATTATAGGCTAAGCAAAATATAAACAAAACCGAGTTGAGCGTTCTTCAAGGACAGCGCATCCACACTTTGCTCCATCTTTATTCTGCTCTGTCACTCATCGACAACCTGCCTGTTCTGTCTGTGGGCCGTATATTCACTGGAAGGCTAGCCTGCTCTGAGCATCGTTATGCACATGCTGCGCACAGACCTCGCAAATAAAACGAAGCACTGGTTCATGTGTGCAGTGCGTGCATAACAGTCCAGTGCAGGCTGTACCGGTGCTTGAATAAAGTGCAGATATGCTGTTCTGAAAAGATGTCGGGAACGGGATATTGTTAGACCGCCCGCTCCCGTTCAAACTGCACCAGAGTTACCGACCGCAACCGCGTTTTATTCGGGAATTTAATCCCGCGTCGCAAGAAATCTGATCTGATTGACAGCCGCGGGAATGCAGACCTCTAGTTCAGGTTGATCTAATTGATTATCTTGGTAAACCTGGGTTTTGCCTGGTCTTGATCTTGGTCAAAAGCCAGTTAAGCCAATTAGACCACCTTGAACCAGTAAAAACCCAGTTTAACCACCTTAAGCATAATATTTAATGTTTTTCCAGCAAAGGAGTACTGAACGGAAGAATAAAACTGGAGTTGAATTAGGTTAATTAGTTAATCGTGCTAATTTAAATACCGTGGGTCGTTGAAAGGGCTACAGTAATGAACAGTTCACCAGAATCAGATTATTAGCGGACTCATTTCATTCTTTCGCTCATCTCAGCGACTCAGCATTTCACTTCTAGATTCCCAATCTCCCACTCTGAGAGCAGAATTCAATTATGCTGCAAGCTTTGATAACATTCCAGTGAAATCATCCACAGTTGTGTTAATTAAAACCTGAGCTGCAGAGCTGCATCAGAGACTCGGAAATACAGAGAATATGCAGTAGCTTTCGTCTCTCAATCACACAGCTGGGTTAAAGTGCTTTTGTGATTCTGCTCCTCCAGATTTTTGAGGGTAACACGCACTACGACACCCCTGAGATCCGTCGCTTTGATGAGATTGTGGCCCAGTTTATCCGAGTGTATCCAGAGAGGTGGTCTCCCGCCGGCATCGGAATGAGACTGGAGATACTGGGTTGTGACTTGCCAGGTAAGACCTGTGTATGTTTTGCTTTTTGTTTTGTTTTAAATTTTTTCTTGTAATTTGTTTTCACATATTTTTACTCTGTGACTTTGGGCGTGACACAAAGCAGATTTATAATAATCACAATAAACAATTAATCCGCTGAGTAATAAAAGTTCATTAGCCTAGCTGTAGGCTGTTTACATTGCCTGTAGCAACTTCATATTAATATATAATGCAAATCATGTGCGGTCACAGATGTGTGTATTCATTGGCTACTGGCAGCAAGTTCAATGAGGCTCATATCATCCAGATTTTACAGTCAGAATTATCCATTTTAATTAAAAATAAACACGATACCCCCAGCTACAGAAGTAGAAAGAAACGGAGCAGTCCTGCAGCCTCTCTGTCACTTCCATCTTTGCTCTCTGTCCCCGATGTCCTTCATATTTCCTCCTCTTGAATCTTTTACCTGTCACAGCATGACGATCAGCCAAAAGGACACACGGCTGCTCCCTCTGGACCTGGCCTGGGCTCTATAAAGCGGCAGGCCGAGGGGCAGTAATCGACGGGCTGTCTTCATGGCTCTGTGTCTGCAAGAGCGCCGGGGGCGAAGGAGCATTAGAAGAGCTGCTAGAAAGGACGATGTGGGTGGAGGCCAGGGGAAGCCTCAGGGCTCAGTGCCCAGGTTTATTAGCATGGCAGGACTGCAGGAGGAGAAAGGCATGATGAAAAGTCAGATAGAGAGCCGGTGCTGGCTCAGGGTTAGTTGGTGGCACTTTGCAGGCAGAAGATGAGATCCGGGATGAAAGCTTCATGTGTCATCAGCGGTGCTTGGTGCGATACTGGCACAGGTTACGGAGCCTGTGGGCCATAAATGAATGAGAGCGAAAGATCAAGAGAGAGAAAGAGAGGATAATCAAAGCGGATGAAAGAAATAAGGCAGGGATCAAAGCCAGTGAGTTAATGAGTGACGAAAAATGGACTGACGGTCGATTGTGTTTGTGTACACACGGTTATGTTTGCGTGAGGGAATGCGATGACAGTGCGGTGAGGCTCCGCAGCGCACAACTGCGCACCAGATGTTCGAGACACAGGGGGCTCAATCTACCCCACTCACTGTTGAAACTACAGCCCCAGTTCCTAATCTCCACTGTAAATCTAATCACATACAGATCCCGAGACACAAAAACACACTCGTGTGTTATATATACTTGCATGTGACTTTGAATTGTGTGTATTTTTCTTTCGTACTTTCTTTGTTTCTGCCCGTACGCACAACATCATGGCTGTTTCGTTTCCTACCATCTGTTATGCACATCCACAGTGATCACTAACAGTACCGGTCCTCAAAGGAGCCGTTTGACAACAAAAAACATACAGGCCTATGGTTTGAGTGAGATCGTCCTAATTCGGCTCTCTAAAGCAAACTGTACTTTTGTAAATTGTGGCTGGTTGCAGCTGTGGTGTGAGGGTGAGTGAAGCAGGGTTTTAGTGTTTTATGTTTTTTGTTTTGTACTGATTTGTTTTGTTTTTTGTTTTATGTTTTTGTTTTGTACTGATTTGTTTTGTTTTTGCTTTTGTAAATAGTTGTTGTTTGCAGTTATGGTGTGAGGGTGAGTGAAGAAGGGTTTTAGTGTTTTATGTTTTTGTTTTTGCTTTTGTAAATAGTTGTTGTTTGCAGTTATGGTGTGAGGGTGAGTGAAGAAGGGTTTTGTTTTGTTTTGTTTTGTTTTGTTTGTTTTTATACTATGGCTTTGGGCATGACAAAACGGATTAATAATAATCGATAAACAATTCATGAAGGCTAATGCATGTAGCAATATATGCAATATATAGCAATATATAATGCAAATGATGTGCAATCACAGGTGTGTGTATTCATTGGCTATTGGCAGCAACCTCTCTCATCAAGGCAGATTTTACATTCAGAATTATCAGTTTTAATAAAAAATAAGCACAACGCCCCCAGCTACAGCAGTGTTATATACACTTACATGTGACTTTGAACCGTATGTATTTTTCTTTCGTACTTTCTTTGTTTCCACCCGTATGCATAACATTATGGCTGTTTCATTTCCTACCATCTGTTATGCACATCCACAGTGATCACTAACGGTACCCATCCTCAAAGGAGCCGTTTGACAACAAAAAACATACAGACCTACGTTGAAGACCTTGTTTGAATGAGATCGTCCTAATTCGGCTCTCTAAAACACACTGTACTTTAGTAAATTGTGGTTGTTTGCAGCTGGGGTACGAGGGTGAGTGACGCAGGGGCCGGGGCTGCTGTTGTTCTGATTTTGAGGGGCCGTGGGGATTCGTAGAGAGAAAGAGACGTTAAATATTCACAGGGCTACATCAGTCTCACACCACTGCACAGAGATGTTTACGCCAATCACACACATCTGCCACTGCGTTCATAGTTGTATACTGCCCGAACACACACAAACACACATTTAATTTCATATAAAGAGAGGTTAATACAAATTATCAGCTCTGGAATACTTGATTCTGAGTGGTATAATGACCGCATAACTGTAAAATTGACCATTGCCCCTAACAAACAATTTCTCTCATATCATACCACAGTCTCTTTCTTCTTGCATGCAAAAAATAATTTAGACAAATCAATATTTAATGTCCATTTATTTGGTAAGCAGCCATGTAATAAGCAGGATAATGCACAGTCATGTTCTCACCCTGACAGGGTTTATTTAATGATAATGACCATTTAACTGTGCATTACGTTTGACAAACTGAAATTATATATCATTAAATATACCATACTGCTCCTATATACTGTACAAATACACATTAACTAAGGTCATGTATTCCCGGAGTTATTCTGAGCTGTGGCTAAGCTACGATTTTGTCCCCAAATCCCATCACTCTCCCGGAGGAAGGAAATTTAGAGTGAGGGACACGAGGAGAGAAATAATGAATTGATGAATAAATAAACAGAGGCGTGGCAGACAGACCTTGTGAGAGCAAGACCGTGAAAGACACACAGAGGGACTTTAGATATTTCAATCAGGCACCCTTGTCTATTATTCATTACTGGACTCACGTCAAGCCAGAGGTTCCTGTCTCTGGGAGAACAGAGAGCGAGAGTGGGGTAGAAAGAGTGAGGACAGTGACCTCTGCTGGGTGCAACGTGTCTCAAAATTGCAGGCGCAGCAGAGAGACACCTTTACCATAGCGTGCAACCCTTGAGACTGGGCTCACCTGGACGTCTCTCCCTGCTCAGGCTGAATGGACGTTCTGAGATTCAGGAGCACAGGGTTACTGCAGTTTAATTAGCTGAAAAGAATGATGTAAGAAAGTAGCAAGTTAAAGCCTGTTACCGAAAGTTTCTATAAGGAGAAGATGGACCACTCATGCAAAAAATAATGGAAGAAATCACAATGCTCATTACAGCAATTCCTGCAATTCAGTTTTTGTTTTTTACTTGAACCAGCCTGAAAATAGCTGTTTCAGTATGAATTGAGCTAATAAATCAAAATAATGCCATTGTTGTGATTTTATTGAAGATTTAAAATATGGTTTGAAAATCTTGACAGACTTTTACTATAGTATAAGTATAAGTATATAAGAGCTGTATTTTACACCTATCACTTAGACATAAAATTGCTGGCAAGGGCCAAGATGGTCAATGAGTGAGCTGACTTGCCTTAAAAGCAATCAGTTCTGCTCTAACCTATTGCCCACACATGGTACTAACATAAACATACCATCCTTGGGTGAGCAAGAATGCCACACACCTGAAAGAGAAAGAAATAGATCTCAGCATGTGCAGTGCTCACTGATCACTCTCAGATGTGTGGGCGGGGCCTGTGGCTGTCCATCATGGGAACAGTGGGTGTGCTTTAGGACACAATGTGATATGATGGAAAATTGTTTCCACTTCTTCTCATCTTTGACGAGGAGAGTGTAATCACTTCTCTCTGCTCTCTGGCTCAACCTCATTCTCTTGCCAAAAACCGAGGCTCTCCCTCACCATCTTTCACTGCTATCTCTCTATCTGGATGGATGCATGTGAGCTGAAGGACAGCAGCTTCCCTCGTCTAGTTGAATTGGCTCTTTGAAGTAATCAACCACATGTTTCTATTTAGTGTATTCCCCCTACACAACCCATGTTTGCACACAGGCATTTACCCACAAAGCCCACATGTCATTCTTCATATCCTCCCAGTGTAAATGTTTAGGTTGATCTGCACTCCTCCCCTGCTCTTTTTCCATACAGCACGTCTTCCTAGCTCTTCCTTATATAATGCCTGGTCTTATGGTCTTTCCAGTGTACAGTACAGCTCTCCTACTGGAAATCTCATGTATACTTTTAGTTCACTCAAAAAATATAATTCTGTCAAAACCTGTGTGACTTTATTACAAATATATTTTGAAGAGTATTTCAACTGTTTCAAGTATTCAGTGGAGTCCAAAACAACATTGGACCCATTCACTGTAGAGACAAAAAAACAAAAAAAAAACAGACATTTTTCCAGAATATCATATTTTATGTTCTGTAGAAGAGATAAAGTCCATACAGGTTTGTAACAACATGAGGGTGAGTAAGTGATGACTGAATTTTCAAACACATCTCATGGCAAGTTATAATTATTTTACATTTTGGCAAAATGGTGGTGAATTCTTATGAATTCGAATCAGTTTATTTGTTTTCACCCCATTGATGGATATGTTTAGGGGTGGACCGTTATACTTTTTTCGTACAAATCAAAACACATGAATTCATATGAAAACACCAACTCGTAAAATAGTTGTTTTCTCATGAGATCGGGTTTGAAATTTCATTTCGGCGAAACTCTTTCGGTAAAGTCTAGTGAAACATACTGTAGCTTAATCACTGCAATTAAACATATGTTTAACATCTGCAACACATCTGCATATAGACAAGCATTATGAAGGTTTATGATAGGATATCTGGTGCTAAACAACCCATCATAGCATTTTAGCCAGGGTTAGGTGCAGCGTATAAATTCTTCATTTTGTAACTGTATTTTCTTACATTTGAAATGTGTGTATTCACTCTCCATCGAGCCAGTCAAAGATTGGTTTTATAAATCGCCACTGTTGTTTTGAAGCAGGGTTCTCTGAAGACATCTGATGTGAATATAAACACTGTGAGCCTGAATATTTCTAGGCATGTGAAGCATATTTGATATCCATCACCTGGAGATGATTTGTTGGTTTAACTGACTCATGAGGAAAGTCCTTATCAGAGGCCAAGCAAACAGGCCTGTCTGAACTCAGTGTGTTTGTATTTGGGGAATTTACTAGCTTAGAGATAACATGATAAACCTTCTGTTACTTTCTGTGTTCAAAAGACACAGAGACAAAAGCTTTAATTAGTTCAGTGCTGCAGGAAAACGGCTTTGTTATTGAATTCTGGAGGCCAAAAGCCTCGTCTTTCAAGTTGGAAATGTTTAATTAGGTTGCATATGAATAAGCGTCAGTGTTTGAGTATGCATTTGTGTTTAATGTGGTTGTGAATTGAACACATTGTTTAAAATACACTCACATCAGCTTTTGATGATCACTTTCACTGTTGCTGATCCGATCTGACTCCTGTTCTCTGTTTGTTACTCCACACAATCTCCCAAACGCACATCAGTCTTTGTTTTTCCTTGTAATGCAGTGTCTGCTCAAGATCTCAGTCAGGCGCTGAAGTACGGCCGGTCCGCCTGCCAGGGCATAGATTTACTCCAGGGCTTTCTACATAATTGAAAAATTTTTTCGTCTTGCTATGAAAACGCTGAGTCAGAGATTGCCGAGGCTCAGCGGGGCCCATGAGAGAGGAACCAGGGCTGACTCTGCTCTGTGCCCTGAATCCAGAGGTTAAAAACAAGGTAATCCTTCAGGGTGAGGAGGAGTGACCCCAAAACTAGCCCTTGCTTGTAAATATCTGGTCTGTCTTTGAGACTTGGAAACATTTCATGGCCTTAATGTGTTATCAGGCTGTGGAGGAAATCTCAGGCGACGCCCAGAGAGTTCTGGGATCCAGATCAATTGGCTGCGTCAATAGAGCTTTGGAGCATATTGGAAATCTATTGCTGTGTCTTGCTCTGATCCATAGCTTGAGCTTCAGCTATCAGGAGAAATCAGCAGCATATTTCACATAGAGTGAATAGAAATGAGTGTCATTTGAATAGAAATATTAGCTGTCAGTCTTAAAATTTTCGTAAATAATAAAGATTATCTTAACTGACAAGTAAATGAAAACACCTGTTTGATCAGCCTATGATACTATAATACTTGGCTCATGCTGTTAACAAGGGAAACAGTCACTACTGTTCAAAAGGTCGTTATTAATGTGATTTTTTGAAAGAAATTTATACTTTTATTTAGCAAGAATGCATTAAAGTGATCAAAAGTGACAGTATAGAGATATAATGCTACAAAGATTTCTATTTCAAATGCTGTTCTTTTAAACTCTATATTCCTCAAAGGATCCTGAAAAAATAAATATATCATGGTTTCTGCAAAAACAAAAATGCTTTTCTACATTAATAATAAGAAATGTATCTTGAGCAGCAAATCAGCATATTAAAATGATTTCTGAAGGATCATGTGACTCTGAAGACTGGAGTAACGATGCTGAAAATTCAGCTTTGCATCACAGGAATAAATGACATTTTAAAAATAAATTAAAATAGAAAGCAGTTATTTTAAATTGCAATAATATTTTACAATACTGTATCTTTAATCAAATAAATGCAGTCTTGGTGAGCATAAGAGACCTCTTTCAAAAACATTTGAACGTTGGTGTGCATTAGTCGGGACAGGAGTGTCTCACACTTAATGAATGTGAGACTAAAGAACGAAAGGTGTGTTAGGTGAGTGAGAGAGAGAGCTCTCAGTTCCCAGATATCCAGGACTTGCTGGTAGGTTAATTGCATTTGTAAAGGGCAGAAAATTAATAGAGTTTAATGTCAGAAGCAGCCAGCTGGTGCATCCCTTTCATGTACGCACCCGCTTATAGAAATTAATAACATATTAATATTACAGTAGGCCTCTCCTTTTCATGTTGTGCTAAAGTGTCTACATGATTAGTGTTACGCCACTCACGTATTTGCCAATTAAGCGGGGAATTGTTAAGAGTAATGACATTAATGACTTTAAGAGCTGACAATCATTACTCATTTACGCCTCGTTGTCTCTAAATCTTCATTCGCTCGATCCCCCGCGGGGAACGAAGAGAGATGCAACGGCTGATTTAACATTTTCTGTCATAACAAATTATCACCGCAGAAAGCACGCAAGAGCACTGTTGCAATCGCCGACACTGAAGTTTTGGTTGCCGTCTGGCTTGCGTTGTTTTGGCCAAAACACAACATTCATTCATAGACGAGAGACGTGGAGAGAAAGAAGAGAAATAAGGCTAAAGGAGTGAACTTTGTTGTTGTATGGAAATGAAAGTCAGCTATGGACAGTGTCAGTGGAGGGAACCTCTTTAAAGGTTTTGTGACTCATGGAAAATAGCTGTGGTAACAGTGGTTTCGCATTTAAAGGCATTGTGGGTAACTGGTACAATAACTGCAGTGGTCCGAGGTGTAATGGCAGTGCTGATGAACCGTTTATTGTACAGAATATACTTTCTCTCTCTCAATTAGAGCATTTCACAGTAAATAGTTCTCAGATGCTCAGATTTTTTTATTTTACAATCTTTTTTTGTAAACGCACAATGTGTGCGTGTGGTGCATTGCACTTTTTTAATTGTCTCAGTCTGTTTTACGTGTGTCTGGTGGTTGTGGCCACTTTTTGGAGGACAGATGCTGGTGTGCATGCATGCCTGTGTGCGATCGTGTCGTGTGTGATTATTCAGTCATTTCATATCTGAGAAGTGTTTGCCTGTGCGTGTGTTAGGAAGACTTGCATATAAATCAGAAATGGTACAAGGATCTTTTTTAGAGTGCCTTTTTCCAGTCCACAGTAAATGTCTTATTTGTAATATGTGCTGTTTTTTTTAACTTTCTTTTAGAATCTACCACCATTCCTGACACTGCAACGCCGACCCTCCCTTCTCACGAGGAGACAAGTACTGCCCACAGGACACCAGGTAATCAAACAGAGCACCTTACCAGAATAAATCACTGTAGTGAATGAGATCAGATCTCATTACAGAGTGGAAATCAATAAATTCGATCTTATCTTTGTGTATTACGAAGACTCAAAACTTTACTGACATGAAATGAGAATATCAAGTAGAGCATGTCTTTCTATGTGTTTAGATAAACAAGCATTTCAGTATATCACACATGCACACATACACTTTTATTTACAGTACTCTGCAGTGTAATTGCAGCCTTGCTTTTCCCGGAGCTCTAATAACAGATTGCCGCCCCTCCATTTGTACACACTTATGTGTTGATAAGTAGAGGCTCGCAGCATGAACGCTAACATTATGCTAACTAGCATAGCAGCATGCCTTTGGATGGATGGCTGACGGAGGCCCGCTAAATGCTGAGGCACAGCGCTCCATGTAGATGAGGCTGTGCTGGAGTCTGTCGGTGTCTGCATGTTAACACAGCACCAGCAGCAGCAGCAGCAGAGCCAGTCAGTGCATATACAGCGAGGCAGGAATCTGTGCATATTTACTGAAATGGCAATCTTTCAAATACAGTGAGACTGTAAACTTTCACCTACAGTGAAACTGGAATCTGCCACATACAGTGAGATACAAATCTGAATAGATGCAGTGAGACAGGAATCTGTGTGTGTAAAGTGAGACAAATCTGTACATATATAATATATCAAATATACAAGTACAAAATACATTTATAGTAGGACTGTATAGGCTTTACACCAAGATAGGTTTACACGAGTATAGTCAGCTATGCAGTTAGACAAATATGTCTATAGATTTCATGAGGCACATACAGTATGTGTGTGTTATGGGAGAGCCTACAGAAGGGTCTGAGTTCATGGAAAATGAGTATAATCTGGTTTGCTCTCTCTTTCTCTCTCTCCCCAGCTCCCACCACTCTCTCATCTCTGGGTGGTCTGTGTGACTTTGAGCAGAGTATGTGTGGATGGACCCATGACCCCATGTCCGAGCTGAAGTGGTCTCTGTATAGTTCCTCTAGTCCTAGTCTGGACCTGACGGTGGGATCTGACAGTAAGTCCATCTTAATAAAACATATTACATAGCCTAAAACAAACTAACAAATGTTTACACTATAATCTCTTCAAACATAAACATTGGGAATTTTGGGATAGCATTGAGGAAATAAACAGGGACGGTGGTAGAAGGTCTGAAAAAAAGTTTAGTGCTGTATGGTGACCGCACTGCACAAAAGATGTTTTCAGACCTTCCTTTGCCCTTGTCCTCTTTACTAGCACATATGCACATGCACAAGCACAAGCGCTCACCTCTCAAATTCCATCCATCCGTCTCATTACTGGTGTGTAATTAATGTGATAGTTGAAATCTGGGAATAGTATCTGTCACTCTCTCAGTCCATCCTCGTTCCTCCTCTGGGAGTTTGTTCCTCTCTTCATATCCCTGAGCTTACCTGACCTTTATCAACCTTGCTTGAAAAAAATAAAAATTGGGAGTGCTTCACTAATTCTGAGCGCACACACACACACACACACACACAAATGTACAGTTTTCCATGTCCCCCATGCTTTCTTGGAGAACTCTGCCTTGTGAGGCTGTTAAAACAATCTTTGCCGTTTTCCACATGTCAGGGTTTAAAGAGAGATCCAGGAGTCAAAAGGAAAGAATCCTCTCCTGTTTAAACCATTCCCAAACTAAGAGCACCCCCAAGCTCGAGACCTTCTCTTGTGTTTCTTCACTCTTTTACACCAGGGGTGTCACTTCACATTCCTCACCTTCTCCAAACAAACTGTGTAGATTCCCTAATGCAAAAAAATAAAAAAATTCTAAGTACTCAAGCTCGATTTCACAAGTTGTTTGGGTCTGAAATGTGTCTGAATCATAAGTAGACAATGCATTCCTAACATTGCTGCAAGTAGTGCTTTAGTACAGCAGCAATAGTCCTTCAGGTCAAAAGGTCAAGATGTGGGGCCAAAAAGTAACCTCTTTTGACTGCATTCTCTATTGAAGTCAAAATATATTTTATTGTCATAAAATATACCTTTATTTATATGTGCATATATATATATATGCACATATATATATATATGCGTTTTTGTGACATATGAGGACACAAATTTGTATAATGACATGGATATGACATAGGTATTACAAGGAGAAGGTGATTTATGAGGACATTTTCCTATATCCCCATATTTCAAAAGGCTTATAAATCATACAGAATGATTTTTTTTTTCAGAAAGTAAAAATGTACAAAGTTTCCTGTAAGGGGTAGGTTTAGGTGTAAGGTTGGTGTATAGGGCGATAGAAAATATGGTTTGTACAGTATAAAAACCATTACGCTTATAGAATGTCCCCACAATTCACAAAAACAAACGCGCGTGTGTGTGTGTGTGTGTGTGTGTGTGTGTGTGTGTGTGTGTAAAAAATAGATATGCATGTAAAAAAAAAATTATATAAAGTCACATTGTGAGATATAAAATCACAATTGCAAGATTGTAATTGAAAGTTTAAAAAAATCCAGGCAGGAAGAGGCAGAAATGGGTTTCCACAGTTTTACCAGTGATTTTCTTGTGGAGTATGTTTCTGGCATCACTTCCCAGCATCCCTGGACAAAAGCTGCTCAACTCATTCACTTTATAGCACAGCTCACTCCAATAAAACATCACAGTAAGCTGTGTAGATCCTATGGCTCCTGGAACAGCACTCCAGAGTGTTCATACCCCAGTGTTTTAACCAGGAAACAGAAAACCAGAGGTCCAGAAAGGGTTAATACGCAGTCAACCTAATTAACTCTAGTTGTAGAAGGTTCCACTTAAAAACAATAATCCCAGAAGTACCTTTCCCTGCCCTCTGGTTATTTCACAGGCACATCAACCTAAGCTAAACAGTCTCCGAGCTATGGTGAACTTTCCCTGTGAAAGGGTAATTAATTTTTTTTTTTTTTATATGTATACCCAAGATCAAACAGTGGAAGGTCTTTTGAATTAATTAAATGCATAATCTATTTAGGCATCTCATACAGGAGGACCAGCGACAGCCTGGTCTGATCTCTGATTTCAGTGCTGTATTTTAAATAAGTTGGGGATGAGAAATGTGTCAAAGTAGGGCGAACGGAAAGAAATGACTATGCCATTTCTCTGTCGATCAGTGGAAGGTGGAGGCTTCCGTATTATAGCTGAGGCAGCGTGGGTAATGATGATAATTTTTGGTGCCATGCTGTCCAGTCCGATCACTCACAAAGTGTTTCCCAGCCTCCTCTCTGATCATCGTTTTCCGCTCTTCCTCTCTTCTCCCATTCATTTTTCTTCCGCTTTACAGAGTTTGGGATATGACAGAGATTGTGTTGTAAAGACTCTTTCCTCTCAACACAGAGGGGATGTGCTTTTATGTCAGAACTGATTTTCTACATCCACTTAAAAAAAAAAAAACAGATCAATTATTTATCATTTTGCAAACATAAAAACATACCAGAATGTTCAATGCAGTGTAACAGTGAGAAAGAAACAGAAAAAGGGAGAATTAAAAAGTAGCTTACAGTGATTGACTAAGTAGGACATGTTCCTGGATCTACATCCTGGTTAGGGTTGGAGAGTTATGTTTCTTTAACAACAGTGTTGTTCCAGGACCAACAAAAGATGTTTAACATCATCACTTGTCTCATTCTCTCTACAGATTTTGGAAATTTCCTGTACGTGGAGGCGAGTCCTAAGTTAGAGCCGCAGCGTGCACGGTTAATGAGCCCGTCTGTGGGACCCGAGCGCCGTCCCATCTGTCTGCTCTTCTACTACCAGCTGCAGGGTGATGGTCAGGACAGCCTCCGTGTGCTGCTCCGGGACGATGACCAGGAGGAGACGCTGCTCTGGGCGCTGAAAGGAGACCAGGGGCCCATGTGGAGAGAAGGCCGCACCATCCTGCCTCAGTCCCCTAAAGAATATCAGGTATGACAGTTAATATATTGATAGAAATATAGGATGAACTGACAGCAGTAACACAGTGTTGATCTGAATGTAGTCTTTAATTCTCTTTCTTTTCTCTTTAATTTGTAAGGTTGTCATCGAGGGCTTCTTCGAGCGTGGCAGTCGAGGGCACATCTGGGTCGACAACATCCATATGAGCTCCAGCATCGAGCTTGAGCAGTGTACACGTAAGTATTAACATCTGGGTCTTTCTTTGTCTCGCTGTCTTTCTTTCTTTCAACTGTCATCCACCATATTTGTCACCAGGGACCAAAATCAAACACCTGCCAAGCACCAAATGCAAGTAAAATTTCTTTGACGAGTAAAAAACAACCTTTACATTAAGCCACTAAAACTAAAATTAAATTTAAAAAAATATATTTTAATCTGAAAGAAAAAAAAACTTACTTTTATTTATATGTTTAAATGTTTATTTTTAATTAAAAACATTGAAAATATTTTTTTGGGGACCGGTAAAAAATATTGATAGATTTTAAGAAAGATTTTTTTTTTAAATTATACTTTTTCAAAATGTACCCAGCACTGGCAGACAGAAAACGTCATTTTTTTATCCTGATTGTCATAAAACGATCCATTCTGCTTTCCATGCCCACCCTACCCTTGCCATTCAAGTCCAAGAAAAAATTAATCACACAGAAAGTGTTTTTCAAGTGCTCGGCTCGCACAAAAAGCTGAAAACTAGGCCACACTCACCCTGTGGGCTCTGATCCCAATCTATGTTTCATTAGTTTCTTTTCCTTCTTCTTTCTTATTTGTAAACAGAGCTTTCCAAAGCCATGCCAGGGAATAACCAGACAGGCCTGCTCTCGACAGTGTAGCTTTTCACAAACAGACATTAATGTCGAACAAAGCTCTGCGTTACACGACCAGTCACTAACAATGCTGTGAAGGTTATTTACTGAGCAAAACATTACCGTTCCCTCTGAGAATGTGTGACTTATTATATTTAAACTATAATCAGCAAAAGCAGGATTAGTTATGAATCAAAATTGATGTGAGCTGTCATACACACTTTCATTCAGTTGCTCACGTACACACTTCCACCACAGGCCCCCAGCTTTGGGAATGCTCTTATTAATTAAAGCTGTTCGATGTGCATGCGCCAGCCCTGTGTCGCTGCCAAATCTGTCCCCTGTCTCTCTGCAGAGTTTCTTTTTAAAGCGAATGCATTCCAAACATTCTGAACTGGCATTCTGAGTGTGTGTGTGTGTGTGTGTGCACAGCACAGTTTGCCAAAATGACACACAGCCCAATCCCAATCTCCTCCCTTCTTTACTTTTTCTGTTTCTCCTTAACCTGTGTTTGTCATTTCAGACCCCTCTACTACACAAAAGTCTTTATGATGAGCTAAAGGGTTGTGTTAATTACATATGTAGTCAAGGGGGCTATAATGAATGTCACGCAGGAAATGTTCCTACATGATAGATATCACTCAAATAGGTGTCTTGAGATATCAGGATATATTTAGACAGTTGTAAAGTAGGATTTTGGTTAACATCGCTTACAGCACCTCAAGATTAATTTTGTCAAGGAATTGGAGCTCCAGAGTAATTTATTCATATGATATTAATCATACTCAGTCACATGTGTCAGAATTCCTTCTGCACCGTTGTTATTTATGTGAATATATTTCATTTGTGCCAGTTCTTTAACTAATCTTTCTTTTTTTCCTCTCACTTCAGAACCCTTCGCTGCATTCCCCCCTGAAATGACTGGTGAGTTTTCTGGCATATTGTCATTTCCTGTGCCAATGTTTGTGCTTCCTGCTTGTTGCCTAGCAGCTTGCATCACCTGAAGGGCTTTTGATAATCATTATACTTTTTGTTGAGCTTCACACCAGCAGCACACAGGGATTCTGAAACGTCTGTTTCCAGTCCCACAACAAAGTTTAAATGAAGTTTGATTTAGCGCCGGTGCAGTTTGTGTGTTTATGTGTGCATTCAGTGACGTCAGTGCCTTTATGTCAAATCATTGCTGTCATGATTATTGTCCTCACTATCATTATTGTCATATGGATATTTGGAGCATGGGCTGTATCCCAGCATGCATCTGTAGCCCCACATCACATGCTGTATTATTTGGTGTCGGTGTCATGCCTAAACATCATCAAATGTGGCTGTAGATTCAACTGGCATATTACACCTTGTATGTCACCCCTTGAGATTTCAATATGATTTCTCACCAAATTCTATAATAATAATATTTTTGTATTGCATCTTAAATATATAAATTGCAATTCAAGGTGCTTTACAGTTCAGAATATATATAAAAAAAAAAAAAAAATAGACACATCACCTGTCTATTTTTTCCCTATGGAATTTTAAGAAACTTCTGAGATAAGGTTGATACAAAACTTCACTGAGAAGTCTTTTAAAATTATTTGAGTCTCATCTTTCCTCTGGGGTGACATTGCACTGTTGTTCTTCATCAAATTTTAAACTAGCCAATAAATAAATAAATTCTTGAAGTTTCTATACTAACAATTTTAAAACCATGTAATGAGAACAGCAAAACTCTACAAAACTCTACATTGGTGGTGTGTTTGAGCTGCTGTGCTGCTATGGATGTCATATGTTTATTCCCCAACAGCTGTATGATTGCGGTCAATCAGATTCAGCTGCAGTGGAATAATCCTCATACGCTCCATTTTGAATGATTGTGGAGCACACAAGCCCACTAATAACTTATTCCTTTAGTAACTACCTCCCTTTCTTTTAATTGAAGTGGAAATGATTCCCAGTGTAAGTAGATTCGTTTTCCCATAGCAGTCAGAATTCCTAGATTACATGCGTGTTTATGCATAGACGGGAGAAAGATGAAATGGAGGGAATAGAAAGAGTGATTGGTGGAGGTTTGTGTGTATGTGTGTGTACACACGTGTGATGGGTGAGCAGTTTTCATGCACTGCTGGGTTGGGTTCATGGAAGACTTTGGCTTGAGGCAGATGAAGCTGGCACAGATCCATGCATGCAAGAAAACAGAACTATCCCCCAGAAGGAAAAACGACCGAGCACACACACACACACACACACACACACACACACACACACTGAAACACACACTCGCCAATATACTGCATTACAAAAGAGAGAAGGTGCTGACATCAGCCGGTGTCTTATGACACTATATGCGTTTATGGCCTTTGCATTTGGTTGCAAATGAAATTAGCGCAGATACCACAATCTGTTCACAACCCATAAAACATGTCTGCATTCTTAATGTGATTTAGAAGGACAAAAGTCAGAATGAACGGTTATCGAGTGCCCGTAAAAGAGCCGCAGACAGGCGATGTGCATGTGCATTTGCGTGTCTGTGTTTGTTTTGTTTGTATGCAGCACCAAATCAGAGCAAAATCATTCACGTACAATCCAAGATGGCTTGAAGCTATGCAGTCTGCATGCCTCTCTACCCCAAGCCAACTCTTCTGTGTCTCTCCACCAGGGGGAGCCTCACCTGGCTGGAGCGACCCCACTGTTGACACGACAGTGTCCCTGCAGCCCATGCCCACCTACTGGTATTACGTAATAGCCGGAGGTGGCGCCATTTTCCTCCTGGGCTGCGTCACGTTGGTCATGGTGCTGTGTTGCCATCGCTACCACCTGGCGGCCAAGAAGAGCCAGCACTCGGTGTCCTACCAGAGCACGTACACGGGACAGTACACAGGTGGAGGTCCCGGGGGTCTCTCCGGACCTGGGGTGGAGCCGATGCTAACGATTAGGTTAGAGAAGCAAGAGCCCTGCTCCCAGTGTTGAGACGACGCCAATGAACCGCTTCCTCCCGCAGGACACCTAGGTGGTGTTCATTAAAGTCAAGGATGAGGTGAAGAAGATGTGGACACGTAAGCACCAGAATTGTCAAGTTTTCTGTGGTTCTTTTGTGGAGCTCCAGTGCTGGGAAGGAGGAGATCTGCTGTGCCGAAGGGACATCCGGCCAAAATCCTGACTGGCAGGGACCCCCTTTCCCCTTCTGTCTCTCTGTCTCTCTCTCTCTCTCTCTCTCTCTCTGTGTGGATGGGAACCTTACTGTGAAAAGCTCTAATCTCCTGTTCATGACCAATCCTATTGTACAGTCAAGAGAACTCGGCAGCATTTCCAAACTCTGAGGAGAATCTGCGAACAGCGACTGGAGGCAGGCATCGGTACAAAAAGGAAAACTTTTCCTTGCATGTGTGCCACAGCTCATGTGCACATAGAAACACTTGAGCCTTGAGGAGTTTGACAAGAAGTTTCAAAGAGACAAAAGCATGAACGTCGAACACTCTGGGACACATGTTCTTGCTAGAGAATCTGTGTCTCTTCACAGGATGTGTGTGGAAGGGTTGGGTACCACGTAATGTACTGAATTTTTAAACTCCTGGTACCTCTACAAAGTGCTTACGTTATGAGGACTGGTCCTTTTATCTTTCTCTAAGAGCTTGAGTAGAGCAATGGATTCGGTCTGTTCCAGTGATCTGTTTGGTCTCCTTTGACTATTGAATGAAGCTTCTTAAAAGCATTTTGAAGGCTGTTTGTTTTCCGAGAGTTCATTTTGAGTATCCGTCAATATGTGTCTATATATAAACTCTTTTTTTTTGAAAGTCACTGGGGCTTTGGCACGTACAGTACGTCTGAAGAGATACGGTATGTTTTTCGCCTATATGCAAAGGTCACATGACCCCGCCTTAGCCAGCCTTCTCCTCTGATTGGCCGACTGACTGACACAACATTGGCCTTAAGACGCTTCAGTGGCATTGGGCTAGTTCAAGCCGATCACTGTTCTCATTTATTATTTAATCCTTTCGTATTCATGCTCAGTCAAGATGAACCGAAGTGCATATGCAGCTAACTGATGCACTGACTTTATTTTTATAGCTAACGCTAAAGCAGTGTGTATTTGTGTGTTGTTTCCCCAGAGATTTTGATTACACATAGTCATGTAAAAGAGCAGAAGCGGAGAGCTTTGTAAAATCTGCCAAATGTCAGACGGTGCAAGAGCGCTTCGCTAGCTGATTTTGCTTCAGGGAGCGAGTTGGCACGTTAGCATGTTAGTTGGAGCCCATTTCCAAGCCCACATTCTATAGTGTCACTCAGTACACCTGCTGATGTCTTACTGAATTACTAACCAACCTCTTATCTGTAATTTTTGGGGAGCTTTTTGCCAATTTTTCAGTCGAGTTAGCAGACAGGGAAAAACATAATTAGCATTTTGTGTGATTAGCATTATTTGCATATGACAATCTTGTTGCAGATTTTTTTCATCTTTTAACGTGTCAAAGCATACTATATATGCAGGAGAAAGTTTTAAAATGCACTTCAAAAGAATTTTCCCTGTGTCCTGGTGCGAGTATTTGCTTTATCTCTTTCATGTGCCACTTGAAACGTAGCGGTATACCTCTGAAAAGAAAACCATGCTATGGTCTGCAGTGTTCTGTCCAAGTACATAGTGTTCAGTGTTCTCCTCCGTAACAAACAAACACAAAAAATAGGCGCCATCAGAGCTCAGGGTGGAAATTCCCCCAACAAAACATTTTCCTCTTTACACATAAAGACTCTGAGGCTTCATCCATTACTGAAAGCATCTGTCAGACGGGCACGTCAGATTTTGGCTTCATCTAAAGCAACTGGGATGAAAGGAGAAAGTAAATCCTGATATCTTGTTATGTCCTCCATCTGGCAATAGGTGAAAATAATCCCCCATCACGGACGGGCTGGCCCTTTTTCGCCCGTTTATCTGCTCTTCGCGAAAGAATGTGTGGGGAGATGGAAGGCGAGATCAAAGAAAAGCCTGCTCTAAATATAGACCTCCTCTGCAAAATCCAGGGTCTGAAGGGGTTTGTTTAAAACACAAAAGCACATGAAAGATCCTCGCAGACAGCAAGAGAGACCACCTGACCCGGCAGGCCCATTGTAGAGCATTGTCTCCTCTTTTCCCATCTAATCCTCTATACAGTAGAGTGTGTTCTGGGGAGATGGGACACACGGCAGCTTTTCACGCTAGACATCAATTCAGCTCAGTTTTGAGTCATGTGGTCTCTGTTGCACCGCCATATTGTGCAATCTCTCGCTTGTCAAAGGCAAAATTTGCGATATGCAACACATTTGTATGAGTTCCTGTGCCCCCCAGTTGAATGTGTATCAACGACAATGCCAAATTTGTCTGTCTTGTCTCGTCTTGAGGAATTATACCATTTGACTTACATTTGACACTTGTTTTGAGCAAGAAGAGTCCTAGTTCATATGCCTGTGTGATTAATATATGAATTTATATCAAGCTTTTAACTCTAAACAGTCGTGATTCTGTATTTTGTTGTTTAGTCTGAATGTATTAATTATTTTAAATTAATTTCATTCTCAGTTTTTCTCTTTGCTATTTAATCTTCTTAAGTTGCTTAAAAATGACATGTCAGCTGATCATAACATGTTTTGAAATCTACTGTGGCCGAGACTTCCTTTGAACCTTTTCATATTTCTAATTAGGTAATGGTCCAGATTACATTTTAAGTCCGTTGTAAGCATTCTTGCTGGGAGTCTTTTCCTTTTGCTGTCTCTCAAAAGATATTAATGAGCAAAAGCACTCAGAGGGGCCTCATATGATGCCAAGAGTCTGTCTCTGATAGTACCTGCACAAAACAGCATATGCTCTCACCCCTCCTCAGAGACAGAGACAGGAAAAGGCGGTAGACGTCTAAAATGTCTGTCTGGAGAAACTGAATTTTAATGTGCAAAAAATACTCCAGGTTGTAAACTGTATATGTTTTGCATAAAAAAAGTCAAATATTCCATCTACAGAATTTGAACTTGATTAAAACAGTTTGTCTATGAAGCATTTAATCATGTTTACTGAACATGGCTTTTTGATGTTCATTCTGTCGACATTATGCTTAATTTGCATACAAGTTCTGATGGGTTTGTGGTTGTGTGCACTTTTTTGTCCCTTGTGAATGTGGGGCTTTGACCCTGCCATCTATATAAGCTTTTTCTTTTCTCTCTACGACAGCATTTCAGCCTGTTTAAATACATACAGTATGAGGTATATTTTAGCCTGTTGAATTTCGTGGTCTTGGAAATGTTGTATGGAATGTTACAATAAAGTGATATTTTTCTACAAACTGCAGCTAAAGTGGTTTGTGCTCTTTTTTTTATGGGTATTTGATGATGTATAACAGACGCTGCACCTCCATAGCTACAGCTGTTTGTAACCAAGTCTCTGTGATCATCAGTGTACGGTTTTTGCTGTTTATGTTGGCCATTTTGTGCTCACACATTGTACTGTTGTTACTGGCTCATGGAACAATGATGTTCTTTAGTTGGAATATTCCAAAAGAGCTTTTTTGTAAACGCATTTTGACATTGAGTGTTTCATTTGGGTTGTTTTTGTCTTCCAAACAGAGCGAAGACCCGAAGACCTTGGAAATAAGCATCTATTCAATGGCAGAGAGCGCATTGGTCAAGGTAAATGTATTCATCAACCTTCAAGCGTAGACTGGTGTATTTTAATAATAAACACAAAGGGGGCTCTGAAACAGCAAGTATACAAATGCGGTCGTGAATGCCTAGCCAATGCATTATAAATGCACAGTCCCTTCATTATTCGGCCAGTAACAAATTTCATTACTCGGGCGATAGAGTTACCTTCGGATGTCTGTGCCATAACAGAATGTAATATTATTCAGGTAGCTTGACATATGTGACCCTGGACCACAAAGGACCAGTCATAAAGGGTCACTTTTTTGAAAGATGAATAAATAAGCTTTCCAATGATGTATGGTTTGTTAGGATCGGACAATATTTGGCTGAGATACAACTATTTGAAAATCTGGAATCTGAGGGTGCAAGAAAATCTAAATATTGAGAAAATCCAAATGATGTTCTTAGCAATGCATATTACTAATCAAAAATATTTACAGTAGGAAATGTACAAAATAACTTCATGGAACATGATCTTTACTTAATATCCTAATGATTTTTGGCATAAAAGAAAAATTTTGACCCATACAGTGTATTGTTGGCTATTGCTACAAATATACCCCAGCGACTTAAGACTGGTTTTGTGCTCCAGGGTCACATATACAAGAATACAACACACTCAGCCAGATTCACTTCAAACTTTTTAGAAAGCTATTGCTTGAAAAGAGAAAACTAACTACAAGACTAATATACCACCTGCTATTGCATCAATTGTTCTGACACTGCAAAACATCTTTTATTAATCAGTGTTTTGTACTTGAAAAGCAAAATTTCTTTTAAGACATTAAGGCTCGTTTTGAGGGTACTTGCATTCAATAATTCAGTAACTGAAAAATATTTGATTAAAATGCAATAACAAGTGTACTGATTTGTCTCCTGTTTCCAGGGTTCCCGTTCCCTGTCTGGACCACACCCAACCCCTCACGAGAACCTCCAGTGACGCGGATCTCAGAGAAGGACAACGCCTGGCTGTACACCCTTGATCCCATCCTGGTCACCATCATCGTCATGAGTTCCCTGGGCGTTCTGTTGGGAGCGGTTTGTGCCGGGCTCCTGCTCTACTGCACTTGCTCCTACAACGGCCTGTCGTCCCGCAGCACCACCACGCTGGAGAACTACAACTTCGAGCTGTACGACGGCATCAAGCACAAGGTGAAGATCAACCAGCAGCGCTGCTGTTCCGAGGCCTGATGGCAGCCAATCAGGAGAGGCGCTCTGTCCGCTCGTGAACTGATGCCGACCTGATCCAAAACTGTGAATGGACCTCACGCCGATAATATAGGGCTGATCTCTGACCGGGATTGTTGAAGGATCACTGGGAGCATAGAGGCTTCCTGTGGACAGCTCAATGGTGATCAGTGAATCGTGATCAACACATATCAACCTAATGACTTTCCACCCTTCAAAAAAGAAAAAGAAAACTTTAAAGAAATGTATATTGCTATAGATTTGTAAAGAAAAATACAATCTAATAATGCTTAATGGAAGTTAGAAGAGAGGGAGAGGCACTAGGACTAGAAGACAGATTGCTTGTGAAATCTCGGCCTCCATTGTGTGAACGCTGTGGCCTAGAATATTGTGGACATTTGCTTTAGTTTAGACTCGTGTCTCTTCGCTGACTCGCTTAAGTTCCCATCTCATCCTGTCTTTTGCCACTTTTCACAACCGTTTTGAAGTGTCAACACCTCTTATGAATGTTTTATACATCAGTTCAGTCTGTTTGTAGCATATTGTTTTTGTTGTGGCCATTAGACAATGAGAAAGAAAACACGCTGTATTACGTTCAGAAAAATCCTTTTAGATTGAAGTATTAGGATTGTCTTTTTTTCTCTTTTCCTTATTTTTATTTTTTATTTTTTATTTTTTTTTGCTTTGTTTGATATCTAAGCATAGTGTTGAAGAATCTGTGCTGACAATTCAAACTAATTTATCGCAACCTATGGATTGCTAAGGATTCAGAGCCACTGAGCTAAAGAGTGTTGAGAGAGTGGAAATAGAGAGAGAGCATCGTCAGTTCTCTTC
This sequence comes from Onychostoma macrolepis, assembly GCF_012432095.1. Lineage (NCBI taxonomy): Eukaryota > Metazoa > Chordata > Actinopteri > Cypriniformes > Cyprinidae > Onychostoma > Onychostoma macrolepis. The sequence continues at coordinate 33,551,143 of NC_081163.1, forward strand.
TCCACTCTTTACCCTATTCTTGAAGTAACAAAGACTCAAGCTGGCAGAGCGATTTTGGGGAAGGAGCTGGAAAATCCCCAAGTCACTTTCATGTACAAACAATCGAGCCTTAAGCAAACTGTTTTGGAGGAGAGCCATTTTGAAACACCAGTCCTTAGGTTTGAAGCCACTGGGGCCTCGGAGGAGTCGGGCCTTACACTTGCTTTCTTTCATTTCACCTGTCTGTTTACTCCATGGTTTATTTCGGGCTGCTGAAAATGAAGGCTAACAAGACCAGGTTTGGTGCAAGCCTGAGAGAAGGGTGAGAATTTCACAGAACATTTCACCTCGAGGTGAGGAGAGCGGTAGAACGAGTACACGCATGGGGGAAGTGTGTGTAAATTTCTTTATTGTACCTCAGACTGGCCTCTCGCTCCCCAGAGCCACGCTGGGAGTTCTGTTGACTTGTGGGTAAGCGAGGGGGGTGGAGGGGCTCATCTTATTAGGGAGTGCGGAAAGCAGCCGGAGACACGGATTGTTCAGTTGTTGGGGGAGAGAGCGATGAAGAAGGAGAGATTGTGTATTCAGCTCGGTTTTCTTTGGACTCTGTTGACTCTTTTCCAAGTGCCTTGGAGCTCTGGCCTGTTTTGGCTTTGCTGCAGAGCTGTGATAGTATTACCTCGTCTGTCTGGGACAGGAGGCCAACACCAAAAGACATGGAGATCCCGGCATTGGTCAGAACATTCAAAAATTGTTGTTTGTAGACTTTGTACAGAAAAAAAGTTCTTTTTTATTGTTATTATTATTATTTAATAAAGTATGATTAACGATACTTGTGACTGGTGTGAATTTTTTTTCCATAGAAGTCTATCTATCTATCTATCTATCTATCTATCTATCTATCTATCTATCTATCTATCTCTATCTATCTATCTATCTATCTATCTATCTATCTGTCTGTCTGTCTGTCTGTCTATCTATGTATGTCTGTCTATCTATCTATCTATCTATCTATCTATCTATCTATCTATCTATCTATCTATCTATCTATCTATCTATCTATCTATCTATCTATCTATCTATCTATCTGTTTCTCTACAGTATATCTGTTTGTATCTATTCTGTCTCTCTGTCCATGTCTGTCTCTATCTGTCTATTCAGATTTGATTTTGGGTAATTATGAAACATGCTTGAGACATTCAAAATATGCTTTGCTTAATTCATTTTACTTATTTTATGGAATTAAGTTTATTTTGTGAATAAAATATGTTGTTCAGAGACTGCCATTTGGCTTGTCAAAATGTCACATTCAGCTATCACAAATCCATTGACTTTTGAAAATCAAGTTCATTTTAGAAGTTGTTTTGATGCACAAAGTGGTTTTTATTGTCTCTTATACTAAAATTATTTTATTTAAATAAATTGTTAAATTGTAATAATTTAAATCTATCTATCTATCTATCTATCTATCTATCTATCTATCATCTATCTATCTATCTATCTATCTCTATCTATCTATCTATCTATCTGTCTGTCTGTCTGTCTGTCTATCTATGTATGTCTGTCTATCTATCTATCTCTATCTATCTATCTATCTATCTATCTATCTATCTATCTATCTATCTATCTATCTATCTATCTATCTATCTATCTATCTATCTATCTATCTATCTATCTGTTTCTCTACAGTATATCTGTTTGTATCTATTCTGTCTCTCTGTCCATGTCTGTCTCTATCTGTCTATTCAGATTTGATTTTGGGTAATTATGAAACATGCTTGAGACATTCAAAATATGCTTTGCTTAATTCATTTTACTTATTTTATGGAATTAAGTTTATTTTGTGAATAAAATATGTTGTTCAGAGACTGCCATTTGGCTTGTCAAAATGTCACATTCAGCTATCACAAATCCATTGACTTTTGAAAATCAAGTTCATTTTTAGAAGTTGTTTTGATGCACAAAGTGGTTTTTTATTGTCTCTTATACTAAAATTATTTTATTTAAATAAATTGTTAAATTGTAATAATTTAAATCTATCTATCTATCTATCTATCTATCTATCTATCTATCTATCTATCTATCTATCTATCTATCTATCTATCTATCTATCTATCTATCTATCTATCTATCTATCTATCTGTCTGTCTGTCTGTCTGTCTGTCGGTTTATTTACCCATCTATCCTCTTTACTTTACTGAGTTCCACTGCACATCGATCCTGTAGGAAAATCTCAAACATTGGTGGGGTAAATTTCACATCAAGTCCATTTCAGTCCCATTTAAGTTGAGCTCATCTCAGACAATCCATTGAAATCACTTTTCAGTCCTAATTCAGCGTCTGACCTTGCTTTGCAGCTGTGTTGAAGGGAGACAGATGAGAGGTGAGCGCCACCGTCTCCAAAACACTGTCAGTTTATAGGCAGCCCTTCAGACTAGACCACACACAATCCAATCGAACACATAACCTCCATACATGGACAGACATTCAAAAGTAACGTCCCTCCATGAGTCATTAAATATATCACTGTGATCTTGTCTTTCACTTAAAACATAAACATAACAAATAATGAATACAGAAGAAGAGAAACAGCCATCACACTACATAAATAAGATATTCAGCTATGCATAAATTCAAAACTCTCATTTTAGAGCGGCTCGCTGTGCATCATGGAGCAGCAGTGGTCTCCGTCGCCGTCTAAACCCAGATCCCTGCAGATACAAGAGCACATTGTTTGTTTCCTGTTTGATGTTGACTTGACTAATGATCCATGTGCATAATTATTTTGTTCTGGATCCTGACAGCCCCCGACCAAATAATATCATGAAGCGTCAGTTATGTGGTTCATTCAGGAATGTACTGTCATGTGGATGCCTGCTATCTTTCCTCATTAACAGCGATGCCACGTTCGAGAAATGCAGTTCACCATCCATCAAGGAGGAGCGAGGGGCACAGAACAGAGCAGGAGAATTTGTCAGTGATCAGGGCTGAAGTCTTTGCTGACTCAGTCTTGTGGTTTCTCTGATAATACGTGATGTTTGGATTTGGTTGAGAAGGCCTTGAACTGGACTCCCAAGCGCTAGTGTTACTGGGTGGGATTGTTTCTCTCTGCTGTTTTATTTATTTATTTATTTTTTGTGATGGTCTTTTTAGAAACCTAAGATGTCTTGAGCCAATACTTTCATTACAGCTCACATTGGGCTCTATTTAAACAACACTGCACTGTAAAAAAAAAAAAAAAAAGTTGAGCCAACTTAAAATTTTAAGGCAACCAGCTTCAGCAGATTTTTGAGTTTTCATTTCAAGTGTATACAACAAAAATTTGAGAATCTCCCACAAAAATAAGTTGAGCAAACTCAAAAATCTTCTGAAGCTGGTATAAACTTCTTTTTTTTTTTTACAGTGTGCTAAGATCAATTAAATACTTTAAAAATGGAATTGTTCAATAAAACTGCAAAGGATAGATTAAATGATCTATAATTAATCTGATTCATAGTTGCTCTGGGCATTGCAGGAATCATTTCACATTCATTTAAAAATAAAAATTCTGGTTGTGTTGTATATACCCGACTGTGATTTTTCAAATGACACTGCAACAGTGTCTTGTTCCTGGCCTTTAGATTGCATGTAATGGTAGAGATCAATATACTCTCAACAAAACTTAGGTAAACATTTTCATAAAAGCTGTTTATTTTTTATAATAGGTACAATCATTGGATTGTTTTCTTGCCAAAGTTCTCATGAGTTTGATGCACAGAAGCTGCTGATGGGAATAAATGTTTTACTACAGGCAGACCGGAGATGTGTAGAGAGCTGTCAGGAGCGTTTGAATCAGATTCAAACATCCTCCCAGTGGCAGATGGCAGGAGATGGCCACAGCCACAAGTGACAAGAGACCTGCAAAGGGGACACTTGCTCTGTGCATGTGTGTATGTGAAAATGATGAGGTCCAGACTGCCATCCGGTATAATTGTCATGTCTCTCATATTACTTCATGGTTTCTTTCATCCCACATAACTGTTTAGAATCAAATCAATATTTAAATTGTATTTATTTGGTAAGTGACATGATTAGTAAAATACATCAAAGTGGGAGAGTGAGCAGTCAGCCAGTCATTAACACAAGCCATATTTTGTGTTGGGGTTTATTTTGTGATACTGTAAACCCTAATAAGTTGAGACTACTCAAATGATTTGAGGAAAGTGATTCCCTCAGTTTAATTGAGTAATGGGAAATTGACAACTCAGTTTAACTGAGTTCACCTAATGTGGTCTTCTCATTGAATTAACTTATTTTTTTAAGTATAGATCACTTCAAAGGCAAATAGACTAAACTCAAACTTTCCAGTTTATATATTGTTGTGTTTATTGGCTTTAAAAACAAAAAGTATAAATCATTAAAACAATTTTTTCTTCACATCAACAACATTATTTGGGTTACACTACGTAGATGAATTTCGATAATGTATACTGACTTAACTGCATAATAACATTTAATCAATAAATAATAATACAATTACAATATGGGAGTATCAGAACAATTAAAAGCACACTGAACAACAACAGACATGTTTGTCACCTACATTAATGTATTTAATAGAAACAATGCTTTTATAAGAGTAAGCTCATATTGTTAAGTCACATTTTCAACAGAAACATTTTAACAGTCACCAAAAAATTTGCACAGTATTTGTGAATGGTAGTAGCTTTTCAAAGTGTGCTAAAAAAAAAAAAAAAAAAAAAAAAAAAGGTTTTTTACTTTTTAACCAAATAGGTTTGCCAAAGACTGTATTTTAGGCTGCAGGTCTTTCTGCCCCATGGAAAGTAGAATACATTGAACACATCAAGGATCATGCTGTGATCATCGGGCATCTAGAGAAGATGAATAAACATCAACAAATTCAAATTGATTCACATGCATCCAAACTCACGTACATTTCAAAAGGGATATTTCACCCAAAAATGAAAATTTGCTGTGATTTTACTCACCCTCAAGCCATCCACATGTAGGTGACTTTTCTTCTTCAGTCCAACACTAAAGAAGATTTTTAGCTGAAACTGTGGTGATTCATATAATGCCAGTCAACGGCTACCGGCACTATGAGTCAAAAAAACATACACAGGAAAAACTAATTTAATATTGTGGCTCCTGGCGATACATTGAGGTCTTATGAAGCAAAGTGAGTAAATTAACAGCAAATTTTCATTTTATACCTTGGAAATAGGGCTGGGCGATATAGCCCCCCCCCCCCCAAAAAAAACACTATATAATTTTCATATCAGTCAATATTAATAACTGCCATGATAAATGTCAAATCTTTATTTCTTTCAAGTTTAGTGGCAGATTTTTTGCTCCTGGGTGAAAGTTGTGTAGAAACCAGACAGTCAATTATGGTTTTATTATAGACTACTCTATACAAATGCAATACAAATAACACAAATACACAAAAAACTGATATAGCTTAATAACAATACTGTAATTATATTCCATTACGCCTTTAATACATTTAATGCCTACACATTCAGAATTTAATCAAATTAAATACGAACATCCTACGTGCGCTTCTCACTGGATCTCGCAGCGCTGTTTAATGTTTGCGTGACCGCGACTGGTCAGTGAATAAACGTATTCACTCCGAGCTCTCTGACCAATCATATTAGAGACATATAGCATAATTTTAATAAATTGAAATTTTGAGTTCATTACACTTAAAATCTTAATTCGAAAGATTTTTGCTCCCAAATGAGTTAATTAAACATACCTAACTTGGCATTTTAAGTAATGTTAAGTTATGATAACTTGATTTCTTTATTAATGACAACATTGGGGTTTACAGTGTGATGGCTGATTGTACAATATTTCTTTCTGTATTATAAACTCAGTTTCTAAATCTATACTAACATCTAAAACTAATTAGCATTGATTATTTCAACGGTTTGCACTGTCTACAGTTATTCCGGTAAGGAAGTACTGGAGTACTTCTTTCCATTCTTTCTAAAACTCTTGAATATCTAACCCCTCTAATCCACTTCATATGAGCAACTAAATGCTGTATAGTGGACGTTTAGAGAACGAAGTATGGAAGTCTGAGACTGCTTCAGAACAGCAGTTTCGAGGCTGACTGTGATACACAACACAGTCACAAATTGAGAAACCTTTTCTCTATTTAAACTGTCTTTCTGAGAAAAAAAGTTGGTCCTTTTTTTAAACTTTCTCTTTAAGTCTAATTTAATATTCTGCATTTTTGTGGCTTGAGAAGGAGCTAAGTCTGACTCTCATTGTCTTTCTCCACACTGAATTCATTTAGATTGGAATATGTGATGGCAAAGACCACGGTCTGTATAATATTTCTGTGAAGACATTCCACACCTGCCTTCAGATCTTCTATTTTATCATGTTCCAGGACCAACAAGTTCCAGAAACTTCCTGAGGCAGGGTGTCTTTGAGTTCATTTTGTGAGCATGTGCTTGTTTATCACCGCCTTGGAGCAGATGTTACTATTCTACCCAGAAGAACTGTTTAGCTCTATCTACCTAACAACAGATTTACCATCATGTTGAACAAAACGAAGCAACAACCTGTCATTTTGTCAACCTACAGCACCTCCCTTTTAGGGAGATACCGAGTGCCCACCAACCACCCTCTTCAAATGGGCGTGTGGAGACGGACCTGTGCTATTTTCCATTAAGGTTGTTTAAACAACATAAGTGGCATGTTTGGGTTGATGAAAGCTGGTGTTAGCCTCGTCTCGATGCGCTGTCTGCCGCCGTTGAGGAATTTGGCAGCAGCATGCAAACTGCTGCTGAGATCAGACGGGCCTTCATACGTCTCATGTTTCCCTTCATGCTGCAATTATATTTCATAACCAAGGTGAAATCAACACCACCCGTCATATTGTTTCTGTAGCCTCACATCTCTGGGTTATTAGTCCCCTGTATGCAAATGAGGAGATGTGGGAGGGGGTGAAGGCAGGTTAAAGATGGCCAGTCATATGACTGTCAGAAAATTAGAGATGTCTTTTGCAGGCTGCTTGCAGTCAGTCTTTCTCCTGCCGCGCTGCGAAAGCCTCTGACTCATCTGCCTCCAGCAAAATCAAATTACATTTCTGTAAAAAGGCTTTCTCTCTCGCTTTCCGCACAGTGATTGTTTTGAAAATAATTATTTGGGATGTTTTGATCGTTTTATGTTGTTGGTGAAAGTTGGACGTTCGGTTGTTGTGGGGGAATGGACTTTATGATATATGATTATATTGATGCTGTAAAAATGCCTTCATCGATAATGACATTATAAATCATCTTTGGTGCTTATTATCTATTCAGAAGATAATCAAATTCACATCTCACTGGAAGAAAATGATAAGGTTTGTGAGAGTGTAAATATGCGTGTGAATAAAAGACATTGAAAGACAGAGGAAAGGGCTGCTAGATCAATTTTGTAATTGCAGCATCAATAATGTGGTGTTTTATTTTGTTAGTGTTACCTTGAAATAGTTAGATTGGACATCAAAGTCTGGGTAGGCATTTTTTCCAGAGGAGGAAGAAAAGAATATAGTAGTGAACGCAGAATGGCTGGAAGGAAGGAGACAGATATTTGACTCTGCAAAGAGAGATTGCCAATTATTTCCTAAACAGAAACAACAGAGAAATTATCATTTGAAATGCAAACTTTTGACAGATGACACACAGAGAGAAAAAAAATCCTCTAAAGCAGGGAAGGCAGTGTATTTTGTGTGAAGTGTATTGTAACCAAGTGAGAGACTTTTGCTATTTTGCTATTTTGCTATTTTGTAGTTGGAACAGAAACAATGGAAGTCTATAAGATGGACTCACTAATACTAGCATTAAAAACTAGTTTTTCAAATATTGTAATTTTTTATTTTATTTATTATTATTATTATTTTTCATTAGGGAAGACTGTGTTAAGTTGTCACAGGTCTATAACTATAAGGTTTAAAACTATCCTAAATCTCTATGAGACCTGAATCTTGATGCATGTAAATGAAGTGGCTTGTCTTGCACTCGGCGCCATTTGTCGAATTTTGTACAGAAAATGTCTTTTTAGACATTTGTCTTACTAAAATCTTCTTCATCACTGGCATTTCAGGATAGTATTTAATGGATTATAGCAGGTAGTTTTTACGCACTGTAGTTTTATCGCTAATGATTTTGTACATGCCTGAACAGACATGCGTGAACCGATTTAGACCATTTTGCTAACTAGAACAGACTCAAACAAGCGAATCACTCACCACATACAGTTCACGAAATAAAAATGTGGAGAAAAAGACATGATCGCTGAAATATTGACAGAAATATTGAGTGTTGAGTAAAACAACAAAAATGCAGTTCACAGTCATGCTTTTAAGTATTAAATTGAATCCTTAAAGGTGCTGTATGTAAGTTTTTGACTCTTCTTAAGCCAAAAAATAAGATATTTAGGAAACATGTTATGTTTACATAGCTGTGTCTCTAAAAAATAATGCTATAGCCAGTAATTCTACTCTGAAATGTGCGTTTCGGGCATATTCCAGGTCGGAATTGCAGTAGGCCTACCCATTTCAACCGCTAGCTGGCAATATTACATACTGCACAATGCTTTATGAGCAGAGGAACATTAAAACACAGTAAATCAACTCATCAAATTACAGTGCAAGACTCGACACTGAGCGTTGAGTCGGAGAGTAGGAGGAAGCGGGAGAAATGGCTCTCTCCAATATTTTGAATTTGGACTGCAGTACCCATTTCAACCACTAGCTGTCAATCTTACATAGTGCACCTTTAACAACGAATAAAAAAAAAAAATTTTTTATGAATCATTTTACAATTTCTACCCCAAGATGGTCTGCTTGTCAGTATTTTACTCGTTCTACTTTACATGATGTTACACCATTAGGTGGCGACAAACAGCTTTCTTCTTTGAGTCAATCATCATTCAGCCGATTCGTTCAACAACACTGATTCATTCAGGAACGAAAGTTAGCGAACTAGTCTTTAAATCATTAATTCAACCGATTTGTTCAAACAATCTGAACAAAACGTCATCTGTGCTTCTCGGAGAGGTGCACGCTTGGTTTGGAATTGTTACCGTTCTGTTTGTTTGGAGAACAAAAAGACAAAATCAGCGTCCTATAAAGCTGCTTTCCTTTTGTATGTGAAAAATAAGTAGTTTGTCCAAATTCGCAGTATTCATAAAACAGTTTGGGAAAAATACCCAGGTCAGGTGTCCAGTTACTTCCACTGAGATTCTGAAGTGCTCATCTGTGGCAACCGATCTGTGTTCTGAAAGTCACTATTAACTTTTTGTTTGTTAATATGATTACGTTTAACTATGTATAAAATAATTGCACAGTGATAACTGTTTAAACTGATGCACATCTGCATAGAACTAACAGATCACACATTACTTGTATATCATACATTTTAATCAAAATCTATAGTGTACATTGCATATAAATGTTTTTAAATCTGTTGTTGTTGTACTGTACAGTGCTGTCAGTCCTTGAGTTCTGCTGATGATACACATCTCTTTTCAGTGTTGTTTACAGGATTTTAAAAGGCCATTACAAAATGGCAGGTTTTTTTGGCTGTTTGTGTTTATGTAACTAGAGAACACAGCTGCAAAGGTTCAGCAGAGTTTGGATACCTGCTTATTGTCCCTCACAGTACACGTACACACACAAACTCATCCCTCACCCAACACTTTCCTCACCTTTTAATGGTCTTATTTTTAACATTCCACTGCTTGAGCAAGGCCATGGGAACACAAGAGGAAAACATTACCATTACTCAGAGGGCAGCTTAGCCAGTTCCAGTGGGTATCGAGGGGTATCATTACTTTCTCTCTCAGGTTCATTCAGTAAGCGCTGCGAAACATGTTTTATCAATCACAGCCTATTGAAACCCTTCGTTTAGCCCGTGTGAATGTGTGTGTATGCAGGTGGTGTTGCATGAGCTCCAGAATGCAATGTAAAGACGCTGTGTGTGTGTGATTGCACTGGAATGGCATATGAGCTCTGTGGTTTGGTCCCCCCATCCTTCCATCTCTGCCTCCGTCTTTGTGGTGGTGTCTCAGCCAGGGAATGGAGCGCTGCATGGTCCTATAAACTGCAGAATAACAACCCCCTCAGGAGCAGGAATTACTGACGGCCCCAGCTGCTCAGACTACATCCCACACACACACACACACAGACAGAGGTATGCGCCATAAACACTAACTTACCTAACCTAACCCTTACCTAAGCCACATACCTTCTATGTAGATATCACAGAACAATTTAAAATATTGTATCAATGCATTCTATGGCACCTTTAAAATATAGAAAAAATATTGAATATTGGTGAAAATTTGCTTCATATAAAGTTGACAGCGTGTTTTTTTACCTACTATTCAAGTAATGTTAGATGTATAAACCTTTAAAATGTTAAAACTATAGCTGTAAACTGAATAAAATAACTGTCTGTAACGGGAACAACGAGACGTAAGACTTGCGGATCCATTTGCAAGGCTTTATTTAGACAGAGACGTGGTCATAAACACAGGCAGGGTCGAACAACGGCAAACAGGTATGGCATGGGCAAGACACAGAGTAATCCTAGGCCAAGCGCGGGTCTTTGATCGGCGAACGATATCCAGAGGGCTTGAGAAGAGGGGTAGTCCCATAACATAAGCAATAGTTCAAACTAGGTATGAACAGAGTCCGAAACGGCGAGACGAGGGTAATCCAAGGTACACGGGCAGATATCAGGAAACAAGGAGATAAACTAAACTTAGACTTTGAAAACACAGAAGGGCTCCGTAATGTAGCCATCAATAGGAGAGTGCTAAATGCAGAACAATACTTGGCAATCTGTAAAAGGAAGTCCATGGTTTAAGTAAGGCGTGTAATGGGAATCAGCTGTGTGATCAGTGCAATGGATGATGGGAATTGAAGTCCTGGGTGACGTGCAACAGTTAGTGTAGTGCAAGATTCAGTGTGGTGAGCGAGTGACCTCTGGTGGTGAGTGAATGGAAGTTCATGGACCTGATTCCTGACACTGTCATGATTCAGTAAATATTAAATGACATTTAGTAAATGTTTAAAATACTGTATTAAACATATGTAATTAATGTTATGACAAATATAAATGAATAAATTAAGTATATATAATTAATTAATATACAGTATATAATTTAAGATTATGAAGTTAAGTTGGCATGAAATGGAATTTAAGTCTATCTATTTTCAGAATGTGTCTTAATGATCTCATTGTGAACATGCATATGTTTCTTTTCTTTTTTTAATAAAATGTTGTAACTCAGTCTTCCAGTGAAACTTCTTTTTGGTGACGTATGCAGTTCATCAACTTTTCCAATCATTTAGTCTAAATTCCACCCCTTTCTTATAATCAACTGCAAGCTCACATTTAGATCTGCTTCCATCCAGTCTAAAATGATTGAACCAAGTTCCTTTCTCAAAGTTTTTTATTTATTTATTTATTTATTTTACATACATCTGTTTCAATCGAATGTACACCACAACACAGAATAAATGATCTGTCGCTACTTGTCTTACATCACGACTTTGTACAGTCTTTTTTTCTCTAACATTTTTCTGCAGACCACCTAGAGATCCTTTGAGGGTCCCTGGATACCAGTTTTAAAACCCCCTGAACTAAAGCCATGACATTATGTAGAATTCTTTTTGAAAGTGTAGCATAAGCGTTCAAACACTTTTTGTGGCCACTGCATATTCTCCAGTGGTTTCATTAAATTTGACACATATTGCACTCAACAAGTGTACTTTCCTGTTGATTCCGCCTTCGCCTTACCACAGGTGAATTCACAAACCAAACACTTATCAGCAAAGGGAGAGACAGACAGGGAAAGGTGTTTTCACACACACATGTGCTATAACACCTATCCAATTTGTGCACTGTCAGAAAGTGAGCGAGAGAAAGCGATCAGTGTGGCATAAAAAAAAAATGGCCTCAGCTTCTTAACTACAGGCTATGAACCATCTCATTTCTCCTCTCCTGTTATTAAACTAACTGTCAGTCAATACGTTTGTGTGTGTGTGTTAGAGTTTTTTTCCTCAGTGGGATGAATGGACTCCCTCAGCCCCTGGTAACCTGGCTGTGAAGTCTGTCCAATCGTTTCGAGACATAATTCATTTCCTCCGCCATTAATTTCCTCCGTGTTGTTTTTAAGAGTGTATGCTGACAGTACACACAGCCTCAGGGTGAACACACACATTGACGCTCCCCTTTCCTGCTCTGACCCCGTACACGCACACAAACACCTCCATCTATACAGACCTGCTGTTATCGTAACCATTAATTTACATGCTGTGTAGGAGGAAGAAGTGTGTGCATGCGTGTTACAGAACAGAATAGCTGTGTATGTTTGATGAAACAGACCTGTAAAACAAAGGTATTATTAAACTCCAGCAGATGTGCATCTCGATCTCCCTCCTTCCCTCTCGTGTTTTCCGGCGTGATAAAGCAGCAGGCAGTAACAGGTTGTTTTTCTACCTGAATTTGTTTTTGTTTCAGATGTTCACTCCATAGAGAGATCCAGGTGGCTCCAGAGCTAATTAAACTCCTGGGCATTCAGTAAGGTAAGAGCAGATGCCAGCAACTGGTCTGTGAAAGCCATCTTCAGTGGCTCCGATAGAGAGGATGGTGATTTATTGTACACATTGCACGCAGATGTGGTTTTCCATTAAAGAAGTAGTACAGTATGAACATGTGGAAATGTGAAGATCTTGGTCATGCTGGACTTCTGAGATGTCGTTCAACGTTTCCTGCAAGCAATAGGACTGATACATGGTTGCTAAGGTTTCTAGCTTATGTCTTGCTGGTAACAGGCCATTACCAACTGATTTGCTTTCCATTAGCATGGTTATTCAGCTCAATGGCAGTCGCTCAGCTGGCACATGCAGCACCAGAAGTATGCAACCTGGATGCTGCAAGCTTTGCTTCGTGATCATTTGTTTTTTGACCCTGAACTGTAAATGCCATGTGACTTATCCCTTAGGAACCACTGGAAAACAACATAAGTCATAATCACAGATAATGCTGATTGGCTGACAGCACCATAATGTCACGAATCCGGTCTATGAACTTTCGTTCACTCACCACCAGAGGTCACCCGCTCACCACATGGACTCTCACACTACACAGACTGTTACACTGTACCCTGGACTACATTTCCCATCATCATTGCACTGATTACTCACACACAGCTGAATCCCATCAGACACGCTTTATAAGCCTTGGACTTCCTCTTTCAGATCGCCGAGTATTGTTTTGTGTATATCACTCTTCTAGCGATAGCTACATTAACGAGCCATTCCAAGTTTCTAGTTCCAGTTCTAGTCTAAGTCTAGTCATTTCGTGGTGCCTTGTTGTCTGTTTCCTGATCTTCAACCTGTGTATCTTGGATTAATCCTTTGCCTGCTGTTTCGGACTCTGTTTGCACCTCGCCTGGACTATTGGTCGTGTTATTGGATTATCCCTCATGTCAAGCCCTCTGGATATTGTTCGCCGAACGTCGACCCACGCTAGCCCTAGGAATATTCTTTGCCTTGTCTGTAATTTACCTGTGTTATCTGACCCTTGCCTGTTTCTTGACCTTGCCTTTGTAATTAAAGCCTTGCATATGGATCTGCACGTATCACGTCTCGTTCGCCCCATAACACATAAGAATGTGTAAAGTCCAAAAATCTTTAATAATAACTATTGTGCTAGAGCTATTTTGCTTTGCTAGTGTATTGGCTGTGATATTAATTGTAGTAGACGAGAAAAACTGTCTATTTCAAAAATTCTTTTGCATGCTGGGTTTTTTTTTTTTTCAGAAATTTGTATTTTCTGAGAATGTTGAGCTACTTTTGAATGGTCAATGAAGAAACGTAATGGTGTAAGTACTTGCAAGAATAATTAACCAAAGCTGTTGAAGAGAGAGTTGCTTCTAGTAAGCGAGGGACAGAGCCAACATTCTGCTGTTGGAGAGTGTTGTTATAAAAACTGCAGCAGTGCTAGTGCATTAAATCATTAACCGGATAAGCGATCTATCATTATACACTTTTAAACTTACTCATACTGCCAGCAGTATTCATTCAGATTAGACCAGCGATTCTCAATTCCAGTCCTCGCTCCCCCCACTATGCATATTTTGCATGTCTCTTATTTAAAGCCCAAAACACACTGCACTGTCCCAGACAAAAGATTGGCATCGTGAAACAATTGTGGCGATTTCTGTGATCGTGGCTCCCAATCAGTGGTCCTGTATCGTACAGTGTGAGAGGTTCAAAGACGGCCGTTGTCACAGTCTTGAGACCAAAGATAACCTACGATACAGCATGGTCATCGCACAGTGTGTTTGCTGGTACAATCCATGTTTACTGACTAACCAATAAAAATTCCACATGAAATCAACGCAACATGGCGTTAAAACATAAAACTGCTTACCTCAAGTTCTTATGCCTTCCTCTTTTGCCGCTTCCACTTTTTTTCAGCACACATAAAAACTACAACTACTAAAGTGTGATTTATCATACTTTTTGTTCACCACTAGCGCATGCTGATGACGTTTTATTCTTCTATATTAACGTGCATCGTGGCGTACGAATCAGTAGGACTCATCATCATACAGTCTACACACGTTGTAGACAAGTTTATTAGATCCATGTCGCACAGTGTGACATGCAATGATCTTATACAGGATTTCTAAAATCATGCAATGTCTCAGGCTTAACAGCCGTTTCATATCATCATCTCATTAGAAGAGAGCTCCATGCATGAACTGTGTTCCGATTGACATGGTCCCTACACAGAGTTCATTGCTCCCTACTCCCTGAGCAGGGAAATCCGATGAACTTGTTGGAAACTCAGAAGCGAAGACAAGGAGACTCTTAGGTATCTTCAGCAGGCTTCTTTATTGAAAACGCACTGCGTGTCGCTGCAGTCATCAAAAGTCTTAAGACAATGATACATAGTAGTTCAGGGTTCCTCAAATCTTGCACTGGAGGGCCAGTGCGCTGCAGAGTTTAGCTCCAACCCTGATCAAACTCACCTACCTGTGATTTTCTAATGATCCTGAAGACATTAGCTATGTTTCCATCCACATATTTTGGAATATCGCATTAAAAAATGCTGGATTGAAACTATAAAACACAGTCTTCACTCCTATCAGTTGTCGCTTACGAAGAATCGCTCCTCATTTGCATAAAGATAAACATTTCTCAATTTTGCTGCGCAACTGGACATGCCTACATCTTGTCACCAAAGGGTTGCTGTCGTTCGTGTTGCCATTCTCTTTTGAAAATCAATGGGATCATGTCACTTTGAACTGAAGCAACCTTCCAGAACAACCCTAAAAATGCATAGCAGTGCACTGAGAAAACTCAAGGCAGAGAGTTTTGCATGGGCAACCACTACTCACATTTTCTTCAGATTTGTTTATGAACACCATATAACAAAGAGTTACTCTCTATCTGTTGATCAGAGGGCTAGTCGTAATCCTTGAGATATAATCCAGAAAAATGCATCAGCTATGGTTTATGTAGGTGAGAGGGCACACTCTATCTATCAGATGACTTCATCCTCCTCAAAAGCCTTCAATTGGCTCCGCAGTGATGAAAGCTGCTTTTGATGTATGTTTGACTCAACCAAGCATGTGAGGTAACTTATGACCTTTTGACTGTAAAGACTCAAGTCTCGCTTGCTTGAGTAACTTCAGAACGGCTCCATCCTGCCTGGCAACAGTGACAGACCATAGAAATGGATTTTATCTTCTAAATCAAACCACTCTGTTGACCCAGACAGCCAGACAAGAGGATCATACTACACAATCTGGCTGGTCATTATGAGTAACAAGAGATTAAAATCAAAACAGCAGCAGCTGTCAAACAGCAAATCGTCACCACAGGCAGTAGGTCAGTCTCTGTTACAACATTAAATTGGTAAGTAAATTGATAAATCATGTTTTTGCGAATAATTACAGAAGAACAGAATATAATAAACAAATAAATAATCCACAATGAGAGTGGAAACTGAGTGGAAAGGATAGTGATTCTAATCAGTCTGCCCGGCTCCATTAGATTAAATTATGAGTATTAACATTTGCTTTACAATTTAAAGTTAATTTAATCATAGTGGGGAAAAACTAAAATGGTTGAAGTATAGAATACTTTTGAATTAAATCCCGTAAATGTGCACAAAAGTTTTTGTTTAGTTTTTTCTCCCCATTTTAATATATTTATGTTTTAATTGCAATTGTCCAAATATCCACTATGCCTGTTAGTAAAGGACTGGGTCTGATATGCCGTGCAGGGCAATATAGCATTAGAAGAATAGCTAATGGCTAATAGTGGCTTGTTAGCTCTCCACTGAGATGAGTCAGGGCTGTCCACAGGTGGTTCCATTAAACTGTCTCAACAATAATGACAACACATCTAATAAACAGTGGCACCTCAGTGAACATCAACAGCCAGAGCTTACACATTCTCCTATCTATGTGCCCAGAGCAGGGTACCCTAAATCAGTTAAATTAAATGAATAGAAAGCTATACTGATATGATAACAGTATGCATGCATGCAGCTGTGCATGATCGTGTATGTGCATCTCATTTGTCCCAGCTGTAAGCACTCCATTAAACACTCTGTGGGGTGGACTTTTTATGTTATATTTCAAAGATCTGTGCCTCGGGCAACAGGTGGTAAACAGAATTTTATTTAAAAGAGATGTCATGGCAGCGTTAATTCATCAGATAATGGAGAAAAGCATCCACCTTCACTTTTATCGGCCTGCAAAATTATAAATTGTACCATGCAAACAGTGTTTTTGGGGTGTGTTTGTGGCATTATCATTATATTTGCATAATTCCTTTAGTGCATTGGGTATTAAAACAACAGGAGCAGTTCAAGTGAACTCCCCCATGTGCTGTACCTTTAAAGAAAATTTAAAAAAATTCATCATAGTGCACTTAGACCCCTGTCATCACAGATCAGAGAGGTCAGATCTAAGAGGGTTTTAGCCACACTAAAAATAACCCAAAACATTTTCTCATTAGCACACTGGCTGTGGAGTGAGAACCCTGAAAATGCTGGATTAGAGAGAAGGGCATCTAATTGTGATTTTAGGCCTGCCTGCAGCCGCCGGCAACTACCCCCTCTGAGATTTCTGCTGGAGGTGAGAGGAACATCTTTGACAATAGGTGGGGAAAATGAAAGAAAAACAGAATTGTTTTACGACCAAAAAAAAAAAAAAAAATCAATGCAGTGACCTCCCTGTTGACCATTTGATGCCCATGTGAAAACTCATTCACATTCTGCAGCACAAGGCATGTCTGGGAATGTGGAGTGTGTCCCTGTTAAAAAATACAACCTTTCCAATTGATTTTTCCTTTGGTGGTCCTCTTTGCACCATAACCAACACTTTGAGTCAGAATGCCATTCAGGTCTTTTTATTGTGTGAAATATATCAAGCAAAGTAGGGAGATTTTAGTGCAATATCATCCCCTTGAGGTTTTTTTCTGCAGGTGGAAATGTGGCTTTGCAGGTAGACAGGTCTTAAGAACTAACACTCTCTGCCACTCCCACACACGTAGACATGAAAATAACAGAGGATGAAAGGATGGGCTAACAGCTGGATATGAACGATAAAGTGTTCTCTCACCTTCTTTCGAACATCCTTAATCCAGCCTGAATTGACTGACAGATGAGGGCAGTGAGGCTGGGCTCTGTCTGACCAAAACAAAGATTGGGTAAGACACAGAGTGTGCATGAACATTTAACTGTTCTAACTGCTTTGTTGGTAGAGCTGATGCTGTTGAAGATCGTAATGATGATAGTGATGGCAGTGCTGATGATTACGTGACAATGATAGTGATGATGGTGAGATGGTAAGATATTTAAGGTAATGATGACAGTAAAGATAACAATGTGATTCTGGAGATGCTGATGATGCTGAGATGAAAATAATAGTGCTGGTACAGTAAGTATGAGGATGATGGTAATGTTGACAGTGCTGACGATGAGGTAATGATGAAGATGATGCTAATTATGAGAATGATGAAGATGATGTAATTATTAAGATGATAGTGATGATGGCAGTTACAATAACAGTGATGTAATGACAATAACGATGATAAAACTGTTAACACTGATAAAGTAATGGTAGAGATGATCGTATCATAATGATAGTGATATGACAATAATGATAGTGATGGTAATGATGAGGATAATGATAATGATGCTGGTAACAATGATGGTGATGGTGATATGACAATAATGACAGTGACAGTAATGATGAGGATGAAAATAATGACGACAATAATGTTGGTAACAATGATGGTTATGTAATGATGATGGTGGTAACAATGATGGTGAATGTGATGATGATGATATGACAATAATGATAGTGATGATAATGATGATGCTGGTAACAGTGATGGTGATATGACAATAATGATAGTGATGGTAATGATGAGGATGACGATAATGATAACAATAATGCTGGTAACAATGATGGTTATGTAATGATGATGGTGATATAGCAATAATGATTGTAATAATGGTAATGATGAGGATAATGATAACGATCAGATCATGCTATCAGATCATAACAATGATGGTGATGTGATGGTATTATGATGATAGTGATGTGACAATAATGATAGCGATGGTAATGATGACAATAATGATGATGGTAGAAATGGTGTAATGTAATGATGGTGCCGATGAGATGACAATGATGGTCGTGTAATGATGATGATAATGGTAATTATGATGATGTGACTATGATAGTGATACGACAGAACTTATAGTGATGGTAATGATAAGGATGATGGTAATTATGATGATGTGACTATGATAGTGATATGACAATAGTGATAGTGATGGTAATGATGAAGATGATGGTAATGGTGACAGTAAAGATGATGCTGGTAACAATGATGGTGATGTAATGATGCAGCTAATGGTAATTATGACAATGTGATGATAGCAATATGACAATAATAATAGAGTTGATGCCAATGATGGTGGTAGCAGTGATGGTGATGTAATGAAGATGATAATAATGGTGTGAAAATAGTGATGGTAATGATGATGATGATAATAATGATGAAGATGATGGTGAGACGATACTAATGGTAATGATACTGATGAGGTTTATGGTAATACTGACAATACTGATGATGATTCTGGTAACAATGATAGTGATGTTATAATGAAGGTGATGGTAATTATGATGATGGTGACGGTGATATGACAATAATGATGGTGATGGTAATGATGAGGATGATGGTAAAGATGACAAGTATTGATGCTGATGCTGGAAATAATGATGGTGATGTAATGATGACTATAGCGGTTATAATAGGGATGAAGTCAGTGTACAACTTCTCTATTGATAGCATTGGTGCCTGTAGGTGGTCTTGTGATTTTGAGAGCATGTATTTCTAGTTGTCCTGTCAGTCCTGTGTCATGAGACTCAATATTAACTCAAGATTAGTTCCCTTCAGCCTTTCCGGCAAACGCAGCAGGCACAAATCTATGGCTCTGCTTCTCATTGATCTTCAAGTTGTGTGAGGGCTTCTTCTGTCCTCACGATTCATTCTTTCACTCTCTCCGTAATACTATTAACAGCCACCTCATTCACAGCAAATCTCATCCATATCATCATAATTCAATGATCTGATATCAATCTGCGTGACTCCATTTTAAATTTAGACTGGGAACATAATGACTTTCTGTATGTGCATATAGGCATGTGATATTTTATTTTTATTACATCAAGTAAAATTAGGATTCTCATTCCAATTTATTGTTTTGTCCACCATTCTCACAGACTTCCTCACGCTTCCTCTGATGGATTTGAACAATTTCTTTGGCATTTCTAATATGTGGCTGCTCTATCCCATCGCGCTGTGTGCTGTACACTAAATCCACATGGCGTCTGACTTATTAGCCTCTTTGGTTTCTTATGAGCTCTACATTTCACTGCGGCTCACCGTTGGCGCATTTATTAAGGTCTACGCAGCGCGCTGGCACCGTATGCCACTGAGGGGGAGTAAGGATTAACAGCAATGGAGCTACAGGTCTTAATTTGAGGGCAGACTGTCTTTATGTTCCCCCAGTGTGCACGTCTGAGCACACACAAACACGAATGTTTCATCGTATGTGCGGAAAGCAGAGAATGAGACCCTGAAGCACCATGCCTGTTTAGGTGTCCATTAGTGGGGACAAATCCGCATGTAGCCCGGCATAATGGCAACTGACTTGTAGATTGATGAGACAGTGCAGTTGCTTTTTAAATATTTATATCTGCAAGCCAAAGAGGGCTGGTACATGTCTGTGGAAAATAAAAGGGCAGAGAGAGAGAAGACAGCAGACTTTTCTCAGGCCGGTCAGGATGGCGGGAATAATTCACCGTTCCGGCATGTCAGTTCTTCAGCTTTGTCGCTTCCAGCGTCTCCGCCCCCCTTTCTCCTCACTCCTTACATGGTGTGCTCTCTCTAAGGGATTTTCATGTTCATGGAAGCGCTGCTATGGATGCCTGGAACAAAAGATAAAGGATCACCTCCTCTTCATAAAACACATTTTAAGGACTTTTGAGGAAGCCAACAGAGGGACTTTTTCATGTGTGTTTTGTTTAATACGGCCTAGTTCACAGTTCCCAAAGACACGCCCTACACATAAGGACAGACAGAAAGCCCCAGCTGCTCTCTCTCCCTCTCCTTTCCTCTCCTTCTCGCCCTTTCCAGCCTGCCAACGCACCTGCCCTTTTCATACCATCCGCTAACTGCCATTCTTTGCAGCTGGCCTGATCAAAAAAGGATCCTGCCTTACATTAAAAGCAATGTTCCGCCAGAATGCTTTGTGGTCTTTCCATGTGTCTGTCTTTGACCAACTGACTCGACAGGACTTGTGCTGCCAGAAGACATGTTTGTGATTTTGAGGTAATTTGTTTCCCATGGAGAATCTTTCAGGCCAGTGGACATACTTTTTCAAAGGAATGATGTTCTGGAAAATGCCTGCAGCAGTTCGGCCCTTTGTTTGGTGTGTTGTGTCCACTTGGATGTGCCAGACTAGACATAATATGCAAGACTAGGACCTTCACAGGGGGTTCTGCCATTCCCATGGTCAGACTGGATCTAATGGAGGTGTTTCATGCTCTCGCAGATGGTCAGGGTGAGATTAGGGACATACCCCAGAGGTGAATGGAAGGATTGGAGCTTCCACACTCCTGGAAAATGAGGAGGGATTTGGCTCATGGGTTGGGATCATATTGAATTTTCTAACACTGCAAGGGATTTAAGAGAATTGTTTCTCGCTGGAGTATAAAACTGTTGTCAAGGAATGTGAGATTTATCCTAAAGACATTTTTTCTGATCACTACAAACACCCCCAAGATAGTTCTGACCACATGACATCCTGTTTGTCATACAATATGCAGCACAAACATGTCAACCTCACGGGACTTGACTAATTGTTTGGATGGTGTTCATGTGTGAAACTCAACTTCTTGCCACGTCTGGCAGATCTGCAAAACACTCAACTGGGACTCTGCAGTCAAGCTCCAAAGAAACCGCCAATGAAAATAAGCACACTCCCATACTTCCTCCAACAACTGCATTTAGCATAACACTGTGACACCAGGATACAACAGTAACAAAATATGCTGTAGTCATTTTCTACACTTAAAAAAGTGCATATAATATAATTGTGTGTGCGTGTGTGTGCACAAGTTTTTGTGACAAATGAGGACATAAATTTGTATAATGACAAGGGTATGACATGTATTACAAGGAAAAGGTGACTTTTCAGGATATTACCCCATGACCCCACTTTTCAAAACACTTTTCCTGTAAGGGGTAGGGTTGGAGTAGGGCACATACAGTTTGTACAGTATAAAAACCATTACACCTATGGGATGTCCCCATTTATCACAAAAACAAACGTGTGTGTGTGTGTGTGTGTGTTTAAATATTAGAAACTTTTTGCATTTTTAATAAAGCCTATTTGAACTAGTTTAGGGTCATAGGGTCAATGACACAAGTCATTCTGATGGACAATGACTTAAATACAAATCTTCTATGATTAATTTCTTAGAGAGGTGGGGCGGGGTTAAATAAATAAATAAATAAAAATATTCTTTAAAAAATCTGATAATACTGACCTACTGTGGATAATGTGACCTTTTTATGACATAGAAAGTTCAGGTTCTAAAATTTCATGTGGTAGAAAAAAAGCGATAATTATGAATTAATAATTTATGATATTTGTAACAAAAGGAAGTGTAAAGCATATTTTAAGGCTCTGTTTTAAAAAAAAACATGATTATGATATATATAGTCTGTAAAGAAAATATATAAGTTGTTACATACATTTTTTACAACTTTTTTTTATTAGGTATATTTTTCTTCATATGAAACCTATTTTTTCTCAGAACTTGGTATGTGCATTTTAATCTACAGTAGATGCTTTTCATTGTCCTGGAAAGTAATTTCTTCAATTTTTCTGTATCACTCATATTTGTCATTGACCCACTAACAGTTAAACAAATAAACTTGTTTTCCATATTTCCTGCACATTCTATAGGTGAAGCATATAATCGTGCTAAGGAAATGTGAAGAATTGTGCCCGGGGAAAATGTATGACATGTTAAAATAAAATAAAGACATGCTTGCACTCTTTATTTCTATGTTCCCCATGACGTTTTCAACGAAACATTTCACTTGTAGCAAAAATCCTGCTTTTCATTTCACGATCAATTCCAAGAAAGTTCACCGAAAGTGTATGTACACGTGAGACAGGTCAATAAGCATGTCCATGGGGGGCTTATCTAATTTAAAATTAATCAGCGTTTTTGACTACATGCTGTGCACCTCAGGAAAAATGACATTAGAGAGAAAGAGAAGAGGTTAGAGATCCGCCTTCCTCACTGCAGTCAGGTGGCTTTATTATAGAATATGGATATTGTTAAAGCCGGTTAATCCTTGCCTGAGGAGAGGCAAGCAGACAGGAGGGATTGTACTCAGTCTGTCATATTCCTCTCAGCCTTCTTTCATTTTTAGTGCACTTAAATCTCATTTGCGGCCAAGCATGGTCTCAGTTTTTTATAAGTAACCCTGGCCGCGGGTGACACAGACCATAATATCACCCACAACTCATTTTGACGGTCTCAAGACGAAAAGTTCTCTCTTTTATACAGTTATATTACAGTAATATCTTTGGGGGATGAATTACAGTGCGAGCCACCAAAAAGCACTGCAAATATGGCTTCTGTAAAATTCCAGGAGACATTCACAGTGTTTGAGCTTATGGGGAAGTTGGTGTTGCACTATGATGAACCTCCTCATAGATGCATGATGCAGTCCGTCAGGTCTCTAGAGGTGTTATTAGCACTGTCACCTACTCTAAACTGTTGAATTGTCACATCAAATGACCTGCAAAAAGGCTGCAGCTCCTCTCATCTCTGTGTCTTTTAGGTAATCGACACTCAGTAACGGTTGTTATGGAAACAGAAGCTGGTAACCACTTTGTCACAGTTGAAGAGTAGACCAGGAAAATGCACGGTGTGGGTAGAAGCTGTCCTTTTGTTGTACATTGATCTGAGAGCACTTTTTGATGTTTTCCCTCATACGGATAGGATTTGGATGTATATGTGGGGAGCTCATCCTGGATCTGTGTAATGCAAGAACCTTCTGCTCGGAGCCAAAACACTTCGGCGCTTTTCAGCTGTTTTTATGGCAAATTGAAAAATCGTGTCACATCAAATTTGTTAGCAATATGCTCAAGGAGGATGTGAGCGAGCCAAAGACATATAAAAGGAAGAATGGCGAACGCTTGTCTCCAAAGCCGCAGCATGCTGGGAACTATCTTTAACACAATAGAAACGACAGCATCTAGTCATCACAGCCACTGTCCTGCTGTTCGCGCCAGAACAGCAGTTAAGTCTGAATGAAATCCTGTCTGTCTCATGCGAAGTTTGTCTGTTTTTGTGGCTCAAGCGCAGCTGTAGGCTTACAGTAGATGCTGAGAGACACGGCCATCATACAAGCGCTGTAGGAATATCCTCTCTGCAGGCTCTCTGATCTAAAGATAGGCCTGCCTGTTGTAATTGAGCAAAGAAGCTCTGGTGATCAAACTTTAGGTGTATGACTTCCTTTTGTTTTATGTATTACCTGCTGGGAACGAGTGAGTCAGAACAAGTTTCCTGTGGGATTGTTGAAGGACATGAATTCCGATGCTGTTTCTCATTCCGCTTCCTATGTTGTGAATCAATGTACCCTACCATTTAAAAGTTTGGCGTTGGTAAGATTTTTCTTGTATGTTTTCAAAATAAGTCTCAATAAGTTATTTATTGATCACAAATGCAGTAAAAATAGTAGTATTGTGAAATATTATTACAGTTTAGCCTAAATGTTTTCTATTTTAAAGGTGCCATAGAATGGAAAACTACATTTACCTTGGCATAGTTGAATAATAAGAGTTCTGTACATGGAAATGACATACCGTGAGCCTCAAACACCATTGTTTCCTCCTTCTTATGTAAATCTTGTGAATGCAAAAGACCACTGAAAAATAGGTGAATCAGAACATAACACCGACTGTGACGTAACAGTCGGGATCACTAATAGTTACGCCCCCAAAATTTGCATATACCCGCAGATGTTCTATGCAAGCTAGCCAGACCTGCCTAGCTGAATCATCAGAAGTTCTGCAGGTATTGTGAAGAAACAAGCGAGGACAACAGCGAAAATAGCAGATCACGGAAACAAATGTTATGTTCCAGGCTGTGCAGAGGATGTGAAGTGCAGGGACGGGTTGGTGTCTGTATTCAGAAAGGCACAGAAAGCAAATAATGCGTTCTAATAAAAAAACGCGAGCCACTAAAGGGACATGGTTAGCTCCTTGCTAGCGGTAGCCTGTTACATTACAGTACGTAAGATTTCACTTACCACATAAACAGAGTAAGGAGAGATGACTGAGGATGATGGCGAATAGTTTACAGATCCTGAGCACCACTGACAAGCATCTGATCTTATAAAATGTGTGGTAAGTACTGCCAAAACAGAGTACATGTGATCGCGAATCTCGAAAGTGAAAGTGAAACTAAAAAGCGCTCATGCATTTGAAAGCAGTTTCAGTGTCCAGCATATTAATAGCGGCTCCCTGATGCCCGCATTTTATTTACAGTATAATTACCCAACGATATAACTGTGCAAGAAAGTATTGAAATATATACTGTGAAAAAGCCAATCAGAGCAGAGCTCAACATGATTATTCATGACCCTTCCAAATAAGGTAATAACAGACCATTTCATTCTAGGGAGAAATCCTAGGGTTGTAAATGAACATGTAAAACTGTTTCTGGAGAATTTTTGCCCTTACCTAAGCCACATACCTTCTATGTAGATATCAGAAAACAATTTAAAATATTGTATCAATGCATTCTACGGCAGCTTTAATATAGTTTAAAAATAAATTAATTCCTGTGAAGCTTAATTTTCAGCATCATTACTCCATTACTCCAGTGTCACATGATTCTTCAAAAATCATTCTTTTTTTTTAAGATTTGTTTTTGCCTTTATTATGGAAGGACAGATCACAGCTGACAGGAATTGAAGTGGGAGAGAGATGGGGGGCCTGGATTCGAACTCAGGACACCCATAGCACAAAGGTGCTGTATGTCGGTGCTAGAGGTGTAACAGTTCAGCTTACTCACGGTTCAGTTTGTATCACGGTTTTAGAGTCACATTTTCGGTACAGTTCAGTATGTGCTATGTTTAGTAAAAATTAACTATATTGTCAAATAAAAATAAAGAAAATAAGAACAAATAATCTAACTACAAGCAACAGCACAAATAAAAACAATATCAAAGATACAAATAAAATAAACAGTGCTTTTCAGGTGTTTTAGGTAGGACTAACATTTGTTTTTAGGTACAGAAATTGAATAAAGTAATCAAATGTAAAATGACTGCATATTTGACTGTATAAATTAAATATTAATCTTTATTAAAATTACAAAAGCTATTCAGTAAAGAGCAGTGAGTGATTTCCTTGTTTTTTGTTGTTTGGTTAACATTAAAAAAGTGCTATCCCTTTAAGAGAATGCACAGATCCAGTAGGCCTACATTGATACTGTACGTTCAACCGACTATGCCTGCAAGGATACTTACCAAGATGGGCAATTTGACATCATTTTTGTGTGAATTTGTTTATTCAAGCACAAGTTTTAAAAGAGAACTCAATATTTGCGCCGTTCTGAGATGCAGGTTTGCACGCTTCAGATGAGCGCACACACAATTCTTCTCACGGTGCACGCAATTGTCCTGACATTTTAGCCTACCCATCAGATTTTCCTACTAGGGTTTACTGCGCATGCTCACGTCAATATTGCGTCATTTTTCTCACGCTGAACAACGATAATTACTGTATTTACATTACTGTAAGGAGTAAGTTTAGGGGTAGGTGTAGACATTATTAAAACACAATATAATAGGTAGAAATTTTAATTTATTGTTGGTTTCCAGCCGTAGCTGTATCCTTTCTAGCCACAACCCTGAACAACACATAATTACTGTATTTGCATTACTGTAAGGGTAGGTTTAGGTTTGGGGTAGGTGTAGACATTAATAAACCATAATTTGACAAGTAGCATTTTTCATTGTCAAACTCTACTGCCTGTTTTAATGGGAGGTAGCAAAATCTGTAGCACAAATCAACAGAACACCGTTACACCCCCTAATCGACGCGCTGCCCACAAGGCTATCGGCGCCGACGGAAATCATTCTAATATGCTGATGCTCAAGAAACATTTTTATTACAGTCTGGAAACTATTATTTCTAACTATTATTATTACAGTCAGGATAATTTAATGAATATAGAGTTCAAAAGAACAGCATTTACTTGAAATAGCAATCTTTTATAACATTATAAACATTTTTTTATTGTCACTTTTCATCAGTTTAATGTCTCCTTGCTGAATAAAAATATTAATTTAAAAATAATCATACTGATCCCAAACTTTTGAATACTTAGTGTAGCTTGAACACATATTTGGGTACAAATCACCCATTTCAATATATTTAAACCCTTTCCATCGGTTTTTCCACCAAAATTATGCCCAGACATCTGCTGCACATAACACAGCACTGTCCTTAAGTGAGTAAATTCAGTACAGAGACAGTAATGAAGACTGACACGAAGCTCAAAGGGCCAATCTGTCTCAGGATTGTCATGGCAAAGTTATGGATATTGACATATTAAAATGTGCACCTCAAATGTCACCTTGGACTTTCAAAATCGCAGTCATTTCAAAGATGTCCATGAATAAATAAACAAATCAACTAGATGGGGAAATACGGATGAGTTGGCCTACTGTGTATTGCATTGTTGTTATTAACGGGCGGGATTCAATAGCGTCGTCATCTTGCCGGTCGGAGTGACAGCACTGAAGAGCGCGAAGGACAGCAGCAAACAGCAGCACGCCAGTTTTATCACCATCAGCCACGCAGGTTCTGCCAATCAGCGCCGCGCAGGGGATCGGCTGTCACTCACGCAGACTGACAGGGAGCTGCGCGGGGTTGACTTGGCAGCAGCTGGAGGCTCGCGATGGCGTTTGAAAGGTACAGTGTCTGCTCCTCAGAGTCCAGCGTGCTGGTGGCCAAGCCTGACGTACCGGTGACACACATGAATGAAGCGGCTTCGAGAGTCTGTCCTGTGGGAAAGCGCAGACAGTTCATGTGGAAATGAAGCACTTAGCTTCTTTTCAGCGTGGCGTGTTACCTCTACTGTAAATAATGTGACCGGTTAATCTGCAAGCGTAAAAAAAAAAAAAATAACTCAATGAGCTCAATTACAAGAGGGATGGATTTCTGCCTGATTTCAAACCGGTAAATAGTACACTCGTTTACTGACGGGAGCTTCTGACCCCAAACGCATTATTTCCACTCCAGTGTGCTTTCATCTTGACAGTAATGCCATACTAAATGATTACCATATTAATGCACCATGGTATTTACATGCTTACACAAGTTACAAAGAAGAATTTCCATCCCTGCTGGAAAACCAACTTGGTTGAATAACAGCCGGTCTGAACTGGAGATTGACTGGTCTAATCCGGTAGACCATCTTGAATCAAGAACAAACCTGGTTTTTGAAACAATTAACTAGTACAGACCTGCTAGAAACCAGCTACCATGTTTCAAAATACAGCTACTAGGGATCCCAGACAGCAACATAGTGTTGGCCCAGATCCGGCCCACGTCTGGCCCGCGTGAAATCCATGCGGGCCAGATCTGGGCCAACACTGCTTGCTATCTGGGATGGTACAACCAGAGATTGTCTTATTATTGGGAGATGTGAGGGTCTATAGTACTTGCCATTGGAAAAAGCGTAACGGCTAACTCGGATCATGTGAGGTATCTCAGCCAATCATACAGTGGCCTATGGTCTACTTCCATGCGTCTATAGCATTTTTGGCTAAAGGTTGCAGGCTTGCCTTCCAGTGGCATTGGTACAACCATGACACTTGTACAAACAAAATCATGGTATTTGAACATGGTAAATCATGGTACCATGTTCAGAACACAAGGGTAGTACTATAGCACTTTTGGTGAGAGCAAAAACAAAGTTTAAGTTTGGTGAACCTGTGAATTTGTATCATGTAAAGTGTGACCAATGGAAGATAGCATCCCCTCTTAGCTAAATTTGAAGGAAGAAAAAAAACAACAACTTTAAAGCTGCTGGTTTGCAACATTGCAGGTAGATGTTAAATGTTATATTTTTTCCATTCTGGATTTATTATTGTTTGTTATATGTTGAATTTATGTTTCTAAGAAATGCGACTGAGAATGTGGTGTCAAGACCACAGTGCTTTGAAGTGCTTTGCGCGGTGTCTGAAGAAATGCATAAAGTAGTGTGATTGTTTTTAACTGCTGTGTCTGTGTCACATTAGCAAAATTCTGCAGGCAAAAACAGAAGTCACTTTCAACCCAAGCAGCTTTTTATTGGTTAAAGAGGCATATCTATGTTACCGATTTGAATCTGTTGCAAAATCTGCAGGAGGAATTTTTCTGCTCTCACCCAAAACTCCTAAATGTGTGGATTTCACCTGTGAAAATTTGCTGAGCAACAATAAATGTGACCACACCTTTATTGTTTTCTTTCTCTCTTCTTCATTGTTGATCTCACCATAAACATTATCTGCTCTACCAGAAGAACAGATATATGATGAGAAAAGAGCTGTTATAATGTATGAGTTTCTCTGGGAGAAGTGCTTGGCCCCAAAAAGCTCCCAGTCTAAGCCACTGTCTGCTAGCCGGAATAAATCATTAATTGGATTGGAAGTCCCTTACAAATAAACAAACACATAACAGTTCTCCTCCACCATCTCTTCTGTTCTTCTGGCACCCAGACGGTTTTTCTCTGCCTTTGTTACAAAAGATTCTGGCCTTAAATTAGGCGGAGGTCTGAAGAGAGTCAGATGGCTCACTTGGGATCAAACACACACTCATGATGAATGAGTATATAGAGCTAATTTGGATGCTTTCGTTCCATTAATTTCCTCCAAGCATTCCTCTGTCTCCATCTCCACAGAGAAGCATTTGATTCACAAACAGTCATTATGGCTGTAATCAACTATTTTCTCTCTAAAAACACTCATTGTTTTAAGATGCTATGGTTAATATCAGCAGGCAGAGTTTTTTCCTTTGTCATTAAAGTAACCCTGAATCAAGTATAATTTCATGAATGAATATGTTCCAAGAGAATGCTTGACATTTTCCTCAGCTTACCCTGAGCTCTTTGCACTGCTTTCTGCTGAACCTCAAACACCTACAGTCCTGTTAACAGTGACATCCAGTCATCCATAGACTTAGACTGCCCCCTAGTGACTCATTTCTTAATGAATGAACATCTGCTCTTGGCAGTATCAGGAAAGACTTTAAGTACTGCAAACTGCCTGCTGATAACTTTTTGTCAGAGAAACTCTGTGCACACTACCGTTCAAAAGGTTGGGGCTTTCTTTTTTTAAGGAAGGATGCATTAATTTGATCAAAAGTGAACATTTTTTCAATGTTGCTGTGCTTTCTGAAGAAAAAAAAAATGTATCATGGTTTCCACAAAAATATTAAGCAGCACAACTGTTTTCAGCATTGATAATATTTGAATTGTTATTGTTATTTTAAATTGTAATAATATTTCCCAATATTACTGTATTTTCATCAAATAAATGCATCTTTGGAGAGACTTTCAAAAACATTTAAACATTTTTCAAACCCCAAACTTAATGTACAAATTAATGAACAGTTGGATTTTTTATGTTTTTTTTTTTTTTTAAGTCTCTTCTGCTCATCAAGGCTGCATTTATTTTATCCAAAATACAGGGGGGAAAAATAGTAATATTGTGAAATATTATTGGGATTTAAAATAAGGGGTTTCTATTTTTTAATATACTTTTATATACTTTAAATATACTTTAAAATATAATTTATTTCTGTGATGCAAAGCTGAATTTTCAGCACCATTACTCCAGTCTTCAGTATCACGTGATCCTTCAGAAATCATTCTAATATGCAGATTTATTATCAATGTTGGAAACAGTTGAGCTGCCACCCGCCTCGAATGTTATCACTCGATTGAATGGGCATTTCAGTGGTTATCAGCTCATAGATATGGGCCAGAAGGGACCTGCTGCACCTACTGGTAGGCTCAGAAGGCTGTTATCATCCATCCACAATCCACATGGTTAATTGAGCTGCTTCACATTTTTTTGTGATACTTTTCTTTCAGAATTCTTTGATGAACTGCATTTATTTAAAATTGAAATGTTTTGTAACAATATACACTACTGTTCAAAGGTTTGAGGTCAGTATCCCAAATCCCGGCTCGCGGACCTTTCCCGATCCCGTCCCCCCTCTCTCTCCCACATTATTTCCTGTCACATACTGTCCTAATAAAGGCATAAAACGCCAAAAATAAGTCTTAAAAAAAAAAAAAAAAATTATCCTTTTATTCAGCAATGAAAGTGTTAAACTGATGCAAACTGATAGTAAAGACTTATATTGTTAGAAAAGATTTATATTAGAAAAAAAAGCTGTTCTTTTTAACTTTTTATTCATTAAACAATATGAAGCAGCACAACTGTTTCCAACATTGATAATAAATCAGCATATTAGAATGATTTCTGAAGGATCATGTGATACTAAAGACTGGAGTAATGATGCTGAAAATTCAGCTTTGCATCACAGAAATAAATTATATTTTAAAGTACCTTTAAATAGAAAATCACTATTTTATATTGCAATAATATTTCGCAATATTGCTGTTTTTTTCTGTATTTTTGATCAAATAAATGCAGCCTTGATGAGCAGAAGAGTCTTGTTTAAAAACATTAAAAATCCTACTGATCCCAAAATTTTGAATGGCAGTGTACACATTATACTGAAAAAATATATATAAATGGTGTAGAAACAATTTTCACTCAGATTTTGCAAGTAAATTGCTCAAATGCAAGTAACATTAACCTGAATGTGAGATTTTCAAGTAGAAATATTTATATAGTATTATCTTGTAAAACACTCCAGTAATCTTTGTTTTATTTACAGCTTAAACAACATTTTTAGTTTACTTTTCAAAGGTCTTGGCCTGTTAGTCTACAAAACTAAAGCATGACAGTAATAGAGACCTTTTTCAGCATGGCCAACATTCAACCCCTTCCAGAGAAAATGCTCTTGGTCCAGTGAATGACCTTTTTAATAACTCCTGTGAAGGTGGTTTACTTTTTATCACCTAATGTGATCTGAGATTGGACATCCATGCTGCCATTTTCTGTCTATACAATGACATCCGCACTGCAGATGTACGATTGCAATCACGACCGAATGGCCATTTGACTGAGATAGATGTATTTCCTTTCTCCATTCTGAGGCAGTCTAAATTGAATGTGTTAATAAGAAGAGATCTTATCTGCTTGTATTGCGCAGGGACGTGTAGGACGGTTCACGGACTCCTGACAGGAAGGCCCATTGTGTTCGGCCACACCACAAGATGTGATGAGATCGTATCCAGTCCTGTGTACAGCGCTGGTGAACTCTTCACGAGTGTCAGGAGTGTGTTCTTTGTTATCTGTGATAGACTGCTGTTTCTACAGCGTGAGGATGTGTGTTTAGTGTATGTGGAGCAGCAGAAACGGAGAACAAACATCTGAGCTGACTGTTTTCTTCATGTGAGGGAATATGGATTTGATCTTGACAGACTTCATATTCATGTCTGTTTCGGTTAGACCACAAAGGCAGATAAAAAGGCAAGGCACCAGGGCAGACAGGGATGCTTTTACTTTTTCTGGCTGGGTTTATTGATCAATGGACATCATGCAGAGCTCAACATCTTAGGCTGTTTAGAGAGCGGCCTTTCTGAAAGGTGGGGGCAGAGTCTGGCTTTTTGATTCTAGAAACCACAAATGCTCCTGCAGGACTCCCCAATGCGAAGCTCTGTCTGGATCAGGGCTGTACACACACATTCTTCCATCCTGCTGTTATAAGACCACAAACACCTCTATCACATGTCCATTTTCTTAAAGGAGCATAGGTGCGTTCACGGGATTTACTGTGAATATGAGGATCTGACTTGCAAAATGCGTTTACGTAACTTGTAGTTACAATTTTTTGAGACCTCTATGATCGCTGAAACGTCATGCAGAAACACTCAAAATGGTGGTGGTTTAAAATGGAGCTATCTCATATTTCGGTGATATTAAACACATAATACAGTTTAATGTAGCCACAGCACAGAGTTGAAAAATGAACTAATTTACAGCTAAAAAAAACTACTCCTTTATAATGTGTTTGCATACCGTTGCTTATTTTATTGTGCTTTTGATTACATAGATTACACTGATTAATTTTAGCATTATTAGTGTTGCAACAGAAACACGTAAAAGATTTGAAGTCACGTCATTCCAAGAACATCACAGGTCTGAGTAGAACATCTTGGTTGTCATCTAGTAATTATGGTAATTATGACACGCCATGAACATGAAACACCTTGTATGTAGAGTCACCTTTAAGTATGACAGTTTTTTACATGTACATTCTTGAACAGTGGTTCTCAAACTTTTTAAGGCAAGTAACTCATTTAATCTAACAAGAATATGTTATTTTACCATATACATTTTTTGTGTCAGAGCTGGGAAGATGTAATTAGATTAAATTACATTTTAAAACAATCATAATCAGACTGCAGTTACTTTTTTATTGATTATGTGATATTCACACAATAGCAATAAATTATTCATAATTTATTGATTCTCCCTAATTCCTCTTTTTCATCTTTTAAATGTTCCTTTCCAAAATAGCCTACCGCTTATGTATATATTCAGAAAGTCTTCCAGTTTTGTTGACATTCACAAAAAGACCAGTCATTATTCAGCATTTGACCACTGGATTTACAAAAATCATTTCTGGTTTAAGAACATTGCATCAACACATTAATTTTTTTCTGAATTATCACTCAGTAGGCTATTTAACCATGTATAACTACACTGTAAAAAATCCAATTAATAAAATGTTGGAAGGGCAAAAATATTTAAGTTGAAGTAATTTTATTGTTTGGGCTTAGTTGAGAAGACATATTATATTAAGTCTGCACAAATATATTTAAAAAAACATTAAATGAATGATTATTTTCAAATCCAGTCAACATTCAGAGTGCTAAATGTAACAAATCCAGCCAACACTGCGATCATTCCGCACGTGCACGCGCCTGAGTGATTTCGCGGTAGAAACAGCACCGCCATCTTGTCAAGTTCACGCGTCAGGTAAGTTGCACTAAAGAAATGTTATTTTTTTTAGACTAAATTTGACAAAATATTCAGTTTTTGGAGTGGACATTTATAAAGTGTTTTATGAGTTGTATCCGGAAAAAAAGTGGATATAAAGTGTATGTCAAGTTAGGTAAATCGAGTGGCACTGAATAAATATTTGTAATTAACTTACTTAACCTTAGACTGAATTTATCAAAACGTATATTTAAAAGGTGTAAATGTTTTATTTAAATGTATATATTTATACACAAATGTACAACCTAAGGTAACGTTATATAAAAACATCAAATAGGCGTGTACATGTCTGAGGGAAATTTAAGTGAAGGGAATGTGATCTTTCACCTTGTTTAATCCATAAAACACTTCATATCAAAAAATGTTCATATAATGAATTTTAGCTAATTTTGGCTTGTTGTATGATATTTATTTATTTTTTGTATTTCCGTGACGTGAAAAGATATGAAGTAATCGCGCGGTCTTTCTCTTTTAAGCCATTACATTATGCTTAATACCTCCAACATTAAACCGAAATCTAACTTAATGTAAACCACTGTAATGTACTCGTTTGAA
Organism: Onychostoma macrolepis; assembly: GCF_012432095.1. NCBI lineage: Eukaryota > Metazoa > Chordata > Actinopteri > Cypriniformes > Cyprinidae > Onychostoma > Onychostoma macrolepis. Next base: position 33,585,509 of record NC_081163.1, read on the forward strand.
TTTAACATGGGCGTGTTGAATGGTTTTTGCGTGTGTAAACTTCTGCAATTGTTCCGTTAAGTAAAAAGATGACATTAAACGTGACTAACAACACGGTGAAATCAGGGATTAAAGTTCTCAGTCGCCTACGACGGATTTCCGTTAATTGCAGCGAGTCTACGACGGATTTCCGTCAATTCCAGGATCCCGCCTGTCTTTAACGTCTTTGTAATATCTTCAGCAATGACTGAACTGATCACACAAGATAACGGCACTGGTGGTTTATTAACATGGTTGTCAGAACAGAGCATACATGCACCATAGCGTTCTCTGACGCTTCTTTTTGTGTCTCTCTTGCTACAGCACCCACGTGATCCCCCAGGACACAGCACCTCCTGTGGTAGGGAGCGGAACTACTACACAACATCAGGATACCACATCCCTCCCCCCTTAAGAGGAAAAACTACTCCAGAGGTAAGTCACATACGTTCCTTCCCAAAAACTCACAAATGTACTGTAAAGATGACATTGTACTCAATATTGTCAACCTAGAGAAACAAAAAACAAATCAACAGGAACTGTTCTAGACAGTCTGATCACGTATTGAACAGTTAACACAGACATACATCTCTCATAACTCTTACATATTTTTTTTTTTTTTTTAAACTGATGCAACAAAAACCAACTAGGAAGGTGGGTAGACTACCATCCTTCCAGTGAGTCCCAGAGCTCATTCTTGCTCTGACTTGAGGGATCTCACTACTATGTCACAAAGTCTTTCAGGTAAGTAGGAGTCTGTTTTGTGCGTTCGGACCTGCGCAGTACAGGTAGTGGAACTACTCCTCTTTGTTTCTTGTCACCAACTGAAGGGTGTGCTTGGACTGTCTCCGAAGCACTCACTTCCTCTCTGATTGAAGTGGGGACATTTGAGTCTGCAGGCAGGGCCTCCACTGCTGTCTCTGAGACTGGAAAACTGGTAGACTCCTCCATCCACTCTGACATGCGCATCTCACTGCCCACAATAGTATGCCGTTTTCTCATTTGATCGACATGACGCCTAATGACTCGGCCATCTCCTGTCTGAACGGTGTAGGATACAGGTCCGGTGTTATCGACAACGACCGCTGGTATCCAACGAGGTCCATGACTGTAGTTTCGGGTGTACACCTCATTCCCAGGAGAAAAACTCCTCCACTTACTGTGAGTGTCATGTTGATCCTTTTGCTTGAGTTGTTTCTGACGTATCTTTGACTTCACATCAGGCAGCAGAAGATCCAATGTTGAGCGCAACCTCCTGGACATAAGCATTTCAGCGGGTGACAATCCAGTCGTAGTCTGTGGTGTGATTCTGTAATTGAACAGAAATCTAGCTAACCTGGTCTCTATGGTGTCTCCCTTTATTTTCTTTATTCCCTGCTTAAGCGACTGTACAGCTCTTTCCGCCAGACCATTCGACCGGATGGAATGGTGCAGATGTTATGTGCTGTATGCCATTCAGTTTTAGGAATGCTTGAAACTCCTGGCTTGTGAAACAAGTTCCATTGTCCGATACTAGGGTCTGGGGCAAACCATGTATGCTAAAACACTGCCTGAGCTTTTCAATGGTAACTTGACTCGTGGCTGTACTTGCTGGGTACACATCCATCCATTTGGAGTGTGCATCCACAATGACAAGGAACATTTTTCCTAGAAAAGGGCCAGCGTAATCCACATGCAGTCTGCTCCAAGGTGTTTCTGGCCACTCCCATGGATGTAGCGGGGCTCCGGCTGGAGAATTCCTGTTTTCCTGACATGTAGCGCAGGACTGCACTTCCTTTTCAATTTCGAGTCCATTCCTGGCCACCAGACGTATGAACGGGCTAAGCCCTTCATTCTAGATATTCCTGGATGTGTGTGGTGCAACTGTTTTAAAATGGCTTTCCTACCCCTCTGTGGAACGACCACTCTGGCTCCCCAGAGCACGCACCCATCCTTCACACTCAACTCCAATTTCCTCAGACTGTAGGGCTTGTACTTTACATCCACCTCCCGTGGCCAACCCTTCAAACACCAGACTAGCACTTGGGAGAGTGTTTCGTCCTTAGCTATCCACTGTCTCAGCTGCTTTGTTGTGATTGGTGGATCCTCCAGGACATCCAACATGAGAACCTGCTCTTCTACCTCCTCTTCCTCTGTCTGTGGCAGTGGCAACCTGCTCAACGCGTCTGCATTTGCATGTTCTTGCCCAGGTTTGTAGATGATCTTGTACTCATAAGCTCTGAGTAGTGTTGCCCACCTCTGCACTCTTGGTGACCCCATCTGTGGCACTGGCTTTTTTTCGTGAAAAAGTGATATCAGTGGTTTGTGGTCAGTGCTAATGGTGAACGTTCGACCGTAAATGAATTTGTGAAACCTCTTGATTCCGAAAATGATGGCTAACCCCTCCTTATCGAGCTGTGAGTACCGCTTCTCGGCTGGTGTTAGCGTGCGTGATATGAACCCCAACGGCTTTTCACTACCATCTTCCATGACATGTGACAAGACCGCACCTAATCCATAAGGCGAAGCATCGCAGGCGAGCACTAAGTCCTTGTCCGCTGAATAATGACCCAGGACCTTTGCTGACTTCAGCAACTGTTTTGAGTTCTGAAAAGCTTCTTCCTGCTCAGGATTCCACGTCCACTGAACATCTTTCCTCAACAGTTTGTGTAATGGAGCTAAGCGTGTTGCTAAGCTAGGTAGGAACTTATTATAGTAATTCAAAAGACCTAAGTAGGCTTTTAACTCTGTCACGGAGGTTGGCGATGGAGCTTCCTCTATGGCTCTCACTTTGCTCTGCACAGGGTGTAAGCCTTCAGCATCGACCACATGCCCGAGGTATTCCACCTCTTTTTGCAGAAACACACATTTGCTCCTATGGAGACGCAGGCCAGCGTCCTTCAGCCGCCTGAGGACCTCTTCTAGGGTTCTCAGATGTTCAGCTTCGCCTCTGCCCGTCAGAATAATGTCATCTAGGTACACAGCTACTCTTGGAAGGCCTTGTAACAGATTTTCCATCGTTCGCTGGAAGATGGCAGGAGCTGAAGAAACTCCAAAAGGTAACCTATTGTAGGTGAAAAGGCCTCGGTGCGTGTTTACTGTGAGGTATTTCTTTGAAGCCTCATCCATCACAATCTGCAGGTAAGCGTGACTTAAATCAATCTTGGAGAACTGTTTCCTCCTGACAGTGTATTGAACAGGTCTTCAACACGGGGAATGGGGTATTGCTCGAGTGAGGAGGCACGGTTAACCGTTAGTTTATAATCTCCACATATTCTGACCGACCCATTTGGTTTTAAAACAGGAACGATAGGCGCGCCCATTCGGGCGACTTGACGGGAGCTATAATGTCCTCTTTCAACAGACGCTCTAATTCCTCTTCTACTTTAGCTCTCAAGGCATAAGGAACTGATCGAGGCCTATAAAATTTAGGCTGTGCGTCAGCTGACACCCGAATGGTTGCTGTCATGCCTTTCAACATCCCTAACTCCTGCTTGAACACATCTTCATATCTCATGAGTACTTCTGGTAGATTCAGTGCCTCTGTTCTCACATTTTTTATTTCCTCCCACCTTAGCTTCAGAGCTTCCAACCATCCTCTTCCCAACAAACTAGGCCCAGTGCCTTCCACTACCACCAGGGGCAATTTCCTTACTTGCTGCTCATAGTTGACTTCCACTTTTGCCACCCCCACGACTTTGATTTTCTCCCCGGTGTATGACTTAAGTGAAAGTTTAGTTTGCTTTACTTGCGGACGTTGCTTCTCGTTCCACATCTCCTTGAATTTCCTCTTATTCATTATGCTTACACTACATCCGGTGTCAATCTCAAAATTCACTGTCTTCTTATTCACTTCCATCGTCACTTCAAACGGTTTTATCCTCTGAATTGAGGTCTCCGTTTCCATGCAGTTTAATGTGAAAACATCCTCTTCAGATCTATCACTATCCTGCTTGTCCCATTCTACATTATGTGATCGATGTGGACGTGAACACCGCTCTGCTCTGTATGTTTTCTCTGCTCTGTATGCTTTCTTTTCACTGGGGTATGCACTTTCTTTCTTTTTATTACGGCAAGCCTTTGCTATATGCCCTATTTTCCCGCAATAGTGACACTTTGCCTCCTTAAATTTACACTCAGCTGCGCTATGCTGCTTCCCATGACATCTGTAGCATTCTCTTCCTGTCTTTTTCCATTCCCCCTCCTTTTTCCGTGCACCCTCTGTCTTCATGCTGTTACACGCTAACGGTGTTTTATGGAGGTCTTGAACATTTTTACTAGCAGCTTCCGCAGCCACTGCAATTTTGAACGCTTTCTCAAAAGTCAAATCTGTTTCGGACAGCAAACGTCTTTGGATCCTGTCATCATTAATACCGCATACTAATCGGTCTCTCAACATCTGTTCCAATGTAGTACCATAGTTGCAATCATGCGCTAATTGTCTCAATTCTGCTACGTATGCACTGACGGTCTCCGTCGGCTGGCGAGCACGCGAGTCGAATTTGTATCGCTGTACTATTTCGCTCGGTTTTGGGTTGAAGTGCTCTTTCATTAAAGTTTTCAACTGGCCATATGTTTTCGAGCTGGGCTTATCTGGACTCACCAAGTTCCTTATGAGCTTGTATGTGGCTGGTCCCACCACGCTGATGAGGATAGCTCTTTGCTTCTCTCCGTCATCAATTCCGTTAGCTTCAAAAAACTGCTCTAGTATCTCACAATACTCTTCCCATGTCTGCTCCTTAACGTCAAAAACCGACAGAGAGCCTATCATCGTTGCCATCTTTGCTTTTTTTTTTTTTCTTCGAACTAATGCTAACGTCAGCCTCTCACTCTCTCACCATCAGCTCACTAAACACAGTCAGTATCCTCCGCCTTTTAGATCGACACTTCTCTCATCCTTCCAGGATCCTCGTCGCCAATATGTAATATCTTCAGCAATGACTGAACTGATCACACAAGATAACGGCACTGGTGGTTTATTAACATGGTTGTCAGAACAGAGCATACATGCACCATAGCGTTCTCTGACGCTTCTTTTTGTGTCTCTCTTGCTACAGCACCCGCGTGATCCCCCAGGACACAGCACCTCCTGTGGTAGGGAGCGGAACTACTACACAACATCAGGATACCACAGTCTTAAATTCACTTTTCATAATTTTAAGGCCGTAAATAGGCTTACATTTCTCAAACAGTGTAAATGTCTTATTTATGTTAAGACGTGTTCACTCCATTAGTTATTAGGGATAACGGGGAAAACGAAGGGAAAAGAAACATGTAGCGCATTGTTGTTGTTGTTGTTCTGCCAGCACACCAAAAATCATCCCCGCCACGGCTGCAGCTTCTCACTGACAACATAGTAACGCCGCTCGCATCATTCACAGTCGGGTTATTATCAGAGAACTGAGCAGAATTCGGCGCGGGATTGCGGCTATTACCGGTATTTCTACTCATTCCCGCAGGTTCCGACGGAATGTATCACATTTGCACCTGCTTTTGAGTCTTGAACTCTCGCGCGCTCTCATTTTCTGTGCACAGATCATGATAAGGAGAGTGACAGCTTTTAATTATTATTAAGGGAGTTTGCAAATGTGATATTGATTTAATACAACAGTTTAATAAACAAGTACTGCATGATTTTGCTCTATATCATCAACGAAAATAGTTCTAAATGAAGTAACAGCTGAGCCGATGCGCATCTCTAAAAGCAAACACGGCGGTGTTTCATTCATGAATGAAAGTGCGTTTTTGATTCATGATTAACCATTCATAAAGACAGTGCCTGCGTCCCAATGTGCATACTATCCATCCTAAATTCTGTGTGGTAGTTGTAATTTTCAATACTATTTAGGGCAAATAGGGTGGATAGCATACATATTGGGACGCAGGGAGTCACTTGCTTCATTCCTGAATGAATCATCCGTTCAAACGAATCAATTGAATGAATGATTCAGTGAAGAAATCATTGACTTGCCGCCACCTGCTGGCGGTTTCAGTTTCAGTTTTAGCGTACAATTTCAGTTATTTAAATCATTTAATATTTCTGTATTCAAAATTTTATATTTAAAACATTAATCTCCACATGAATCTATGAATTTAATTGCACTCATGCCACCTCTGAGCCTCATTAAACGTTTGGAAAATGTACAAACCACTTTTGTGTTCTTCTGTGCCACCTCTGTAGTACGAATTATTTTTTTATTAATACTAATTTCATATGATTGGTAACTTGTTTGTCTTATTCTACTACTTATATTGTTTTAAATAGAAATTTTAAAAAGCTTATAAACATACATTTTTGAATTTGACAGATGAAAATGATGCCATTGCAAAGGTAAAAAGAAAATACCCCTGTAAGTCACTTTAAGGAGTCAAATGTCACCTCGTATTAGGAAGGCTAATTTTTTATTATTGATCAGAAGGTGCTCCTAAAATTTTTTAAATTAGGAGGACAAGCACTCCTAAAATGAAAAGTAAGCACAGAGCCATGTGTAACATATTAGATCTGTGCATGAGATCTTAAAGAGACAGCAGCCTAAATAAACCTGCTGCTGTCTCGTGAAGGCGCCTCGGAAGAGAAGTTAGTCGTTCGGAACGAAAATGAACAACTGAATTGTTTCACAAGGCCATTCAAAGCTTCTCAGTCGGTTCAATCACTAGATCGTGCATATGAGTCTGTGCACAGGGACCGTGATCAGTAAACACTGGGACAACTGATCAATCACTTTGTAAAACGTCACCACTGGTATTTATCAACAACAGGCAGGACCGTTATATTTTGATATTATTTTTATGCAATTTGAGGTAACTAGCCCTATAATATGAAATGTACATGTTCTAATACAAAGTCAGCATCAATGCTCCCTATTGTGCAATGGATTGTGGAATGGATTTTGCAACTTCTGTTTCATCTCAAATGTAATTAACTGATATTGATACATTGTAAATGATTTAAGAGGCATCATTTCATTTTTTGAACTTAAAATGTACTTTTCTTTCTCCATCAAGGTGTGGCCAAAGGTTTTAGTGGTTTTTCATTGGTTTCATTCATTCTTTGTCATCATTGCAAGATTTCAGATGCAACCCATCCAGTTCTTCCAAGGCACCAAACACTCCACTGCAACTACATACTGTGTGTACTTTTAAGACTAGGAGTTTGTTTTCATTCCAGGTAATATGTGTAAATGTTTAGAGTTTTTACTACAATTATAATGTGCTTTACTGTTCTCAGTGGCATCTACGCTAATATTAGTTTCTTTCATTCTTATTCCGAGGTGACTAGCCACAAGATCCAGTCCGTATCCAGATCAGATGATGGATCAGCACCTAGAGACGACCTCTACAGCCCTGAATGTCAGCGGAGGCCATGTCAGCTAGATGAGCTCCAGAGACAGATCCCCTCCGAAGACCTTGTTGGCCATCGGGACAAGACCACGAGAACCAGACAAGTCCTCTGCTCAATCTAACCTGTGTTGCAGCCTAGAATTGAACCACGCCATGCTGGTTTCGTATGGCCAGAGGAGAACTGTCCCCCGACTGTGCCTGGTTGCTTCCAAGGTTTTCTACTCAGTTTCTGTCACCGATGGAGTTTTGGGTCCTTGCCGCTGTCGCCTCTGGCTTGCTTATTTGGGAACGCTTGGCTGATTGCACAGACACTACTGGAAGAGAGCTGAACTGGATGATGTCATCACTGAATCACCAATGAACTGACTTTAACTGGAAAAATGATAAATTGCGTTATTGACAAACTATTTTCCTGTTTGATTCTGTAAAGCTGCTTTTACACAATCAGTATTGTAATTAGCACTATGTAAATAAAGGTGACTTGATTTGATTTTATATACTGTAATCTTAGTTCATTAAACAAAGTTTAAACTGAATTTTGCAGTTACAGATGTAATGTTTGCCAACTGGAGATTTAAAGGGATAGTGCACCCAAAAATGATTTTTTTTTTTTTTTTACAGTGTATATTACTGAGTCTTTGGAAGGCTTTTGACTTTCAAAAACATTCAAATGCACAAATTCATGTTATTTCTTATTTGCATGTATTGCAGGCATTCCCATACTTTTGTCATCTGAAACTCTTACACCGAACATATTTATTTGAACTTCCCCTGAGATTTTAAAAATAAATATTTAAATCATTAAGTATCACATTTGCATTATTACGGTTCTCTGAGGCTGGGTAATGGTCAAATGACATGCAGATAAACAAATAAAATATTTCATTTTTTTTTAGTAAGTGTTTTATTTTGATTGATGTTATTCTAAAAGGATTGATTTTCATTCTACATTTTTATGATTTAATTAATTATCATCTTAAACTCACAAACACCATGCAGTTTTAAACTTACACATAATGTAATGTTTAATGCGCTTCATGTTGTTAATTACAACAAATTGAATATATTTTCTTATTCTTTGCATTTTTATATCAATATGGTTGTATTTAAATCAATGTGATAAACAAGTTAGGTCAAAAGTAATCTAAAAGTAGTCTGATTATTGGATTAATGGATTATGTTGCTAACTACAATTTTGTCATGTAATTTTGAATCAATTTTTAATCTACCCAGATCTATGTGTGTGTGGGTCAGCTGGTATTGGATTTTATATTGAATTATGTTGTGTTATATTTTTATTTATATTTATAATTATACTGTATTGAATATATTTGAATTACATTTGTCATAATCTAATAAGGTAACCTTTTAAAACACTAATAATGATCTATAATTATAATTATTAATAATAATGATCTAATAACACAGTTAAGTGTAATCTTGAGCAGATCTGAAAAGTGAATATACATTTTTCATAATTGTATATTCTGTACATTACAAGTATCATAAAACCTAAATTCACTAGTAGCAATTAAAGTGATTGATTTTAGTTTTTTAGTGTACTATTTTTACTTTCTTTGGACAAAATATTATAGAATTTGACATTTATCAGTTAGTGGCCATAATGTGAAAATAATTATTTGCTTATCTATATTGACCAAAATTCTTTCTTCCCACTTTTTAGTTATATAAGTCACCTGCTTTCTTTTCAGTGAACTGAGTAATATTTTCAATGCATATTCACATCTGGCTTTGCAGAACACAGTCTACGCACTGGAGACTTCCATGCACAAATAAATAAATAAAATTGAATAAATGTAAAAATTAATATAGATGAGAAATTAGAAAATAAAACCACACATGAAGAACCTAAAACACTAAACTGTATTGTTAATTTCTAGAGTTTTGATGCATACCACTTCATGTACCACAGATTGAGAACCACTGGATGAACATATATGAAATCAGCGGCTTTTCTTCTCTGTATGTGCAGTGATTGGGTGGCAGGCCAACAGGTGCCTGTTAGACAGCTGAATAACTTAAAAACAGTCCATGAAAGACTCTGTTGTACTGAGGACTGCACTTGAGGTGAGAATTTGAGATGATATATACAGTATAGATGTGAAGGCGAAAGAGAAAATATGATTTCGGAATAGATGGAGTGATTGAGATCGAATAAACTTGATCCCCTTTTGTGTCCTGCACAGAATCGAAAATACCAATCATTTCTCTGGGTGGCTCAAGTCATTCTCCCCAGCGGACTCCCTAGGATTAAATAGATTTTTACCTCCTTTTTTTCACCCTCCCTTCTCCCTAAAATTGCAATTTGCTGGTTCAGATGGATTACAAAGAGGAAAATCACCACTGGAGAGAGACAGGATCCACGCTTTCCCACTAGGCACTGCAATAAGAACTGGAGCGCACAACAAAGAGCTGAGCGAAATGAGCGGCGTGATCGACAGCACACGCTCGCTCAACGGGACAAAAGCCTTCATAATGACCAGTTGACAGGCAGACGGCCATTACCACACACACAAAGCCGTGATAAGATAAAACAGATCTGTAACTGTCCTGTCATAGAAACCAACCCATTGTGGGCTGGAAATGATAAGATTTCTTCTCCTGCTACTCTCCACTCATCCTCACCCTCGACACCCGCACACGAACACAGTTTTTCAGTTTTTTCACCCTTCTTTTGTGTGGCTTGGGAAAGGCAGCTGCTTTTCTTTTCTCTTTCCTCCCATGTGGGAAAAGAAAGAGCGAGGATTGAAATAGCGCACAGAAATAGAAATGGGCCTTAAACTGCTTTTACAAAAAGAGACAAAGCTGAAAGAACGTCTGTTGTTTCCTTATTCATTATGATTACAGTATAATTCAAGATTGACTGACCATCTCCCACCTTTTCACGCTCCTTGTCTCATCCACTTTTGTGTGCTCTCAATGACAAACTAACACTAAAACACTAACAGAGTCATTTCTACACATTCATGTGGATATCTGAATGCTGCTGGCATCTTTGAGTCTTTAGTTGGGTATTCCAACAAGACACAGTTTTATAAAGAGAATAAAAAGCCCATCTGGACAAACATGATCGTCCAAGAAAGACAGGCGGTCGTTGTATGGCATCTTGGAAAGGTTCAGCTGCATATGCCTTCAGACTGCTACTGTCAAAGCCTTGGCCTGACCCATTGCTTGATGAGTAACCCACTGGCTTTTTAACCAGCTTGGGTTCTTTGGTGGCCACGCTCACATCAGCGTGGAGTGTCTGTGTCTGTGCTTTATGGTAGGAATTAAATTCAAACCTCTTTTCTATTCAAAGTACTCTCCGATTCCATGTAAGACGCCGTCCACAAAGCTTCTGCTTACTACTTGTTGCAGGTCCGAATCAAGACAGGTGGCATGTTCAAGTTTTGATTCCTCAGCTGTTCTGATGACACATTGTTTCTTTGTCACCATGGTCAATAGTTAACTTTAAAGGTGACCTATTATGCCCCTTTTTACAAGATGTAAAATAAGTCTCTGATGTCTCCAGAGTGTATATGTGAAGTTTTAGCTCAAAATACCCCACAGATCATTTTTATAGCTTGTTAAAATTGCCAAAATGCACCGTTTTTGTGTATGTCCCTTTAAATGCAAATGAGCTGGTGCTCCCGGCCCACTTTCAGAAGAGGGCGGAGCTTTAAGAGCTCAAGCTTCGGCAAACAAATAAACATTCCACTATTAGTACAAGCCTGTTGTCTTTACAGAAAACGTACCTGGTTTAAAAGTCAGCCATCTGATTGTACTGTGCATAATAAATGCATATTTATGAATTTCACTGAAAGGGAGCACGGCGCATTAAAAATAACAACATAGCTGGTCTCATGGTGCCTTTGCATTCTATCACAAATTTTATAAGCCCCATGTGTGATTTTGAGCTCGACAAATTCAAACTTTTTCCCTATAGTGACATGTACATAGGGAGAAATCTGGAACTGCTGGTTCGGAGAGACTGTTTATGATTTATTGGTATTATAAAAAAATGAGTGGGTGGATTTTTAAAATTAAAGGCTGTTTTCACATACTGCGGCCACACAACTGTGTTCAAACACCTTATAGAAGTGATTTTTGCATAATAGGTCCCCTTTAACTCTTAAAGTGATAAATTAGGCATGCCATGCACTGCCTAAATTGGGCATGCACTGCCATTAAACGCCATTTAGAACTATGGAGTGGCCCTACAAAAGCCAAGTCCCATTATATGAACAGCAGACCAAGTGAAAGACACAGGACATTACGATTTACAGCTCACATGTTCTCCTCTAGCCTACCTATTCCAGCTGATTCCTCGCATAGGCATGAACATTAGAATCAGAGATGGTGTTATTTTTGAAGATATTGAATCACATAATAGCACAGACATCATAACATTTTTGCAGCGTTGTGCAACAGATTATCACTGTTTTGGATACCACTGAAAAGAAGTGCTGTGAAACCTGTGACTTCTCTTATAGAACAGTATTTTTTTTTTCTGTGTAAACTCTAAAACGAGACCAATCCAAAATGAATGTTTGATGGTAAACATGCTGAAGATAAGCAATATACTGTTGATTCATTAAATGATAGGCCTCAGCTTTCCTACAAAAGCACTTTATTCATAGGAGTGAAAGCTCTCCACCATTGCCATACTTTTAAAAGAAAAAAACAAAAATAAGGCCACCAAAGTGTCATCAAAGTGACCATAGCCTGTCAATCAACGTTTCATTGGTTTTAGTGAGAAACAGCCATAGTGGATGTGAGATCAGTGAATACACAGCAACACACACACACACACACACACCCTCCACACACACTGATGCCTTAATGCTATAATGCACACAAAAAAATATTCATCAAAACAATCAGCAAGTACACATAAACCCATTCACATACACACAAATATACTCAGATTCACCCACCTCAACCAACAAAAAGGACCAAACAAGTTTTTTTGAGACTTCATATCATCTTACCTTTTTTTCCACATTCTTACTGCATTGTTCATTCTTATAGTATGTGTTCTTTTCAAAATCTTAAACACTAGTTCAACTAGTGCACAAGCTCTACTCATTATGTATGGTTAAAATATGGGGATTTTTTTTTATTTTTCTTCTGTCCTGGTGTCCATTATAGTGGACATGAAAAAAATATAATAAAAAAATTAATTGGCAAAAATCTTGTTTTTTTTTTTAGATTGATTTCTATATTGGAGAAGAGCAAATATCAAGTGGATAAAAAAAAAAAAGGAGGCCACTAAGATTTAGCTGCATTAATAACATGTATCCACAAGGAGGCGATACACACTAGTATGAAATAAGCATACAGCTGCTAATATCAACGTATTAGTCACTGATCACAGGCTGATGTTTTCAGGATGTTCTCTACCAAATATCGTGTAAAAGAAACCACTGATGGGATTGTTATTGAAATCAATTATAGACCAAGGCAATGATATAGAAATTCTGACTGATATGTTGGTCAATTTGGATGTTATGGGCAATAACTCTCATGTAGGCCAGTGTTATGAATTGATACTGTTTTTGTATGTTTTTTCAAAAAGGTTTTGAGTCTACAACTCAAGTTTAGTCATGTCTAAAGTGTCTTTCTCTGTTCATCTAGATGGCTGTTTTCTTCAATCATTCTGCAGCAATTAATGACAGGTAAGTGATGCTCTCTGCTGTTAGATGTTTTCCTCACTGAACAGAGGCTGATCATTTCTAAACACATAGACAAGTGTCCTCTTCTAAACTCAATGACAACCTATTCTTTGGACAGTCTATTCATAACAGTTAATCACGAGCCAGAAAATGGGTTGCAGGTCGATATCATGTTCAAAACTGAGTGCTGAATCCAGTTTGTGAGTCAAAAGCAATCACTTTTTAAACTGGCCTTCAGGAAATCAAGCTCACTGTCATTAAAGGGACAGTTCGGTCAAAATATTCTGTCATCAATTACTCAGCTTCATGTCATTACAAACCATGACTTAATTTCTTCTGTGAAGATGATGTATGGAAGAATTTTGTAAACATAATGAAAGTCAGTAGTCTCCACAACAACATTAGAAAACAATGAGTTATATGGAAAGAAAAAAGCATATTTTTAAAAATCTCTTTATAGGGGCAAACATATAAAACATTTAAAGTTGTTTTCTTAATGCAAAAAGATAAATTAAAACATAATTGTGACCCTGGACCACAAAACCAGTCTTAAGTGTCAATTTTTTCGAAACTGAGATTTAACTGACTTACCCATAAACAGAAGACTGTGATCTTCTGCCAGGAGCATCAGGCCAATCTGCTGTTGTCCAGAATCAGGTGGTTTGTCTTCGTCTGGCATCTCAGCTGAGACCTGTCCACTATGGGTGACCCTACAGTAGTTGTGAAGTACCAGTGGCGTAGCTCTCAGCATCACTGATGCACACAGGCCCTCACAGCACGTCAAGCTGCAAACCGTGTGAGTGAACCTAACCTACCCTAACCTGACTGTTTAAAACAACCGCATGCAACCAGCAACTCAAAACATCCTGACAACCACATAGCAATGCATGAAAAACCAAACAGAGGAGTCCAGCAATGCAACACGCTAATAACCGCACAGAAAATTCTTGACAAAGACAAACGCAAAGGAAACAACTGAAAACATCCCGACGACCACGTAGCAAAGCACTGACAGCCGATTAGAACAACAGAAGACCACAATTCACTGCACTGACAATCACCAAAAATCCTACCAATCACACAGCAATGTGATGAAAACTAGGGTTAGAAAATAAAACTCACTCAAACTATAAACATCAGCAGCCGTGGATGGAGACGGGCTCTTGCTGACACAAAGACTCCAGAAACTCGTCCACTGAAGAGACGGATGTCAGGAAGGACAGCAGCGTTCTTCAGATAGCACTCTTCCATCCCACTGGGTCTGTGAGCTTTGGCAGAGATGCAGCTGTAGGTGTGTCTCACCTGATTGCAGCTGCCAGCTGTGAAAGCTCACAGGCCTCTTGAATTGAAGAGACGCTCTACACCAAGAATCCCCTCAGATGTGTGAGAAGAGCCCTGCTTCTTCTGGGGGCGACGCTGCTCCATGAAGATGCCTGGAGAAACACTTTACAGATCTGACAAATTGATGAAACTCACCAAACAAGAGCTTGAAGCATGTGTGATCAGCTTCAAGCCTTCAGGGACAGTTTGTTGATTTCAGAAGAAAAAAAAAAACCTTGCTACGTGTACTGTGTTAGGCTAACCGAGACTTCCCTGCTAAAAAAACAAAACAATAGAAGCCCAATAGAAACCATCACAGAAATTCCAATGGTTTCCATTAAAATACCATTATAAACCATTAGCTTTTTCCAGTAAAACCATTACAAATTTCATTTTTGTAGTGTGTTTTGGGCATTTTTCCAATAGGATTTAACATCCCACCAATAGAACCCATCACATACCAGTAGACACCATTATAGTTTCCATTAAAACCAATACAATTCCCATTATAACCATTAAAACCATTACATTTTCTATTGTGTTTTGGGCAGGGTTCTATTGTTTTTTTTCAGCAGGGTTGTCATAGCACTTGCATCTTGTTGCTCTTTTGTTGGTTTTGATTGCTTCTATTGTTCTTATTTGTAAGTCGCTTTAGATAAAAGTGTCTGCTAAATGACTAAATGTAGCCTAAATGTAAAAATCAACTAAATCTGACAGAATATTGAGGCTCATTTAAATGTAAACAACACTTGAGCTCTGTGTTACATGTACTTTATGCTTCTCTATTACCATTATCATCTTCATTTACAGTTTTGCATATGTATTTCTCATCTGGGTGTGCATGTAGTGGTGTCTGAGTGAATCTGCGTGTTGAACAAAACTTTTAAAGATTATTTCACTGAATCACATTGTTCAATAAAGTCTCTTCCCTTCTAAGTGCTTTGGTGTAATTTCTTTCCTTCACAGACTGACTGTAGCGCAAGTTGTTAAGGTTTGACAGCTAACTTTGAAAAAGCATTTCATTCTGATCGGACACAGTAGGGCTTTTCACACTGCGCTTAACCCCGGGTTATCGTCGTTCTAAACACCGCTTTTGAAACCCTGCTCCGGATCAGGGTTAGCACCGCATTTGTGGTGTAAACCCCGCATTGCGGTGGTTTGTTCAGTGTGAAACGGAGCGGCGTTTGCTTGTTGCTGCTGGACGGACAGCCAATCAGAAATTGAGCAGCGAGGCTCACGTCACGTCAGTAACAGGAAACGCGCGACGTGTAAACTGCAGCCGGTGAGAAGATAATATTCACATACTTTGCTCTTTGTTTACTTTCTTTTGTACTTTTGTCTTTGTTTTCTTGCCTTTGTGCGTCATGAGGCCGTTCACATGTCGCGCCTAAAAACGCGTTTAAAACGCTAAGCGCGCCGCTTTCTCCTTCTTTCCAAAGCGCTGTAGCTCGCGCTCCCATGGTGTCTGCCGTTGCTAAGCAACCATGACCTGCGCTCTTCATGAAGACGCAGAAGTTTCAGCAAAGGATAAATGGATTTCCAGCACTAAATCGCTTACAGTAGTTCTGCTACTAAATTTATTTAAAAATGGCTATCCCTGCCTGTACAGCTGATCAGCTGTTCCTCAATCTTCGCTGATCTAAAGACATAAGCGGCGTCGTTTTTAATAACTAGCAAGACGCGGGAAAAGCCGTGTAAACAGGTTGCCTGCTGTTCGTCCAATCAGAGACAGTGACACCGCAAATATGCAAATAAGAACGTTAAGGAATGTACAGTGTGAAAACGTCTGGTAATGAATACCCAGGGTTAACAGTTAACCCCAGGCATTACAGATAACCCAGGATTCCGCTTATCCGGGGTTTAGGATGACCCAGGGTTAACAATTTCAAGTGTGAAAAGCCCTACGTGTTTTGAATCTTGTTTGTGAATTTATATCCAAACATTGTTTTAGCTGACAAAGAAAAAGTGAGGTGAGACAAAATAATTTCTTATTTGTAAATTAATAAAAATGTAATGTCTGCATCCACAAAGTACTTTTGGCCTTTTACTGTAATAAAAAATAAATAAAAAATAATAATAATAAATGGAACGGATGCACGCGGTCCTGTGCTATCATGTGATACTTGTTACTTTTCTCAGCGCTGGTCAGATTGGACCAATCACAGTCTTTTCTCATTACATTTTATAGCTGTAAGTTTAGAAATTGCTTAATTTGTGTTTAGTTACCATTCCTTAGAACTAGAATTGATTTAAAATATATATTGTAAGAGTACACCGTTTTAGTAAAACAAAAACGTCTTTGTTTTGAATGCGATTCAGTGGGGAATCTGCCCTTTGAGCCGCCAAGCGCCCCCTGGAGGAATCTTGTTTTGGAAACTGCTAGCAAGCAGCATTTGCTGCACGAAAACTATTCTTTCACAGCACCTAACAGAGGAAAACAGCATTTTCAGTGTTTAAAAGCGTCAGCGTTTTCATTTAACATCCGAGCCACATGACCACATGTCTATCAGTCATGTGAATGCTGCCCATATGACACGCAGACAGCGTTTCCCCTTCAGCTGAATACAGACGGTCAGTATGATCATTAGAAAACTGCATTCGCACACATATGCACCCTTGCAAATCCATAGACTGCAATACTCTGCAATGGAATAATGCATTCAGATTGTATTTTTGTATTTTTTGTATTTTATACGAAGTCAAACAATGGCAAACAAGTATTCTAAAAGACACACGAAACAAAAGGCACTGGGAAATGAAACTGAGCAAGCATCACTTGCACTGACTGTAGAGGTAAGAAAAACAATCACTTCAGTTCTCATCAGTCTTTCTCGGTACGTTTATTTGAAGGTTCTATTACACCTACATGTCTTTGTATGTTTCTTCCTCTCTCTGTTCATCAGAAGCATCAAAGACAAGTGGAGGTGATCTCTGGGTCAGCATGGCAGGGCTTCAGGAGGAAAGTGTGTCTGCTGGTGCCATACATGTGGCCCGGGGGAAGTGTGGGGCTGCAGGCTCTGGTGATTCTCTGTGTTGGGCTGCTGGCACTTGAGAGGGTCATCAATGTGTTTGTACCCATTTACAGCAGGAATATAGGTGAGACTAGACTCATCTATGCATTTAGAATTCTTTCAAAGTCTGTAGCAATTTCATACACGCATGTATGACGCATGTAGCACGTACATTAATTTCACAGCAAGAACAAAAATGTGAATGTCCCACCCTAAAACAGACTTTGACGTATTTCATAATGCTTGGTTATATATTTATATTGGTTATACATTATGTCGTATTTCATAATGCTTGCATAGGCCTATATAAGTATATTTTAGCGCTTATTTAGACGGTATAGCAGCTGTATTCAATTCACTGTCTCAAAAGTGAAATTTTATTGCTGTTGTTTAAATAGTGTTTTTAAATGAGAAATCACATATTGACTTTAAAGAACCTATTGACCTTTTCAGGATTCTTTGATAAATCGTGATAGAAAGGAACAGCATTTCTATGAAATTAAATTATTACTTTTCTTTGCTGTCACTTTTGATCAGTGCATAATCTGCTGAATAAAAGTATTAATATCTTTAAAAACAAATCTCATTGACTGAAAAGTTTTGAATGGTAGTGTATATCAGTGCACTGATTTGTAGTAGATATTTGAATTATCAAATAAAGAGTCAAGCCAATTATTGAAATGTGCTCTTGCAAAATGCTAGAAATTACCAGAAAATGGGTTCTAGTAAAAAATATCGACAATTGGTTTAGTTGAATTATTTAGTACTAGAATTGATTTAAAATATATATTGTAAGAGTACACCGTTTTAGTAAAACAAAAACGTCTTTGTTTTGAATGCGATTCAGTGGGGAATCTGCCCTTTGAGCCGCCAAGCGCCCCCTGGAGGAATCTTGTTTTGGAAACTGCTAGCAAGCAGCATTTGCTGCACGAAAACTATTCTTTCACAGCACCTAACAGAGGAAAACAGCATTTTCAGTGTTTAAAAGCGTCAGCGTTTTCATTTAACATCCGAGCCACATGACCACATGTCTATCAGTCA
Organism: Onychostoma macrolepis; assembly: GCF_012432095.1. Classification (NCBI taxonomy): domain Eukaryota; kingdom Metazoa; phylum Chordata; class Actinopteri; order Cypriniformes; family Cyprinidae; genus Onychostoma; species Onychostoma macrolepis. The sequence goes on from NC_081163.1 coordinate 33,603,894, forward strand.
TGTGAATGCTGCCCATATGACACGCAGACAGCGTTTCCCCTTCAGCTGAATACAGACGGTCAGTATGATCATTAGAAAACTGCATTCGCACACATATGCACCCTTGCAAATCCATAGACTGCAATACTCTGCAATGGAATAATGCATTCAGATTGTATTTTTGTATTTTTTGTATTTTATACGAAGTCAAACAATGGCAAACAAGTATTCTAAAAGACACACGAAACAAAAGGCACTGAAATGAAACTGAGCAAGCATCACTTGCACTGACTGTAGAGGTAAGAAAAACAATCACTTCAGTTCTCATCAGTCTTTCTCGGTACGTTTATTTGAAGGTTCTATTACACCTACATGTCTTTGTATGTTTCTTCCTCTCTCTGTTCATCAGAAGCATCAAAGACAAGTGGAGGTGATCTCTGGGTCAGCATGGCAGGGCTTCAGGAGGAAAGTGTGTCTGCTGGTGCCATACATGTGGCCCGGGGGAAGTGTGGGGCTGCAGGCTCTGGTGATTCTCTGTGTTGGGCTGCTGGCACTTGAGAGGGTCATCAATGTGTTTGTACCCATTTACAGCAGGAATATAGGTGAGACTAGACTCATCTATGCATTTAGAATTCTTTCAAAGTCTGTAGCAATTTCATACACGCATGTATGACGCATGTAGCACGTACATTAATTTCACAGCAAGAACAAAAATGTGAATGTCCCACCCTAAAACAGACTTTGACGTATTTCATAATGCTTGGTTATATATTTATATTGGTTATACATTATGTCGTATTTCATAATGCTTGCATAGGCCTATATAAGTATATTTTAGCGCTTATTTAGACGGTATAGCAGCTGTATTCAATTCACTGTCTCAAAAGTGAAATTTTATTGCTGTTGTTTAAATAGTGTTTTTAAATGAGAAATCACATATTGACTTTAAAGAACCTATTGACCTTTTCAGGATTCTTTGATAAATCGTGATAGAAAGGAACAGCATTTCTATGAAATTAAATTATTACTTTTCTTTGCTGTCACTTTTGATCAGTGCATAATCTGCTGAATAAAAGTATTAATATCTTTAAAAACAAATCTCATTGACTGAAAAGTTTTGAATGGTAGTGTATATCAGTGCACTGATTTGTAGTAGATATTTGAATTATCAAATAAAGAGTCAAGCCAATTATTGAAATGTGCTCTTGCAAAATGCTAGAAATTACCAGAAAATGGGTTCTAGTAAAAAATATCGACAATTGGTTTAGTTGAATTATTTAGTATAGAGGGAATGAAATACTGTTTTATGTAGTTCAGAGAAAAAAATAAAAAGTCGTCTTAAAGGTAAAATAAAATACCCCTGAAAATAATTTAAAAGGTTAAAATCTGGCCCCTTAATAAAAATAAATAAATAAAACAAAAAGCCAAAAGATTTGCATTACCATACATGACCAGTAGAGGACAGCAGCTTTCAACATTTGCCCTGTTACCTGGGAAGGTGAGAGCTGCTCAACCTGCTGTTTTTTTTTTTTGTTTTTTTTTAAAGATGATCAGTATCTTTTTTTTTTTTTTTTTTTGTGAAGGAATAAATTATTTAATTTATTTGCAGTAATTAAAAATGCACGCTGCTGTGCTGAGGCCCTTTAATTGGTTTGAAACAGATAGCCTAATATACCTAAAAACATGTTGATGATGAGTATTTGTTAAAAAAAAAAAACTATATATAAAGGCAGTTTTGAAACAAGTCAAGCATGCGGGAGTGTTCTTATGCTTGTGAAGTCGGATTGCCCCTCCCTTGCCAGTTTTCTCAGCCCCTTGTTGTTGTGGGCCAGCTGGATGGGTGAGCAGCCCCCAAAACCTCTCAGAGAAGTCAAAGCCTTTGGTTCACATAAGCCAAGAAGTATCGAACTTTTACAAAAGAAACGTGGGACAAAACCCAACTATGCTAAACTCTTCTGTGGCTCAAGACTTTGTTTCCACCCTTCATTCTCGGTCTCTTTTTTTTTTTTTTTTTCTTACTTTCACCCCATTTTTGAAATTCCCTGTCTTGATTCATGTATTCATTCGTTCTCTTATCATCCTCATTCTTTAAGTGTACGTTGTTCATTTGATCTCTTCCTGAAGTTGGTGGTGTGTATGTGCTTCATTATCAGAGACAAGTAACAGCTTTGCATTTGGAGGCACATGAAAGCCGCGCTGGGAGAAAAGTGAGCTTTTGTGTGGCAGAGAGAGATTGAGAGGGGTAATAGGGGAGGTCACCAACCCTGCCAGTCACGATTAGGGGGCATTAGGGGCTTTTAGCCGAGTTAACACGCTGGTACAAGGGCCTTTTTGTCCGCAGCTCTCTCTGCCCCCATGCCAAGGATAAAAATCAGCTCTCTCACCATCCATTTCTACGCCCCCAGCTCAACAGAGAGGAAGAGAGTTTTTGCTTTTGCCCTTGGCATTTTCTTGTATTGTTTTGATTTTTCTTTTTTTTGCTTCAACCCTCCACCTTTTCTTTCCTCATTTGATTCCGAGTGCACAATCAAAACGGCCATGAATGTAAATGAATCAGATTGAGGATCTTTCTCAGCTTCCAGGACAGACCAGTGTGTTCTCTTTAGATACATTATGCTGTGGTTCCTGGCTCAGACTGCATCCTTTTGGCTGATTTTTTTCCTCTGTTTTTGTTGTTGTGGATTCACGTATAAGTCAGTGAGATGGCAGTTTTGGGCAGCTGTTAAATTTTGGTGTGTTGAACTGAAGTCGTGTGGTTATTCATGACTCAGGATGTTAAAGTTTATAGTCTGTGTGTGATTAAAGGGAAGATGCTCTGCACACACTCATTAATAGGAAAACAGCAGAAATGTGTTCACAGTATGTGCTTCCTACACAGAGCCTTGGGGATGCACGTACAATTAAAGGGATAGTTAAGTAAAAATCTTGCTGTTCAAACGTTTAGGGTCAGTAAGGTTGTTTTTTAATATATATATATACAGGTGCTGGTCATATAATTAGAATATCATCAAAAAGTTGATTTATTTCACTAATTCCATTCAAAAAGTGAAACTTGTATATTATATTCGTTCATTACACACAGACTGATATATTTCAAATGTTTATTTCTTTTAATTTTGATGATTAGAGCTTACAGCTCATGAAAGTCAAAAATCAGTATCTCAAAATATTAGAATATTACTTAAGACCAATACAAAGAAAGGATTTTTAGAAATCTTGGCCAACTGAAAAGTATGAAAATGAAAAGTATGAGCATGTACAGCACTCAATACTTAGTTGGGGCTCCTTTTGCCTGAATTACTGCAGCAATGCGGCGTGGCATGGAGTCGATCAGTCTGTGGCACTGCTCAGGTGTTATGAGAGCCCAGGTTGCTCTGATAGTGGCCTTCAGCTCATCTGCATTGTTGGGTCTGGTGTCTCTCATCTTCCTCTTGACAATACCCCACAGATTCTCTATGGGGTTCAGGTCAAGCGAGTTTGCTGGCCAATCAAGCACAGTAACACTATGGTCATTGAACCAGCTTTTGGTACCTTTGGCAGTGTGGGCAGGTGCCAAGTCCTGCTGGAAAATGAAATCAGCATCTCCATAAAGCTTGTCAACAGAAGGAAGCATGAAGTGCTCTAAAATGTCCTGGTAGATGGCTGCGTTGACTGTGGACTTCAGAAAACACAGTGGACCAACACCAGCAGATGACATGGCAGCCCAAATCATCACTGACTGTGGAAACTTCACACTGGACTTCAAGCAACATGGATTCTGTGCCTCCACTCTTCCTTCAGACTCTGGGACCTTGATTTCCAAATGAAATGTAAAATTTACTTTCATCTGAAAAGAGGACTTTGGACCACTGAGCAACAGTCCAGTTCTTTTCTCCACAGCCCAGGTAAGATGCTTCTGACGTTGTCTCAGGTTCAGAAGTGGCTTGGTAGACCTTTTCCTGAAGACGTCTGAGCGTGGTGACTCTTGATGCACTGACTCCAGCTTCAGTTCTCTCTTTGTGAAGCTCTCACAAGTGTTTGAATCGGCTTTGCTTGACTGTATTCTCAAGCTTGCGGTCATCCCTGTTGCTTGTGCACCTTTTCCTACCCAAATTCTTCCTTCCAGTCAACTTTGCATTTAATATGCTTTGATACAGCACTCTGTAAACAGCCACACCTTTCAGTAATGACCCTCTGTGACTTACCCTCTTTGTGGAGGGTGTCAATGTTCTTCTGGATCATTGCCAAGTCAGCAGTCTTCCCCATTATTGTGGTTTCAAAGAACAAGAGATACCCGGAATTTATACTGTAGGGATGGTCATTTATTCAAACTCTATAGTAATATTCTAATATTTTGAGATACTGATTTTTGACTTTCATGAGCTGTAAGCTCTAATCATCAAAATTAAAAGAAATAAACATTTGAAATATATCAGTCTGTGTGTAATGAATGAATATAATATACAAGTTTCACTTTTTGAATGGAATTAGTGAAATAAAACAACTTTTTGATGATATTCTAATTATATGACCAGCACCTGTATATATTATTTTTGTGCCTATAAAAACATTTGTAATGATTGTAGTTCTTTTGAATGTTCATTAAAGAATCATGTACCATGGTTTCCAAAAAAAATATTAAGCAGCACACCTGTTGTCAACATTGGCATTAATAAGAAATGTTTCTGAGCACAAAAACAGCATATTAGAATGATATCTGAAAATCAACATTTGCCAGTTGAGCCGGCACAAGTAGATGCATTCACACGTTCTCTGTATTTTTGCAATTATTATATTCTAGTGAACCAGCTGTCAGCGATGGAGAGCTGGAGAACCTGGCCATCACGGTCTGTGTTTACGTCCTCCTTAAGTTCTTGCAGGGCGGAGGGGTAGGTGAGGGTTGACATTCAAAGTGATATTGTAAGGGTTCTTTTAAACACTACAGCTTGTTTTGTTCTGTACAAACCATGAACTGTCTCTCTCTCCCCTCAGGGACATCAGGGTTTGTCAGTAACTTGCGCAGCTTCCTGTGGACTTATGTCCAGCAGTACACCAGCCGTGTGGTGCAGATCCGTCTTTTCGCTCACCTGCATGACCTCTCTCTACGCTGGCACCTGGGCCGCCGCACCGGAGATGTCTTGCGCAGCATTGACCGTGGAACCTCCTCAGTCAACAACTTGCTAAGGTCTGATGATTTTCTTTGATTTTAGTATCACCATACTTAAATATGCAACGCAGTAAAATGTTTGACAACTTTTTTTTTTTTTTTTCTTTTCTTTTCTTTTTCTTTTTTCCTTCTCCCCTTGTTTAAATGTTCATTGATTTCTTTTACAGCTATATTGTGTTCAGCATTGTACCCACTATTGCTGACATCATCATTGCCATCATCTATTTTGTGACGTATTTCAGTGCCTGGTTCGGCCTCATTGTTTTCATTTGCATGCTTCTCTACCTCAGTAAGTGCAGCACAAACACACTGATTTTCATGTTGTGGATGCTGATAGATTAAAATATTAACAATTACATTATATTTTTAATTGTTAACATATTTATTATTAATTGTTAATATCAGATATTTTTGTTAAGATGATTAATCACAAATTTCTGAAAGTTTAGTTCACTACTGTTCAAGTTTGAAAACTGTAAGATTTATTTAATGTTTTTAAACTTTCACTTATGTTCAGCAAGGCTGCATTAATTTGATCAAAAATACAGAAAGAAAAATGGCAAAATTGTGAAATATTATTATAATTTAAAATAACAGTTTTCTAATTTAATATGCTTAAGAATGTAATTTATTCCTGTGATGGAAAGCTGCCATTACTCCAGTCTTTAGTGTCACATGATCCTTCAGAAGTCATTCTAAGATGCTGATTTAGTGCTCAAGTAACATTTAGTATCAGTGTTAAAAACAGTTCTGCTTCTGAATTTTTTTATTTGTGGAAACTTTAAAAAGAACAGCAATGATTTGAAATATTTTATAACATAAATGTCTTTACAGTAACTTTTGATCAATTGAAAATGTACTTACAAAATAAAAGTAAAGATTTCTGATCCTGATATCAGTACACAACGGTGTTCTTAATAATAGTTTCAAAGTCATAATTCAGAAGTTGTTACTGCATGTTTCTATAGGATATGGCAGTCAGCAGGCACATTTCGATGTCTAGTTCAATTTGATGTTTGTTTTCAGCTATCACCATCATTATCACTGAATGGAGGACCAAGTACAGGCGGGAAATGAACACACAGGACAACATTGCCAAGTCAAAAGCAGTGGACTCACTTCTCAACTTTGAAACTGTAAGTGACAAAATGCCATAGCCAAGTTGCCCTAGGTTGGCCATGGAGTGTTGTTAACAGTATTAACATTGAAATATTACGAAAATCTGTCTCTATTCAGGTAAAGTACTATAATTCAGAGGGTTTTGAAGTCAGGCGCTTTGAGGATGCTATCCTGAAATATCAGGTAATGGCGATCACTTAACATACTTGGACTTTATAAGCTGTTGAGTGGAGAGATGCTGAGTTGAATTCTCTTTGTGCTCAGGCATGTGAATTGAAGACCAATGCTTCCCTGGCTCTCCTGAACCAAACTCAGAACCTGATTATTGGATTGGGCCTGTTGGCCGGATCCCTGCTTTGTGCATACTATGTTACAGTGGACAAGTTTCAAGTACAGTAATCATCACGCATAAAATTACAAAATCAAATCTTTCTTAAGCATGTTTTTTGTTGTTCATGCTCTGTTGTTTTTATAATAGGTTGGTGACTATGTTCTTTTTGGAACCTACATTGTTCAGCTTTACACTCCACTCAACTGGTTTGGTACATATTATAGGTAAGCTTAGATGAGGAGTATCTGTGGACAGATTCATTTATTATTTTTCTTGTTTATATTTATATATATATATATATATATATATATATATATATATGCACAGTTTTGGCAATTGCCAAATTTTTCTGTTTGTTTCTCCCTTGACTTATTTTGTTTTACTACTATGTTTTCACAGAATGATCCAAAGTGCTTTTGTTGACATGGAGAGCATGTTTGATCTGCTAACAGAAGAAAAAGAGGTGAGTGGCCACTGTGGTAAATCTTTTATAAATCAGTAAATCTAAATCAGTTTGCACAGAACAAGTACTCGTCTTGTCAATTCCTAGAAGCCACATTTCAGCCTCTCTGGATGTGCCAGTGTTGGTCTTGTTGACCAGCGAGTGTTGATTTATTGTCATGACCTCCTGCACTGACTCAAGTTACCCCCGTCCTTTGGGAACCCTCTCTCCGAAGTCACACAACCAACAGCCGGCCATTCCTCGACACTCCCAGTCCTTTTAGATTCTATTCATATGCAAATAATCGTACTAAAACCCTTATTTGATCTTCAGATTTCTTTTTATATATTCGCAAAAGCTGTCGGAGCTAATTTGCAAACTGATTCTTGAATTTGACTTGAAAGAGGCCTCGGTATTTTTGCCATGGTTTCAGTTTTAATGCATTCTTCAGGTTTGCTTAATTCACTGTCAGCCCAGTGCCATGCTTTTCTATGTGTCTCCTGTGTCCTGTGGTACATGCCAAAATTGTAATTTCCAGATTTCCCTCTGCTGTAGGTAAAGGATGATGTGAATGCAGGAGACCTGTTGTTCACAGAAGGAAGGGTTGATTTCCAGAACGTGTGCTTTAGTTACACTGCTGGGTGAGTCATGCTAATGTCAATAAGAACTTTTTTGTTGTTGTTGGAGAACAGTGCTTTTGACATCTATATGTTTTTGAGCTAGCATCTTTGAAATTTTGTTTCTTATTTTTTTTGTCTGCAGGAAAGAAATTCTCAGTGAAGTCTCATTCACAGTGATGCCTGGTCAGACAGTTGCACTGGTAAAATGACATCTAAATTGTTCATTTGTAAATATTGTGTACTAAAACATTTATAGAACAAGGAAGTGTATACAGGAGCAAGACGTTCACCCCTGCTAATGTCTTATTTAACAGGTTGGTCCGTCTGGATCAGGAAAAAGCACCGTCATCCGTTTGCTTTTCCGTTTTTATGACGTGCAGGGTGGCTGCATCCTTATCGACGGTCAGGACATCTCCAAGGTCAGGAAACATGACAACAGAGACACTTTTATGTTCCGATGTTAAAGCTTCTATAGAATATTTGATAAAATTACCAAAGCAGAATATGTCAGATTTTAGAGAAATACTTCGATTTTGTTAACATTTAGTTAGCATTCCAAATCCAAAAGACTTCTGTTCATCTTCAAAACACAAATGAAGATATTATTAATATTCCCCTAATTTTTGTCCATCTATTGGAAGTTTTATATAATTAACATTTGCAAGCTTCAAAAAGTTTATTTTTCTTTGGGTCTTAATTCACCCTTTCACAATTGAAAGCCTTAAAAAGGTCTTCAGTCTGAGCAGAGAGTCTTAAATTCAAAATCATGGCATTAAATTGCATGCACTGCAAAAAAAAAAATTATCTAAACATCCGTAAATCAAGATACATTTACTTGAGATGCAAAATTAAGATATGAAGTCTTGTTTTCTGAGAAAATGAACAAAATTAAGTGAGTTTATGTGTAAAACAAGAACAAATATCGGACAAAATATATGTCAGTGTTTTATGAAAATTTCTTCTCTCTTTGAATCAGGTTGATTTTAGCATATTTGTTCTTGTTTTAACCATAAACTCAATTAATTTTGGTCAATTTCTTATATAAAAATACTTATTATTTTGCCATTTTGCTTCTTAAGTATCTTGATTTAAGGATGTATAGACACTGGAACATTTGCACTGGAAAACAAGATGAAAATATTGAGGAAGAACATCATTTTTTTGGAGTGTGATCACAAGGTACAGTAAAAGTTATTGTTTTGAGCATGCATTATGATGTATGATGATAAAAGTAATGGAGATCCATTGGACGTACAAGACCATATTGGTGAATTGTGTTCCCTTCAATTTATTCCTTAAATTTTCTTTACTTGGTCATAAAGTCCTTAATTTACTTTCATAAAACCTGCAGAAACCCTGAGAAAGACATTTGTAAAATGAATCTATATGAATTCGACCAAGTCATATGAATATGAAAAAGTTTGCAAACCAAAATTCTTTCCAGGATGTATTGAAGTGAGTAAACTGAGTTCACCTTTGCGTCACAGGTCACATTGTCGCCTATATTTCTCTTCCTGTTTTAAAAGTTAACGTGATTTTATGCATAAGAGAAGCTGCATATTTTATAGGTCTGGACTGCAGCTATAAAAGACATTTTAAGATTATACCAGATATCTCTCTCAACCCCTGCATGTCTGCTGACCCCAAGGTTGAAAACCTCTAATGTAGGGTTGGAATAGTGACAGGGCTGATGTTAGACGGCAAGAGTGTCTGACTGACGGAAGAGGATGAAGAGCTTGCATTAAAATGTGAAAAATTCATTTCCTACCAAGCTTACGTCAGACAGTCTGCTCGAGAAGAAATCGTCCATGAGTTTTAGTCGCAATTTGATCTCAGAGTGCTCTTGGTAGTGAAGTAATAGCATTGATAATGAATAATATTGTTATTGGCGTCTTACATTTAAATGGTGAAGTCATTTCAAGCACATGCAGCGTGAAACTTTTATATCTTCTAAATCCATGAGACTTTAATGCTCTGTTCTCACACAAACCTGACTGTTCAGTTTACCTCTCTGATTATCCGCAGGAATAAAAATGCTTGTACAGCGTAGAGCAGTGTGTAACAGTAGCCTGTTTGAGGTGATGTTATACCAGACCGTACAAGCTGTCACACTGTTAACTACAATGCAGTGACACCAGTGATGTAAGATGCAACCATAGATCATATAACCTCCACTACACATGACAAGGTTCTAGGAATATGATTTACTATTGCCTCTTATTTCCAAGTAAACCTGCCCCCTGTGAATTAATCATAGTGAGAGAGAAGTAAATAATGAATATGGAGCTGTAAGCTGCTTTTACTCCAGTGTCCTGGGGGAGACGGTGGCCTCTTGCACAGCGCTGAGCTGCTAGAATCACTCTTGGACTCCTGGTCTGATCCAGGACAGAAGCTTGTTGCCTTTGCTCACAGGCCTATGTAGCATGGCTTAGTTCCTAAGCATATATTAAGCAAATCTTTAAAAATTAAAAAAACAAAAAAAACTGGAATCTTTCTTTATAATGAGGTGAACTTATGACTGGCTGTGTTTGCTTGCAGCCTGGCAATCCAATTTGAATATCTGGTGTTATAGGGTTCTTTTCATTGATCAGTATTGGTTTGTTGCATTTAATTATGCATGTTGATTTCCCCTATTTTTATATTTGGGGTACCTTTGCTAATGTTCATTTAAAGCTTAGTCAGTCTTTAAAAACAGTGATGATAAAATAAAACTGTTAAATGTGATCTTTAGATCTTAAAGTACTTTTTATTTCATGAGCCCAAATTCAGTTTTAAAACAATATTTTTTTTAGCCTTTGATTTCATTAAGAATATCATAATATAATTTTATAGTATTTTTTAGCAATTAGCCGTAACATGAGTCAGTATGCCATAACATAACATTAGGTTTGGGTTCGGTAAGGTTTTTTTTTTTTGGTTTTGAAAAAGTCTCTTATGCTCAACAAGGCTGCATTTATTTGATCATAAAAATACAGTAAAAACAATAATACTGTGAAATATTATCACAAATTAAAATAACGCTTTTCTCTTTGAATATATTTTAAAATGCAATTTATTTCTGTAATGCAAATCTGAATTTTCAGCAAAAATTACACCAGTCTTCGGTGTCACATGATTTTATTGTTATAAAAGCTGAACAGTTGTTCTGCTTGATATTTTTTGGAAACCATGATAGATTTTTCAGGATTCTTAAATGAAAAGAGAATTCTAAGTAAAGGTATTAATTTCTTTAAAAAAGAAAATCTTACACACACACACACACACACCCATATATATATAATATTATTATTATTTTATTTATTTTTTTTATATATTTGTTTTGTTTTGGTGCTTTCAATACTTCAATCGAAGTTCAGGAAACATGGTTTATGCAACCTCCTGTCTATTTCTCCTCTTGAGAGAGTTGAGATAATCGATTGGCTGGAAGTGTTTAGAGATGGAAGCTGTGGTTTGTCATTTAAATGGAGGAAGCACTGTTGACAAGCTGTGCTGGCAGAAAGAAGAGAAGATGGAAAGGGAGGACAAGTAAATGGTTGTATCTGTCTCGTCCTCTCCTACACACGCATTCACAGCCTCGCCAGTATCATGTCAAATCTATGAGAACCGCAACCCAGCGTTCAAGCGACCGCTTTCACACTGGCACACGATGGCCACACATTCCTGCTGCGTTAATGTGTTTGGAGCTCAGCAGGAAGCATGAGGTAGGTCAGCGTGCCAGTACACTCATAGGGAGTGAACGCTTTCTCACAGTACAGGCATGAGGGGAGATTTACTTTTATAGAGCAGCTGTCATCAGTTCAGCATCTCATTCCTCTCACTACTGGCCAGATCGAACTCATTAAACTCACTGGAACATTAGCCTTTGGACCCCTAAAGCATGAGCTGGCAAATGAATAGATCTTTCGCCAAGTATTGCACTATGAAGTATGTTGCGTGAAATTACACAACTGTCCATGAATGTGAAATATTTATTAGACTGAGATGCACTTTTTGACTCTTGGGACTTGTTTAGACAGGCATCAGAAATCAGTGTTGATTTTTAGGTGCTTTGAAGTCTGATTCAGATCAGATTTTTCTTAATGCTTCTCAGTCTGAACGATCTTATCAGATTTGATGTGGGATTTTTGTTGTTCGTTGTGCAATGGGTTGTTAGGTCAGGTGTTGCAACATTTACAGCTGAAGTCTCGCGCATAGTGAACCACGTTAACGTTGTTACTGTGACAGTCAATGTGTACAAAGATGAATACAGTCTGAACAGAAAAATAGTTTGTTGTTAAAGGCTAAAACATGGCGGTGGTGTAAAATCACTAACCAGAGGTCTGCACTCCCATGGCATTAATGACAGATCTTTGGGACGTTCTGTGCCGGATATGTGTGTGAGACAAATAAATGACTTGTGGTATTTCAGCAAAAAATATCCAGAAAAAAATATTGTGCATATTTACTTTAGATTTTTAAGGTTATTTGTTTATTGTGCAACTAAAAATAAATGATTTACAAGTTTGTGGTTGGATATTCTCAACGAAAACACATGTACGTGCCTTCTGCGTCAAATGCAACAAGGTGCTAACACACAAATCTAATACCTTGTGTGTGTGTGTAGGAATTTAAAAAACAGCCTATAACAATAGAAAGAGACCTTGGGCCTCATTTATAACCATTGCGTATGCACAAAACCTGCCCTGAAAAAGGTGAATGCCACTTCCTACGCAAAAAAAATGTACTGGAAAATTTTCGCACCTGCAAGCAAACTCTGACCCATGCGTACGGACTTTTTTTCCTGGAGAGAGAAAAGTAATGAAGTAAACAATGATTTTAAACTGTTTTCATTTCATAATATACATTTACATTAAATATTCCACTCTCATTAATGGAGATAAGCACTGAAATTACATAAAGTCATTACGCAGAAGTTATATGAATTTAGACATTATTTTTGAGAACTATTTTAAATAGTTTTTTTAATGGATATTTTGATATATGTGACCCTGGAGCACAAAACCAGTCTTAAGTCACTGGGGTATATTTGTAGCAATAGCCAAAAATACATTGTATGGGTCAAAATTATCCATTTTTCTTTTATGCCAAAAATCATTAGGATATTAAGTAAAGATCATGTTCCATGAAGATATTTTGTAAATTTCTTACCGTAAATGCGTTTTTCTCAATATTTCGATTTTTTTTTTGCACCCTCAGATTCCAGATTTTCAAATAGTTGTATCTCAGCCAAATATTGTCAGATCCTAACAAACCGTACATCAATGGAAAGATTATTTATTCAGTTTTCATGTGGTGTATAAATCTTAAGACACTTAAGACTGGTTTTGTCGTCCAGGGTCACATATTTATTCTAAAACATAACAATGATTTTTATGATTTTTAGCAATAAAAATTAATGTGTATGGCACAAATGGTATTTATAGTCCGTATCTCATATTTCCTTAATGTCTTGTACCTTTGATGGTGTCACATGGATGGGAATATGCATAGAAATGACATGCAGATGAGGTTATGCATAGTAAAACTAGGTGTTGTGAGCTCCATATATGGTGATTTCGGAGAGGAGTCGGGGTGGAGATGCACGTACACACAATCTTCCACTGACTGGGATTTATAAAGGGATTTTTGTGCAGGTTCTGGCGTACATATGGTTTTATAAATCTGAAAACTTTTGTGCTTGCGCAAAATCTAGCTTTTGTGCCTACGTACACTTTTAGGATGAAATCTATGGAGAGTTTTATAAATGAGACCCCTGAACTGAAAAATCTTGTATACATCTTTCTATGGTCTTTTATGGGAGGGAGCAGGACAAAACAGAATTATTAATTATTATTATTATTATTTTTATTTTTTTTTGTGGGAGAGGATGGGAACGTGATGTCTCTAATCATATGACCTTGCATAGTTGATAGGTCAAGAGTAAAGTCACTTACCCACTTTAAAATTGAGGAGAGAACTTTTAAATATATGTGTTTTATATCAGCTATATTTCGTAGATTTCCTGTAACTTTAGAAGTAGTTGTCATCATGACCAAGCAGTTGTGCAACAAATCTTGTAATGTTCCAGAGATCAGCCGCAGGATATAGATAGCGAGAAACATCTGTTTGTCATTCTTCATGCTCATTTTCTCAGGTAAAGCTTTGGCAGAAATAATAGATCTAAATATGAATCCCATGGCCTTTGAATGCATAGATTCCTAGAGGCTGTTTTCATTCTGGTGTTGGCCACTGATTCCTCGTTCACCACGCTGCATTTGATGATGAGAGCTGCACGTGAGACGGGAATCCATCCTATCAGACGACGAGGGGAAAGTATGACTCAGAAATATCAGAGCTATTTCTCATCGACTTCACAGCTGAATGAGTGTTGCTTTATGAATGCTGTCACTGAAGTAAACGCACAAGCGCATTCCGTCTCCCTGAGTTTCCTGACTCGTAAAACAAACAAACGGTTCAAACGCAAACAAGATGGAGAGAACAAATAACGTGGTCGGGTACAGCGCAGGGAGGACGGAAAGGATTGTAGTATGCTAATAATGAATAACATGAAAGCTTTGTTAAAAAATGTTTTCGAATAAGAGATTTTGAGGGTCGTAAATGCTGCTTTTCAAAGTGGCTTTTGATGGTGGAAAATGAAAGTTGTTTGCCAGTGTGTTTTAGGAAGGGGTGGAGTGATGTGCCCGCTGGGGCTCATTGATCTTGTAAGCGATGGGAGCAGAGCAACACAGACACCATACTGACATCTGACGGGCCACATGTTCTGGTGCGCTCGCACACGCACACAAGTACGTCATTCATCTTGATAGACGGCGCTGCTCGCGATTTAAAAGCTGTTTCTGTCATTCCAACAATGTCCTTGAAGAGGAAGGTTAATTCCCATATGTTGCGTTCAAGCATGTGTGTGTTCACGAGAACACCGAAGCGCAGACGTCCTTTAGTGCTTTAGATTTCAACCTGTTGCATGGTTTGCATAAGTTATGAGATTTATGCTGTTCAAAAGTTTGATGTCAGTAAGCTTTTTTTTTTAATTAAAGAAATTAATAGTTTTATATTTTTATATATATATATATATATATATATATATATATATATATATATATATATATATATATATATAAAAAGTGACAGTGAAGACAATTGTTACAAAATATTTCTAATGCCGATTCATCAAAGAATCCTGAAAAAAGTCAGTTTCCATAAAAATATCAAGCATCACAACAGTTTTCAACATTTAAGAAATGTTTCTCAAGCAGCAAGTCAGCATATTAGCATTATTTCTGAAGGATCCTGTAATACTGAAGTATTGGCTGCGATACCAATAGCTTTACTATGACAGTCATTTTATTTTAAAATGTATTAAAATGGAAACAGTTATTTTAAATTCTGAAAATATTCCACAATATTCCTCTTCTAAAAAAAAAAAAAAAATAAACATCTTGCTGACTCCAGACTTTTGAATGTTGAATAGTGGATTCAAAAGCACTCACTAGCGATAACCTTTCAAAACAAAGATTTCTGTGGATTTTGATTTAAGAGGACAACAAAGTATACATTTTCAGTCAATTTTCATTTTTATTTTTTTTTTTTTTTTTACTAACAGCACGGGAGCTTCGGATCCTTGTGGTTTGTATTATCACTTCTGTAGGTTTACAGTTTGTAAAGCACCTTGAGAAATAATTTAAAGCACTTTATAGAATGAATATATTTTTGTTATTATTAGAAGTGTTAGTAAGTTTCGATTGAATAGCACAGCTGTGGGGGTGACCTGCTCCATGTAGAATTAAACTATTTTGTAGGCCACCTAAATATCTGAAGTCTTCATCTCATGTGAGTGTACATCATTTTAAACGTATTTCTCAATAGTACTGTTCATGCCTTTTTAAATTTGAATTGGCAAAAACAACCTTTAAAATACGTTTAACAACTCGCTTCACAAATCTGCTTGTTTTAGAGACCTTATTGATAGTAACCATTCATCCATTTTTCCTGCTGGAGTTGATGACTCTTCCTGCTGGGATCCAGCAGTGCTTCTGTCATGCTCCACTATATGGAACACTTCATAAAAGGAGGTTATTGATTCAGTTGCGGTTGATTACAGAAGGCAAGTGGTCGCCAGAGACATTGCCTGGTTTCAGCAGTCACTCTCTTTTGATTCATTTTTCTGACTGTTGCATTGTCTTCTCTTTATGTAACATAATAACATGTAAATGTAGGAAGAAACAGAAGATGGAAACAAAGGATGGAAAAGAGGCCAAAAAGGAATGACCCCTTGCCCCCGCTGAACCTCTCTGTTTCTAAGGCACTGTACTTCATTGATGTTACGTCTGACTTAGTGGAGTGCCGAGGAGAAGAGACTGGAGTCTATAACAATCCTGTGAAGTGTTAAACAGAGCAGCATGTGGAGGTTCGTGTAAACAAGATGTTTTGCGTACATTTGGTCCAGGTTAGACGCACATGGGTAGTTCCCTCCCAGCCTTTTTTGTGCCTTTCAAGTAAACGGTTGCAGCCCTGATTTGTGCACACATCTGGTCGGATATGCGGAACAATACTTCTCGCCAAGTGGATTCAATTTTAGCGTGTTTTATGTTTTGCATATCACAGTTTTGCTTGTGTTTTTCTCATTTTCGAACATCTGATATGGCCTGTTTTCCCCGTCTGAGGGTCTAGACGCGTTGTGCCTTGTGCACATGTGACAGTGCTCAGGTAGTTTGTGACCAATTCATGTAATGTCACAAACAAGTCATAAAATTGTACTAGATAAATTGTTTCTAGCAACATCGAGTGTTTATTAAATAGCTGAACCAATGCTATTCATGACCAAATCATGGCCCTCTTTAATAATAACTGTGTTTGACGTGCACATTAGTCATTTGAATATATCCTACCACCGCATGAAATGAGTGAACGGGAATGTGCGCCTTATTTTTCCTATTTTGAGCAACTTCAAAAGACAACACCTAAACAAATGTGCCATTTAAGAATTAGTACAATTTAGTGTCTCCTTGGTGTTTTAAGGTTTTGCATGACTACTCATTTCTACTAGTCAACAAATACAAATATTTATTTGATGTGAATGAAGAGAGATGAGTGTGTCATGCAATGGAAGTTTGTGTATCACCCCTGATGCTGCTTGTTTTGTCATAAATGGTGTGTAAGTAACCATTTTACTCAAAGAACAATAGCCATAAATATAACTATAACACCAATATTAGTGTCCACAATAGCACTGGTGTTCCGTAATGAGGAGGCAAAGTATACAATGTTGTTGTTGTTGTTGTTGTTGTTGTTTTAATCAAATGTAAATCTAAATCCATGGCTCAGTCACATTTTTTGGTTAAATAAACATTAATAAAATATTTATTTATTAAAGCCGAGTATGAATCTCATCAAATTAGTGTTTTTAAACATTTTACATTTATTTCAAAATAATAACTCAAGGCAGTAACTATTTAAACAATATATTTTATTTGTGAACTTATGTTCAGCTATTCTGTTTAATAGTTAACTTATTTAAAGTTAGCTATTTGTGAATTTTTCTGATTATGAGTCATCAAAGCTCAGTAAATATCGGTCACAGACACAGAGATTTACCTTAAACTCACTAAAAACTCCCACCGATCATATAATCATTCCATTTTAAGTCTTACTTTGACATAACAAAGTGGTTATTTCAAAGCGTGCGAGTTGTTTACTTATTTTTATTTTTTTTTAATTAGTCTTCCCATTAAAGTCATTATATTGTTGATTCAGACTGATTTGCAAACAGGTAACATGCATGAACACAAGAGGTGGGATTTACTGTATGATCCAATCACAGCTGAATATAACCGGTCATATCCAGTCATATTGCGATTGAGGCATTGCCTCATCTCATGTGACTTTCCCCCAATCGTTCTCAAACCCCCCCAGCAAACTCACCTCCCGCTTTAGGGGGTGAAGTCAGTGGGCTTTAAAAGTCAATGGTCTCAGGGGAGGTGAGAGAGATGCGGCCTTTATTGCGAGTGATTTATATACTTTTTAATGTTATCTTTTGTAATATTGGTTTTTAATTTTGTACTAATTTGTTTCATCCAATATTTTGAGGAGGCACTGCCGCCCTTCAGAGAAACGCCCCTGGTGGTATAACTACTTGACTGTTCACTACTATTGTACACTACTGTATATGAATCTATAGAGAGAATACAGTGTTCCTTACTGATGGGAAGACTTATTTTAAGCTGCTCAATCCATCTTATATAGTAGTGTTTATGATTGGAAGAAGGAAAAGATGCTAAAATACAATCAATATCCAAATATATAATGAAAAATGTCTGAATTATCGGAGAGAATGGACATCCATGTTTTTTCTTATCAGTCACGGTAGAAGTGCAATCTTTCCTATGTATAATGTAATTGTGCCAGTCTTGTCCGATTTGTTTCTTCGTATTATTTTATTTATTTATTTATTTATTTTATTGAACTTAAATGGCATAAATGTGCTATAAAGTCTTTTACTTTTTTTTTTTTTATACAAAAAAATCTTTGTTCTCGAAATGATTGAGAATACTGTTGCAAATGGGACCGGAAACCAGAGCGAAAGTGCTGTCTCGTAGGATAAAAGTTGTATTGTGAAGGGACAGATGCTACACTCCCATAAAGACCTGGGAAGCCATTTGTGTTTCACATGGCTGCAGTAAGCCCTCTCTCACCCGGCCCAGTCTGATGTTAATTAGTTCATAAATTAAGGACATTGACTTTTTTTAAGAGCCAAATGAATGGGAAGAAAGAATGGAAAGACGGCGAATTAAGCACACTAAAAAACAGGCGAAAAATAAACAAAAGAAAAAACAAAAAAGCTAACTTCAAAGGGGGATCTAATTCGTCAGGCGTTTGAAGTGAAAACACTGAGGCTGGTTCCACTCGCCACATGGATTAATGGTCGAGTGAACAGCCAGAGCACCACTCGCTCTGCTCTCTCTCACTCTGTCATTATCAGTGCTCCGAGACGGGGGCTTTACTTTAATGTGATCCAAGAATAATTTCAAGTTTCTCTTGTTGTGGCTAAGATTACGCTCAGTTTTTCTTACAGCAGTTAGATTTGTTAGTGTGTACATCATTGAGGTTTGTTGGGTCAGTTTTCCAAAGTTGAGTGCAAAAGGGGGGGGGGGGGGGAACTAGCTTCTCTTAGCTCCAGAGACACTAAAAATTTTAGCTTTAAAAAAAAAAAAAAAAAAAATTTTTCAATCCAAAAATATGCAGAGACAGAAATCTAGGCTATAAATAAGCCATTTTAGAGAGAGCATTAAAGTTGGATTGGATGCCCATTTTTAGACTTAATTTGTTGTCTAAAAGAGCCTCCACTTGAGTGCATTCACACTGTTGTGATGTTTTGAATCGTAGTACATTTGTAAAATGATTTTATAATCAATTGAAACGTCTGTGGTTTATTTTTAAGCACCCAAGTTCAGACAGTAGCTTTGGTTAACTGCAGTAAAACAGCCAAGACTCTTGTGGGACATTAGGACACAGAGAGCATATTAGATGTTATCACACGTTTTTGTCTTCACTACCAATCATTGAGCTGATAATACCTGCTATGACCTCATTGACACAAGCTCTAATCAGTATGGATAATCTCCCTTAATTGAATATTGATTTGTAGAGACTGTTTGCATTTGTGATCATTCTACAGATAAGACGCCTCGACATTCCAAATTTAATAGTTAAGGCATTAAAGCCCCATTTTCTGGTTCTTACATTCTTCCTGTGTTATCTGTTAATGATTTCTACACATCTTTCCACTTACTTATCTTGCAATTTAGTTTCAAATTCCGTCATTAAATTATAAACTGGGAGAACAGGCATAATTTTAATTAACTTTTGAATATATTTTAAAAATGTAATTTATTCCTGTGATGACAAAGCTGAATTTTTAGCAGCCATCGCTCCAGTCTTCTTAAAGACTGGTGTTGTGAATATTTTTGTGGCTGCCATATTTTCAGGATTCTTTGATGAAAGTTCAAAGGAATAGTTTTATTTGAAATGGAAATCTTTCCATTTCCATAGTCATTCTAATATGTCTTTTAATGTCACTTCTGATCAAATAAAGGCATCCTTGTTCAATTAAAGTATTGATTTCTTTAGAGAAAATATTACAAACTACAAACATTTGAATAGTAGTATATGTTGTGTGTTAGTGCTTTTGAGACTGGGGTATCTGAGACGACTGTGGAAATGTACAATACTAGTTTAGCTTATATTGGTATTTTTAGTCTTCCATGTTTTGTTTCTAACTTCTGATCTTTATACATTTTTATTACTATATATTGTATGACTAATACTCTAATACATAACCAGCATTTAGGACCTGGATAGGTACGATTACACTGCACTAGTCACAATATGATTCTGTGTATTTGCAAAGCAAGTTGACACTTGGCTTAAGAGTGGCCTGCTTTTGACTCAAAAATGCTGTATAAGCAATCCATTATTGATATTGATTTCCTGATTTTGATCATTTTAGCACCAGTGTTGCACATTATAGTTGTAAATTTGTTAGAATATAAAATGTCAGCTGTATTCTGTCAAACATTGGCTTGTTTTGTGCCTCTACCAGGACAAACGTAACTTACCCTAATATATATATATACAGTATATATTTTAGACTGAAGCAGAAGCATACCAGAATGGCATTCAGATGGCTCCAGATGGAAATGGCGTATGGGCGTAGATCATCTCTGCAGCGTGGCTCTTGATATGTGGCTATAAGCGGGCCAGCTTAGCGCTTCCTTAAAATTTGTGCCCATTCCAGACCTACTTTGTCTTGTCTCTGCTCCTCTTTATGCTGTTCGAAACCCTTGATGTCAGCTGGCACTGCCTCACAGAGATTGCCAAGCTTTGGATCTCGGCAGGGGTCTATCGCCGCACCCCTCCCAACAACAGGCAGCATGTGAAGATTGTCACCCTGCTTTATAATTGGGGTTTCAGATCTTCAGAGCTTGGGACCCCTTCATAGCCCATCAGCACCTGGCTCCTTAGCTTTCAAAGGCAGTGGAGACCTCCAAAACCTCAGGTGGTGAAATGCTTTAAAGTTCGAGGCCCACCTGTCTGCGATTCACCTGTTGTGTAGAGCTAGATAGTCTTTGTGTGAAGTTGCAGAGAAAACAATCATTTGCGCAAACAGCAACATCTATAAGAATTTCTAGTTGACTTGTTTGAATGACTTTTCTTTGTTTGTCTTACAGGTGAAACAGAACTCTCTCCGATCCTACATTGGTGTAGTTCCTCAGGACACTGTTCTTTTCAATGATAACATCCGTGAAAACATTCGCTATGGACGCATCTCTGCAAGTGACCAAGAAGTAGAAGAGGCTGCAGTGGCTGCTGATATCCACCATAAGATATTAACCTTTCCAAACGGTAGAGGACTGCTACGTTTCTCAAGCTTTATGATCTCCACATTCTTGGAATACATGCACCACTACCATTTAGCGTCTCTTAGGCTCACCAAGGCTTCTTTTTTTTTCTTTTTTTTTTTGATGAAAAATACAGTAAAAACTGAAATATTAGTACAATTTAAAAAATTACTTTTTTTTTTTAATTATTATTTGAATATATTTTCAAATGTAATTTATTCCTGTAATGGCAAAGCAGCCAGTGTCATATCGCAGTGTGTATTGATCACAGTTTTGAAAGAACAGATATAGGATTGTAATAACATGAGGTGTGTATAAAGGATTACAGAATGTTCACTGAACAATACCTTTTTGAATATGACAGGATATGATACTGAGGTGGGTGAAAGGGGTCTGAAGTTGAGCGGAGGGGAGAAACAGAGAGTGGCCATCGCTCGCACAATCCTAAAATCCCCTCGCATTATTTTGCTCGATGAAGTGAGTAAAGACTCTCTTGAAGGTTGACAATTCATGATACGGGTTTGTACTCAATCCTGTTTCTCAAATTCTGCTTTCAGGCTACATCTGCTTTGGACAGTCAGACGGAGCGAAACATTCAGGCTTCTCTCGCTAAGGTGTGTGCCAACCACACTACTCTGGTCGTGGCACACAGGTAAGACAAAACCAGTCTTAAGTCGCTGGGGTATATTTGTAGCAATAGCCAAAAATACATTGTATGGGTCAAAATGATCCATTTTTCTTTTATGCCAAAAATCATAAGGATATTAAGTAAAGATCATGTTCCATGAAGATATTTTGTAAATTTCTTACTGTAAATATATCAAAACGTAATTTTTTATTAGTTATATGTATTGCTAAGAACTTCATTTGGACAACTTTAAAGGCGATTTTCTCAATATTAAAATTTTTTTTTTTTTTTTGCACCCTAGGATTCCAGATTTTCAAATAGTCGTATCTCGGCCAAATATTGTCCGATCCTAACAAACCATACATCAATGGAAAGCTTATTTATACAGCTTTCAGATGACATAAATTGAAAAATTGACCATTATGACTGGTTTTGTGGTCCAGGGTCACATTTATATAATCGTTTTACAAAAACAAATGATGTAAAAAACCACTGGTGTAACTTCCATGGACGTGTTACAGTACATTCTTCTTGGGAGGGTTAAGTAACTTGCTTAGTTACTCCCCACACATACAAAATGACTGCACCTTTATATCTGTTTAATGCTCCACTATGACTAGGCCCTGACATATAGACGTGTCATCAGTGCTTTTGTCTACTGCTCTGGGTTCTAAGCTTTATCCCTCAGATAACATCATGTATTGATAAAAAGCTTTTGTTGAGCCATCTGGGCGACATCTCTAGCATTAATTAAATGAATCTATTTGTGTCTTCGGAATAACGCCCTGGTTCAAAGAATTGAAAGGTGTAGGAAGGATAATCCAAACAATAGCAATCAGTTGTCTCACCGATGAGATAAAGCTGTATGTGACAGCTGAACTCAAAGTTCACACCTAAATGTTTGTGGCATACTCCATTAAACATTTTTTTTAAATCTTCAGACTTATAAAAGAGAGTGTCTTGCTTTTTTCTGGATTTTATGAAAAAGTTAACATTACAGTCTACAGCAGTTCGAATTTTTTTGTCGTTATCGCCCTTTTGCTTACATTAACTGCATTTTTAAATTGCAGATTTGGCAAAATAATTGTAATGGTTTACCTGTATTGGATAAACAATCCGTGTAAATGCATGTCTGTTGAGTATTGTCAATGCAATTGCATGTGCCTATCCAAATTTTTGTCAGCTGGCAACATTTAAAACATCTGTTTCGTGCAGTGGATGATTGACAGGTGAGTGGGCCTTTACTGGACACTAATAGATTAGTGCTTACACTGCAGATGTGATGTGATCACATGGATGTCTGACCACCTCAGGATGTGGTTACAGTGATCTGACCACAAAACCTGTCTACTCCTGTATTTAGTACTATTCACTTGGGATTAAATGAGAGTGAAGTTGGTTATCAAGACATTGGTCTTATCATAGCAGGTGTTACCGAATAAGAAAAACGTTTTTTTTTTTATAAAATTTCAGCAGTCTGTCACAGTTTTAATATTAAGGGTGCACCAATTCATTAAAGACCCTTTATTATTAACCATTGTTTTAACACCGTGATCAGCTGATCTGATTGTCAATATTTATTTTTCAAAAAGCCCCTTTTACAGTCCTTATCGAGCATTAAGCCATATGGTGAAGAAGAATGTCACTAGTTTATATATAGATACTGATGACACAATGGCAAGTAGTTAAGTAACAATCACTAATAATTAATTTGGAAGAAGACATCTTATTGACGTCATTGCAGCATAGACTGGAGCTGAATTCCAATTGACAGGCTCCTTATGCAGGGTTCACTGCTCCCTACTCCCTGAACACAGGATATCTGCTGAAGTTCACTTCATCTGACAAAAATGTGTTCATTCGGAACACCCTGCAACGTCATCAAACACAGACAACACTTGTGTTGATTCATGCATATTAGAAAAGTTTAAGGTTTGATGACATAATATACTTCTTCAAATACACTACTGTTGAAAAGTTTGAGATCAGTATTTTATTTTTTTTATTTAGCAAGGATGCATTAAATTGATTACAAATTAATTTAAATACATTTATAATGATGCTTTTTGGTAACACTTTAGTTTAGGGACCAATTCTCACTATTCTCAAATACTGTAGTTGCTTTTTAGCATCCATATTACTAGCACATGTGAAGTACTTATAAAGCACACATTCTGCTTGACCATATTCTACATCCCTAATCCTACCCAATACCTGAACTTAACTACTACCTTACTAAGCAGTGATTTAGGAGTTTGAGGCAAAAGTAGTAGTTAATAGTTGATTAATAGTGAGAATTGGATCTTAAAATAAAGTGACCTTCTTTTTATAATAATAATAATAATAATGCTTTTATTTTGAACTTTGTTAATCAAAGAATCCTGAAAAAAAGAGTTTTCACAAAAATATTAAGCTGCACAAGTGTTTTCAATATTTATAAGAAATGTTTCTTGAGCATCACATCAATGTATTAGAATGATTTCTGAAGGATTATGTGACACTGAAGCCTGAATTAATGACTCCTTTATCATCACATGAATTAATTAGATTTTAAAATATATTAAAATGGAAACACTTAAATTGTATAAATGTCTCACGATATTCCTGTTTTACAATATTTCTGATCAAATAAATGCAGCCTTTGTGAGCATAAGAGACTTCTTTCAAAAACATAAAACAAATCTTATAATATACATGTTTATTAATTTAATATAAATTAAAAGAGTATTCCGAACCTCTATAAATGCTTTCACTGTATGACTGCTATCATATACTCACATTAGTTTTTACTTCTTTGTTTGTCAATTTGTTCAATTGTACATCCACCTGTCTTACAGTTTCTTTAATCCTCTCTTATTAAACACTGATTCAGTGCTAATTACTCAAACTACAAATGGACATCTTACAATTTATCCACATTTAAAGGGGTCATATGATGCGATTTCATCATATGACCCTTCTGTTTGGAGTGTTACAAGCTGTTCGTGCATAGATAAGATCCTTGAAGTTGCAAAGACTAAAGTCTCAAAACCAAAGAGATATTCTTTATAAAAGTTAAGACTCGAACGCCCACCTAAAACAGCTCATTCAAACACGCCCCCACGTCTACGTCACAGTGTGTGAAGATTTGCAAAACACCGCCCAAATGTATACACAAAGAAAGAAGGCGGAACTATTATTCTGCCTGTAGTATTGTTGCTGCCACCAGCGCCATGTTGTGGAGATGCTGTGTGTTTCGTTGTAAAAGCGAAACAACTTTTGTTTGGGCTTCCAAAAGAGGACATGGCTAGAAATCAGTGGTTAAGTTGTATTTACGACACTGTTCCAGAACAGTTCAACCCAAAGATTAGTGTGTGCAGCGCATTTTACGGAGGATTATTTCCTGAACCTGGGAGTAGCTGCCAGTTATGCTCAAAGGCTGTTTCTATAAAGTGGTGCAATTCCTACTTTGCTTCTGACTCACAGCCTGTAAGTATGTTTTCTTATTTAAAGAATTTGCCACTGACTATTCAAACGCGAGTTTTGAGCAGTGTAGAGTAGTGCTTGTTGTTTGTCGTTTCTCCGATCACAAATGCAGACATGGTAATGTTTAGGCAACGCGATGCGTAAAAAGACGTATAAGTCATTATAATCAGTAATTATGTCCTCACTGGATACAACAAATGCCTCGTTTATAGTGGGTTTTATTGTTTTAGTCTCATCGCGCTGGGACACGGCATCACAGTACGGTAAGATGCGTAACATTTCCATCTCACGCTTGAGGTATTCGGCCAATCACAATGCACTGGATAGCTGGCCAATCAGAGCACGCCTCGTACAGTATGTGAAAAATAATGTGTTTTTTGAACCTTAAACCGCATAAACGCATTGCATTACACCAAATACACAAAATAATGTTCTTTTTAGCAACATCATATGACCTCTTTAATATGTTTGTTTTCAGAAGTGTTGTTAGTCATGAGATGAAAAACTCATTTTTCAAACTCATCAAAGTATTTTTTGTCCAAGAATCACCAAGTTTCACCTCTAGTCCACACGATAGTGTTAGATAAAGGTCTGCTGTGTCCTCAACAGAAAACACGTGTGCGCCTGCTAGTTATTAGCGTGGAATTATTTTGTATTGGTGTTTTATGAGAAGAGCGAACACTTTTTGACATTGATTCAAACGCCACGCTCACTTCCTCTCCTCTGGTCATCTTTTTTTCTCGTCTTTCTGTGTCACATTCCACCACTCTCGTACTCCTGCTGTCGCTCTTGGAAAGCGTCTCTGCCCGTCCAGCGTCTCTGTTTGCTTCTCCCTAATGTTCTTCCCTCTGTCTCTCATTGCTCTCCTCTTTAGAAAATTGTAAACACATCAGGATCAGAGTCTGCGAGCTTTGATCCTGTCCAGCCTCTGAGACAGTGGTGTCACTTTGATCTGTTTTGGGGTGGTGGTTCTGGGGTTAGCGATCAATAAAGAAGTCTCCGCTCCTTTGTTTGAAGATGAAGGGCAGCTGAGAGGATGACCTGCAGAAGGGTTTTGGGTGTGAATTAAAGAAGTAGTGTGTGTGGATTAGATTAAGAGGGATCTAGTGCTTAAAGACTCTGCTGCTGCTTTAAATTAGGGAATGCGTTTACAGTACATCGGCAGCTGCATCGTTCTGCTTTGTGAACAGGATGCAAACAAGGATTACGTTTTTTTTGATGTGATACAGGAATAAAAACAGGCTTTAGGGGCAGAGTAAGTGACCTGTTTCCTGTCTGTGCCCTTTAAATGTGAAGTCTGGTTTTTAATACTGCAAATATTTTCTTCTACCTAAATTATTATGCAGACAAGTAAGATGTTTGTAGGTTGTAAATATTGTGGCTTAATGGAGCCATCAAAGCATTGCCCATGTATTCTTTGAGCATCCTGACCAGCCCAACACAACAATGTGAGTTTGAGGCAGGACTATCCTTTATATTTCCAATAAGTGGAAAGGCACAGAAACACCAAGTCAACAGCAAAGCTCTAGGCAACCGAAAAGTTGCACTTGAAGACGCACATTCTGCGTCTGAATGAGAAGAAATAACTCTCCATACCAGCAGGTGGCAGTTGTCTGTATTTATCATTCAACAGGACTCCAAGTCAAAGAGCTTGGAGTGCAGATATACAGTGGGGGGGGGAATTATTTGATCCCCTGCTGATTTTGTACGTTTGCTCACTGACAAAGAACTGATCAGTCTATACGTTTAATGGTAGGTTTATTTGAACAGTGAGAGACAGAATAACAACAACAACAACAAAAATACAGAAAAACGCATTTCAAAAAAAGTTATAAATTGATTTGCATTTTAATGAGTGAAATAAGTATTTGATCCCCTATCAATCAGCAAGATTTCTGGCTCCCAGGTGTCTTTTATACAGGTAAGGAGCTGAGATTAGGAGTACTCTCTTAAAGGGAGTGCTCCTAATCTCAGTTTGTTACCTGTATATAAGACACCTGTCCACAAAAGCAATTAATCAAATTCCAAACTCTCCATCATGGCCAAGACCAAAGAGCTGTCCAAGGATGTCAGGGACAAGATTGTAGACCTACACAAGGCTGGAATGGGCTACAAGACCATCGCCAAGCAGCTTGGTGAGAAGGTGACAACAGTCAGTGCTATTATTCGCAAATGGAAGAAACACAAAATAATTGTCAATCTCCCTCGGACTGGGGCTCCATGCAAGATCTCACTTCGTGGAGTTTCAATGATCATGAGAACCGTGAGGAATCAGCCCAGAACTACGCGGGAGGATCTTGTCCATGATCTCAAGGCAGCTGGGACCATAGTCACCAAGAAAACAATTGGTAACACACTACGCCGTGAAGGACTGAAATCCTGCAGCGCCCGCAAGGTCCCCCTGCTCAAGAAAGCACATGTACAGGCCGTCTGAAGTTTGCCAATGATTCAGAGAACTGGGTGAAAGTGTTGTGGTTAGATGAGACCAAAATCCAGCTCTTTGGCATCAACTCAACTCACCGTGTTTGGAGGAGGAGGAATGCTGCCTGTGACCCCAAGAACACCATCCCTACTGTCAAACGGAGGTGGAAACATTATGCTTCGGGGGTGTTTTTCTGCTAAGGGGACAGGACAACTGCACCACATCAAAGGGACGATGGACGGGGCCATGTACCGTCAGGGCCAGGGCTTTGAAAATGGGTCATGGATGGGTATTCCAGCATGACAATGACCCAAAACCACACGGCCAAGGCAACAAAGGAGTAGCTCAAGAAGAAGCACATTAAGGTCCTGGAGTGGCCGAGCCAGTCTCCAGACCTTAATCCCATAGAAAATCTGTGGAGGGAGCTGAAGGTTTGAGTTGCCAAATGTCAGCCTCGAAACCTTAATGACTTGGAGAGGATCTGCAAAGAGGAGTGGGACAAAATCCCTCCTGAGATGTGTGTAAACCTGGTGGCCAACTGACAGAAACGTCTGACCTCTGTGATTGCCAACAAGGGTTTTGCCACCAAGTACTAAGGGTCAAATACTTATTTCACTCATTAAAATGCAAATCAATTTATAACTTTTTTTGAAATGCATTTTTCTGGACTTTGTTGTTGTTGTTCTGTCTCTCACAGTTCAAATAAACCTACCATTAAAATTATAGACAGATCATTTCTTTGTCGGTCGGCAAACGTACAAACGTACAAAAAGTTTTCCCACTGTACAAACCAACGATATCCTACTGTTCACCTTGTTATAATTATTTCAATCTGTATTGTCACACAAAATACCAATAAAATGATTTGAAGTAGATATGCAAACCATCAATAAAGCAGTGGTTGTTCTCCAGTGTCCACACTTGTGGTCTTGGCCACTCGAGAGCACATGTATGTGACAGAAAGTGAGTGCACAAGATTGTCCCAGGTCTGATAAATGCTGGACTTCATTCACGCTTCCCAGTGGTATTTGAGGATCCCATCAACTCATGTGCCCTGAAATTGCGAGATACAGATGAAAACTTTCTAAATATCGCATGTAATTTGGTAGTAACACATAAAGTGTTGATCACTTTATTGGCGCTGAGATGAGTATGTGCAAAGTATTTTGTAAAATGTTTGCACCTGCTTTTTATCACTTCATTAGAAGCACCACAATTCAATTTTGTCTGTTACATAGAGACTACTAAACACACAGAAGTTTGTTTTAAAGTGCAAATTATTGAAAATCAAAATGTGTAAATTAAAAAACTTTGTATAAACTTCACTTGCATCCTTAAAATACTAGAAGTATGTCCCATTGGGTAATCAAAAGTTTTACACACACTTGCAGAAATCTATCATGGAAGTAGAAAAAT
This sequence comes from Onychostoma macrolepis, assembly GCF_012432095.1. NCBI lineage: Eukaryota > Metazoa > Chordata > Actinopteri > Cypriniformes > Cyprinidae > Onychostoma > Onychostoma macrolepis. Next base: position 33,632,856 of record NC_081163.1, read on the forward strand.
GGACAAAAGCAAAGATTGGAAATGTGAGTATTGGGATAGACCCATTTTCACAACAATCTTGCTCACCACTTGCTTTCATCACTTCCTTTTTCTTCTTGTGCTTGTTCATTTTGCCACCAAATCAACATGCTCAATCGGCTGAAAAACAAACAAACAGGGCAGTTCGATTATTACAACAGTGTGAAACAAACCACAAAAAATGCCTGTCATTGGCCGACGGCCAAGCCTCGGCTGGGTTTGTCATGGCCTGAAGATGGTTTTCAGGAAACCTTGATGAGAATAGACAATTTTTGTTATTCCTTATGGTGGTAATGACATTTCTGTTCACTCTGAGGTGCATTATCAGCTACAGTATTAGCTCAATATCTTTTGTTGCTCAATATCTTTATATAAATGCTGATTACCAATATTAAATAAAAAAATTTTTTTTTATAAATAGCTACAAGTGAATTTGGGTGTCACAACATTATAATGTACAATATGATAAATGATTGTGAGGTGCTGAAGATTACATTTAATGTTGTTATTTAATTATTTGTTTGATAGAGGTCAACTTTTAGTGAGTGTTAGATCATTTCTATATAATGCAATAACGTTCATTTGTATTTTCAGGTTGTCCACCATCATCAATGCCGATCAGATCCTGGTTCTTCATGATGGGCAGATTGCAGAACAAGGAAGGTCAGTAGTGTGTGTGTGTGTGTGTGTGTGTGTGTGCGCGCGTTTGTCCTTGAGCTTCTGTTACTCTGAGAGGAAAAACCTACTGTAAAGATTCAAACAACACACTCTGCGTGGCCTTTTCCCCCTCAGAATGGCCAGAACGCAGGCGGTATGAAAGAGGAAATGTGACACCCTCTCTCTGTCCTGATTGAGTGAAATTCCTTTGGTTCGGTGGAGAGTGAACCATAGAAGACATGTTGGGACAGACAGGGTCTTCATCATCCTTAGGAAACTTAAGATCTGTGTGTTAGTGTGCGTCCCAGAGGCGGTGTTCTTGTTATCAGTTGATCTGTAGTCTTAACCTGAGGGCCGTCTGAGTGCGTCCTCATCTTCCCAGAGACAGGATATAGTCTCTCAGTGTCCGAGCGGTCCACACCCTGCCTGATCAGTGTGTCCTGTCTCGCTGCAGGCCCTCAGGTGGTACACACACACACACCCAGAGTTCCTCCCTTAAACCTGACGGACACACACACAGAGCGTCCTGCTAATGGACTTTTCCATTCATCCTGGCAGTTCAGCCCCGGTTTTAACCCTGTGCTCACTGTCCTGCACTTCGGCCCTTTGATATATGAGCTACAGCCAACAGACCGTCAGCAAGACACACACATACACACAGCCGTAAGGGATGTAACTCCACACCTCGCAGATTCAGCCCTGACTGACACTGCGATGTAAACACGAGCCACACAGGCTTTTAACCCACAGGAACAGCGTATCGGAATACACATGTTCTCAGGAAAAGAGCGAGGTGGGAACGTCCATTCGGGGAGGTGAAGGGTTAATGCTTTCAGAATAGAGGAATTAATAGATACACCTTGTGCTGCCCCTTAACAGGCTACTTCCTGAAAAGAGACGTCTGTGGTCTGGGAAATCTCTGGGAAAAGATTTGACAAGGAGGGAGGATGTGAGGTTCACATGGTCATGGGAAACCTGGAAGTATATCAGGGAATTTTAAAATAGCAATTTTTTTTTTTCAGGCCTGGAAAAGTCATGTAAATTATTAGTGACTATAAATCATTCTGGTATAACAGAATATAATATCATATATGAAAAGTTTTTATATAATAATATATATATATATACATACATACATACATACATACATACATACATACATACATAAATAAAATTACATTTTTAAAATCCATATCCATTAAGCAAAAAATCTTGAGAAATAATGGAATTGTTTTGTGACTATTAATCATTTTAATTATTATCAGCTAAAAAGTATTATTTTTAAGTACACTTTTTTAAGTGCAATACATTGAAAATATTTTAAGAGTCCATATCCAGTAAGAACAAAAAAAAAAAACTCATGTAAATTTCTTAGTGACTATTAATTTTCTTCTTACGCACAGCTAAATATATTCAGACATAATATAATCTGTTTTTAAGTGCAATATTTAAAAAAAATAATTTAATCCAGTAAGGACAAACAACTGGTAATCTGGAAATTTCTTATTGACTGTAATTTCTTGTCGGCCTAGTTGTGCTCAAAATATTAAGACTTCAGATAATATAATATAATATTTTTAAGTGAAATATATTGTAAATATTGTCCAGTAAGGACGAACAACTGGAAAACTCATACGGGAGTATAAACACTGGCCGTTATTAATTTATACAGGTAATAATCCACTTTTGCAGCTGCTACAGAATGCTTCCTCAGGTCCGTTTGAAACTTCTGGTGTGATCTTCCATTACAATGAGAACATTTTCCACACTCTCGTTCCCACAGCCCAATGCCCCATACTGCGTCTGCTTCACTTTTGATCTCATACTTCCAAGTAATTGATGCTTCGACAAACTTGACCCTAGACCGACCCTCCTAACTCTGTTTTAGCAATCTGAGAAAAGGAAAGAAAAGGAATAGAGATGGTCCTGAGTGTTTCCTCACCCTTAAGTGATTTCTGGAGCCAGAGGGAAGCTTTCATTTGGCTTCTCCGACCCCCTGTGAAGCTGAAATGCTCTGAAGTCCACTTTGGCAGCTATCTTGGCAGTGCCCTGGGCAGCTGTTTTCAGTCTAGGTTATAGTCAAGCAAATCTCCTGTTTTAAAGGTACATGTCAAAGATCTCAAAAACCGCTGACGGTGCTTAAGATTAACTCTCAGTTTTCAAAGAAAAAGAGAAAGATGAGACTTTCTTGGGGTGCAATTTCTCTTGTACGCTTTTCTACAAGTGGTCTGTCTGCTTACAGTATGCTGTGTCTGACTGCTCTCTGTCTGTAGGCACGAGGAGCTGCTGGCCATGGGAGGACTGTACGCAGCCATGTGGTTAAAACAGCAGCAAACCCCAGAGTCAGAGGTCTCTACAAATGAACAACCACAGGAGCCACAGCAGAGTGACTGAAGCTGATGGAGCAACGATGATGAATGGCGATGGGTGAAATCAATCAGGAAAATGGTAAAAGAGCCCACTGAGCTGCAGAGTTCAGCTCAGACACAGGGGCACCAGACTGCACAACAGTCATAAACTACGAAGAGTGTTTCTCAGGGAAAGGTGTCATTAAAAATCTACCAATCAATCATTGAGTACCTCTAAATATGCTAAAGGGTTAGTTCACCCTAAAATGAAAATTGTCCTTATTTACTCATTACCCTCATGTTGTTCTAAACTTCTGTGCAAAATAAAAGTAGATACTGTTTTGATTGAGTTGTTGGCAACCAGTTGTATGCACAAAAACACTTAGACATTTCTCAAAGTATCTTCTTTTATGTCCCACAAAGAAAGTCATACAGGGTAAATAATGACAGCATTTTCATTTTTTGGTGAATTTTCCCTGTAATGCTTAGGAAACGGCATTAGTATAAAAATACTGTCATGTGATGACTATATTCAGTCATTTCTGTTACATTGTTATTTCTTTATATTACATGTAACATCTTCTTTTGTTTACACTTCTATCCATCACTGTAAACTGAGGAGATGTGGAGGTACCTCTATGGTCTACAGATGGGAATTGTAGGTAACACGCTCACTTGCTCAGGGTCATGTTTTTTTCATTATAATGCCAGTACAAACATTTTTAGTCACATTATATATTGCGTTGTTACTCATAGTAAATGTATTGAACTACATGTACTTTCCTTGTGCATTAGGTTTTCTTTGATGTTATGTGTAGTATTTAAATTCAGTAACTTGAATTTGTAAAGCATGAATTATAGTTTTTAAATTCAAGTATGTGTAACATGTACCATGTAAAATTTAGTGTTCCCAATTTCTTCCTCCAAAAACATAATTTCAAAAAACCACCAGACCTCTTTAGGCTGAGCCAAATATTTTCACAAAAGTCTGGATGCTTTACCAAACCACATTAACTATTACCCCCATATCATATCTATCATATCTATTTTGTTCACATCCACATTTATAATTTGAGATTCAAAAACCAAACATGGAAAATACTCATCATGTACATTTAAACCAATATTTTAATATTAATGACATGCATGAGAGGTGTTTGATATATATATTCTCTTTTTTTCATTTTTTTTAAGTAGGTCTTTATTGATTTCAAGTTTGAATTGGAACAATTTGTATTTATGAATGTACTGAATTGAACAAGGAATTGAATTCATTTTAAAAGATAAACTGATGGATATTAAAGGGACTTATATGAACCACAGAAACATTCAAGAATATTGGATGATAAAATAAAACATCTGTAGCCTTTGAATACTGCCTTTCACGGAAACATTAGCTAGGTGTTTTGTACCTTTTTTGTGAAATGTGCACAAGTTGGTCAAGTACTTAATTTAAAAAAAATAAAGTCTGTAAATAAATACAACCCTGACTATGTACAAAAGTTAATTTATTTAGAGTATTTACATCTTTTCACTCCAGCTATGGTTTAACACAAACAATGACATGTATAATCCTTTAAGACAATTAACATTAAAATCCATTAAGTAGAACATGACAGAAATATTTACAGAATAACGCATTTCAAAAACGGATATTTCTCTTTAATGATTTAGGCTTAGAGTTAAGGATTGGCTACAATGCACTGAGGTTTGATGGGGCTTTGGACCACTCACATCAATACTATGAGAAAAGTATGAACAAACGGGAGTCCATGTGAATGTTTAAAAGTTTGGGGTCAGCAGGTTTTTATAATACTTTTATTTAGCAAGGACACATTAAATTGATCAAAGATGTTTATCATGTTTCAAATAAATGCTGTCCTTTTTTGTTAAATGCTCTACTTTCTATTAAACAAATCCTGAAACAAATGCATCACGGTTTCCATAAAAATAAATAATACATTTTTGATGATACATTTTTCTTGAGCACCAAATTGGCATATTAGAATGATTTCTGAAGGATATACATTTTAAAAAGGATTAAAATATTTTAAAATTGTAAGAATATTTCCAAATACCACTGTTTTTACTGTGTTTTTGATCAAATAAATGCAGCTCTGCTGAACATTAGAGACTTGCTGCTTTCAAAAACATTTAAAAAGTCTTACTAACCCCAAACTTTTGAATGAGTGCGTACATTTCTGAGCAAGTAGATGCAATGCGGAAAAATATCGTCCTACTTTCTGTAATTTCTGAAGAATGTGTATGAATTCCCACAGGAGCTGGCACGGGGCCTGAAATACCTTCTCGTCACTGTCAACATTATCAGTGGCTGACGATTAAATGTTTGCGGAGATAAGCGAATACTGCGGACAGAGTGGTTAGTACAGCGTGGAATAAGAGGTCTGACTTAAATACATGCTTGCAGAGCCCAGTGTCTGCTAGGGTCCAGACGTGGTGAGGGAAGATTTCTCATTACTAAATCATGCTGGACCGCCCTGTCCCTTACTGAGCTGAAGGAGGGACAAGGAGATTTGTCCTGAAATGTTCAAGTGAGTGTGAGGTGTGTTTCAGAGTGGCCTTGTCACCATTGTTCAGTTCCAGGCGCGCCCTGTGCGATGACCCACGGAAGAGCACTCTGGTAAAGGAGCGCGGATGCCCCTGCGCTGAACCCCCACGGCAGGCGGAGAGAGGAGAAGTTCGCATGGGACGCTCCCCACGGGATGCCTTCTACAGAGCGGCAAGCAGGGGAAATGAGGTTCAAAGTGAGGACATGTCAGACGCTTTCTCTCTCTCTGTCCTGCATTACCGCCTCTTCTTTCAATCTCTTAAGCACACATTATGTAGTCTCCGTTCCTCAACAGCTTGTCAGGGTCTATGTGCATCACCGGGTGAATTAAGTGCGCACACACAGGTACATTGTTTTGTGTGTGTGTTTCTGTGTTTGTGAGAAGAAAGCGCTGGTCATGGATTTGAAGTTTGTGCATTATACAAAGTCATACTTCTAGGACTACTCGTTGGTACTTGTTTTTCATGGAAGTACTCCACTGGAGTGTCCGAATTACATATTGGGAACAGTAGAGTTGGCTCTAGTCCTTCTGAAAGTCCTGGAAGCGGTCAGTTTGCTCAATTCCTGCTGTTGTCGGTCTTGGGCCGTTTTTGGTACCACAGAGCTGTGGGGAGGTTCTGGCAGCCCATGTACTCCTTCCTCATTTCGGCTTCGGTGAGAGGAGGGGTGGAGTTGCACGGTGCACCGGCCAGAGTCACGTTCATCAGTCCCAGAGCAGCATCAGCCAGTCGGGGCGTCACAGAACTCTGCCGTTGCATTAAGCAAAGAAAGAAAGCGTTTAAAGTCTTCAAGTCATACGATAGCTTTATGTGGAAAACAGACAGATATTTAAGTTTTTCCACCAAAGATCTGAAATGTAAAGGTTGTGTTGGCTACAAAAATGACACGTTGACTCAACAATTGTTTTGTGACCCTTTTTTGGGGGGGATTTGGTCCTATACCACAGACAAAGCCGTCATTACAGTTAAGATTTAGCAGAATAAAGACCGTGAGTCATATAGACTGTGTTTATGATGTAGGTCATAAAAGTAGAACTTGCCTCTTTCAATTTTAGTACAAAGAAAAGAGCAGCTAGGATATTCAGTTACACTTTACATTAAGGGCCCATTAGTTAACGTTAGTTAATTCATTAACTAAAAATGAACTATTAATTTTTACTATATTTATTAATCTTTGTTGATGTTAATACAGCAGTTCATGTTGGCTCAGGTCCATTAAAGGGATAGTTCACCTTCAGTTGCTGGTCTCCATTGACTTGCATAGTGTTTTTTTCCCCCCCACACTATGGAAGCCAATAGGGACCAGCAACTGAAGGTGAACTATCCCTTTAAATTATGTTGAAAGATGCATCTTGATTTTAATAGCAAATGTTAAAAATGAACATTAACTAAGATTAATAACTGCTTTAGAATTGTTTTCCATTGTTATTTCATGTTAACTAATGTTAACGAATGAAACCTTATTGTAAAGTGTTACTAAATATTCATAAGTGTAAATGATGACAGAGTGTTCATTTTGGGGTGAACTGTCCCTTTAAGCATTTAATCATTTAATCACAATCAAGTTTACATTTCCATCTTATTTTTCAATTCTAGTGAATGTATGAGACTTATCATTCATTAGCTGCTGTAAATAAATAACTAGAAGAATACCAAAGTGCAAAGTGTGTTTATGATTATGATAACAAAGTGCAAAGTGTGTTTATGATTATGATAATAAATGATACATGATTGTACAGCTAAAATAACTGGAAGCAGCTGACACCGGAAGCCTCACACGAGTTACAAATCATCGTGCACTGCTCTCACATTAAAAATAAGGTGTATACCTTGTTTTGTACAAATTTTAAAAAGTGACCCGAACAACCCAGATTCATAAAGGCTTGTAAAGTCTCACCTTACTGAGGTGGTCTATGAGGCACTCGGATGGGTGCAGAGAGGCCCAGAACTCAGCTGTGTGCACCCAGGGCAGGCCGTTCAGCAGCACGACATTGACGTGTTTGAGAGATCCCATCAGTCTCTTGCTGAGGACTCCACTGTAGCTCTGCTCCACAAAGAGCAGCACCCGACTGGCCCTGCATCCGGCCAGATCCGCCAACAGTTCACCCACAGAGTAACGCTCCTTCAGATCTGCCTGGAGAAAAAAAAAACATATAGCATGAAACCGTAGTATACAGCTTTCCTAGCATATAAAATGACAAGTTTTATGGATTTTGCCTTCAAATGCTATTTATTAAAGTAGTAATCCACAAAACGGTACATTACAGTGATTTCACAACACGAGATAAAAGCACTGCAATGCAAGAACTTGAGTGGAAAATACTTTTATAAATCTTAGATCTTAGGCAGCAATCATAGACTGTTGTTCAAAAGTGTTTTTTTGTTTTTTGTTTTTTTTAAGAATTCTTTCAAGTCCTCAAGGCTGCATTTATTTGATCAAAAGTAAGGTAATTAACAGTAATATTGTGAAATATTTGTACATTTTAAAATAATATTTTTTTGTTGTTGTTGTTTTGTTAAATGTATATTAAAATGTAACTTATTCCAAAGCTGAATTTTCAGCAGCTATTACTCCAGTCTTTAGTCACATGATCCTTCAGAAATTATTATAATATGATCTGATGCTCAAGAAACATTCTTTCAGTGAAAAAGAACAGAGTTAATTTGTAATATATATCTTTTATATATTATAATATAATATTAATATTATATTTTTATATAAAAGTACTATAATAAAAATAAATGGGAATATCAAATAAATTTCCCCCCCACTTATTTTCAGTTTAGTCTTATCACAAGAAAAGAAATATTGATCACACACACTATAATTTGTTCTAGTTTATATTTTAATTTCATCCAATGCACCTACAATTCGTTCATGCGGGGCACTATTTCCACTTACATGACTGTGGTCTATTTTAAGGCACTTCAAAAGGAGAGCGGACATTCATTTGTCCTGGCATTCAGACTCGTGGCAGTTGTTGAAATGAACAGTTAGCCGTACTCTTTCTACTCAAAGAAGAAATGAGCAGCTTTCCTGTGGGAAGCCGAGCGTCTGGTGGCCCTGATCCTGTGTGGTCCTTGTCTCTCAAGCCCCCCTTTGTCACTACATCCCTGTCTGGGGATCAGGTTGTTGCTTTTGTCCCTAGAGAGTCTGTCCCTATTGTCATGGAAGGGTGGGCTTTACTGTGCAGTCTGCTCCCTTCTGTTTGCCCCACTCTAAACATATGGCCTGGATTACTGACCACCTTTTGCAAAGGATTGTGGGATTTTGGTGGAGCAACAAGAGTGTACTTTATAAAAGCAATATCATTAAATGTGTGCAGAGTTTCTGGAATGATTGTATTATTGATAGATGAAGGAGGTGAATAGCTGGTCTATTGTGAGTTTCTTAATAAGATTGTGCTGTATTTCTGTATGAAATTTGATCTAATCTCTCTCGTGGTCTGGGTTTTCCATGTGCAATAAGGAATATGTTTTGACAAAGCATCGCCTCTTGGATGTTTGCTGCACAGGTGGCGTTCTCATTAGCAGCACTAAAAATACTCCATGCACTCATAAGACAAGAACCACCGAATTGCAAAGTGTCTACAGATTCATCCCTTCCAAGAAATGAAACCGAACGAACGGATGAGAGTCAACCAAAAGTCAGCTTCCATAGTGTGATACTTTTATCCTTTGGTTAGTGGGCACTTTGAAGTGGTGGTCTTGGGGAAACACGTTGGATTCATTTATGGGAAGATAAGGAATTCCTAAAGTCTTTTTATTCATCTGTCCTCTCTGTGATTCCAGTAACCCCGACATTTATAACAAATCTACTTCAGCACTTTCAGAATAACACCGTAGGCCTGACTGTGAAAATATAATCCTGTTACAAAATCCACTGAACTAAAATATTTCCAAAAAAAAAACCTTGTGGTTTTCAACTAATATAGAGCACAACAGTTGGGTTCCAGAAGTAAAAATCCCCCTCCTTAGAGGAATAGATTTTTGGTAATGTGAACGTCTTTTAAAACTGACCTACCATGATGTCTGAGATTATGAAAGTAATGATAGGGGCCGCAAGTCAGTGTGATTTCAGTTTCATTTTTAAACCATTTTTAACAGCTGAATTCTGAATGAAGAACTACATTAATCGTAGTCCAGAAATAAAATATCCACCATTCACAGAAGCTGCTATTATCACAGACACCTGCCAAACGTTCTCCTGTTTCCAAGTACTTTAAATTGTAATCAACCTAAACTAACTGCTCTCATATACTACTATTCAAATGTTAGAGGTAGATAAGATATAAAATACCGTAATACCGTAACCTTCTATTGTTCTCATATTGTACGTCGCTTTGGATAAAAGCGTCTGCTAAATGATTAAATGTAAATGTAAATTATGACAATTAAAAGTAACACTTTTCTATTAGAATATATTTTAAAATATAATTTATTTATTAATTTTCAGCAACCATTTCTCAAGTCTTCAGTGTCACATGATCCTTCAAAATCATTCTAATATGCTGATTCGCTGCTCAAGAAACATTTCTTATTATTATCAGTGTTAAAAACTCTTGTGCTGCTTAATATTTTTGTGGACACTGTGATACAGGATGAATCAAAAGTTCAAAAGAACAGTATTTCTGTCATGAAATCTCTCGGAGGGATTGGCATGGTAATATACATGACGATGTTAATGTATTTGGTCTTGGCGGAATAGATCTGCTACGCTGCTGCTGCTGTGGCAGAGCGAGACTTGCTACTGCCAATACATCCACAACATGCTGCTGTGAGCATGTAGGAAATACAGCTGCTGCAAATATAACATACATGAAATAACCCCCATATAGCATACATGAATCACCTCGTAGCAGATCGATACAGGTGGAGCTGGGGAAGGTGGAGGGTTTCTGAAGCAAGCTGCAAACTGCTACAGCGAGCTCATGGGCTACCGATACAGGAAAGAACCAATCAGCTGTGCCATGTGATAATGATGTCATTAGGTCAGATTGAGTTAGACCTATCGGACTGCGCCATCTAGAGTTTCGTGCCAGAACTCTGTATTTATATCTATATAGATCTTTTGTAACATTATAAATGTCTTTACTGTCACTTTTGATCAATTTAATAATCCTTTGTGAATAAAATTATTAATTAAAACTTTTCTTTGGTAGTGCATTAGTATATCTGAATATTTTACGTTATACCTAAAATATATTTAATTTATTTTAATTCATTATTATAAAACTTTATATTTAATAGTTTTATATCATTGCTTTTGACTATTGTCATTCAAAAACAATGCTACATAGGATGAGTAGCTTGTTGCCTCGTACAAAGTGTTTTTTTCCCCCTATTTTTATATATTATAATGTTTATATTTGTCATTTGTAATTTTAAGATCTATTTAAAAAAACAAAAATGAATTGGAAAAATAATTTGTTGTGCTCTATGGTAATTGTGTTCATGGTTTCCACGAAACTAAACGTTTGCACATGTTTTACTACACAAACATCAGAACGGCTGAACCGATGCACACACTCACAATGCCGTTGTTATTGCGGTCCCAGAGCAGCATGGTGCCGTCGTTGCGTGTGGGGCTGTTCAGGTACAGAACCAGAGAATCCACACAGTGCTGCTTCCGGCAGATGTAGGAAATGTGATTCCTGATCACCTCTTTCTCTGTGGCTGGATACATCCCCTCAGTCTCTTTAGCTGTGGAAATAAAGACGGTTTGTGAATCTGAATATAAAGCATTGGGGTAAATTAAAAGCTTAAATGACTTGAAATGTGCTCTGACCTGCTACCTGTCCATTCCCAGCAAAGAATGTCTTAATGTGGTCCTTATGGAAGCCGTTGTTCCTCAGCATCTGGTAGAAGAGCTGCAGGTTCTTTGCATGTTGCTGGTATGTTATCTGCTCCCGCCAGCCACCTGCACGTGCACAGGTTAAAGGTTATGTAGGAGCAGCATACCTGAGACAGCTGATAAGTCCAAGTATTCCTCCAGCATTTCAGACATCAATGGGTCAGATCATACAAATGAGTTCTTTGAGTCAGTGTTTTGTACCTGACAGGAGAACAGCATGATCACAGGTCTGATAGAGGCGGCAGGACAGGTGTGTGGCCAGGCGTTGCTGATGGCACCGGCGGGTGTTTTTATTGAGCTCACAGCTGGAGATGGGTGTGCTGGGGCTGGTCAGTGGCAAAGCCTGCGGGCATCTGGCAAAGTCTGGGTGATCTACAGCAACAACCACATTACTTCGTGTTAGCAGCATTAAAAAGTAGGAGAAAAGAATTTCAAAATGTCTTTTTCAGACCCGTTTCTTCAGCAAATTTTTGTGGTTAAAATTGAAATTTTCAGTAGGAATCTGCATGATTGGGAATTTCGGACAGAAAAATTCCACACACAGACTTTGCAACGGGTTCATGTGAATTTGCCAGAAATCTTTGTGGTTTCAAAGTGAATTCTGCGAGTTGTGCAATAAACATTTTTGTCCAGTTACGCCAAAAAAAAAAATACTCTGTGACAGTCCCTTTATGCTGCGTTCACGGCGTGTTGTTAGATAACTCTGGCGTTCTACAAGGAGCTGTTCACATTCTTGGGCTCAGAAGAATGCATTTTTGTGGCAACACAATTAACGGCATAATGAATCTGTGTGTGCCTTAGTAAATGTATAGTTTATTTAGCTTAACATTAGATGGTTATTCAACTGCTATAGCTACATTAAACTATTTATGTCTTTTGTTTATTTTCTGAATATTTTTGCATTATTAAAACATTAACAGTAGTCAGTTATAAGATTAATAAACAAATATTACGAAAAATAACAGCTTAACTACATTTTACTGCCATTTTCAATGTTTCATCAGGTTGCAGCTGTCAGGTGGTACAAGCAGAGCTCTCAGAAAATGTAGTAATTATTACTTCTACTTGCAGTAATTCCAACATGACTTAAACACAACTTTAAAAGAACTGTGTGATTTGTGCACTGTAAATGGTGAATGAATACCTCACTAAAATAAGTATTCTAAAGGCCATTGCACACTGAGTCCGAATTTTTCGCACGTTAAAAAATAAATACGACCTCACATTGTGTCAATCACAGTTACACACTGCCTCCAAAACTTTCGTCCGTCATAAAAACAAAAATTTGGATCAGGTTCGATTTTCTGCGTTTTCACATCTGTAGCATGCATTTTGATAGGAAAGGATGACGAATACGAAAAAACGGAGAAACGCATGCGAAAATTTCCAACTCGGTGTGCAATGGCCTTAAGAATTCACACCTGTCTCTGTGACAGCAAAACAAATGTAGCAATTAGAAATGTTTAACCAGAAATGGTTGAATGACATGTCTATGGTTGAAATTTGCAAAATTGTGGGATTTGGAAAAACACATAAAATCACATACAGCACCTTTAAAAAAAAGCCAGATTCCTGATTCCCTCCTATTCAGGATTCAAATAACTTGTTTAGCATGGTGTAATTGTGATTTGCGCTTTTATTGCTTTCTCGTCCTAAGAGCTTGTCACTGACCTTCCAGAGATAATTAAACCTGTTGAACTCTACAATTCATTGACTCACCTACACAGTGCAGGCGTTGGGTTCGGTTGCTATCTTTCACTCCCACAACCAGAGGGAGAAAGTGAATCTCACAGAGGCCGCTGCTGTGCTCCGCTCGGCCGGTTCTGCCCGTGGTGCTCCTGCGGGCCCTCGCCCGGCTCGCCATACGGTCGCTGCGACTCCTCCTCCGCTTCAGCTGGTTCTGGCAGCGTGTCTTCACAGCCATCGTCAAGCACTCCTCCCCTGTATACATGTTGCATGAAACAGTTAATGTACGAATACAATCTGCTAATAGTTGCTAGCACTCTTACAAATAAAGGTTTTGGTAGTAATGCTGTTAAAGAACCATTCAGTGAACAGTTCCTAAAAGTACCTCTTTTTATTAGTGTGAAGAACGTTTAATAATCTGAAGAAACTTTACACTATAAAGAACTTTCTGTGCAATGAAAATGTTCTGTGCATGTCAAAGGTTCTTCACGGAGCCACAGATGCCAATAAAGAATCCAAGCAACAATCCACGATAAAGGCCGATGTTTTTGGTTTATTGCTTGGTGATCATTCAAGAACATACCAGTGTCAATATTTGCCCAATGTTTATGTGAGAATCACGTGACCTGGAGCAATGAGAACCTTTGCTGTCATTTGTCCAGGGTTTATTGCTCTGTCGTTGTCATGTGATCATCCACCTGGCTTTAATAAGAAAGAGCTGCCTGCAATGCTAATTTCTACCCTGAGAATGTGACACAGAGAAACTGTTCTTTCAGGAAAAGCGGTATTAATGACTTTTAAACAGGCATAGCATCAGACTGGGCAGAACTGCGTGCATTCCTTCTGTAATCTGCCATAACTGCAAACTATCCATTCAGGCACATGCTGCACTTTAGACAAGACTGCAGCAGGGCTACTGACGCCAAGCAATTTTTATCAGTTTCACGCTGAGGAAGCCTGAATTAGACAGCAGCGCAGGAGGTGTAATCACAAGCCATTATAAATCCATTTCACTTAACAACTAAAATTGCCTCTTACAATGAAAGGTTTCCTCGGCTGGCCGTGATTTGGGAATGTGGGGTGAGACAGCATCAGTAGCCCTAATGAGTCTCTCTCTCTGTGGTCAGTTGTATCCGGAGGCCCATTCAGAGAGACTTGGGATGATTTTAAATGTGGCCAGAACTAAACCCAGCTTTCATTCCGGTCTCTGATTCTCACCACATCTTCAGATGAGATGGTCAGGTTTGGACACAGCGAGATTTGAAAACGGTTCCAGATTTGAACTGAGTCACACAAGCCCTTCCGCCTTGAGCTCATGTGTAAACCAGAGCATTTTTGTTTATCATTTCTAATGTGTCTGCTCATTATTGCCCTTCCTGAGCTTCGTTTTGTCTCCAAGTTACTAAGAATATTTCTCGAAACAATTTGACTTGAGGAAGGCTTGAGGCCCGACGTGCACTTAGCCTTAAAGAATTGTCTTGCAATGAGAGTTTATTTAAATATATTTACATAATAACCACGTCCCCAAGGCAGATTCGTCAAAGAATCCTGAAAATACCAATGATCACGGTTTTCACAAAAATATTAAGCAGCACAAGAGTTATCAACATTGGTAATAGTTTCTGAAATGTTTCTTCAGCAACAAATCATCAAAACTGAAGGATCATGTGACGCTGAAAATTCAGCTTTGCATCACAGGAATAAATTAGATTTTGATATAGATATTCAATAGAAAAGTTATTTTAAATTTCAGAAATATTTCTGTTTTTACTGCATTTTTCATTAGCCTTGGTGAGTATGAGACCTTTTCCAAAAACACTTAGTCTTAAACTTGTGGAAACGGATCATGTGAATTTAAAATAATATTTGTAAATAAATGTACTCTTTTTCAGCACTCATTTGCCATTTTAATTTTTTTCAGAAGTAGCCTAATCCCACACACAGGTTTTGGGACATCCTAGCCAATGAAGGAGAAGGACACCAGATGAAGGCATCTCAGTAGACGGGAATTTCTCACAAATAACTGGATACGGATATCTCTTGATTCTTCACCAGCATAAATTTTCAACCTCAGCTGCAGCCCACATGAAGTCAAATAGTCTGGTCTAGATATTAAAAGACGTTCTTCTGGATGTTATTAGTGTCATTGCGACACTTTAAGACAATCTGATGCTAACTTCAATAACAGTAATTTAAAGAAAACGGTTTGTGCCCTAGTAAAGAAAATGTAGCGGAATCAAGTTTATCATCGCAACTTTCCAGTCTCTTTTAGCAGTGTTGATGCAAATGTTCAAGTTTAGTTCAAAGGTGATGGTTTGACTTGTGGACTGGGGGCACGGCACGGCTGAACCCAGTGTTAAGGACTGAACTCTCAGTCAGGAATGAATTATTGACGTTCTTATTGTGAATGCATGACTCTCAGCTCAGTCGTGCGTCTGCCCTCCACTCTCCCTGCAGGGGGTCCGTGGCCCGAGTGCTCCTAAGAGCAGATCCTCGTGCAGACCTCTCAGATTAATTCACGTAGCTTCATGTCACAGGGCAGATGACCTTTGCTTATGTTCTTAAGTGTTGAAAAAGACATCTAAACTGGCTTTTTATAAAGCAAACTTAAATGTTCATCAATTTACATTTTACAGCTCAGCTGTCTATGTGACACTTATGTGTCTGTGTGTTTTTATAACAGAATTTTGCATGACTTTTCTCCTATTCCCTGTAAAGATTTTAAAATATGTTTGAATAAATAAATATTATGACGACTTGTACTCATGTTACAGTGTAATTTTTGTTACTTATATTTAATTATTGCGTGCTGTTTTTAGTTGCTGTAAATACATATTATTATGATAATTAGTATAGTAATTACATATAATGACATATAATGTCATTATAATTAGTAAAGTGTCCTGATAGAAGCTAATATGAGTGACACCCTTTAACCGTGGCAGTTTACACTTCACATTTTACACTTTACATTTAATCACACTGGTAACAAATAGGCTACTTTTGGTTTAAAGTGTCTAAACGGTTATAAATAAATGTGCAGACTGGCTTCATGTCAACATTTTTACATGGCTGGTGTAAAAAAATCACATGAGGAGAGCTGTTTGATTCCAGATATGATGTTCGTGACAGAACTCGATTAAGCATTTGGATCTATTATTAATGTACTATGGCTCATAAATCATGACGTAAACATGTCAGTCGTTAGGTTGGTTTTCAACTTTCTGTTGGGTCTTGTTGGGCAAATTAACAATTATTATTTTATTTTTTTAACTCTTTTGAAACTTTTTACATTGGACTACACGAGAATAAAATAGGCTGCATATAGGAAAATTGTCATAAATGGGTTAATTTATAGGGTTCAGTAACGTGTAGTGATTGCCGCAAGCTTTGAACATAATTTTTAATTTACTCAAATAGCCTAAAATTTCTGTTCTCTCGTTTAGACTGATGGTTTTAAATCTCAGGCCGGACAGATTCGGTCCACTCACCCAGATAAATGCCGTCCATATGAGTACATTTCTTCTTGGTCGTGTTGAAGTCCACATAGAACAGGACCACCGGGTGTCCGAAGCTCTCGCCGGGGCTGGGGTCCAGCAGCAGCGCGGCGTCATGCGCACTCGCGCCGGGGTACAGCTCTTCGTTCGCCCTGCGCTCATCTTCCGCGCTCGCGTCCGCAGAGAAGCCGCTCTGTTTGGACTGCAGCGCACCGCTCGAGTATGAGTCCGGCAGGATCGCCAGCACTTTCCCCGAGCCGGACTCGGTCACGTACACGACCACGCCGCTCAAGTGCAGGTGGGACAGCTTCTTGCACTCGCTCTCCGCCAGAGAGACCCTCCGGCACAGGTTGAGCTTCAGGTACTGAAGTCCAGTTCGGACCCAGCGGTCCAGACGAGACCCGCAGCACTCGCCCATGAGTAAAGCACAAATGAGAAGAGAAACGCAATGGAGCTTCATGCTTTGGCTGTATAAAGGTCTGTTTGGGTGTCCTGGCTTGTGTAGCTATTTTCGGGAGAGTTACTTTTAAAACAGCTTTGGGCAGTCAAGGGTCTTGTGAAGTTTGGAGAGATGCGGCTGTCTTCATTAAAGGTGCTCAGAGCAGCATCCAGATGGAAAGTAATGTGCTGTAACCCCATCCCACAGGCTCTGACATGCTGTTGAACAGAGGAAGGAGGGAGGAGAGAGAGAGAGAGAGAGAGAAAGAGAGAGAGGATGGAGCTGACTGTCAGGTAATTCATTAACAAAATTATTCTTGGATTTATAATTTTATGATAAATATTTACATCAAAGATATTCTTGTAATCAACTTGGTTGAAAATGAGCATGCTGTAAACCGCTGCCACTCTATACATCTGTCTGGATGCATTAACTTGTGTTTTTTTTTTTTTTTTGTGTTTTTTTTCTGGAGCAAAGTGACCCCAAAGCACACAGATAATGTTGCAGGGCCATTTGCAGTTTTATATGATTTATTCGTTCATTTATTTGAGATATTTTATCAACTCTTATTCAATCATTTTTAACATTATGACTCAAATTATGTGGTAATAAATTGCATTTATTAAAGTGATAAATTGTGTTTATTGACATCTCAAAATGAATCATTTAGAACATTGAAATACAGTTAGGCCTATATCTTATGGAAACAGTGCTGGCAGTTTAATTTGATATTATAAGCCTCATGCACAAGGTTATGAAACTAAAAGATGTTTCTTAGGAAATGTGGAAAAGTTTTATAGAGAATTTTCCACTTTTCAGTTGCTTAACATACAAATAATTTAAGACTTTTTATACAGTAAAGTGGTTATAAATAAGAGAAAGTATTTCTGGAATTTCTGGAATACTTAACTCATCAGGAGAGAGAGAGAGAGAGGAACTATTTTTATTTCCACATGAATATGCCTTGAAAAAGCCTTGTCCTTTTTCAATGTGTTGACACTGCTGTGGTTTTTTTCTCTCTCTCACTTGGATAGGCCTAGTGTTAACAGATGATAGTGATGTAATTTTGCAAATAACAATAAACATTTGACTTTAAAATATTTCAGTTCTGGGTTTTTGGTCTGCTTCAATAAGTAGAAGCCTGCTAGAGACTCCTCAGGGCAGCCTAATGATTTGAAATAAAATTTGATATAAAATATAAATAAATATCCATTATAAGTATACAATTTGTTTTCAAATGAAAACAATTTAACCTAAAAAAAAAAAAAAAAAAACCTTAGTCTGAAATTCAGCACGAACTCCTTAAATGCACACACACAGTATTTTTATTTATTTATTTTCGAATGAAGTTATTGCATCTGACCAGAGAGTGGCGCTGTTTTCTCATTTATTGTAAATTAGGGCACCTCCACATGGTCATACTTAACCCAACAACCTGTCCAACCAGTAAGAACATAATTATTAAATAACAGACCTATATATTAATGATGATGAGCAATTACATAATAGTTTATGACTATTATTTCACCACATTCTTTCTGATAGTTCAAAGCAGATTAAAGAGATCTTTTATGACTGCATATTGTTAGACACGTCTTTCATGACTGTGCAGTTTCTCAGATTGTCTGAGAGTTTCATCTTGACATGATTATACACCTCTGTGCCATTAATTACACTTAATTAGAAACATGATCTGCATGCAGTTGTACTTGTAAGGTCACTCTTCTATTTTCCCATCCTAATTAGGAAACTTTTATTGTATAATCAATACTGTTAGGATATTGGCACTGTGTCTTAAATTTGCTGATTTTAATTTTTTATTATTTGATTTGTTGATTGATAGATTGAATGATTAATTGATTGTGCTTTACTGTAAATGGGATATCAGATTACAGGAACATACTTTCTAGACTTTTAGTACCTGACAAAAAGCTCAATTATAATAAACCAGATAT
Organism: Onychostoma macrolepis; assembly: GCF_012432095.1. Classification (NCBI taxonomy): domain Eukaryota; kingdom Metazoa; phylum Chordata; class Actinopteri; order Cypriniformes; family Cyprinidae; genus Onychostoma; species Onychostoma macrolepis. Next base: position 33,651,878 of record NC_081163.1, read on the forward strand.
ACAGGCATACATTTATTTTGTCATTTATTCTCAGACATTTTTTTCCCCTGAGTACTGTACTTCAACCATGGCCTAGTTAGTAGGTGTGAATTGTCTTTCCATGGTAATGTAACCACAACTTCAGTTCTGTACATGTAACCCTATCCAGTGTCATGTCAGTCTAGGGCTCATTGAAGAAAAGATATGATCGAGCCCTCTCTCGTGACAGCACAGCATTGTGATTTCATGAGGGTCACTGAAAAGGTACAGTCTCATCCTTGTTTCAGACTAAAAGGTATTGCAGAGATTAATGTAAAGCCACCAGATATGTGATATGTTTAACAGAGTGTGTGTTTTTTAGCAACTGTGTTTGCTTAGTTCACCAAGTAAGTGTGTGTGTGTGTGTGTGTGTGTCCAAGGGCAGAGCATCATGGTGACCTGCTGAGAGTTTGAATTGCAGGTGGTTTGTCACAATGCATATTTAATTTTAAGTGCATGTGAGATGGCGATACTGGGTTACTTCATTCTGTAAAGGAGTTTTCAATGACTCGAGAGGATACTGGATAAGTTTAGTCAGTTGGCTCACGATTTACCACAGAAACCTCCCTTGGATCTGTTGTTCTCTGTTTTATTGGTGAGATTATTTAGTTTAGTATATCCTTAAGAACTTATCATATAAAAGATGTGAATTTGTACAAGGTAGGTTAATTTTTAATTAACTTCTTTTTTTTTTTTTATTATTATTATTTTTTTTTTATAATTGGTCAGAGCTTCAAAACATGTATTATATTGAAAATGTTCTATTGGTTTTCCTATATATGTACATGTATTTTGTATATAAGTATGTAGGGAAGACCAGAACATGTTGTACACAAGAGATACATAAATATCAGGTTTTTAGAATTGTATCATCATATTTTTTGCTATAGCTCTTGGGGTAACAAGTGAACACAATAAAACCACAGTGTTTAAATGTTAGTGTTTAAATTTATAAGGCCTATTTGATGACCAAAACCAGAAGAAGACTTTAATGCATGCGCCTACATAAATTATTCCTTTAATCTTAACTTTTATTAGAAACGTCTATTATGGTTCAGACCAGTCTTATTATAGTACTATTTATACACTGTTATGGTATTTTTATAGTATATACACTGTATAGATTTTATATATATATATATATATATATATATATATATATATATATATTCAATTTTCATTATAATTTTAGTTTTAGTCATTTTATTGAGCTTTTTTATGTGAAATTTCTATTTTTTCAATATTTAAATATAGCTTTTTTTAGTTTTAGTATAAGCTTAGTAATTGATTTCAGTTAGTTGCCAAGGCAACATTTCTAATTTTCGAATTCTCGTTATTTTTTCATGTAATGTTAATCTATAACGTTACCCGCTTTGTTTCAGTTACTGAACGCGAGTTTTAATAGTTTAGCAGCAATAGCAGCAGCAGTAACAGACAGTCAGCCTGTATATTGTGTGTGTGTGTGTGTGTGTGTCAGACAGCAGCGCAGGCAGCACGAGGGAAAACAGCACGAGGCGGGTTTCTCGAGCGCGATACTCTCTTTGAGGCAACTGTACAAACTACCCTGTCATCCCGAGCCGGTAAGACGCGTTTATCACTTGCTGAGATAGACAGAAGTCTTTGTGTAGTAATAAACGTTAGTGTTACACAAAACTTGTTCGTCCCGTGCACCAGGACGTTGGTGATGTTGGCATGAGAAAGAGTTTTTAACCCTACTGTGCGGCGAGTGTTGTGTGGTAAGCTAACGCGCTAACGGTTAGCCTCGTTTTGGCCGCGTCTCAAATCTAGCGCGCTGCCTGCGTAGGCAGTATTTAACGTGGGTATAATTTCCAGAAATACCGTCTAGCTAAGCAGCTGACTGGGTTTTGAGTCACAGCCTGTGTGTATCCTTTGACTTTATTCACAACAGTAAAGCCCCGTTCATGTGTTTTGGCTTGATGAAAAGTCAACGCCAGACCGATGGAAGCCCAAAATATTGATTAATAATAATTTTGTGGAATTCAGACTAAGGAATCTGAAAAGATCGAGCCTTTGATCAAACACTGTGTTGGAGTGTCTCAAATCTTATGAGCTGCTTATACGGAGAATATTGATAGGTCTCACAGTCCCAGGTTTTCTTTTAGTTCACTGTCAGAATCAAATATATGCATATACTTTTATCTTATTCCTGTGTTCAAGACTACTATAGTACATGTCTAAAAAATGTTAAAATTGTCTTTTCTAGATCTGGAAATATTCTAAAATATTTTTTACATTTATTTACAATATTTGTATGCATTTATTTATTTATTTATTTTCTGGGTTTGTTGCTTGTGTAGATATCACTGTCTGAATTTAGGCTTCTATTAGAGACATTTGTAACTAAATATAACTATAATAATTGTTTTATATAGATAATCATTCAGAAGGTTGGTGTCTGACATACAGATGTCAGTCTGCTTAGAAATTACTGTAAAATTATTTCTGAAAGGGAAAAAGTGTCTTGAACACTTTAATACTTAGATATGGCTTTTTGTTTGTTTGTTTGTTTTTTTTTTGGGGGGGGGGTTATTATGGTCTTTTTTGTTTTAAGGGATTAAGTCATTTACAATTTTAAAGAATAAAGAAGAAACTAAAACTTACTACTTAAACAACTAATAAACCAGAATTTGTAATTGATTTCAAATATGTAAATGATAGCCTATATTTTCAATTGCAGTGAAATAGATTTTTTTTTAAATAGTGAAATTCTTCAAAAAAGTCAAGTAGTTGAATATTATTGTTGGCCATTTAACATTTCTATCATAAACAGTGGTCAAATTTAAATGTTAGCTACTTAAATTCCACATTCTTTCACTTCTGTGCTTCTGTGAACAGTAAAGCAAACAGGACGGTGCGTAATGAAGCCCAGCAGAGCAGCATCAAGAATATCAAATGCTTGGCCATATCTGATTGTTAAATAATGGTGATTACAAAATGGTGTTAAAATGCCACAGTGAGCTTTTCTCTCTGTTTTCCAGTTGTAGCCCCCTCTATCCTTCGGTTCCTCACTTATGTGTTTGCCTGAGCCCATTCCAGGGGGGTGTGAGATGGCAATTAATGGCCTCCAGTGGAGCTGAAGACATAAGGAATGGGGCATCTCGGCCAGCCCTCGTCATCCAAGCCAAGTCCGCAGTAGTGCATTCACCCAATGCACGAGGCTCCTTCAATGCTGAAAGAAAGAAATTGCAGGGAGGTGATTTGTTGCCTCAGCCGAATGTGAGAGTGCTATATGATCAGCCTTTCTGTGTCTCAGGGATCCCCACACAACGTGCCTATCCACACGTGCCTACAGTAAGAGTTAGCCGCGCACAGAGCACAAGTGCGACTTCTTTGAATGGTGCTAGTAATGGTTTAAGGAGACACAGTGTTTTATCTAAGAGCTTGCCACATATTAACGCTGCTCCCTCTACATGCCACAGTCACCATCAATCCCACTGGAACCTTGATTCATTTCGGTTCAAGTCAGGGCTGTTAGGAAAAAGGGCCTTTTCGCCTCAGCTGTCTGTTTGTCCTGCCTGTCCCTCCCCACCTAAGTCGTCTTCTCAAAGGGTCGTAATTGAGAAAATCATGCCTACTAATCAGTCTTTGCCTTGGACGAGCAACAAGCTCAGGGATAACAGCAATGGAGTTGTGTGGCCCCCAAATGCCAAAATGCCCACGTACTCCAAACGAGAGACTGTTGACCTGCACAGTCCTGCCAATATCGTATCCGGCTGCAATGGAACACATTCACGAGGCTTCAAAACCGATGCAACAAAACCTCCCCAACCGAGCATGCCTTTGAAAGACATATGCACGGATGTGCTTTTGAACCACAGCAAGGCAGCCAAGGATTTAAAGCAGTTTGAGAAGATTGTAACGGAAGACACTAGAGCAATTGAGCTGGATTGCTGTGTGGGACACGGTGTCGGTGAAGCTCCTCAGAGAGTGACTAAAATCAGCTCTGAGGCAGAGTTCGCTGCCGCCGTTGTGCAAGAACTCACCAAAAACAATGTACATGCAAGACGCCGGACACTCAAAGGTGTGAGCAATGTAAAACATCTCACAGGTGGTACTGTACCCATCTGCCTTATTAATGAAGATAAGGAGTCTTGTTTTGCACCTATGGAAACCAACAGTGCCCTCAGTTTTGATATAACGGATGAGAAGTGCCCCTCTGCTGTTGTATGTGATGGTAAGACGCAGGGAGGTGATTGTGCCATTCCAGAGGTGACTGGCCATGATATGGCCTCTCCTCAATCGCCGTCTGTTTACACCGTGACAAACCAGATATCTGCCATTCAACTCACAAAAGAGGAATGCTGTCAGGCCTCTCAGGTGGACACAAGCCCCATGTCACTTAAAGAAGAAGAGGAGGATAGTCATGAGATTCAGAGGTGTGTGCAATTACTCAATTAACTGTTTTTGTATACTTACTACTGTTCAAAAGTTTGGCATTGATGAGCTTTTTTTTTTAAGGACAGCATTTATTTGAAATAGAAGTTTTAATTGTCTTTATTACTTTTAATCAGTTTAATGGGTCCTTTTTGAATAAGTGTTAATTTCTTTAAAAAAAAATTTTTTAATCTGATTCCAGTATTGTAGGTCTATAAATAATGTGCTGATGGGAAGTCTTAATTCATTTTAGTAAATCAGATCATTCAAACTGGTTTGAATCATTAAGAAACTCCAACAACTTTGGATTTAAGCTCAAATATTGTGCATCTTACACTGTAAAAGTCACATGTCTGTCTGAGGTAATTTCTCAAGTTTTTTTTCCCCTTGTAATTCACTTTTCAGACAGGGAATGCTTCTAGATGGTGATGAGGAGGAGCTTCCAGATAAGCTGGAGAATGACTTCAGTGATGATGGTAACAGAGCTGCTTTTTTCTGTTGCTTTAACCTTAGCATATATGAGCCCGTGTAGCCAGAACTCTTTTATCAATATGTGTTTGTATAAGGTTAAAAAAAAAAAATGTAATTGCCTGATTTTTTTTGCTTTTCAGTTGATTCAGATGATTGTGATGTCTCCTCAACAACGTCCATGGCAGCCTCGTCCAAGTAAATAGACTTTTATCTTTGAGAAACTCAGTACTCCAGGACAAATCTCACTGTTTTACGTTGTGCTTATTTACTATCTCTCTTAAAAATGTGGTCAAAGTCCACTTGTAAAATGAAGTCAGGGCAAGAGTTAAAATTAAGCAAGGTTTTATCTCAAGCCTTGGTAGCCTCTCCTGTTACGAGGGTTACTTTTAAAATACCAGTATTAATTTTCAATACAATCATTCATACTGCTTTATCATAGAACAAAACTCTTAGAACTAATTAATATTATTAATTATTAAAATATTGAGAAAGTTGTCCAAGTTAAGTACTTAGCAATGCATATTACTAATCAGCAATCAAGTTTTGATATATTTACGGTAGGAAATTTACAAAATATCTTCATTGAACATGATCTTTACTTAATATGCTAATGATTTTTGGCATAAAAGAAAAATCAATCATTTTGACCCATACAATGTATTGTTAACTATTGCTACAAATATGCAACTGCTTTTGTGGTCCAGGGTCATATATATATATTTATATATAAAAAAAATTACAGACCCCAAACGTTTTTTTAACGGTAATGTATACGTCTGTAATTTATTTTTTATTTTTATTTTTTGTATCAAAAATATATTTAAAAAAGTAATGTGAAATAATTACAATTTAAAATAGGTGTTTTGTTTTAATTTATAATATTTTATTTTAATTTATATTTGTTTTAGTAATTTTTTCCTGTGATGGCAAAGCTAAATTTTCAAAGTCTTTGATTTGGCATACATTTCTTATTATTATAATTATTAATGCTGGAAACAGTTTTGCCGCTTAATGTTTTTGTGAAAACTTGTTGTTCTTTTCAAGATTTTTTGATGAATAGAAAGAAAATCTTTGATAACATTAAATGTCTTTACTGTCACTTTTGATCAATTTAATGTGCCCTTGCTGAATAAAATGTATTTCTTAAAAAAAAAAAAAAACACACACACACTATCCTATAAATGTTTGGGGTCAGTATGTTAGCAGTATAATCTATATAAAATCAATGATATGATTTTTAACACAAAATTGAATTTTTCCAAAAACATTTTCTATACACACAGTTTAAGCTCAGAATTTAAGTTCAGCTACAGTATTTAGCAAATCCCCATTTTTATCTTTTTGCTGATTCAAAGATCTCTTTCTGTTAGCTAATCCTGGCTTTGTGCTGGTTGCTGGTGATCTGCCAAAGGCGCACTTTTGACACACAGATTTAGAGTGCAAATAAGGCTGACTATGGAAGCTAGATTACAGTAGAAGAGGGTCTTATAACTTTGCATGTTTCTCCTCTAGTCACCTGACATTACTATGGCGATGACAAACACACAGAGGAGGACCTGACAGTTTTTTTGTTTGTTCTAGTGGTTGCTGTCAGAGAAAAGCTTTAAAGCCAGAGGCCTGTAGAAAGGTCCCACAATTGTTCTTGTGTGATAGAAGTAGAACTATCCCTCTATAACAGGAAAATGAGTCTCTAGTGAATTGTCAGGCCTGTGGAGCCATTGTCATGAAGTGACGTCCAGCTGATGGGTTTGTTTGTAGGCGTTTTCTGGTTTAGTTTTCCCACTCAAAGTAAAGGCCCATGTTAAGTGTAACCTCAAACTCGGTGCAGTTCAGTGTGATTTACCATTTTGAATCAACCTCAGCAGTTCTACATGACTGTCACGTGAGTTATTTCGTTTTTCTGAGTGCCAGATTTAAATATAATTTTAAATAGTTTTAAAATGTTCTTATTAGTTTCTCTATCTGAAGTGGTTTATTTTTATTTGAGGAAGCTGGCTATTGACATACTTAAAACACACTACAAGAGTCTTTTTATAAGACTATTTTGCATAAAGAATTTAAAAATGGTTTGCCCACTTTGTAAACGCATTTCACTTAAGGAAATATGTCAGATAGAGTTGCAATTTTCTGTGCTGATTTTTTGAATCCTGTGAGTTTAACAGAGCTGAGAGTACTACACTATTACTGCCAGCTGAAAGCATCTTCAAATTATCCAGAAAGTGTAATAAACGAACATACATGTGTCAAGAAATTGTTGTACTTCACAACTAGTGGTTCTTCTGAATATGTTCTGAGATGTCTTTTGGGGGGTCCTGCTAATGTTTCTTGTGTTTTTTTGTTGTTGTTTTTTTTGTTTTTTTTTAAGTGTCGAGGAACCCATTAGTCCTGATGTGGAGGGGGATCTGGTGGAGAAACCTGCACTTGTTCCCAGTCTCTTCCCCCACATGCCCTCCACGCTGTACTTCAGCACTGCCAATGAAAGAGGTTGGCATAGACACTCACAAAAGCACTGACTTTCTGGAATTCTGTATTACCAATGTCAGACACAATATGAACAGATCGTTAAACACACATTTTTCTCTTTCAAATATCAGCTCTTGTGTTTTCGAGACTGTATGTTGATGCAATTTCTCCTGACTTCACAGTGGAGCTGTTGCCTGCTGAACAGAGGAAGCTGCTCAAATGGAAGATAACTACTGTCACCCCCAATGTTGTGAAAAACACCATCTCAAGATCACACTTCAAAGCCACCAAAAGTGAGTCGACTGCTGCTTTTTTGTAACGTTGTGATTTTAGTGATGTTCTTTCTTTTTTTTCTGAACAGATTTTAAAACACTAGACATCATACACTTGCCAACTTAGTGAATGGTTATAGAGGAGAAACTAGGCATCTTATACAAAAGGACTGAAGATTGTACACTACCAGACTTTCAAGTCACTCCCAATGCATACTCGCACAGAAATGACAAATGAAAACCAATGTGTTGTAAAATCATTGTGAAATATGAAACGTTTAATATCTTACTATTGGATGGAATTTTTTTGTTTTGTTTTTTGCTTTGCTTTTAGAGTGTGCACCACTTATGCACTAGGCATTTGTGTTGGTCTTTTTTTTTTCTAGAGAGTCATGATTGGCTTGGCTGTTGGGGTCACCATATGAAGTCACCAGGGTTCAAGGCCATTCAAGAGTTTCAGAAGGTAAGATTGGAATTGGAAACTTGAAGTGTTTTGCTATCTGTCTATTACCATAGTGTAATAAAAATCCATCAAGTTTGTTTCTCATGTTTAATGACCTGGTGATTGTTGTTAAATGATCTGCCAAGTTGTTGGTATTCCGATACCTTTCGTAATTGCTTTATACTTCCTGTCAGCTGAGCATTAACAAGCATGCGTTTCTGTTTGGCAGCTGAACCACTTTCCAGGCTCCTTTCAGATCGGCCGGAAGGACCGACTTTGGAGGAACCTGTCCAAGATGCAGGCACACTTTGGCAAAAGAGAGTTTGGCTTCTTCCCACGCTCCTTCATTCTCCCACAGGATATCAAGCTGCTAAGGAAGGCTTGGGAGGATGGAGGCAGCAAGCAGAAATGGATCGTCAAACCGGTACCATTACATTACTAAAGTTGTTTTGAAATTGCTCTCTGACATTCTTGTCATTGACGCGCTGCCATTTCTCGCTCTTAGCCTGCATCTGCTCGTGGAATTGGCATTCAGGTCATTCACAAGTGGAGCCAAATGCCACGCAAGAGACCGCTCCTCGTGCAGAAGTTAGTTGGAAGACCTTGGATCATATTTGATTCCTAATTGAGACAGGTTTCTGATCTATTAAGTAATGTGGTATGCATTTGTGCAGGTATCTTCACAAGCCCTACCTCATCAGTGGGAATAAGTTTGATCTACGCATCTATGTGTATGTGACCTCTTATGACCCACTCCGTGTTTACATCTTTAATGATGGACTAGTCCGTTTTGCAAGCTGCAAGTGAGTAGTAAATCATTTATGAGCATGTCATTTAACTAAAAGTGTTTAAAATGTGCAAATCTTAAGACTTTGCTCATTTAAATGGGTGTTTTCTGATTTTTATTCAACACAGATACTCTCCTTCTATGAAGACCCTCAACAACAAGTTTATGCACCTCACAAACTACAGTGTAAATAAGAAGAACTCTGAGTATCAGAGTAACAGCGACGATAAGGCTTGTCAGGGCCATAAATGGTAAGAATAAAGAATCAGCAGGCAACTCATGGCCTCAAAATATTCAAACTGGTCTCAGAATCGTAATACAGTCTAATGATTGAGGTTTTATTTAATGCAGGGCCTTGAAGGCGCTGTGGCAGTACTTGGGCTCTCAAGGTATCAACACCACTCTCATTTGGGAGAAGATCAAAGATATGGTCATCAAAACCATCATTGCGTGAGTGTCCTGTAGTCATAGCCTTGTTCTGTATTTGTAGACTGTTCTTGTGGATGTGCACACATTCACGTTCCTCCAAACTGAACTTGAGTGTGTTGTCTCTTCCCATGGCAGGTCTGACCCATATGTGAACTCGCTGGTGAAGATGCATGTACGTTCTTCCTACAGCTGTCATGAGCTGTTTGGCTTTGACATCATGTTGGATGAGAATCTGAAGCCATGGGTTCTGGAGGTGAACATCTCACCCAGGTACAGCATGCAGGAGGTCTTGGAGCTTAAGCTGTTCAGAATGTACAGTAGTCAGGCAAGTTTAAGTCAAGCTACCTTTTAAAAAGAGTAGTCTCTGTTACTACTTACTGAGTGAGTAATGACACTGACATTAGGAATAATATTATAAATTGGGTTATATCATGTATTGAATTAATCAGAGCAGTATTTATTTGGCGCAAAAAGGATGGCGACTGTAATACATAAATTAACACTAAGTAAGAATTTGAGAAGCAGTGTCACTAGTACTGCTTTAAGTCAGTATTTTCTTAAGCTCAAAATATGGCCTCATTGATGCACTGAACCAGAAGATTTTTTTTTGAAGATGTTCACTTACTTTTCATAATTTAATTTTTCCAAGCTGCTGTGTTCCACAGAATCCTGCCTTGCCCTGTCATTCTCATAATGTTTCCTCTTCCTCTCTCTGTCCATCTCTAGCCTCCATTCTAACACACCGCTGGATGTCAGCATCAAGGGTCAGATGATACGGGACCTGCTGAACCTCGCTGGCTTTGTGTTGCCATTGAGAGAAGACATTGCGCCTTCCAGTTCCAGTGCCAGCAGCTCCACCAACAGGTCAGTTCTGATATTGCATGTATTTCAAAATTTCTTGTATGTACATTGCCATTTAAAAGTGTGGGGTCAGCAAGTTTTTTTTTTTCAAGAAAGTGATACTTTTATTCAGGATGCATTGAATAAGAGTTAAGACTTTAATAAGGTTCAAAAGATTTCTATTACAAACCAATGCTGTTCTACTGAAGTTATTTTCATCAAAAAAATCCTGAAATAGTTGGCAATGATAGCCTTGTGGGCAGTTTTCGACATTGATGATAATAACGATCATGTGGCAATGAAGACTGGAGTAATGGCTACTAAAAATTCACAGGAATAATTTACATTTTAAAATGCATTCAAATAGAAAAAGGTTATTATAAACTATGATAATATTTCACAATATTACTGTTTTACTCTAACAAAGAAATGGTGAGCATAAGAAACTCCTTTCATTTAAAAATCTTACCCGAGTCCAAACCTTTAAACGGCAATGTAAATGTACATCATTCATTAATTTCTTATTATTCTTAAATTATTTCTGAATGCTTCTAACTGAAGTTTTACTCCTATTTTATTCAGTTTATGTGGAGCAGTGCGAGAGAAATGGCGATCAGACATTTCAACTGATGAGAAAGTAAAGAGAGCCTTTTATCTGAGCCAGCGCTTTGGAGACCAGGTATTCATCACATACTGAGATAATGATCATTGATGGTCACTTAAAGGGATAGTTCACCTTCAGTTGCTGTTCCCCATTGACTTCCATAGTATAGAGCAAAGAAAAGAAAAACACTATGCAAGTCAATGGAGACCAGCAACTGTAGGTGAACTATCCCTTTAAGCTAAAAAGAAAGCATTGTCCAGTTATCAAAGTTGGTTTTTACTTACAGTACTAATGACTGCCTTACCCCAGGTCCACACATATTTGAATGAAATATGTATTTGTGTGTGCAGGATTTCTGTGCAACAATCCTGGATGTGCTGACACCTGATGATGTGCGTGTGCTGGCAGAGAGTGAGGACGAGTTGAGTCGTAAAGGAGATTTTGAGCGAGTTTTTCCCTCTCATGCTTCCTCCCGGTACCTCCGTTTCTTTGAGCAACCACGCTACCTCAACATCCTCCTCAACCAATGGGAACTGAAATACTGGCTCACCAGGGGCAAAGGTGTGTGTTTGCATTGCACAGTGCTATGATCTGTTGCTCTGACCCAGTTTGCTTGGCTATCCATTTTGACTCTCTTCATACTTTTAGGTATCAATCTGCTGAGGGATTTGTGTGAGAAGAGGGTGCATCTGGGCAACCTGGCAGATTCTGTTCATCACGTAAGTACTGATGTTTGTGCAACCATACCGCAATAGCTGTTTTGTAACAGAGTCTTGTATTTTATATGGCTGCCTTGTTGGAATTAGAGGTTTTAGAGTCCAAAGTGCGGATCTTCATTTTTCTATTTTTGAACTGATGTTGGATCTGCACACTCAGTTGCGTGTGTACCGTTTTCCCTGGGCATGTGTTTGGTAGTTCTTCTTATTATTGTACTTTGTGTTTTTTTTTTTTTGTTTGTTTTTTTGGTGGCCATTGTATAATCAATTGATGTAAGCTGTTTGGCCTGTATCTTGATGTGTGCTGATCTTCATTTTTCTATTCAACATTTGAAATAAAATGTTACATGAAATAAAGTATTAAAATGTTACATTTTCATTTAGTATAACTAATATATATATATATGTATGTTATACTAAATGAAAAAATATTAATAAAATAAAATAATATTAATAAACAATTAAAAATGGCAAAAATGCACATCCAAGTTCAAAATATTAATCAAAACTATTGTAAGGTAGTGTAAATACATCAGTCATTTATTATGTGAACCTTGTTGAAGATAATTTAATGATTTTATTATTAATATATGATCTTTATGCTTGTTCTTCTATTCAAAGTGGTCTTCCAAGTCGTATCATGGACACAGATCTCAGATGACCAGATCTGGGTATGCACACACACCTACACCCATCCCCATCCCACATTGACTTATAATGGTCTTATGTACAACTTGCATCTGACTCGCTTCATGTCTCTCTCTCTGTTTTTCTCAGTGTGCTGGTCAGTCAGAGGTCTGATGCTGAAGATGAGGACTTGTCTGACCGTGAGGTTCAGTCAGTCACTACGAGTCTTCCAGACATAAGTTTGCTGAGCACCATCAGCCTGAGCCCCAGTCCCACCTCCAGCTCCAGCCTGGCCAGTGACAGCCTGCCTTCTCATGACGACCTTTGAGTTCCACCCCACAACCCTTGACATTCAGAGCTTCCAAACTGTCACATCTAGTGACGCTCCTTGCAGAGCTCCTAGAGTTGTGCTTTTCTGCTTTTGGAGGGAGATAAGACTGAAAAGCAGACTAAATGAAATAACTGGCCAAATGGATGGGTGTTGACTGCCGTATTTTGAATGAGTATTTTGTTGCTGGACCACACCTTCAGGTGTAAATACACAGTGCATGTGGGTGGCAGGAGGAATAATCTCTTCCTTTTTGGAGTTTTGATTGTTTCCATATGAGCCTATAGATACTTCTGCATTGTTTACACCACAGGCACCTGTTGAGCTGATTATTTTAAATGTGTGGGATGAAATGTGATGTGTGGAAAAGAGATACTATTGTAAAAATAAAAATCACTGTCATATGTCTTTTAATGACATTTGCATGCCCTGTTCGAGGTAGACAGTATGCTCAGGTTAAAGTTTTTAAATTAAAATTGCTATTTGAAATAGAACCTTTTCATTCTTTCGTAACCATTTTTATTAGCTCCTCAAAAGTGAGTTGAATATTAAGAGTGATCTCTGGATCTTGATCACACTTGTGCTTGGGGTTATTCTGAGAATATCAACTTTTTTATGCAACAACTACTTGGCTGACTGGTATTTCAACTGCATAGATAGTTTACAGAAATAGCGTCTCAGGGACAGATACCCTTTAGTGTGTTTAGTTACTATTGGGTACTGACAGTCTGTTTACTTCTGTAATCAGTGATATTTTTGCTATTGCTCATAACAAACAGTGTACAGCAGTTGTTGTCAACCAGGGCTCTGTGGGCATCAGCAAACTTCCTAGTGAGCCTCAAGATGACTTAAATTGAGTTAAAATAAGACAAAACAAGCTTTAAAATATGTGAAAACAACTAAAGAAAACAAGATATTTATTCTTTTAATTCTTTTAATACTCTCCTCAGATACTTTTAAAAATAAAATTAATTGATATTTATTTTGAAGCTTCACTATGTAATTTTTTTTTTTTTTAATATTCGAGTTAATGTAAAAAGAAAAACAACAAAACAAATTATTTTAAAAACATGCGTTTACATTACTCGGCTACACTTTGATAAACCTATAATAATGATATAATATAATAATAATCAGCCGTCGAGATGGATTTTGTGGGAAATTGCATGCAATGGTCATTCGCCCATGTATGTCACACATCCGATAACTTTCCACCTGTGTGTATGGTATGGAAGTAATGTGAAGCTGTTTGTTTGAGTTTGAGTTTGTTGTAACCGGTAACAGCGAGCGAGTAAATCTGACCGCGTAACACGCAAAATGGTGAAACTTTGGGAGTCACCGTTTAAAGAACAAAAAAACAAAACAGCATCTGTGTGCAGAGAGGGGAATCTACTGAGTCTGTAATAAAAATCTGGGTCAACTACATTGGTTTGGCTGTTGACGAGATAATATATAGTTATAATAACATAATATAAAAATATAATTTAATAATATGGTTCTCAAACAGTTGTGTGAGTTCATTGTAACTGAAACATGCAACTTGCAAGGCAAACTTTTAAGTAGTCTTTTTTTTTAAAAACATCAGTTTCCAAAAACTCAATACAACAGAAATGACTTGCTCACATGCATATCATATCTATATATTTTTGTATTTTTGCATGTTACAAAACATTCATCTGCACAGAGAAGCACAGCCGATGCACAACCCACACAGTGTTTCTTCAGCAACCGCAAGATGCATACATTTTTTATTTTATTTTTAACCGCTAAAGGGCCAAAAGTTACATAATGTAACTTTAATTAAAATCATTTTAGAACTTTATTCTACTTTTTACTGTCAACACATGTATCCAGTGACAATTAAACCCACTTTGTGGCCTAATCCAGTCTCAGACAGTGAGATGATAACAAGAGGTCCAAACTGTACTCATCAGGTAACAGGAGACAAAAATAGACAAGTCTTTTTTAGACTTGATGACATTTTTATTATCATCTTGCAGGTCGTGGTTTTGCAGTGGTCTTTAATGTCAGTAGTATGCTTTTCAGCTGACTGGTCTTACATTAAACTTGAATGAATCATTCAAGTCATAAATGTCTTAAAAATCCTGTGTAATTTTGTTATAGATCAAGATTGAGGTCCTGATTATGCTGTGCCGTGTTCATACCATCCAGGTCTCTTACAGGGGTGTTGTGTACACAGCCAGTCATAGCCACAACATCTGTGATTCTCCTCCCCCCGTCCCACGTCCAGCCCTCTGCGTGCCTGGGCCGGCTTTCTCTCCTGATTTAGATCGTGCTTTGCACACAGGGACGGGAGCACAGCTGAAATATGCTCCGGGCAGGCCAGCTCTGAATGCACTGAATGCGTTTGTCTCGCAGTGGGACCCCTGAACATGGACCCTCTGACGGAGGTAAGACCCAGAGAGCAACCTGTACGAGTTCTTGCATACTCTTCAGAGGAAGGGAATCATATTCCAGGAACAGTTGTGCCAGTTTGGTGTCTACTGCTTATTAAAATGTTATTATATCAACTTGATATGTTTGCTGTAGTTTAATGAACTAATGTCAATAAGCAAACTGCATCCCCAGGCTTGTTTCAGTGTTGATAATCCACAATTAGTGGATTCAACAGATAACATATATGAATAACTAGTTATGCTGGTTGCTTTGTACGTTGTGTTTATGTTTGAGGTTATTTTTGGAGATCTGAACAGTGCATGGAGACAAGGCCTCTGTGGAAATCAAGTTCATTGTGAGGTAGAGATATGTAGCCGAAAAACAACATTATTTCTAATAATAATTAACTACATGTGCATTTCCTGAAATACCAGTGATTGCAAGGTAGCAAAAGACTAGTGTTGAAGTTTTAGGTAAGTTAAGGTTTTAGGCTTTAGTTAATTAATTTGGGTTGAATTATATCTATTTGATAATTTGTGGTTGGTATGTGAGGAATGTTCTATGTAACCTAATGTATCTCTCTAGTCATACTGTAAAGATAATGTGCCTGTCTCTACAGGGTTCTGTGGAAAAAAATGTGACTTCTAGATAGAAAATGAAGGACAGTGCTTCAATTAAGCAATATCACAATACCAATCAATCTATGTAATATTTCAGTCCAACAGCATGATTTTAGGCAATATTTCGTGTTACTTTATCTTTTTTCTCTCTTCCAATAAACAAGGTTTCAAGTGAAGCCACAGCAGAATGGTACTCCTGAATGAATCAATGTGTTTGAACTAATTGGTTAAAACGAGTGATTCAATGACTCCCTTTTAAAGACACTTGTCGCCATCTACTGGCGCAATCATATAACGTGCAGAAAGAGTCACTGAAAAATCAGCATAACTACTGCTGGAACAAACACAGACAAGTGGAGTGATACAAATAGTGAAACTGTTAGACTGTCTTAATCGGTTAATCAAAGTTAACGACCGGAAATAACTGTTGCATAATCAGTAACCGTTCAGTTAGTTAGGTTTGAGGCAGTTACCAAAACAAAAAATAGCTGGGTGAACAAATACTCAGCAACCTGTTGCTTAAAGTTTCTCTTTATATTTTTGAACAGGTAAGCTATAAGGTGATGCTATGTCCTCATTACTTCTTTTGACTGCTTTTATCTTTAAGTAAAAGACAATTTATTCTCTGCTCTGTTTGTAGTTCCCCTTTATGGAGGATGAGGGGCTGACTATGAAGAGGACAGGTATCTATCAGTATCTTTTGTACACCCTGTGCATTTCTTAATGTAAACATGAACTATTTCTTAGCTGTAGTCTCTGAAATTCTGCTTTCAAGTGCTAAATTATTTGTTTTAAGTTGATATAATCATATTTAAAAATGTTGTAGATGTGTGTATCTAATGCAACCTTTCTGAAACTATAACATACTGTAAGACTTTTTGTTTATAATTTCCATTTTAATTAATAGAGTGATTATTAAACGTGATTTAATAAATGATTGTTTTCTAGTGACAGGAAGCTAAAAAAGTTTTGTGTGTAAAAGAATCAGTACTTCTCTTAAAATGATCTTGCTATATCAGAAATGTATAATTTACAAATTTTTCCAAATGTACCATTTTCACAGGCCATAATGATGCATTTCCACAGTTATTAACATCATAAATCTAGCAATTTTATTCATTTATTTATTTCCTTTGCCGTTGGAGCAAATGAGAACACAAAAATATATATTCGTTGTAGTTCCTGTTCACTTCGATACACTGCAAAAAAAAAAAAAAAAAAAAAAGTTGAGCCAACTTAAAATTTTAAGGCAACCAGCTTCAGCAAATTTTTGAGTTTTCTCAAGTTTACATAACAAAAATTTGAGAATCTCCCACAAAAATAAGTTGAGCAAACTCAAAAATCTGCTGAAGATGGTTGCCTTAAAATTTTAAGTTGGCTCAACTTTTTTTTTTTTTTTTTTTACAGTGTAGAAGTTTTCCCAACTATGACGACTTCTGAGAATCCAAAGTGTGAAGTATAAGGCCCCGAGTATGAGTATAAGGAATATCTTTTACCATTTCTTTCCTCACAAAGTAGGTTGCTCCATTAGTGTTCAGTCGGTCGAGAGAGAGAACTTACCAGGGACTTTTAGACCTGTTTTCCTTTTTTTTTTATGCCGCCATAAAGTCGAGTTGGACTGCAGTTGTGATGTTTGATCAGTAGGGTTCATACGATTATATGAGTGTAGCACAGCTACAGACTGACCGACCTGCAGCAGGGGTCTCCCTCTCTGTGTCCCTCTCAAGAGCCTCTGCAGGACCCTGACTCAGATGTGTATGCCAAGTTCTTCATGAGTCACTGCTGCTACGATGCCATTCCAACGAGCTCCAAACTGGTCATCTTTGACACAACACTGCAGGTGTGCTTATGTGCTTACTACAGTGTTTTAGTAGACTGACTTAAATTAAAAATATCCTTATTTAAGATGGATGTTCAACACATAAACACTGAAATATGTGAGTGATGTGTACAGGTGAAAAAAGCATTCTTTGCACTGGTTGCAAACGGGGTCAGAGCGGCACCTTTATGGGATAACAAGCTGCAGTGTTTTGTAGGTAAGCAAACGCTGGGGATGTGCTGAGTCTGTTGAAGTGTGGTTGCTCAGCTGTGAGCTTGCATCAGATTACTGAAATCTTATAATGTCACTACAACATCTTCACCCATAAACCCATATTAGGAAAAGCAAGCATGATTCACATATGCTAAAATGCTTTGCACATGCAAACGATAGCCAAGTGTGCCATCCATTTTGAGTTTTGATATGGGATAGAAAAAAGCTTACGTAATGGATGACATTTGATATTAAATTTCTGCTCTCTGAGGGATTTTCTTGAATCTGTTTTATTTATAAATACCACATAAACTGCTTTCAACTGATGTTTTGCTGCTTTTGAGTAAATTGTCTTTTTGGAAAGAAATTCATACTTCTATTCAGCATGGATGCTTTAAACATTAGAGACATTTTATGTTTCAAAATATTTCTGTTTCAAATAAATGCTGTTCTTTTGAACTTTCTATTCATCAAAGAATTATCTCAGGGGACAGTGAAATAAAATTAAATAGTAATAATACTTTTATTCACCAAGGATGAGTTGACCAAGGATGATCAAATTGACAGTAAAAAACTTTTGAACTTTCTATTCATCAAATAATACTTAACAAATGTATTAGTTTCCATGGAAAATATTAAGCATCACAACTGTTCAGCATGGATTATGAGAAATGTTTCTTGAGCAGCAAATCAGCATATTCAAATGTAATGACTATTCTTGCCATCACATGAACAAATTAAATATTAAAATATGCGTTAAAAGAGAATAGTTATTTCCGATTGTAATCATTTTTACTGTGTTTGTGATCAGATAAATACAGCCTTGGTGAACATAAGAGACTTCTTTCAGAAACATTGAAAGATGTTACCGACCCCAAACTTTTGAACATTTGCGTACATGCGAGGACGCACCATGTATACATACTGTCCGTGTGTCCGCTGACACAGCTTTGATTTGTAGCAGTGTCAGTGTCTGGGACTGTTACAGACTGATCATTCTCAGCACCCGTCCCCTCCATCAGTGCCAGCTTCTAAGTTTAGTTTGGCTTCTGGGCCGTGGTATCTGGTGGGAAATTGCAGGGTAGAGCTCTAATCCCCTGAACCTTCTCTGGGAGTAATAATAGCCATGCTAATGAGAAAGCATATCCTCCTACTGAAAGGAAGCTCGGGCGCAGGAGTGTGTTCCTGTCTCAGTGCATAGTGAGAGTTAGTATGTTTATGCTAATGTAGGCCTCTTGATACTTTAATTTCAGACTATAATGCTTAACTTTATTTGCCTGCAGTACTATCAAGTCCGTTTCAGATCAGATTGTATCAATGAATTGCTAAATCTGAATTTAAAGTTGAATTCAATTTAAAGCTGAGTGATCGCGCTTGTTTTCCATGTGCTATTTCTTTGTCTTTGCAGGGATGCTCACCATTACAGACTTTATCAACATTCTCCATCGTTACTACAGATCTCCCTTGGTAATCCTGAAAAATGTGTCTATTAAGCAGCATTGATGATAATAGGAAATGTTTCTTGAGCCGCATATCATCAAATTAGAATGATTTCTGAAGGATCATGTGACACTGAAGACTAGAGTAACAATGCTGATAGATCAGAATAAAATACAGCTATTTCAAATTGTAATAAATTTTCACAATATTGCTGTTTAAATAATTTTGATTAAATAATTCAGCCTCGGTGAACATAATAGAAGAATTCTTAGAATGGAATTCTTTCAAAAGCATTTAAAAAAATCTCACTGACCACAAACATTTGAATGGTAGTGTATCCAGAATTAGATAACAGATGTAAACAAAGATCATGTTCATTCTCTGTTTTAGGTTCAGATCTATGAGCTGGAGGAACACAAGATTGAAACATGGAGAGGTGATTGTGTTTTGATAGTTTTGAGGATAAATATGTAATTTCACACACATGGTGATGTTTTAAAGTAGTAGCTGTATTTGTTCCCTCTTTCAGAGGTCTATCTACAGTATTCTCTCAACTCCCTGATCAGCATCACACCTGACTCCAGGTAAAGCAGGACCTCTACAGCACTTTGTTTGTCCTTTCTTTTTTGTTTTATCTTTCCAGTGACAGAGTTGTGTTTCCTTGTTGGCAGCCTCTTCAAAGCCATTTATTCCTTGCTGAAGAACAAGATTCACCGGCTACCCGTCATAGATCCAGAATCAGGGAACGTCCTCCACATACTCACCCATAAACGCATCCTCAAGTTCTTACACATCTTTGTAAGAGCTTTTATGTTGTACTTTTGATATCAGCATTCATTAACGGTGCACTAAAAAGTTAAACTGCTGTCGGCGCTATAACTTCGTAGGCATTGCGCTGACATATAGCGCAGGTGCGCTTCGGGTGTCCCAAGTTCGAATACCACCTCTTGGACCTTTCCCTCTCTCCCGCTCACTTCCTGTCAGATCTCCACTGTCCTATCAGCACAAAAAAAGGTTAAACTACTGTTTAAAATGATGAACACTTCAGTGAGACGACAAAAAGCTGTATTAAAATGTAGACGCATTTACTATCATTCTGCAAACGCAAAGTCCAGTCATTTTAATAGGAATCCACTTGACTGGGAATCAGCATCATTAGAATAGACCATACAATTTTTGTAATGTATATGCACCTTTATTCTAAATTGAGGTGGTTGCCTCATTGGAGCTGATATACACTGCTCAAATTTTTTTTAATCAGAGTAACTCCTTCGATATTGATCTGGTCAGTTAAGTAGTAGAAGGGGTTGTTAATCAGTTTCAGCTGCTTTGGTGTTAATGAAATTAACAACAGGTGCCCTTGATGGGCAACAATGAGCACGTTTACATGCACATCAGTAAGCTGATAACTCACAAATATCAGCTTATTAAAATAACACATTTTTTGCCATTTACATGCACATCAGTAAACTGACAATGCAAGTAAGCTGCATTTACATGACTTCATTAATAAATCAGGTTATTTCCCTGTAGTGACGTCAAAATATAATAATTTGTTAAATTAATGTTAATCAATGTTAAATTAAGCTTGCAACATGTCAGCGGGAAACTTACAGCTCATATATTATCCTCTCATGCAGTTATAAATGCAGCATTATGACTGAACCACTTCTACTTCTGCACGAGATGAGAACACATTTTTATCATTTTCTGAGTCATGAAAAAGTCTGCTTTTGAGATATATTTTCTTCTTTCTTTACTGCGAGACGTTTGCTCGGTCTAGATGCGCTTAAATCTGCACTACTGATGCGTTCCTGTCACACATCACACATGCGCACTTCAATAAGCCGACAGAAAGCGGGTTATTGCGTTTACATGCCGCGCGAAATCGGAGTAAGGGGCAAAAAAACTACCTGTTACGACCGGTTTATGCTTAAGCCGTTTATGACATTACTCCGATAAAAGAAAACGGGTTACTGCGTTTACATGACCACGTGCGTTTTCGGCTTATTAAGCATTATCGGCTTAAGAACGTCCACGAGATGACCCCCAAAACAGGAATGGTTTTACAGGTGGAGGCCCCTGCAATTTTTTTCCCTACTCATCTTTTCTGACTGTTTTGCACTAGTTTCGCATTTCGCTCGGGTCAAGTGTCACTGCTGGTAGCATGAGGCGATACCTGGACCCTACAGAGGTTGCACAGGCAGTCCAACTCCTCCAGGATGGCACATCAATGCGTGCCATTTCCAGAAGGTTTGCTGTGTCTCCCAGGACAGTCTCAAGAGCATGGAGGAGATTCCTGGAGACAGGCAGTTACTCTAGCAGAGCTGGACAGGGCCATAGAAGGTCCTTAACCCATCAGCAGAACCAGTATCTGCTCCTTTGTGCAAGGAGGATGAGCCGTGCCAGAGCCCTACAAAATGACCTCCAGCAAGCCACTGGTGTGAATGTCTCTGACCAAACAATCAGAAACAGACTTCATGAGAGTGGCCTGAGGGCCTGACGTCCTCTAGTGGGCCCTGTGTACACTGCCCGGCAACATGGAGCTCAACTGGCATTTGCCATTGAACACCAGAATTGGCAGGTCTGCCACAGGTGCCCTGTGCTTTTTACAAATGAGAGCAGGATCACCCTGAGTACATGTGACAGACGTGAAAGGGTCTGGAGAAGCTGTGGAGAACGTTATGCTGCCTGTAACATCATTCAGCATGACCGGTTTGGTGGTGGGTTAGTGATGGTCTGGGGAGGCATGTCCGTGGAGGGACGCACAGACCTCAACAGGCTAGACAATGGCACCCTGACTGCCATTAGATATCAGGATGAAATCCTTGGACACATTGTCAGACCCTACGCTGGTGCAGTGGGTGCTGGGTTCCTCCTGGTGCACGACAATACCCGGCCTCATGTGGCGAGAGTATGCAGGCAGTTCCCGGAGGATGAAGGAATTGATACCATTGAATGGCCCTCACGTTCACCTGACCTAAATCCAATAGCTCAGTGATGCCCTGGTCCATTTCTGGGAGGGAATACCCCAGAACACTACCCGTCGTATCATTAGGAGTATGCCACGACCTTATCAGGCCATACTTGGGGGCCATACAAACTACTGAGTACCATTTTGAGTTGCTGCAATGAAATTTCATTTTGCTTTATTTTTTCACTTTGATTTTCGGGGTGTCTTTGAATTCAGCCCTCTATAGGTTGATCATTTTCATTTCCATCAAACGATGTGGCATCCTTTCATTCCTAACACATTACCCAGTCCATATCAGTATAGATGTCCAGCATGATAGTTTTCCCCATTGAGATCTGATGTGTTTTCACAGTGTTCCTTAAATTTTTTTTTGAGCAGTGTATTAAGATGACATAAGTTAATAGCTATCTCCAATTTGTGTAATACTGCATATTCTCCGATAGGTGTCAGTATACTTTAAAACAACTGTCATATCGGCTAGTAAAACATAACTGAGTGCACATTCAACTCGATCTCATGCAAAAACGTAGCTATTTCACAAAGTGGCGAGCCACATAATTCGTACCACACTATTCATACAGAAAAGATGCATGAACCTGAACCCCATCTCAAAACAAAATATGAACAGATTGTATGAAAGCATACAAATGAGATTGTATGATTTCAAATGAATTAGACATCAATTTGCCAAACATGAGATTGTTGGCATGAAATGCTTACGTTGACTGTCCCCATAGCTCTGTACTGAATGATGAGAATTTGCTTTATGAATTACAGGGCTCTACGATCCCAAAGCCACGATTCTTACAGAAGCGGATTGAGGAAGTGAAAATTGGAACATTCAAGAGCATTGCAACTATCAAAGAGACAGAAACAGTTTATGATGCTTTATCAGTATTTGTAGAGCGACGGGTCTCAGCCCTGCCTGTCGTCAACGAGCAAGGTACTGTGTACAGCTGTTAATTCATATCTTTAACTTCTGAAGGTCTTCTGTGTGACATTTTTCATTCTCTTTAGGCAAAGTGGTGGCACTTTACTCCAGATTTGATGTCATTGTATGTAGACTCACTTTTTTCCATGATTATGTTACAGCAAATAACTTTCATATGTACCAAGCGAAGCTTAAAGTTGGTATCATCTGCATTTACATGAACAGAATTTGGCTGCACAGAAAAGCTACAACAACCTGAACATGACGATGCAGGAGGTCATTCAGAGCCGCTGGTGCTGCGTTGAGGGGGTGCTGAAGTGTTACCCTCACGAGACCCTCGAAACCGTCATTGATCGGATCGCTGAGGCTGAGGTAGTAGTTTCTATATTATAGCCTTCAAGAACTGATGGCTTGTTTTCATTGGCATCATTTGAAATACGCCGTCCACTCTGACCAAAGGTCCTAATGCTGTTCCTGTCAGGTTCACCGTCTAGTGCTGGTGGACACAGAGGATGTGGTGATGGGAATCGTCTCGCTCTCTGACTTGCTTCAGGCACTGGTCTTGACTCCTGCAGGCGTTGAAGCACTTTTCCCTTAACACCAGTGGAGGGCTCCTTCTCCACCATCATCCTCATTTCATGTCATACCAGGTAGGCAGACTGCTGTCAGCAGAGATGCTTTTTTATCTCTCAGATAAACCATCCCTCCATTTCTGCAAACAACTCAGGAAAAAAAAAGCTACACAAGCTGTCAATGTACCTTTAAGGGTGCATATTAATGCCTAAAGATATACATATTAGTACCTATATGTATATATTAGTACCTTTTGAAAGTGACAGCTTGGGGAATTTTTTTTTTTTTCTGAGAGTCTGTCTAGTGACTCATAGTGTCATCGAACAGAAAGTACATTATAATGTTTGCTCTGGAGTACACGGCAGTTTAAGTCTTTGGAGACATCTTCCATACAAATATTTGTTTCTGAAGAGAAAGATTGTTTCTATAATTGTGACCCAAAATATACAAGGAGATTAGTGCAGATCAAGTGTTACTGCGAGTCCAGGAACATTTGTTAAAGAAAGTGAAAGGAATGATGCTTTTTTTTTTTTCTTACATAATTTTGTTTTCCAGAATTTTGTCCTAAAGCAAACCATGAGCCAACCTTGAGCAAACCTTGAAGATGAATGTTTGAAGACAGAACGTGTAAATATATTTTTTTAATGTTGCTGCCACTTTGGGATTTTATGTATAACTTTAAACATGTCTAATCTTATTTTGCAATTTAACTTGTATATTTGTATAATTTATTAAAGAATTAGCACAGTCATTTGAATTGTGATAGTTCTATGTCCGATAAAATTACAGATATTTTGACACATAATATGTAATAATGCTAACCCTCCTGGCAAAAATCTTTTTTTTTGTATAACATTATTGTTATAGTAGTACTTGACCCCTGATCTTTTCATTGTAAATAAACAGATAATCATGTTTTTTATTTAGTCATATAATTCACTGAAGTGTTTCTACAGATTTTTCATACTCACAGTAGATTTACAATGTTATATTGCACAAATGTTCTTTTTTCCTACCACATACAACATATTTAATTCAATGATTGTACTGTGTTGTTATTTTGGTAAAGAAAAAGTTGTCTGGTTGAAAAACTGCTTTACAGAATAAAACTTACAAAATTATAAGCATCAAACTATGGTTGGTTCTGAATTACACCAAAGTCTTCTATAAATATAAGCATAATTTGTATATTTTTAAAAAATATTATTTGTGAAATTGTTTTTTTTACAATGTTTCAATACGAGAAAATAAATAATTCAGCCTGGCGACACCAAATACAGAGTTCAATGTTTGAGTTGTTGGTGCATATACTGTATTTACCAGAGGTGTATCCTTGTACATCCTGCTTTTCGCTGTTAGCAAACAGTGTCATGCTAAGTACTTATGACTTTCTAAGTAGGAGTTTAACAACCTAATTTGCATCATTTGCACTTCATACCAGTTTGAAGACTTACATTTATTTCAGTATGTTGCTAGCACCTTTGCCATTAAATATATCAAACACTGACTAATGTTTTGAAGCACTTAATCCACAAAACTACTGTATGTCAATGACTAATGTCTTAAGACACTGTGAACAAGTTAATTCTGTTCAAATAAAATTAAACATTACCCAAGGCAAAAGTTAACATGAACTAACAGCAATCATAGGCAGTGTTGGGGAGTAACTAGTTACATGTAACAGTGTTACGTAATTTGATTACAAAAACAAATGTAACTGTAATCAGTTACAGTTACTGAGAAAAAAAAAGTGTATTTTGTGTGTTACAGTTACTTATGAAAATTTTAACAAAGGGGATTATATATGAATATTTTCACAAACATACAGATTTGATTGATTTCTTTCCCAAATTGCACTGACTGCTCTAAAATATGAGACGCCAATAATTCAGGAGCTTAGGACACAGAATAGGACACGTTTATTCAATAACTGCTTTACTTCCTCTTTGGGTTTGTGTATATGCTTTATTTTTTCAGATTGGCTTTTTTTTTCCAAGGCATTGTTAGATGCAAGTGTTTCCTGTCATATAGCTATGCAAAGATTTGATTTCAAATGTGCTATTAAACTAATTCTTGTTATGATTTTAAATCTGTATTTAACCAAGTAAAAAGAGGTGCTAAAGTCTGATTTTGTGGTGGCTGTGCTTTAAAATTAAATTATTATAATCTTAATTCAAGTGATTAAGGCTTTTGAAAGTCTGACAGTAATCAGTGTTGAGCACTACTGTAAGGTTAACCCTGCCTGCTTTAAATGTTTGAAAAGGATTAACAGTTGAAAACATTAGAACTTTAGAAAAGTAATCAAATGTAATCAGTTACATTACATTTAATAGTGTCATTTGTAATCTGTAATCTATTACATTTCCAAAGTAACCTTCTCAACACTGCATATCGGTGACTAATAAAACACTTTTACAGCATTAAGCTTTGTTCATTTCTATTTGTATTAATACGTTTAACATTAAGCTAGGCTACTATAATACATGCACAAGAGTATGTTTATACATTAATATTAACCGAGATTAATAAACGCTGCAAAATTGTTTAAGTTTAGCTCATGATACACATTAATAAATGTGTAGACGCTTACTGTACCACCGAAGTACAGCTGGAGAAGCTCGAATACCATGTGCCAAATGTCGTTTTATGGCCTCAGTCATACTTTCATTCTGATAAGGGGGAATGTTTGAGTGCACACTTAAAAATAACAGACTCCGTGCACAATTCTATCCAACTTAAAATGTATTATTTACTGCAGGACTATAAAGTTACTATATTAAACAATACAACACAAGATTCCTATCTGTATTTTTGGCAGTGGAGTGTTTAGTGTATTGATCATTTTAAATGTTGTTTATGGCCTCTCTTGAGTTTCACACACATGCCACAGTCTTCCACCCTTGTTTGTAATGCAATTGTTCGGCAACAGAAAGTCAAACAGACATTTGGGGAGGAAGTGCACTCACTGTCTCGCTTGATGGAGTGAGTTACAGTCACAGGATATTTTCCTCTTGAATGAATTCCTCCTGAAAGAATGGACCGAGATAAAGACAGCACTGCGCCACATGGGTAAGCTCTCCTGGGGTTTTACTTGTTTATTGGTTCTCTGAATGGCACAGATTGCATTAATGGTTGATATCTAATAAACAGTCATTTAGCAGATGCTTTTATCCAAAACATGTATATATATATATATATATATATATATATATATAGTCATGGCCAAAAATATCAGCACCCTTGGTAAATATGATCAAAGAAGTGAAAATTAATCTGCATTGTTAATCCTTTTGATCTTTTATTAAAAGAATTCACAAAAATCTAACCTTTCATTGGATAATAAGAATTTAAAATGGGGGGAAATATCATTATGAAATAAATGTTTTTCTCTAATACACCTTTGCAAAAATTAACGGCACCCTTTTACGACATACTTTTTGAAACCTCCATTTGCCAGTTTAACAGCTCTAAATGTTGTCCTATAATGCCTGATGAGGTTAGAGACACCTGACAAGAGATCAGAGACCATTCCTTCATCCAGAATCACTCCAGACCCTTTAGATTCCCAGCTTCTTCTCTTCAGTTCACTCATTTTCTACAGGGTTCAGGTCAGAGGACTGGAATGGCCAGCAGAAGCTTGGTTTTGTGCTCAGTGACCCATTTTTGTGTTGTTTTTGAGGTTTGTTTTTGTATTATTGTCCGGTTGGAAGATCCAAACATGGCCCATTATAAGATTTCTAACAGAGTCAGTCACTTATTGATTTTTTATCTGTTGGTATTTGATAGAATCCATGATGCCATGTGTCTAAACAAGATGTCCAGGACCTCCAGCAGAAATATAGGCCCACAACATCAAAAATACAGCAGTATATTTCATTGTACACATGGGGTACTTTTTATCCCTGTGTTCACCAAACCCATCTTGAGTGTTTGCTGCTAAAAAGCTCATTTTTTAGTTTCATCTGACCATAGAAGCCAGTCCCATTTGAAGTTCAGTCGTGTCTGATAACTGAATATGCTGGAGTTTGTTTTTGGATGAGCGAGGAGAATTGTTCTTGAAACCCTCCCAAACAACATGTGCTGATGTAGGTGCTGTGACCCCGAGACTCAACTATTTTCTGCAATTCTCCAGCTGTGGTCCTTGGAGAGTCTTTAGCCACTCAAACTCTCCTTCTCACCGTGCATTAGGACGATATAGACACACGTCCTCTTCCAGGCAGTTTCCTAACATTTTATGTTGATTGGAAATTCTTAATTATTGTCCTGATGGTGGAAATGGGAATTTTCACTGCTCTAGCTCTTTTCTTAAAGCCACTTCACTAATTTGTGAAGCTCAATTATCTTTTGCTGCACATCAGAAATATATTCTTTGGTTTTTCTCATTGTGATGGATGATTAAGGGAATTTGGGCTTTGTTTTCCCTCCTATTTATATTTCTGTGAAACAGGAAGCCATGGCTGGATAATTTCATGTTCATAATCACCCTGGAGTGCTCAAAATTGTGAATATGAATGGGAATATACTTCAGAGATATTTTACTCATAAGAATTTCTAGGGGTGCTAATGATTGTGTCTATCGTGTATTTGAGAAAAACATTTTTTTCATAATGATATTTCCCCCCATTTTAAATTCTTATTATCCAATGAAAGGTTCGGTTTTTGTGAATTCTTTAAATAAAAATAACAATGCAGATTAATTTTTACAGCCTTCTTTGATCATATTTACCAAGGGTGCCGATATTATATAAAATATATATAGAAAAGCCCAACAGGTTAACTTGCTCAATATTAACATTGCTAACACTGGGCTTTTATTATAGGGCTCATTATTAAAAGTAAAATAGAGACAAAAAAAGGAAAAAACTACTGAGAGGAGTTATTATTTACAATGATTGATATTCCGATGTGTTTCTGCAGCAAAATGTTTGGAATAAAAGTTAAGAAGAAACACAGGAAAGGACACAAGGGTGTTGTAATCGCAAACAAAAACGCTCTAGGTAAGACCATAAAAGCAAACACTGTTACATAAGTAAAGATGTAGAGCATTTCACAAGGATTAACTGCATGGTTTTGTTGACAGAGATATTCAAATCCATAAATTCCGACTTACGGCAGCTGATCATTACAAAGGTTTATAATGCTTGTAAACCAATTCTGACTGAGCTGGTTTAATCTTTACGTTTTAGAGGCTGAGCCTGAAACTAATCCTGATGAGCTAAACGTGGTAGACGTACCCCAGCCTGGACTCGCTGAAGCGTCCACCTCTGCACCCGCTTCCTTCAGACAGACAGCTTATACTAAGAGGCACTTTTTGTTTTTCTCTCCAAAATTTACACAGTGCAATGTGTAATTTCTTGTAGTTTATGTGCAGCATGTTCATGTTTTTCCTTTTTCTGACTTAACAGGTGTAAACCTGTGGCCAAGATCTTGGAAGGTGAAGGCAAACCACAACATTTCCAGGTAGAATTCAATATAATTTGAGTAAAAGTTGCAGTTATTTCTTGTTTATAGATGATAAAGCTGATATTCTTAATATTGAAAGTCAAAATCTGTTCTTCCTAAGATCTCCATCAATATAACAGAGGCTAGGCAGCTAGTCGGGGACAATATAGACCCTAGTGTTGTGATTGAAATTGGAGATGAGAAAAAACAGACGTCTGTGAAAGAAGGAACCAACGCTCCCTTTTACAACGAGGTGATCATACACTGTAAAACAAAATTTACGGTAAAAAACCGGCAGCTGTGGTTGTCGGAATTCTACCTTAAAAAATACGGTAGCAACATTTTAGGTATTATGGTTTTCAACCATTACATCAATTTACGTTTTTTTCCCTGTAAATTTTACATTCTTTTTCACTTCCAAAAACTGAATTAAAATTGTCTATTAGTTTTTCCTCGTATATATTAGGGGAACTTACCGTTAACCATTTAACAGGTTTTTACTGTACCATTTTCACAGTTTTTTACCATTTTTTACAATGTACTGTCTTTGATGGACACTTTCTGATAGTGGCGAAAATTTAACAACTGTGTCCTTCTCGTTCCAACAGTATTTCGTGTTTGACTTCTTTTGCAATCAAGACATCTTTTTTGACAAAGTCATCAAACTATCCGTAAGTACTTAGGCTAAACAAAATGTTTTTCTTGATGTAACCTGCAATGCTTACTTTTGTGCACTTCTCCCAAAGGTCATGCACTCAAAGATCATGAAGAGCTACTGTGTGGGAACCTTCAAGATTGATGTTGGGACAGTTTACTCCCAGCCTGGTAAACACTTGGTTTGCAGTTGGTCACATCTTTTCTTTAACTAGAGAGATCTGAGATTTGGATTATTGGGTTTTTCTACTTGTAAAGCAACACTAAATCTTATTTTGCTGTGCCAGGCCATCAGTTCATCAATAAATGGGCCACGCTCACAGACCCCGCTGACATCCGCACAGGGGTGAAAGGTCACCTGAAGTGTGATATCAGTGTGTCAGGAAAGGGAGATGTCGCAGCACCGTCCCAGAAGTTCAGTGATGCCGAAGAACAGATAGAAAAGTAAGTTCTCAGTTTGCTTTATGGCATACTAAAGATTGAATGTAATAAAAAATACAAATCTTACTGTGTTAGGCTAACTGAGTCTTCTTATAGCACTTGCGTATCATTGCTCTTTTGTTGATTTTGATTGCTTCCATTGTCCTCATTTGTAAGTCGCTTTGGATAAAAGTGTCTGCTAAATGACTAAATGTAAATCTCATCTCCTACTTTTTAAGATTGTTATTCTGGACAGCCATGGTGGCAGATATCGAAGAAACCATTTATAATTTATACGCTTTGTTGCTTTACTAATCAGACAATAAAGATTAGTGACTTTCCTTTCTGATAAACTGCCACTACATCTCCTTTGTGTCTCATGAAAATCATATTGAAAACCTTTATCCTCCTCCAGACACCTCCTGCTTCCGGAAGGCTTAAACCCTGAACGGCCATGGGCTCGGTTTTACGTGATAGTGTACCGTGCAGAAGGTCTTCCCAGAATAAACTCCAGTATTATGGCCAATGTGACCAAAGCCTTTGTTGGAGACACGACAGCCCTCATAGATCCTTATGTAGAGGTGTCATTCTTCGGTCAAGTTGTAAGCTCACAATTCAGTGCTTATTACAAAACAAACACACTTAAAGGGATAGTTAACCAAAAATAACCATTATTATTTACCCTCAATGAGTGTTATTTTAGTATTATTTATAGTATTTATTTTGTGTTTTCATTTTAATTGAGGTTTTAGCAGTTTTGTACTGTGTTTTTGTCATTTTTATTAGTTTTATTTTATGCAGTCGCATCAGTTTTACTAATATAACCCTTCAGGTTTTTTTCTAACTGATTTAGCATTTCTAATTTTTTTTAATTTATTTTTTTAAGTTTAAGTTTTTCATCTAATAATTATTTTTAACTTTATTTTATTATAATATTACCAAACATTTCAATTTCAAGTAATATTTCAATCACAAAAAATAATAAATAAATACAATTATTTTAATAGTTTTCCTTTAAAAATACCTACACTGCCCTCGTGTCATTACAAACTATGTCGTTTTCAATGTTGTTACAAACAAACTAAGTTACAAAATGAGGACTCGTTGCATTACGTACCTCCAGCTATACAACAGTTTAATGTGAGCAGGACATGTTAAGATAAAAAAAGAACAATAAACAGGCAGAATTTGACATATAAATGATGCTTAGTACTAAATAACTAATCCTTAGTCAAAGTTTTGTCGCACAGGAGTGCCGCGTTTTTAAGATGCCATATCAAGTTTAAAAAGTCATGTGACTTGCTTCTATTCTCTGCAACTTGCATGAACGGTCAGTGCTTTTTGGCAGTTTGTTTGTTTGTAGCATGCTATTTCAGTGTTATGGTTAATATTAGGGTATACTGGTTAGTGACTGTGGTTGTATAACAATGTGATACTTGCGTTATTTATTTTCTGCTTGAAAGGGCAGGACATCTACTCAGAAGAGCACAGCAGATCCAGTGTGGAACGAGCAGGTGGTGTTTAAGGAGATGTTTCCTCCACTGTGTCAAAGACTGAAGATTCGGGTTCTGGATGAGGGAAGCATGAATGATGTGGCCATTGGGACTCATTACATTGATCTACACACCATCTCAAATGACAATGATGGAGATAATGGTTCGCCATTTCATTACATTGTTAAAAAATATATATACTGTATATGATGCTTTGAATTATAGTGGCCACAAAAAGTATTTGGACACCATAGAAATGTCAAAAAATATCAAACCGAGTACCATCTTCAAACAAATTGCGGTAGTTTTTAGCATACTATAATTGAGTATTTCATTGCGCTTCTCAAGGTTTCCTGCCCACATTCGGACCGGCATGGATCAACCTCTATGGTTCACTTCGTAATTCCACATTGGTGGACGACAGCCAGGAGCTGAACGAGGGTGTTGGAGAGGGGGTGTCCTACAGAGGCAGGGTTTACATAGAGCTGAGTGTGGAGATCCTGTCTGGAGGTGCTCCTGACTCTAAATCCCTGCTCTCAAAAATCAGTCTGAAAGATACCAAGGGAGGAAAAGCAGGGGCGAAAGATCCCAAAACTGGGACTGGAGCTGGAGGAGAGGAAGAGAAGTCCAAGACTATAGGGCCTGAGGTGATGCCAGTGGAGTCCCCACAGAAGGTGAAGGTTTTGCAGCAGTCTTTCTTCTTTTTACTCTACTCGTTTTCTTTCCATTACACTAACTTTCCATTATATTGTAAAGCCACCCAAGTCATTGTTTAACTTTAATTTAGATAAATGATGAAGACATGGAAACCTTCCTGCTCTTTGGCTGTGTGTTTGAGGCCTCCATGATTGACAGAAGAATCGGTGATAGACCTGTCAGCCTTGAGTTCACCATTGGTAAACATAACAGGATTTACATTCAGCATCAAACATGGCAATTATAGGCTCAAAATAGGGTCTGAAACTCTGAAAGTCTAAAAGTTTCTTTTTTTTTTTTTTTTTTTATGGTCGTGGTGGAGTTAATGATTTAATGATTAATATTCATAGTCAGCCTTTATGAGGATAAACTAAATATTGAATATTTTATTTTCAGCCTATTTTTGTGAAGTTTGTCATTTTTTTCCAACCCTGTTTCCAAGTGTTGTATATGTCTAAATGTACAGCATTGATGTTTTTTAACTAAATTTAAAAAATATAGAATGGATCAATAAAAGAGAGGCATATTTATCCAACTAAGCTGTCACTCAGTAGAGACCAAGTATTGGTTTAATCTCTCATAAAATAAAATAAAATATAATTTTTTAATTGTTCATGGCCATTTTTTTCCACAAAACATATTTGGTAACAGGGCTGAAACGTTGAATACATTTAACACTCAATTTGTCAAGCTTTTTTAGAGTGTCACAATTGTTAGAAATGTTCAGTTCTTTGTAACAGAAAAACATTGTGGTAACAAGGTTGCACACAATTTGTGGAGCACAGATCATTTTTGTAGTTAAAATTACTTAAACGTTTTACTGTACATACTAAATGTCTTTGAACAGATAATGTCAATATTATGAAATTGATATATGATTTTAGGAGTGGGGGTGTGAAAATATTTAAGATTTTTATGAAGGCATAATACATATCATTTTTATTAAACACCCGAAGAACTAACATTAATATGATTATACAAATAATATGACCCCCTTTAAATGTGTACTTGTTTATTCAGGTAACTTTGGGAACTTAATTGATGGCACTGCACCGCCTCCTTCAAAGAAAAAGCTTGAAGATGTGTCAGTGACCACTCCTCTGTTGGACACTGCAGCAACAATGCCGTGCAAATCTACTACAACACCAGAAAGACCTCTTTTTGGAGATGCACAGAGGTGCTTACAACACTAGTTTATATTTTCATTAAATAATGGAAAATACCTTAGTCATGACTTGGACCCATTATCTTGTTTGTGCAGGCACTACATGCACTTTCCCATTGGAGCGCAGAAGCCCTGTGTGTATATTTACAGCAGCTGGGAGGATCGAGCGTACCGACTCCATCACGCCAACATGCTGGACACAATTGCACTGATGTTTGTATGTGACGTGAACCCAGTAGTGTTTTATTACATAACCATGTAATCAGCTAGTAGTTCATGTGATTCTTTTCATTTAATGTTTATCAGGAGGATGGAGTCACTAAGGTGGCAGAATTGGATAAAATGTTGTCTCCAGAAGCCGGGACTCTCATGCATCATGTTCTTCGGGAATTTAGAAGAGATGCCAGGTACAGTAAGTCTACTGACCATAGCGAGTTAATGGAGATATTCAGTGATACCAGAACAAAAGCTCTTTACCATTAATAGGGTCATAACATCGGTTTTTTTTTTCAATGTTAGTAAAGTTTCATGTTCAAATACATTACAAATGTGACAGGGTGAAACATATTTCTGAACACCCAAAGGTGTCACTGTTGTGTTAGTTTTCACTTTTGTGTCACGGTTCTGCATTCTGAAAAATAACTAAAATATAATAAAATACCTAACTACATAATACTACTATTGTTAGAAATTGTAACAAAATTAAAATAGAAATATAAACTTTTGAACTGCGGGTTTCGTCTGGTCAGAGGAGAACTGGCCCCCCGACTGAGCCTGGTTTCTCCCAAGGTTTTTTTTTTCTCCATTCTGTCTCAGAGGGAGTTTTGGTTCCTTGCCGCTGTCGCCTCTGGCTTGCTCAGTTGGGCAACTTAATTTACACTTAATTTCTAGCGATTATCGCTGATTTGATTGCACAGATACTATTTAAACTAAACTGAGCTAGACAATGACATCTCTGAATTCAATAATGAAATGCCTTTAACTGAAAATTGAAAATTGAGTGTTTAATCTTATCATTACACATTACTGACACTCTATCCTCCAATTTGATACTGTTAAGTGCTTTGACACAATCTGTATTGTAAAAGCGCTATATAAATAAAGGTGACTTGACTTGACTTGAAAGTGTTTTTATAGCAAAACCAGGTGTTTTATTTCTCAGGATTAAAGAAAATGTATTATTCATGAACTGTATAAAAGGTCTGTTCACCCAAAAATGAAAATTCTGTCATTATTTACTCACCTTTATGTTGTTTCAACTTTCTTTTGTCCGTGGTCCATTTAAAAAAATATATATTTTTAGTCCATACAATAAAAGTCTTTAGGGTCCAATGTCCCCATTGACTTTCATTGTATGGACAAAAACAATTGGGACATTCTTCTTTTGTGTTCCACAGATGAAAGGGACAGTTATGGAAGAACATGAGAACATAATGATAGAATTTTAATTTGTGGGTGACCTATCCCTTTAATGTGCTCTCTTTAATGAAATTCTAAAACTGTGTCCTAATCATGTTTTTGCTGGATGTAATGGTGTGTTTACTGCAGTGAGTTTATTGCTTTTGCTGAAAAGAAGGTGAAGGGAAGCAACTTGACCTTACTGGACAAAAAGAGGCTTACTCTGTGCAAACAGGAGCTGGTGGGTCTCTTCTGTGCACGGTCTCATTTTTTAAAGACCTCTATCCGTATAACTTCAGACTTAACCCTCTGTCTTTTACTCTTCTTGTATGACTGTGAATTATTGCTCATTGCTGCTTTTCCTCCACAGTCTAGTCCAACTCATTCTTTTCACAACCAAAATATAAAATTTGTAAAGAAATGAATTTGTAGGTTCAATTTAAAGAAGTGTTTAGGATCACGAGAAAGTAAATTCTCTGAAGTGTATTTGAACTTTTGACTTGGTTTTCTTTGCTGCAATTCAGGAGAGTATGACAGAAGTAGCAGGAGGACTCCTTGAGCCCAAGAGGAGATCTTTGACTGTAAAAGAGATGATGCTGGAAGCCCAGAAAATTAAAAAGAAACTGAGATTCCTCGTGGAAGAGGTTGTTATTTTGTGTCATTGTTATATGCACATCCTTGAACTCTTATACGTATAATGTAAGTCTCTATCATTACTAATATTTATCTTCATCTCATGCCTTTCTCAGCCTCAACACACTTTACCAGATGTGTTTGTGTGTCTGGTCAGTAATAACAAGCGTCTGGCATTTGCCAGAATCCCTGCTCGTCATCTGCTCTTCTCACAAAGCCCAGAGCAGAGAGGCCGAGACTGTGGGAAGATCAAGACCCTGTTCCTTAAGGTCTGAACTCTGAAATCAAATAGAAAACTGACAAATGCTACATACCTTTTGTCAGCACTTCTCCTGTAACCTTTAAAAGGAAACGTGTCTTTCAGCCTCCAGGCAAGCGTGGACCAGGGTGGACAGTCCAGGCTAAACTTGATGTGTATTTATGGCTGGGAACTAGCAGAGATTCATCCCACATTTTGGACAATCTCCCATCAGGCTTTAAACTGGAAGGCATCTCATCTGAGGACAGGACTGGCCCTCCTCCTGATTATTTACTTTACACAGGCAAGACTGCTCAGCCCTCTGTGTTGTGGTTTTTTTTTTTGCATGATTTGCATGTTGTTTTGCTGTTTGACCCTGTTTGTTGGTGGTTTGCAGAGCAGCACTTGTTCCAGCTGAGGGCTCATATGTACCAGGCTCGTGGTCTCATTGCAGCAGACAACACTGGCCTCTCGGACCCTTTTGCATGGGTGTCTTTTCTGTCCAATAGCCAAAGCACTGGTGTAAGCATGAGTTTCTGTGATGATATTCTAGACAAAAAAATCCAATGGATTATGCTGCTAACTGCCCTAGTGTATTCTGTATTTGAATATTCTTTCACTAGTTGAGTTTAAATTAGACTTAAATTTTTAAAAGTACAGATCCAGAAGTGCAAATACTGCAGTAATATGTCTACACACATATATATATATATATACTGTATATATAATATAATATAATATGTGACCCTGGACAACAAAACCAGTCTTAAGTGTCAATTTTTCGAAATTGAGATTTATACATCATCTAAAAGCTGATAAATAAGCTTTTCATTGATGTATGGTTTGTTAGGATCGGACAAAATTTGGCCGAGATACAACTATTTGAAAATCTGGAATCTGAGGGTGCAAAAAAATCTAAATATTGAGAAAATCGCCTTTAAAGTTATCCAAATGAAGTTCTTAGCAATGCATATTAATAATCAAAAATTAGGTTTTGATACATTTACAGTAAGAAATGTACAAAAAATCTTCATGGAACATGATCTATACTTAATATCCTAATGATTTTTGGCATAAAAGAAAAATGGATAATTTTGATCCATACAATGTATTTTTGGCTATTGCTACAAATATACCCCAGCGACTTAAGACTGGTTTTGTGGTCCAGGGTCACATACTGTATATAATGGTATTATTATATCCAGGTTTTGAAGTATAGTTCAGTGAATCAGTTGTCAAATTACATTTTAGAAAATGTATGGAAAAGTATTTTACATATACATGGTTTTGTATAATTAGCCACAAATGATATAATTACCACAAAGCAAATGATCTTATTATGTGAAAAGGTAATTGATATTTGTTCACATTGTAATTTTTTTTAGATCATCAAGCAAACATTGACTCCCACATGGAACCAGCTGATCCTGATAAATAATGTGTGTCTATGTGGAGGGCTTTATGAAATAGTCCAGGAGCCACCGCTTGTTGTGATTGAAGTGTATGATGATGATGCAGTGGTGAGGAAAATACATTCACTTATGCAGTATGCAGACTAGCTCTTGTCCTAGTGTGGATTACATGCAGCTGAAAAAGAAAGTTGGTAACACTTCAGAATACTGTTCCGTCGTTAATGAATAACTACACAAAAACAACTGACTAATGCACTATTAACATTGCAGTAACTACTATTAAGTAACAAGAAACTCTGATTTATGATTTATTAAGTAATAGCGCTCAGTTGAAACTGGTAGTTCACTATTAGCTAACCAATAACTACAATTTTTTCATATATCCTGAGAACTCCTAAGAACTACTGTATACAGGTTCATAATTAATGTGAATTATGCATAATGTATAATTAATTCTAAAATGAAGATCATGGTAACCCACTAGTAATGACTCAAGTATTACCAAATCCTTCTAAATGAACTACTAATTACTTGGATCAGTATTCTAAAGTGAAAATCAGCATAACTTCCTAATATTGACTGACGTCATTGTGAGCTTTTGAGATATATGTAAGGTTCTGGATAGTAATGACTGAAGTGTTACTACATCCTTCTGTAGAAATTACTAATTATTTGGATCAGTATTCTAAAGTGAAGATCACGGTAACCCACTAGTAATGATTTAAGTGTTACCAAATCTAGCTAAATGAATTACTAACCAGAACCTTACAAAAACCTTAAAAGTTTAAAATGATTTCAGTCATTACTAGAGCGTTATCACGATCTTTACTTTAGAATACTGATCCAAATAATTAGTAATTTGGTAATACTTGAGTCATTACTAGTGGGTTGCCATGACCTTTACTCTAGAATGAATTATGCATTATGTATTATTCATATTAATTATCAACCTGTATACAGTAGTTCTTAGTAGTTCTTGGGGAGGTATGGAAAAAATAATAGTTACTGATTAGCTAATAGTGAACTACCATATTCGACTAAGCACTATTACTTACTAATTCATTAATCAGAGTTGCTTGTTAGTTACTAGTAGTTACTAGAGCGCTAATATTGCATTACTCATATGTTCTTGTTTAGTTATTCATTAATGATGGAACAGTATTCTAAAATGTTACCAGAATGTTGTATTGTTTCTCTTCATCTTTGCAATATCTGTCTTAAATATTTTGAGCTGAAGCGATGGTTTGCTTTCTCCAGGGTATAGAGTACCTGGGGTCGACAGTGGCTGTTCCTGTAGTCAGGCTGTCAGATGAGCGATACTCTCCTCCTCAGCTGCAGTACAGCCCTCTGTTCTGTGGCAGCCTGTCTGGAGGAGACATACTGGGAGCCTTTGAACTCATTCAGGTCCAGCCTTACAAACACAACACATGACAGTAATGTGCATTTACAGTACAGATGTGCATGGTTGAATCTGCTGTTTATTAATATTAATATTATGTCTATGTCTATGTATACCTAACCTGCTATAAATAATAATTAGTTATTTTTATGTTCTACTAACATTTATAATATAATTGTCTTTATAGTATAATTGTCTTGTCCCATGATCCTGTAGATCTCAAAGTCAGGAGAACACACACTTCCTGATTTAGATGAGCCGGATGGAGGGGTTATCCCAGTACCCTCATACATTCGACCTGTGCTCTGCAAGTACAGAATTGAGGTGAACAATCTGTGACTTATGGTCTATATATTAAATGCAAAAACCACTTCATTACCATTCTTATGAAGGCACATTGCATTGCTCTCTAGTTTAGCTGACAGTTGTAAAAATCTGCATAGCGTGAGGAAGATTTTGAGATTAGTGTGTTTGCAGCCATTTCATTTCATACATTGACAGTAAAGACTATATTTGTGTTCTCTTTTAGATTCATTCTTGAAAATCATTTATATTTATTTATTTACTGTTTAAAACTGTATATGGATTTTTTTTAAACATACATATATACATACAGTGCCGTTCAAAAGTTTGGCATCAGTAAGATTTTGAATGCTTATCAAGGCTGTATTTATTTGATCAAGTATATAGAAGAGAACTGGAATTTTGTGACCTGTGATACTTTTTTTCGGGATTCTTTGATAAATAAAAGTTAAAAAGAACAGCATTTATTCAAGATTTTGTGTTACAATATACACTACTATTCAAAAGTTTGGGGTCAGTACATTTTTTCTTTCTTTTTTTTTAAAGAAATTAATACTTTTATTCAGAAAGGATGTGTTAAATGGATAAAAAGTGATAGTAAAGATTTCTATTTTGAATGAATGCTTTTTAACTTTTTATTCATCAAACAAATCAAACAAAAAAGGATCACAGGTTCCAAAAAAATAATGATGATAATAAATCAGCATATTAGAATGATTTCTGAAGGATCAAGTGACACTGAAGACTGGAGTAATGGCTGATGAATATTCAGCACTGCATCGCAGAAATAAGTTATATTTTAAAGTATATTAAATAAATAGAAAAGCAATATTACAAATTGCGGTAATATTTCACTATATTACTGGGGGGGGTTTTTCTGTATTTTTGATCAAATAAATACAGCCTTAATGTGCATTAAAAACATTAAAGATCTTACTGATCCCAAACTTTTGAACAGCAGTGTACATGCATACAATATAGATTTAAATGACTGAGGTTCAACTGCATCATTGCATTCTATAAACCTATTCAGGGCAATTCCTATAAATGCAACACATTTTTGCTTTTGAATTTTGGCATTTGAATTTGCTTTCTGCTAGATGTATTTACATCTTTCATGTGTCATCTTGTTCTGAAACCTTTGCTACTCAGAGCTTTTTCGTTTGATGTCAAACCACCATATCTCTAATCAAAGATCTTTTCCCAAAAGTGTTGTGAATTCCTCTATCTCTCAAATGCCATTCATTATCTGATCATTGTTTACACATATAGACAAAACTGCATGGTAGCAGTTGGAAATAGTCTTGTGGTCTACAGTGTGTATACCAGGTCTCACTATTATTAGGTGTTACTACATTTGTGCTCAAAAATGTGTAATGTTTAATGAAGTGTTATGTCTATTACAGAATTGTAATATGGATCTACCATTTTGACTCTTTTTAAATAAATGTAGATTTTTTCAGTGTACACTGTTAGTGTTTTGTCTGTACTATGAGTACAAGTATTTTTGAGTTTGTTGTTTTTGTGCACTGCAGGTTTTGTTCTGGGGCCTCAGAGAACTAAAGAAGGTTCAGCTTTTATCTGTTGATCGGCCCCAAGTTTTTATCAAGTGTGCAGGAGGAGGCGTCAACTCTTCAGTGATACAGAGTTACAAGAAAAACCCGAACTTCACAATTCTTGTGGATGCCTTTGATGTGGTAAGTCGACTGCTGCAATAACAGAGTGTAGGGTGTCGTGTACATACGTGTATATATGCTCTGTTCGTGTGATTCACTTAGCGTTCAGCTGATCTCAGCATGTCTGTGGCCGCTGTTATCTGTCTGTAGGAGTTGCCTGAAGACGAATACCTCCTCCCCCCTCTCACTATCACTGTGGTGGACTGGAGGGCCTTTGGGCGGAGCACACTTGTGGGTAGTCATATGATCAACAACCTGGCCTTATTCAAACACATCCCCTTGCCCATCCAACAGCCCCAACCAGAACCCAGAAATATAGCAGGTAACGCCGTCATAGTCCCAGTAACAAAATTTACAACACTGTCACATTTTTTCAACGAAAAATCGAACTCTAACCTATTCCTCTAGCATGAGCAGTGCTGGGGACTAACTAGTTACATGTAACTAAGTTATGTAATTTAATTACAAAATAAATGTAATTGTAATCAGTTACAGCTACTTAGAAAAAACAAAAAAAAAGTATAAATAAATTACAGTTACTTATGAAAATGTTAATGATTACAAAGGGGGTTACATCTGAATTTTTTCACACACACCCACATACAGATTTCATTGATTTCTTTCATAAATCGCAGTGACTGCTCTTAAAATATGAGATATAAATGTTTTAGGAGTTTAGGACACTTAATAGCTTATTCAGTAACTGTTTTATTTCCTATTTGGGTTTATGTATATGCTTTATTTTTTAAGATTAACTGTTTTTTTCCCCCAAGCCATTGTTAAATCCAAGATTTGATTTAAAAAACAGTACCAACTATTTATTATCAAATGTAATCAGTTACCTTTAATAAAGTAATTGAAATAGTTACACTACTTATTACATTGTGGATAGGGTAACAAAGAAACCTTCCCAAGACTGAGCATGAAATAATTAAAGTCTTAGGAAAATATTATGGGCCCAGCCCTCAATTATATATAACCCCAGATGGCCTCGGGCAGGGATGCTTAATCTTGCATCTGCAAAATTTAGTTCAAACCCTGCTCAAACACATCTATCAGTTTGTTCTAAATCCCTAAACCTACTGAGCAATTAATAAAAATGATTGTCTACTCTAAATCTAATTAAAAGTGTGGTTTGTTCTTGGCCTGTAGTGGCCCAGCTGTCTCTGCAGCAGAGTGTTGTGCCGCCGCCCAATGAGGAGATCGCCATTGACATAGAGCAGGAGGAAATAATCACCCCTGGCCCTAAAACTGAGCCAGACTTCCAAGACAAGAAGGTTTGTTTTTTTGAATTGAATAAACTAAAAAATTTGAGAAAACATCATAGTAACAGCAGTATTACCAAATATGTATTTAAAACAGTGAATTTAATCTATGTCTCTGATTCCTGAAAGCACATGTGTGCAAGTAGAAGCATATAAGTACATGCACACATTACCAACCTACTATGCCTATAAAACTCTTCATCAATGCCAGGTGTCGAAGAAGAGCAAACGAAGGTCTACGAAAAGGAAGAAACGCACCACAGCTGATGAGTCTGCTGATAATGTCATTGATTGGTGGTCGAAATACTATGCATCAATGGAGAAAATCCAAGTGGTAAGCT
Organism: Onychostoma macrolepis; assembly: GCF_012432095.1. Classification (NCBI taxonomy): domain Eukaryota; kingdom Metazoa; phylum Chordata; class Actinopteri; order Cypriniformes; family Cyprinidae; genus Onychostoma; species Onychostoma macrolepis. Next base: position 33,693,772 of record NC_081163.1, read on the forward strand.
TCCAAACTAGTTTGTTAGCAGGAGTTGATCCTATTCGTCTTGGGGTTTTTTTCCCTAACTTGTTGTTTTGTACCACAACTTCTTTCTTATGCAAAGCAAAAAGAAAATCCATTTCCGCTGCTCTTTGAAAACAGTAAGTGATATCTGAGTTTATTCCAGAATCAGTCTTGTCCTTTAGATCATGCAGACAAATCATGCTCCAGCTTTAGTCAAACATGATCACGTTATGATGTATTTCAGTAACTCCTCTGGAGAACATTATTTCCGAAGGATTGATCAGTCTGGGTAAGAATGACTGGGAGCCTGTCCATTGCATGGCCCTCTTTCTTTGTTGCGGTCAACAGGATTGCAGAATGTTTTGTTCACTATGCAAACTCTGTGCATTTGAATGGAATTAAATTGTCTATATATTCATTTAAAATTTTAATTAAAGTAAATGGTGCTTACACAAGAGATCATACAACATTTTGCAATCCGAGTGAACCCAGATCTGCACCTCTATTTCTGAGTTTTGTGCACATACACTACTTTTCAAAAGTTTAGGGTCTGTAAGATTTTTTGATGTTTTTGAAAGTTTCTTATGCTCACCAAAGCTGCATTTGTTTGATCAGCAATACAGTTAAACCATAATCATGTTAAATATAATTATAATTTACAACATTGGTTACTTTTAATGTAATTTAAAATGTATTTTAAAGCTGAATTTTCAGCAGCCATTACTCCTGTCTTCAGTCACATAATCCTTTTAATATGCTGACTTGGTGCCTAAGAAACATTTATCAAAGTATGTTTATCAAAAGTATAGAGAAATATATTTATCAAATAAATTAAGCATTTGTTTCCCGATTCTAATTAAATTGTGGCCTCGAATAAAGAATGTTCCCAGGGCTTATTGATTGATTTTTTTTTTTTTTTTTTTTTGCATATCATGTGTTGGCTCTGTACAAAAGAAGAGCATTTGACATTATAAATGTCTCTACTGTCAATTTAATGTGTCCTTGCTAAATACAAGTGTTAATTTCTTTCAAAAACAAATCTTACTGACCCCGGATATTTGAGCATTTGGGATATAATCGTTTACTACCGGTAATTTGCAGTGTATAAATGCATTAACTGTGTTGTGTCTGGTGAGGGTTAGCATGCCAAAAAACTAAAACAAGTGGTTTCATGTTAATGGCAGTATGTTGGGAAGTTGTCAGCTGGTTATTTTGTGTTGGCTGTGTAATACACTAAAACTGCTGGTGGAAGTGATAAAAGCATATTTATGTGATTCTTTAATTAAATAAATCTCTTAAAAACAGTTTACCATTAAAAGCCATTTAGACTGTGCAAGTTATTTTGATAAGATGTTTTTTTTTTTTCTTTAGCTTCAAAAACGGACAAGAAAAAGGAGGTGATTTACAAGAGTGTGATAGAACAGCCCAGGCTTGCAACACTACAGGTAAAATGTGTCATTACAATGCTTAGTTTACCTGCAAATATTTTCTATACATTAATTGAAGATTTATCCATTAAATGGATGTGCAGTCTCACTTGTCAATCACTCTAGGTGTATGACAAAGAGCTGGAGGCTGAGTTTGGGCCTTTTGACGACTGGGTTAAAACCTTCGAACTCTATCGAGGAAAGGCCAATGAGGAAGAAAGTTCTGCTGATGACAGATTTGTTGGGAAGTTTAAGGTAAGTTGGTTTCGCTTGACGTACCATTACATACAAGGAGGCTTTTTAAGACCCAGGTCACAGAATTCCCATCACTGTTTGTGCCATCAGGGCAGGTTTTGTCTGTACAAGCTGCCTGAAACGGATGATGAAGAGGAGGATGGATATTTGGATTCTGGGCAGTATAAAATAAACCAGGGTATTCCTCCAAACACCGCAGTGGACGTCCTTATCCGTGTGTACATAGTTGCAGTAAGTGCCTTTCGTATTTTTGGAATATTGATGGAATACATCAGACTGGAACAGGATCCAGTCAAGTCTCTCTCTTGTGCATTTTAGGCCTTCAACCTGCACCCTGCGGACCCAGATGGCAAAGCAGACCCTTACATAGTCCTGAAACTTGGGAAAACTGAGATCAAAGACAGAGACAATTACATCCCAAAGCAGCTCAACCCAGTGTTTGGAAGGTAAAAAAGCACAATGATTGAAAAATTCACTTTGAATTACTAAATCCATGTTTCTTTGAGGTCCATTCTCTCTTCATCTTCCTCTGCTGTTCAGATCCTTTGAATTTCAAGCCACTTTCCCCAAGGAGTCGCTGCTAACTATTCTCATCTATGACTATGACACTATCGGTGGTGATGATTTGATTGGAGAAACACAGATTGATTTGGAGAACCGTTTTTACAGCAGGCATCGGGCTACATGCGGCCTGCCTGCTGAATATGCCATGTGAGTATTTACTGTATATCATAAGATTTTCATCTTCTCAAGTTAGTTTCATGCCCACCTTTGATGCATCAACTGATGATGTTATGCGACCTAGTGAGGGTTATAATGCATGGAGGGACTGCATCAAGCCAACAGAACTGTTGATTAAGCTTTGCAAAGAAAACAGACTGGACAACCCTCGCTTTTCTCCAGGACGTATTACCATTGGTAGCAAAGTTTTTACGGGGAAAACTGTATTTGCTGATGAAGGTAGGTCATTCTTTTGGCGTACATCATGACATTGTAAATTAATAATTAGAGGAGCAATGTACCACAAGCTGCTGTTTCACAGATCAGATGGTGGAGTCGTACGAGCACCTAGCTCTAAAGGTGCTGCACAGGTGGCCTGAGATGCCCAATAGGAGTTGTAAACTTGTGCCAGAGCATATTGAAACTCGCGCACTCTACCTCAAGGACAAACCAGGAATTGACCAGGTAATGTGTGTTGTTTAGATATTTATGTTACTTTGTTACTGCATTGCATATAGAGAATGGGTAGTGGAGTGAATGTAATTTTAATAAATGTGCATTTGCATGTTTCTCAGGGTCATCTGCAGATGTGGGTGGACATTTTTCCAATGGATATGCCTCATCCTGGCCCTCCTGTGGACATTTCCCCTCGCAAACCCAAAGGGTAAGGTGAAGATTCACAAAACCATCTTATAAGGTTGTTCTGTAAATTTAATACTTGTTTGCAGCATCTTATGTTATGTTTTTTTATAAAGGTATGAGCTGAGGATCATTATCTGGAACACTGAAGATGTAATACTGGAGGACACCAACTTCATAACAGGACAGCAGTCAAGTGACATTTACGTCAAAGGGTAAGTGGATCACTGTAAACATAGACAATCTTTAATTATTTATTATAATTTTAATTATGTAATTATTTAGGAAAAAGTCTCCCAATATGTACTACTAAGATTTTTTATTTATTTATTTTTTCAAGAAATTAATACTTTTATTCAGCAAGAATGCATTGAACTGATCAAAGATTTTCCACAAAAATATTAAAGGGATAGTTCACCCAAAAATGAAAATTCTGTCATTAATTACTCACCCTCATGTCGTTCCAAACCTGTTAGATCTTCATTCATCTTTGGAACACAAATTAAGATATTTTTGATGAAATTCGAGAGCTTCCTGACACTTTTTGTTCTCGGATTTCGTCAAAAATATTTTAATTTGTGTTCCAAAGATGAACAAAGGTCTTACGAGTTTGGAACAACATGAGGGTAATTACTAGGGCTGCCCCCTAATAGTCGACTAATCATTAGTCAACCAGAAGAGGCTTGGTCGACCAAAATTTTATTAGTCGCAGAAAAAAAAATTAAATTAATTAATTAAAAAGTCCACAGGCGAAGTCACGCAGATCGTTAACGGTTGGTCTTTGTGTACATCAGTACATTGTGTACATCAGTACATCGGGCAGGACATCCAAACGCTCGCATATCATTCATCCACCACAAATATGGCTTATCCTCTGAAATATGTAAGTATTAGCAACTTTACATGGCCGCTCAATCTAATGTTAACCTAGAGAAATGTCCGCTATTCAAGTGTCTGTGCGGAAGCTGAACAGTAGCTCACCACAGGACAGATGGAGGCTTGCTCTTAAAATACTCCCTCATTTTTGGTCATACAGATAAGAGTAATACATCTTTCAAATCTGTAAAGACTCTTCGTTTATTTCTGTGCGCTCACAATAACAACAAAACACGCTTTTGTAAAATAATGAAAACAAACAGGATGCGCTTTCTGCCGTCTCGGCCTCTGTGAACTTGAGCGCGAAACTCCGTGTATATCAGGGGTGCCCAAACTCGGTCCTGGAGGGCCAGCGTCCTGCAGAGTTTAGCTCCAACTTAGCTCTAGTATGCCTAGTAAGAGCTTCATTAGCTGGTTCAGGTGTGTTTGATTAGGGTTGGAGCTAAACTCTGCAGGACACCAGCCCTCCAGAACCGAGTTTGGGCACCCTGGTGTATATCTTTGCCTTACAGACATTAAAAACATATCTATAGAGAGCGAAATGCCTACTTTCAAATGAACCAATTCAAATAGAAAACAAATATTCTCAGATTATGTATGAAACCTGCATACAGGCGCATCACTACTGCGGAGATGATGAGTCAGTGTCACCGACTTCATCTCTTAAACCGAGAACAAAGAAAGCACTTGTTTATCAGTGAATTATTAAAACGTTAATGCAGACTCCTTACTGTTTTTCCCTGACACATTCATAATTATAGCTTCTGCTGGTGTTGTGGCAAGCTTGCATTCAAATAAAAAAAAAAAACCCAAAACAAACAGAAAACAGTTATTTTAAATTGTAATGACGTTTCACAATATTACTGTTTAGTCTATTTTTGACCAAATAAATGCAGTCTTGGTGAACATAAGAGATTCTTTCAAAAACATTAAAAAATCTTACCGACCCCAAACTTTTGAATTGTGGTACAGACATTGCAAAAGGAGAAGTTTTCTGAAAATGAATGCTGTTTAATATTCTTAACAGAGAACATCAGAGTTAACTGTAAATTCTGGTAAATTTCATGCTTTTTTTTTTTTTCAGGTGGTTAAAGGGGCTTGAAGATGACAGCCAGGAAACTGATGTCCATTACAATTCTCTGACTGGAGAGGGTAACTTTAACTGGCGCTTTGTGTTCCCCTTTAACTACCTGCCGGCTGAGAAAGTGCTGGTGGTACAAAAGCGAGAAAGCATCCTCTCTCTGGACAAAACTGAACAGAAGATCCCTGCAGTCCTTGTTATGCAGGTGTGGGACTTTGAGAGGCTTTCTTCTGATGACTTCCTGGGTAAGAATCTCTTTTGCTTAACATGCTTACATTTACACCTGTTTTATATGCATCACGTCCTCCCTAGAACTGCTCTGTTGTCGCTCCTGATGGGATTTGTGATATATATACTTGTGCTGTATAGAGCTCACAGTCCCTCAGTAGCAGAAAAATACAATTATTCCTAAGAAACTCAGCTCAAAATATTTGATATTTATACGTTATTCATGAAGGTCATTTTTATGTCCATAGGCTCAGTGGAGTTGGACCTGCATGGGTTTCCACGTGGAGCTAAATCAGCTAAAGTTTGTAAGATGGAAATGCTGACAGAAAGCACGGAGAACATCTCTATCTTCCAGCAGAAACGCTCCAAAGGCTGGTGGCCCTTCATTAAAGCTGGAGAACTCACAGTGTGTGAATTGAATTATTTCACGGAAAGAAAAATTGTGAATTAATCACTCAATAACAATCAAAACCTAACCTTTGACTAATTTATTCTAAATGTAATTGTTATCCATTTTCATTTGTTCTATACAAAACAATAGCAGGTATGGTATTGTTCAAGACTGTATTTACATAAACCTGACCTAACAGAAGTAGTATTTAAACTGTTTTCTTTCTGTAGGGGAAGGTAGAAGCAGAGTTTCATCTAGTAACAACTGAAGAGGCAGAGAAAAATCCAGTGGGACGTGCACGCAAGGAGCCAGAGCCTCTAGAGAAACCAAAGTAACGAGACTAATACACTTTTTTCATATTATTACGAGAACTGTCAATTAAACTAAAAACATATAGGCCAATATAAAAAAAACTGAATTGAATTACAGCACATGATATGCGTTTAAGGTAGTTCTACCGTATGTACTATATACTGTTTGTGAATTATTTCTAATATCAAACTTGAACTTTTCTCTAGTCGGCCAGACACTTCCTTCTCCTGGTTTATGAATCCTTTCAAGTGCTTCTTTCACCTGATCTGGGGGAACTACAAGAAATACATCATTGCCGGACTGGTGCTGCTGATTGTGACCTTGTTCTTGGTTCTTATCTTCTACACCCTACCAGGGGCGATCAGTAGTAAGATAGTCAATGGGTAACTGGACACAAATGAGCAGCACGTGTTTAACTTGTTATTGTTGTTGCTTTAATGACGCACATATTTAAATGCTTGCTCTGCAGGTAGACCTTTTTTGATTTTAGGAACAATCTTTTATTTAATGTGCACCAACAAATGTAATACTTACACACAACATTACATGTTTATTCATCTTTAAACAGCATAAAACACTGAACATAGCACATGAAAACTGTAGAAAACAAATGTTTATTAAATCACATCCCACCTACTGTAAACAGTTGGACTTTGTTCTACTGTAGAGCTTTGAAACTATATAAATTATTATGAAGTGACTTTCAAAACGATTGCAATAACTCATAAATGATCATTTGTGTAAATATAGTGACATAAAACAAGCGACCACAACCCCAATGAGTACATGAGTAATGTAAATTTGTGATTGTTGCAAAGGGTTAAAATAACATTCATTCGTAGTCTTTGTGAAACATATTGTGTATTGCCTTATATTGATACCAGAATTGATCTAAAAATTATAAAGTGTTTTATTCTCAGCTTATTGAAATTTCATGTCATTTCTCAGAATACTAATTAAACTGAATTTAACGGTAGCACTGGTAGTACTTTATGAAGTAAGAAATGTAGCTTTATGAAGTCTGAAATGTTAATGTAGTATCTCAGTTATTGAGTGTGCCTTTTGATCCTTAAAGCTTCCAACTCCTGAATTATGGAAGAAGTGCACTTTTTTTTTTTCAAAGTCACTGTGGTTTAAAAACAAAAAACAAAACTAATATCTGTAAGTGAATCACAATACCGTATGTGCACTTTTTTTTTCGAAGTCACTGTGGTTTAAAAACAAAAAAAGTGTGAATCAATACCCAAAACTGATACGGCTCTTGGTTTACAGTTTTCCCCAACTCTACTCATGAGAATTTTATCAGAAAAATATTCCATACCTTTTCATACCAAAACATACCATTACATCAGCCACCAAAACAGAGACTAATTTCCAGAAACTATAAACAGTATTCACCGCTTTTTCTGTTAAACCACATTTGTCTACTCAAAATCGAACACACATTTCAGCTTATACAGCAATTTTACAATGTGTACTCATTCAGAAAGCACTGGCATACAAACGAATGTCAGTTCGGTTATTGCCAACAGTGCTGTTTGCTAGAAAAATTTAGACTACAAAAATGAACACGAAGGTATATTTTAATGAATGAACCAAGTTAGTATTTCAAACCACCCTGAACACTGCAGTCAAACATAGAGATGAAAAACATTTCAAGCACGTGAGCCAGCATAACCAGCGCAGTCATGCTAACACTGTTTTCTAGGACAAATATCAGTTTCCGCTGTGTGCAGAGCAGTTTCTTCACCGATGACCACAATATCGTTGAATAATATTTTTGTACCTTTTAGTTTACATGTTATTCAGCTCAGTTGACTTTAGAATGCATTTTATAGTGCTATTTCAGTTGTTTAATGTTACTAAATAACCAAACAGTTTAATTTTACTCCATTTGGATTCAGTTTGCAAAGGTAAAAGTAGCGCTGGGCGATACACAAATAATAAAATTAGTTTCTTTTGACCGATTCTCAATTTTTGCCATTTTTAACTAGTCAACATGGAAATGCAACTACAACATGATTCAAGTAAACCTTTTCTTTATTAACCCTCTAGTTAAAGAAAATTCTATTCAAAATGCACCACACATGTGAAGTTGTCAACATGATGTAAATGTTAAACAAATCGTCTTTTTAAATATCTGTGCAGAAAAGATGCATGATCTACAACTATATCTTGTACAAACTTGTCTTATACATATATATTCAGAAATAAAATTCTTTTTTAAAAATGCTTAAATTCTTGAAAGTCAAGGTTATTCAAAAAATGACTGAAGGTATAACACCAGTAGATTATTATTAACTATAAATGTTCTGTAAAAACAATGAACAGCAGCTTTCAGCCTGTCACTGTGATGCAAACATGAAATATCAGACAAAGTTGTAGTTCTTCACAGGTTTTTAATTCGATTGCGCTGCTTTTGCATGTTTTTTTTTTTTTTTTGTTCTAATGTTTGGTATTTCTATTCAAAATCGAGATTTATATAAAAAAATTTTTAAAAACGATGACAAAACTTTAAATTCGAATTAATCGATAAATTCGGAAAAATTTCCCAGCCCTAGGTAAAAGTAAACATTAATGTGTTTTTGAGTAGCACAATTTTTGTTGTATACAAGGTTTGCACAGATCAGTGTAAGTTTATAGTAAAAGTGCCTCACTTCGAAAAATATCACTTTGTTAACCATTAAGATGACAACAGCCTAGCGTGAGTTTCCAGCAGTAAGTAAACGCTGCATCATTGATAAGTTGATCTCGTTGCAGTGGTTCTATGCTGTGATATTGCTGAGGGTCCAGACGGCATCAGACCCTCATTCATGCCGCGTGTCGAAGCTGATTGAGTAGGACCGGGCCCCAGCTGCAGCAGCAGGTTATATGTGCCAGTCTCTGACAGTCCCCTTCTCATTCCAAGCCCACCCCGCTGCGCCATCGCTCCGCCTCGCCTGCGGGTGGAGATCAGGCCGCCGCGCTGGGCAGGTGAAGTCTGCACAGGAGCGCCGCTAAACTGCGCAGCCTGCGAGGCCATCAGACAGGCTTGTAATTTGCGTTTGGCACGCCAGCGGGCCACTCGAAGACGAGTCTTTTCCCTTCGTTCCCTTACCAAGTCTGCAAGAAGAGCCTGCGGTAGAGTCTGCTCCAGCTCACGCCGTCGGTTTGTACTACGACCTCGGTTCGTGTTGCGGCCTCTCAGAGTCCGGCTGCGTTTGTATTCTTCATACAGGTTCAGGTCCTTACGTCTCGGACGCACCTGCTTTTGGACCCCTGCCACTGACAGCTGAGAGTCGTCATCTAAATGCGGCCAGGGAAGAGAGAGATTACATATATTAATAAAAGTATTTAATATTTTAACCAAATATTGAGCCATTTCACAGAAGTAGAAAGTAATGGTTTAAAACACCTTTACTGTTTTATATGATGCATTTGTGAATTTACACCAAAGTTATTGTCATTAACTAAAATCATAAAAAATAAGTTAATAAACTGAAATTAAATATTTTAAAAACATTTTATTTCAGCTAGTTGCCAAAGCAATATTTATTATTTTATTTTATTTATTTATTTCCCAAGTTTCATTTATTTATTTTTTACTACAATAACTAACACTAACACTGAAATAAAATTTATAAAAAAAAATATAGAAATATTTTAAAAATAAAATCAGAAAAATAATATATATATATATATATATATATATATATATAAAATAGTATATATATATATATATATATATATATATATATATATATTTTTTTTATATTTCTATAGTTTTTTTTATTATTAATTTTATTTCAGTGTTAGTTATTGTAGTAAAAGAAATATATATATATATATATATATATATATATATATATATATATTAGTGCTGGGCAGCGATTAATCGCGATTAATCGCATCCAAAAAGTTTTTGTTTATATAATATATCTGTGTGTACTGTGTATATTTATTATGTGTATATAAAGACACACACATACAGTATATATTTTGAAAAGATTTACATGTATTTACATGTATATATTTATTAATATAATTTATATGATATATAAATATATTTAATATATAATCATAACACATTTTTCTTAAATATATACATACATGGGTGTGTATTCATATATACATAATAAATACACACAATACACACACATATATTATGTACACAAAAACTTTTATTTTGGATGCGATTAATCACGATTAATCGTTGCCCAGCACTAATATATATATATATATATATATATATATATATATATATATAAAATAGTATATCATTGATACTTTAAATAACTTGGCACATAAGTGCTCAAATATTTGACCCAGTCCAACAAAAGCCCATCTCAAAACTACTGTGATTTCAAGAAAGACCAAAAAAGGCAAACTAGACTGAAAAACCCCTAAACATTATGATATATACACATACAGTGAAATATTATAGAAGCCTTCATTTATTTTAACACGTTTATAAACAGGCAGTGTTTACTCTTAATGCAGTGCCACATGCCAAGTCACAGGGTGGCACAAAAGATCACTCTAAAGCTTTTTGTATGAAACTCACAAACTGGCAGATCGGTTGTGATTCCGTGCATGACGCAGCTTCGACGTGTGGTGAAAACATGGTTTCTATACATGTTACACATGTCAGCTTTTTCCTCTCCTCAAAACGGTTTTGGCTGCTTACTGCAACATCACATCCTGTCAGTTTCCTGATAATCTTGAGTATCTTTCTTATCAATGTTTGCTGAGTAGGTTTCATTTACAGTATAGCCAAGATATCTAGATTTACAGAATGCATTTGGTTTTACACTGTAACCTGACATGTAATTTATGTCTTTTCATATTTTCTGACATTTCATATTAATTTAAGGATTACATGTCATATTTGTACTTTTCACACTGCAGGACAGTTTAAAAGTAGTTAAAGTAAAAGGGTACTTAAAATGGTTCCAAAAAAATCTCAAAACTATGAACATTTTTACTTAAAATCTTGATTCTGATTCCAAAAAATGGAACTGAGATGCACTGAGAAACAAAAAAGTTGTCACTGTCACTAAAATGTACAATTTAGGTACTTATATGTACACTTTATGTATTAATATGTACTTTTAAGGTACTATTATGCACAAACTCTCAGGAATGGATGCCCTGTGTGCCTGAGTTTTTGAGGTGGGAATTTGTTTGTTTTTTTTGCTTGAAATGTTCTTTATTTTATGAAAATGTTACTGCTTTTTCCACCTCAGGCCCAGAGTACCAACAGTTATTTTATGTTGTCCACATGATTCTTTATTCTAGAAATTCAATAATGCCAAGAGGAAAAAATACTAGAATTCACTGATTAATTTAGATTCAGACAATTTTTACAATAATTAAAGCAAAATAAAAAAAAAATCTTAAAGATTTCTTTTTTTTAAATCAACTTTCTTAAAATCCTTATGTTGATTTTAAAAAACCTGACACTGGACATGTTAACAACCCTAATCCCAACTACTCTAAATCATTTTGACTTCTGAACAACAGATCAAGTAATTATTAAATATTTATTTAACAAGTTCAAGTTGCATGTAATACATAACAGTATGTAATACAGTCATTCTCTGTACAAGCATAAAATGTATAAAACAAAACAGACATTTTTACAACAGATTAGGAGGATGTCCTCCCTGGAGCCAAACGCAGGTAATCTTTGATACACTTTTCTGCCTCTGCTTCTGTGGGACTCAGAAGGACATTGTTCCTCATAGCTGCAGCTGTGTGTTGAAAAGAGAAAAAGAGACTTGTTTACCAAGAAAACAACCTTTGACTTTAATTTATTACTGAACATAGCATTACTGAACTAGAACAGACTCTGCATGTGTGTGCAATTGTAACATTTGAGTGAGAATAAGTTGAGCAAATTCCTTGAATATTTTTAAATGAAAAAATATACACATGCGATTTGAGTGAGATATGTAATTATTACAACAAACAAAACATGTTTCACTATGATATCACTATACATAAAAGTATTTCATTACGTTTGGACATACCTATTATTAGTGCTCCGATATTTGTTTTTCTTATGCCGCGCTTGTCTCCCCGTCCACACCAGTTGAGCTGTTTGGCCACATTGGAAGCAAAAACTTTGGTGCAAATTCTCCATATGGTCTTTTTCATAGTTTGACCTCCACTAACAGACAATCTGTTCACCTAAAACAGAAATTAAATATAGATTATGAATAAAAGTTGTCCAAAAATGTTTCTGTCATTTTGGTCACTTCTTTAGTAGCATAATTACAACGAATCTTACAAATTTTTGCATTGTTCCTCTATCCAGAAGTCTTTGCTCCAAGCGGTCAAGATCCTCCATAGACAATAGAGGAAAGACACAATCCTCTTCCTCATCCTCCATCTGCAGTGGAGGCACGAAGTGCTTGTTCCCCACAAGACACTGAACCAGTGCAGTCAGGTGATTGATTTTCCAGTCCATTTCTCCCTGTGACTCAAGAATAGCCTTCTCTACAGCTGCAATACCACAGGTGATTTAGCTGGAAACTGCCACTTGTAAAATGGTAATCAATTAAACTCATACATTTTTAAATGTCTATGATAAATTTATTAAACTTACCTGTACATTGATTATTTTCAAAACTCCCTGGACTTGCATCTGACATAGCTGTGAAAACAAAATGTACAAACATTAAAACTTCAAGTTTTATATTTCAAAAATGCATGAAACAAACATAGAAATGTAGAAATATTACTGCCTGTTGTTAGATTTCTGGTAAAAAGCTATTTCCAATTTAAACCAAAAAAAAAAAAAAAAAAAAAAAAGAGAAAAGAAAAGAAATGGGTGCTTTTTTCTGTGCAAATAAGGACTTTAACAAAGAATACTTTCACTATGCATTAATAAAGACATTTTTTGTAAACAAAGAAAACTAGAACTTTTAATCTGTTCATTTCCCCCCAGCTTAGAAATTACACGTTAATTTTAAACAAATATAAATAAGTACAAGCTAGAAATATGCCCTTTTTCTTAATGTATTATTAGATTTAGGTTGAAGTTGTGTCCCCAGGTATTTCAACCCTGTTGCCATCATAACTCTCTTTATTTTATTTAAATGTGCTTAAGATCATAGAATTCTGTCTATATCGCAACATCACCTGTTCATGAAGTAAACTCTGCAAGGACGTGTCTTTCATATAAGTTAGGTTTCTCAGTAGGGACCAACTTTATTATTTCAACCCTGTTATCGTTTTGTACAGTAAACAACTGATGATTGAAAACTGTATTTGTACAATGTAACTCTCCACATTTAAGTGTCATGAACTTCACCTGTCTAACTCAACTGTGTAACTGTCAACCCTGTTACAGTCAACCCTGTTACCTTTACAACAATTTTCCCAAACCTATATCATTATACCTTGAAGCAGTATATTAATGTGAATTTAAAAACGCTGTTCTCTCTGAAAGAATGTTTAGAATGGAAATGAAACGATGCAAAGAAAGGAATTGTTTTAAAACCATGACTGTGAGAGCAGTGATAGGAAATCTTCATATGTCAGAGTGACCTTTAAAGTTTAAGTAAAGCAGCTAGACTCACCTGTTCATGTTGATGCATTTCTCTTGTGATCCCCATCATGGAATGGCTTGCGATGTGTAAAAATCATGAACAGCCATGTAGTAGGAAAAAATGTGTTGGTTTCTTCAAATACAATCATTATATTTAATTAACAAAATGTGTATTTTATGAAAATCAAACATGAACATTCATTAGAAAGGATCACAAATTTCACGGTGTTCATAAAGGTTTTCAGCCTGTGTTGTAAATAGTTTAAATTTAATGATGCAACTTTTATTTTTATGATTGTTTGAATGCTCATTATTTCATGAAAATGTTTTGCTGATCTAAGGAATATGTCCCCACCTCAGGCTAAAGTTACATTTAATGTTATTTATATTATTATTATTATGTTTTAAAAATGTTTCAGTTCAACTCGTGATTCAGTATCCTACAGAAATATTCAGTAAAGCCAGGCATAACATATCGTAATTTACTGATTACCTCAGATACAGTAAACTAAATACACAGAATATTACAAAAACACAGTGATGGAACAAAAGTAACAGGGTTGAATGCAATTCAACAGGGTTGAAAATGATAACAGGGTTGAAGTGGCTACCGTTGGTGAAATATACACTAATTGATTCAATCATTCATCCATTCATTTATCTAAATATTAACAATTCGTTTACATAGTAACTAATAGTATAATACAAAAAAAAAAAAAATACAGAGTAATATATTCATTAAGAATGGCCCACAAATTTTTGTGAATTGAAATCAATCTCAAGCCAGCCCTCTCTCTTTCAGTTACTACTGAAATATTGTTCAGCTCATTGACTTGGTCACAAGTCACCTGGTGGAGCCTCACTGTTGATGGACTCAAGTGCCTCTCGAGTGCTTTGTCGACCACTTCGCTTTTAAGGCTATTCTGGCCTCGATAAGGGCCCTGATGAGTTTCCATGTGCCTGGGACGTCCTGACCCTGACTTAACAGTCTGTCTGTCATCCTCTTCAGGGTTGCAGCAACACCATCAGACTGGGTTCGGAATTGTCTGGAGGGGTAGCAATAAATTTAAAAAACCTCCTCTTCTGTCGTTCTTTGGCATCTCTCCACTGCTTGCGCCTCCATCTCTGAGCCTTCTCACACAGGTCACCAATTTTCTTCTTTTTCCCTGTCTGAACATCTCTTCTCCACCTCTCTCGCTCACTCCTGAGGTACTTTTCCCTGCGTGCCGGATCAGCATCCCTTCTCGCCCTGTACTCTCTCTGTTTTTCAGCAGCTGTTTTTGCCATTACTGTGTCTGAAAAAAGGAATCCAATATGAAGACTTGCTCAGCCTCTCCATATTCCAAATGAACAGATGCTTTCAAAACTCAGCATCACTTGATCATATGTATGAATTCATCATTTCTTGGTGTCATTTAATATGACACTTTTGTGTATAGTACCGACAGTACTATTTTACAAAAATGTAGATATTATGACCTTTTCAACCCTGTAATGACGCATAATTCTGAATTACATTTCTAAATGTTTCAGGATCAAATGTTACAGGGTTGAAGTTCAGTGTAAAAATGACTTGCTACAGCATCAGCGTCAGCGTCACTGCAATACTTGAAATTATTCAGACCCTAAACTGAGCACTGAGCTTTGAAATGTTGATCCAAAAAAAAAATCATGAATTTCTCATTGATGCTTGTCTCTGTAGAAACTGCCTTCGGAAAGTGACTTGCACTCTTCACATCTCTTTTGTAACATATCCATGGCAAGCTTTGATAGTAAAACCAAGGTGACAAACCATGAGTACCAGTGAAGATAACCATGCTTTCCATTTCTTTCATTTAATTCGTGCCATCAGTTCTTTCTACAGTGGTAAACAGCTGCTGTTAGTGTTCACGGACCTCAGTTCAGTGTCGAATACTATGTGAAAAGAGGTCTGTGTCAAAACAGAAATCTGCCTCTAACCACACTTATCAGGTTACCTCTGGTTTACCTCCTGGTTAAACAGAAGTGGCAAACACATTTTTCTCAGAAAATATTGTTGAATAGATCTCTGATATTAATTGTGTGATATTTGTGTCACAAAGAAACATTCATACAGGTTTTCAACAACATTTTTTTTTTGTGAACTGCTTTTTAGAGAACGGTTAGTTAAAAACTTTAAAATCTTATTTTTGAAAACATTAATACAAACTGAATGAATTAGCACATTGTCTAACCCTTCCTTTTCTGAGGTGGAAATCTTTTGGTTTTTCATTACTGACGCAATTCCTGTAAGTGGGGCTTGCTTCATGTAAACAGACCCTTTGCGGTGTCCTAGTGTACATTTTGTTGTTTTGTACGTTTACACAAAATTTGTATACTTGCAAAATGTCATTTGTTAATTGCACAGTTACAATAGTTTTTACAAAAAAAGCTTTGTCTCGATTCCCTTTAAGTAAAGCATTCAATCATTTTTAGTCTTTTTTTTTTTTTTTGGTGCACGTCCACTCACTCATGTCCACTTTTCTTTTTTTTTTTTTTTTGAAAAATCAGATCAAACTTAGTTTCCTTTAATCAAAGGATTTTGAAAAGCAAGCTGTTTAACAAAGCAGCTGCTACAATTTAATCATCTTGCTTTAACACAAACCGGTTTGTTAAAATCAGTTTTATAAAAACTTCACACTGTTATTCTTATTCCCTTGTCCAAGTATTTAAAAATAAAAATACAGACTTATTCTTTTTGAAGTGTGAAGCTTTAATGCATTAAAAAAAAAAATTTACACACCATAGTTATGTTTTGGTGACATAATCGTAATATCAGGGATTTAACCGCCGGAGAAAAGGCATTACTATCTACACGTTCATAATATTTCCAAAATAAAGCAGTGCAGAAATGTTAAATTTTATACTTACAGGTAGATGGGTCCACACTGATGAATGCTGGGATTGCAAGGTCTGCTGAAGTGCTTGGACTCTGAAGAGCTTGAAATGATGAGGGTAGATCTAGTGAGACCCCGAGCTCTGGGTCTCCCGCTTGCTGGTGAAGTTCAGCGTTGGAATATTCAAATCTAGGTATGCTGCCAGCTTCTGCGGGTTCATCCTTCACACAGACTATTTCAACCTCCGCCTCCTCCTGTTTGATTTTAAGCGATGGTGCTCCAAAGGTCAATGTAGTTTGGGATGACACACTTTCATCTTCCATTATGGGTGCAGAGAGAATGCTGCTGTCCGGCATGTCCGTGTGTCCAGTCTCTGCAGAGGCGAGAGGGTTCTGACCCCAGATTGGATCACTGGTCTCAGACAGAAGCGCCTGACTGTCCACCAGATGAGAGCTTGAGTTCTCAACTACAGAAACAACAAAAGTCACTTTCTGTTGAGTTTAGGGAAAACATTGGGAAAGTGACATTATTTTTGGTGCAGTACAAAGTTTAATAAGTAGTAGCAGAAAATTGGGGTTACACTTTATTTTAAGCTGTCCTTGTTACAGTGTAATTATACATTTAAGTACTGAGTAATATTAATTATCTACATTTACTTACTATATGGTTAGTGTTAGGATTAGGGTTTGGCTTACAGTTAATTACATGCAATTATGCATAATTTATGCATTGTTGGAACAGGTTTTGTGGGAACAGTTTGTTTGTCTCCCTTTAAAACTATCTGCCGTCCTACTTGACAATTTTACAGAAATTGTCATGACACTTGAAAATAAGTGTTTATATAAATGTATAATGTTTAGAATGTTTAATCATTAGACCACTCTGCTTTAGATATTATATTGGCCTACCACTAGTTCTTAGTATATATGATCAGCAATTAAAATATATCCGTCTATTGCTGCAATTACTAATAATGGAATGTTTTTTGCGTGTTTTGAGCATCTGTAACTATTTATAATACAATTCAAAAGTGTAGTTTAGAAAAGGGTTTGCTTCATGTAAAGAGCTCTTTAGTCCTCATGTGGTTATTTGTGCGTATGTCCTTAACAGTGTCTGTAATATATGTCTTGTGGTTTTTACTTGTATCATTACTGACAATGGAATTGTTTGGTCATTCCTGTTATGCATCTCTTAAAAATTTGTATGCATGTTATACTTTAAGTAGGTATTACTACAAAAATTGAAGTGTGTAAAAGTGTAGTAAATATAATATGAGTATTTACACAACAGCAAGCACATTAACAGGATGGAAAAAAAGAGTTAAAGTTAGCCACTGCTCAGTGAAGCATTGACAGTTAGCTTACAAGACACTGTGCGTTTTCGTCTTTTTAAATTTTGACAATCACATCAACAACTTATGTAATTTATTTAAATATAATTCAATGTTTAAAGAGTGAGACAAACCAACAAATACAACAAAACATAACTAAAGACATCTAATCAGTTGTTTAGCTAGAGATGTTTGTATTGTTGTCTCTGCTGAATGATAACAGGATGGAAATGAAAATAGAGGAAACTGACTACTAAATAAAATGATATAAAGAAAGAGAAATCTGGAATCTTTCTTATTAAGTAATGACATTTTTTAAAAAGCCTTTTTTTGACTTGGTTGTGATACAGTGGCAAAAGAAAGCTACCTAATGTCATGTTTTAAGTCAGACATACATGATGGGAATACGGAAAAGTGCTAAATAACACGCATTATACCTTTATGAACGGATGATCCATGGGTCTCTTCAATATGGACCTCAGCAATGTGATTCTCACTTCTTAATGTTTCTTTGGACATGTGCATCTGCTGTCTCAGCCATGAGGGTCCAGCCACAGGGGCTGGCTCAGAGACCCGAAGTCTGGGACAGGGGTTTGGGGCATTGCTCGTCGGCCCTCTTCTGCAGTGCATCCCTGTGGATGTTGTTGCCATGTCTCCATCTCCATGATACAGTCTATGGTTGGGGTCTTTAGCAGACAGGACGCTGATGTACTTGCGCATAGTTTTCATCTGACAGCGCGACGTCTCCAACATCCTCCTGATGTTCTCATTCTCCTTCTCTTTAGCGGTCATCTCCCGTTTGATCTCCTCAAATTTGAGCCCGACCACTCGGATCATCTCTCCTAACACGGTCTCCACCGCGACGTTCACGGCTTTCTCAATAACAGCGCCCATCTGGCCCCGCATCAGAGAGATGGTCAAATTCACGTCCATGCTGATGGGCCAAAAACACACGTGCGATCTAAAAGCTTTAAATTACCTTTCGATATTCGAGTATATTTGTGCGAAACGTAAGTTACGTTTTTCAGACAGACGCTCAAGCACCGTCCGCCATTGGCCATGCAATGACAACAGTGAAACGGAGCAGGAATCACATCCGGTTCAGCGGGAGCGTTAACCCTCTGCAGGAATCACACTGGAGCCTATGCTGCTTGAATAAAAACATTACAGTGTGTTGTTGTTGTTGTTGTTTTTTAGGATGGCAAGTTTGTGTGCATGTAAATCTCCAGGGAAAGATCTGAACAATTGGATTCAGAAAAATTAGGAGACATAAACACAAAAGTTTTCAAAGTTGTCTTTTGTCAAAAAATTCATAATGCAACCCAAGTTCTCAAAAACAAATTAAAAGATCACTATCGGATGAAAAGTATGTTTACATGAACAGAGTGGATGTGGTTTGAGGTTGAATTATATTGTAAATATGTGACAACAAACCTGCTTGGTTGAATATGCCACATGCTTCTGCATAATGTGGAAATTATGCGCATGTGAGAGATGAGAGATGTGAGATGCGAAAGCGTAGGCCTATATGTTGTTGTCTTTGGGCTGAGTTTGTTCCACAGAGTGTGAAAAGTTTGCTGGTACCATCAAAATCATGTGTGACATCATCAAAAGATTCTTAATTTTGAATTACAGAAGTCTTTCTGGCTAAACTGGTATAAAAGACTGTTAGTTTGTAAATGTAATGTGATATTTGTTGACATTATAGCTACATTGAACTTATATATTTAGAGGGATGTTATCTCTCAATATCAATATCAATGGCTAGACATGCTCATATTGTGACCTTGCGTGCATTTGTGGGTAGTTCTGGAAGGAGATATTTCTGTATATCTCTTTCTATCCATGTTTGAAACAAACTGTAGGCAGCACAAATGATTTACAGTATGTTACAGTTTTTATGACACTGTTTTGATCACACTGGTGGTCGCTGGTTGTTAATAATTTCTTTCCTAAATTGATAATCTAGGTATACATACCACATTAATGAGATCTTATCTTACTGTGTTTTTCTTTATTTACTTCACCATATAATCAGCATATTTACATCCACATTCAATATAGTATCTGTTTTATATATTTATTGTTAGAAAAAAACTTTTTGGTTGTTAAAACCACTAAACAAAACTCATATTATCATTGATTATTGGTCCATGGGATCAAAATAATAATAAAAAAATGCCCAAACTAAATACATTTAGCTTGGCATAGCTACAATTCAGCATTAGGTTGTACAAGCCACCAGATTAAACCATCTGACACAGAGATTCACAGAGATACATCAAGACTGCGTAACGTGTGCGGTGCAGCTGCAATACGCAGATTCAAGCATTTGGGAAAATCTGTTTTGTTTGGTAGAAAGGCAATAGTTTTGTCCAAGTGCAGTTAAAGCATGAGCTCACTGATGCCATTACAAATGGGCTCAGGCAATAATAAGATGAGAGTTGTGGTTCATATCTCTGTGGGATCTTCCCCTTTTCTGCACTTCACGCATGTCCACATATTCGGTGTTGTCTTGATCACGCCGGTTTACATTCCTCTGAAACAGTAAAATCATTTGTATTTGAAGTACTGGTGTACCAGACAGCCACAGACATATTGCATTACTGGCACAAATACGGTGTTGGCACAATAGAGGAAAGAACTTACCTGCATTGGGACATAGGTCAGTGTATCAGAAGACTCAGTATTTGTGACCTGGAGAGAAAAAAAAAAAAAAAAGGCACAATATATAAATGCATATCAGCTCAACTGCAGGATACCAATGCAATTGTCTTAGACTTAGAATAATCAAACATATTTGATGCCTGTATTACACTGTGATTCCATTCAGCTTTATCTAAAAAAAAAAAAAGTTCACCCTCAGGCCAGCCAAGTTGTAGATGAGTTTGTTTTTTCATCAGAACAGATTTGGAGAAATTTAGCATTACATCGTTTGTTTGCCAATGGATCCTCTGCAGTGAATGGGTGCCGTCAGAATGAGTGTCCAAACAGCTGTTAGAAACCTACAAGTAATCCACACAACTCCAGTCCATGAAATAATGTTTTATGAAGCTGTGTGTTCGTAAGAAACAAATCCATCATTGAGGTGTTGCTTGATCTGTGCATATTTCTCTCCTGATTGAGAGAACTAGGGCAAGCAATATTATGAATACAGGACTACTTTAGCCGAAAGCAACTGTTTGAAGTTAAAAATGATGGATTTGGTTTTTTTTTTTTTTCAAACACACAGCGTCTCACTTCACAAGACATTAGCTGATGGACTGGAGTCATGTTGATTACATTTTTGTTTTGTTTTTATCAGCTGTATGGACTTTCATTGTGATGGTACCCATTCACCACAGAGGATCCATTGGTGAACGTGATATAATGCTAAATTTCTCCAAATCTGTTCTGATGAAGAAACAAACTCATCTACATCTTGAGTGGCCTGAGGGTGAAAATTGTCATTTTTGGGTTAACTATTACTTAGATACTAAAGCTGAAAATTTAATTAAACCCCAATAAACAGCAGATGCTAATGCTGAGAAGCAGTGCTTGCACTTAAAATACAGCGCAAAACAGCATTAAGTTATTATTTATTAAGTGGTGATTGTTTTATAAAAGCAGTAAGGCCCTTGAGGCAGTGCTGTAGTGTGAATATAGTCAGTCTGTTGTGCATAATAACAGCACTGTGACTGCATTATACTCACAATATAGCACAGCCTCTCCGTTTTGATTAAATAAACGAATGCAACAAGATATGTATACAGATAAGATACAAGATATTCAGTGGTAAAGACAGTATGAAACAACACAAACATAAAATAAAAAGTTAGTAAATAAGTTTTACCCTCAATCTGATGTAGACTACAGTAAGAATAATGCTGTAGAGAGACAGCATTGCCACCACTATTATCAGACCACAGATTAACAGGGCATACATTTCTGCAGGTGTTTGACTTCTGTTGTCCGTGTTATTTGTTTGGTTAGTGGATGGACAATTGTTCTTCAGTGGAGCCAAAGACTTATTGCAACCTTTAAAAAAAAAAAAAAATTGTATAAAGGTTATTGATTTATTTATTTTTTTAAATGCAAGATTCAAACTAAATCTGAAATATTCCACATTCCTTGCATGCATTTATATAAAACTGTTGTTGCACTGTGTTGTTTACACTGGGTGAACTTACCTCGGAAAAGCTTAATTTTCGGTCCTTCTTGAGTTTTGACTGGAAATGGTTTAATTTTGGACATCTCACAGGAAAATGCATTTTTGTGTAAGCCCTCAGGTTTCATTAAGGTGAACGTGAATTTGCTGTCCTTGAGCTGCCATGTACAGTCATGTTTATTCACGACATGTTCTTGGCTTTTGTTATAAACCTCACAAACATATTTATCATTCATTTTCAACTTAGCGTCCAATTCAAACTTTTCTTCTCCCTTAAACATGCATGTGACACTGACAGAGTCGTCGTCATTGAACGTGTGGTTGAGAGGTTCACTCACGCTCCAACTACAAACTGAGGCGACAAAGAAGAAAATCAGTTTAGTTCATTTATAGATCAAATGTTTTATATTTCAGTTTTACAGTTTGACGTTAACCATGTTTATATGCACACAATTATTTAAGTCTTTAATTTTGAAAATACCATTTACATGTTCCACAGTTATATGAACCTTCCTGAATATATATACATATTCCTGAAATGTATAAACAGCTTAATCTAAATAAACACAAGACATGCACATTCTGTTCTTTCTTGCTATTTATTATGATGCAGTTAGTACTTTTGAACAGTTATTTAATCAGCTTATTCTCATTCACTTCATCAACATTGGACACAACAATGTATATAAATGAATATTCAGTTATATTCATGATACTTTACAGGACTCAAAATGAATATAGGCATATGACAACTGTCTCCGGAAACCAGATTATTTGTTTAATCTGTTTTTAGCAACCAGGACATTTGTACACTCTAAAAAACGCTGGGTTGAGATCGCTGGGTTGTTTTAACCCAACTTGGTTAACCCAGCTGTGCTGGGTTGGGAACGCGGACGTGAAAGAGAGCACGCACGTCACGTTAACATCGGACGTTTTTCTCTTTTTAGGTCAAAGAGGAGAATGACCTTCATCCAAGACAGATGGTTTTAAAGAAGGACGCTTCCCGATAATGAAAATGT
Source organism: Onychostoma macrolepis (assembly GCF_012432095.1). NCBI lineage: Eukaryota > Metazoa > Chordata > Actinopteri > Cypriniformes > Cyprinidae > Onychostoma > Onychostoma macrolepis. The sequence goes on from NC_081163.1 coordinate 33,716,582, forward strand.
CACATGCCTTTGCTGTGCTGATGGGGCTTCTTCATGACTACATCAATTATGCTAAAGAGATCATGCAAATTAGCAGTGATGCATGATCTGTATTCATGGACTATGAAACAAACTGTAAGTGTATAATTTGTAAAAACGATGTTAAATGCTTGTTCTGTGTTGTTTAGTAGAATTGGAGTTCACACTCTGTCATTCATACACACGCTCACATTCTTTCACACACATATGCTTCTGTTAAATGTTATAATATCAGTGTTAATGTTGTGGTTTATTTGTGTACTGTCATGCCAGAATAAACAATAAAATCTTCCAAAAAAAGTCAAATTTGATCTTAAAAGTTATATTCAACAAATGTTCCCAATGCTTCATTTATAAACTCTGTAGCTGTCAATGCCATATTTTTCTGCATTTCTTCTTACATGCATGTTACTTTTTGACTGTTTTCTCTTGTTGTTTTTAATAAATATTTACCTTTTGATAGTCATTCTGTGTGTGTCAAAGTGATTTTAAAATGAACAAGATTTGTAGATTTAATACCTAGCTTCATTTGGGTTCATTTTAGCCAATGTAGTAATTTTAAACCATAAAAAAGCAACCCAGCATGCTGTGTTAAACATAATAACCCAACTTGTTGGGTTAAAATAACCCAGCGCTGGCTTGCCAAAATAACCCAAATTGGTGTATAATTCTGATTAATGCAGTGTTTTATTTTAATTCACTGATTTTTACTGCTGACTTAAACATGTCAAGCTAAATTTACCATAAAAATGACCAGTTAAAACCAACTTATTGCTGGTGTCACTTATATTCTGTCTCGTTTCATGCTGGTTTTAGAGATCAAATTTAAGCAGTTAAACTAGACTGTGCCAGTACAAATAAGAAACCATTATTGCCGATCTAAAACTAGATTTAGCTGGTCTAAATTAGTGTCATCTGTTTTAATCAGCATGTTTGGTGTGAATGTACACAGACCAGTAACTGACAACAGCATTAAAAAGGTTAGCCTCTTACCATTGTGAAGTATGAAACAAAAGCTGAACGTGAGCAGAGTGAACCTGTCAGGCATCTTAACGTATCCTTGTCAGTTTGACAGAGTGATGCTGGCCGAAGCGCTTCGGTTTGTTTTTGCTGGAGAGAAAAAACACAGGAAGTATGTGGGTTGGATGAATAATATCACCCACATGCATTATATTTGTTGCTCAGTATGATGTGAGAAATTGATTGAGTGATTAGAGAAGATAGCAACATTTAACACACTTGTTAAACAATGCAGGATTGTGAAGTGAATCATAATGTGTGAAACAATCTGAGTTTTAACCTCTTTTCTTAAGGTGTCCCAACTGAGACATGCGTCTGACAGTGAGAAAGTGAGTGGGCAGCTTTCTTGTAATATGAAGTTGTTGAAAGGAAAATGTTTGATGTACAGCCATGTTAGGAAAACCCCATATCCTACTAAATGAGCAATAAAGTTATTCTGATCCACTTACTTTCATATGCACTTTAGTTTCATAAGAATGATAATAATAAAAAAAAAAGTAATGTATTCTCATTTTTTTCACAATGGTTATGATCAAATGTTCAGCTATGTAAAATTGTGGGTTTTACATTAGCCAGCATATAGACACATGATTTACATATACGTTTTTATTTTCTTCACTACCAATTAGGCAAATAAATGAAGGAATGCTGATTAAAGTTTAACTTGTCCTAGTTGTGGCAACAGTTGTTTGTGATTCAGACGTATACATTGTAAACCAGGCTCTTTTTCGGTTCCACATCCTGTTGAAGCATCACAAAGATGAAAGCAAAGCAAGTTATCAGGCAGTATCATGTCCTGTTTTTGTGATGGATAGCTGAGGTTCACAAAACAAAAAATACTTGTGATGACTTTGTGACTTTTCTTCTTCTTGTCTGGGTGATAGGAAAGATTGATACTGATGGATGACAAAAGTTTGAAGTCATTACGATCTGTTGCGTTAATCGACTCTATCATATGAGGAGGGTCATTGCAGGTTTTTGTGATGTAAAACATTAATCCAATATAAATCATCTCAGATCTTTTTTCCAATACAATTAACAAACAAATAGAAAAGGTGGGAGGAAAGACTTACAAGTCTAACCTAGTTGCATGTTCATACCTGTTAACTAACATTTGGTCGAAGCATCTTTTGCTTTTAATACAGTCATTTTCTATAAGGGTCATATCATGTCATAAAGTGAAAATATGGTAGTGGAAAATATGGTAACACTTTAGAATAGGGAACACTTATTCACTATTAACTACGACTTTTCCCTCAATAAATTCCTAATTTGCTGTTTATTAATAGTTAGTAAGGTAGTTGTTAAGTTTAGGTATTGGGTAGGATTAGGGATGTAGAGTAAGGTCATCTAGAATAAGGCCTTAATATGTGCTTAATTAGTACTAATAAATGGCTAATATTCTAGTAATATGCATGCTAATTAGCAACTAGTTAAGAGACCCTAAAATAAAGTGTTACCGAAAATATCAATTAAAACATCAGAGGTGTGTGAACTTTTTATAGTCGCTGTATAGAATGAGGTGTACAGTGTCATATCCTCAAGACATTCAAATTGTAATTTTTTGACAATTTTTTCCTACCTTGTTACACATGTGGTGTTCTCAGTCAAAAAATTGCTTATAGATTTCTCATCATGATTTATAATTACCAAACACTGGATTTAGTCTATTAGACCTCATTGATCTGATCTTATGCACCTCCATTTTTTGACTGAAAAAAAAAAGCATTACTGTAGATAATTATTCAGCATCGCATTAGTTCAGGCAGGCATTGCATCAGCCGACAGTCAGCTGTTCCTGACGTGTACCAATCCAGTCTTGACACCCATCACAAACAGTCTTTTTAAATTCCCATTCTTCAGCGTCTCTTCCATCGCATCGCTGCTCGCAATTAACTCCCTCCTCCAACCCCAACTCCACCTAGTCTGGGGATGGAGTGTTGCCCAGAACAGATTTGATTGCTTCTAATGTCCTCATTTGTTTAAGTCGCTTTGGATAAAAGCGTCTGCTAAATGACTAAATGTAAATGTAAACAGAACCATACCACCAACACTAACTGTATGTAATATAATTGTTATAAATATACTTGATAAAGTGGTCCTGATTGAACTGGCAATGTTCACTCAAAAACTGAGGTGCATTAGCTTAGATCAAGCCTACGATCATTCAATTCCAAAAAGAAAACCTTCAATCCGTGCTAATTGAATGAAAACAAGTTAAAAAAAAAGATTGCATCCAATATTTGGTGATAATAAAGCATAATGGGAAATTTACAAGCAATTTTTAAAAAAGTTCCAAACGTATGTTTGGGAGGAGCCTAATCATTCAGTCCTGTCAATCATCCTTACGAGCCCATATAAGCAGAAGTTTTTGCGTTTCTCCCTCTATGTAGTACAGCAATGGAGGGTTGAACTCTGAGCTCAACCCGAGCCTCGGGTTCGAGTTTCCGTCAAGGACTGCAGGCCAAATTTGTTTACGATTAACCATCAGGACTGGATGGACAGGCAAACTCGTGAAAGGTTTTTCAGCACAGCACAAGGGTTAAATGTAAATATGTTTATTTCATTGTAATAAAATGTAAAGAAAACAAAATAACAAAGACAGTGGTCAAATGTTGTGTAAATACATGTGAATACATGCAAGTGAGAATTCATGTGAGTACATGTAATTGAAAAATACAGTGAGTACATGCCAATACATGCAGGTTAAAATTACATGAAAATACATGCAGGAGAAAATGACATGTGAGTACATGCAAACGGAGATATTACCCCCTTAAAATTTCATATAGCTCTCTTTTTGTGAAAGCATAGGTGCCGTGGCTGCAGAGGCCCTCCATTTGCAGGCGATCATCTGTGTAATAGAGTGACATCTGAGTGACATTTGTTCACATTATCGTCAAAGTCTTGAGTAAATCTGTTCAGAAATTCGACATGACCTGCCATCCTAATCTTTTCAGCAGGGCAGTCTGTTCAGGAAAATCATTAGAATAGACATGTTTCTCACCTGTAGAATTAAACTGCAGGAAGTGATGATTAGGATGGCATACAGCAGAGGAAGTGGGCCTACATCATTTCTGACAGCTTCCCGCTCTGAAGTCTGGCTCTGGCTCTGAACTTGGCTCTGGGTGGATGCAGTGGGGCAGTTTGGAGTTTCTATAAAAGAACATAGAAGATTTAGTTAGTACTAAAGTTACCCTCTGGATGGCACCCTACTACGCCCAGTCGCCCACCCAGAAAACTTGGCCTACGTAGGCCTATGTGAATCATTTTGTGATTTTAATTTTTAACAGTGATCAAAATTTTGTGAATGAGGCATCCACCTTTTTGACAACAGGATGCTGGCGGTCTTTAACGGCTAACCTTCTCATCTTTGATGATTGTTTTTTCAGTTCTTTTCTTGTCTTTTAAAGCTCTTATGTTAGCACACTTGCGTCATAAAGCAATCTACATTTTCAAAGAAAAACATCATTCTCGTGTAAAGTCAAAGTTTCCACTGGTAATATCAAAATGTAGAGCAGTAAGTGCTGTAACGCTGCAGATCCCGGGGAGGCCCCATTTCCACCCACTCACTCCCTCTCAGGTGACAACAACATTTCCTTGCTCACTGGTTTATAATCTGGCTCCCTCTGGCGCTTTAACAATGAACTACGGCTAAGTGTCGTGAACGCAATATTCAAATTTGATAAGAATGGGATTACAAAAAAAAGATGCATGACAACATATAGTATTTCATTTAAGTGATTACATTATGGCTGTCTTCTAAAATGCATTGCTTGTTTGTTATTTCAATGATTGTTATTAGTAATAGCTGTTAATACAAAAACACAATATTGTTACAGATCGTACATTAACAACTGTGTACAAAAAAAGGGTGAAACTTTGGGGAAACCACATGCAAGAGACTGAAAACAAGAATAGGCTATCGCTTACCTTGTATGTAAACAACAGTGCCGTTGCCAATCGCTCTGAGATACGGAGGTGGGAAGAAAATCTCGATATCACAGCGATAGAGGTCTGTGTCGTTCCCTCGCAGTCCAGCGATGATCATGTCCACTCTTCCAGAGCTAATATTCCCTCTGCAATTAACTGTGCCATCTGTTGTGAAGTAGGGCTCAGAGAGGTTGACATACGCGCTGCAGATCCTCTCACGGCCATGCAAACCTTTGAACAGAGATACCTGCATCTCCTCAGGCTTTAACTTTGAACTGAAGGAGCAGCGGAGAGGGACTTCTCCCTCTTTCCCAACCACACGATAAGGCTGAGACACATGCAGAGCTGGAAACAAAACAAAAGATCATCAGATGGAACCCAGATAGGCTACCTTCTAGCTTTTCGTTCTGTTTGGGTGATTGTTTAACTGCATCACAAATGTTAAGTACAGAAGAGTTGAAAGTTTTAATCTGAGTGAACAGTTGTGACAAAAGCAGCCTACTTCAAGGTTCACATTAAACTAATATGAGATGCACATCATATTCTGAGAATTCTGTCTGAAAATGAGGATCCGGATCATGTTGGAAGTTGTACATTTAGGTCAAAGTTTGACCCACTTCAGTTTTGCTTAACTGTCTTAACTGTCATTGAACAAGAGATAATAGATAAATTCTTCTTGTAAAAAAAAAAAAAAAATATATATATATATATATATATATATATATATATAGTAATTGTAATAGTATAGTAATTTAAAATGACTATAAAGTAATTATTAATAAAATACACTTTAGTATTTAAGCAGTCTTTGCCACACAGGGGTAAAGCTGTTACCATCTAGACTATCTGTGCCTGACAAGCAACAAACATCAGAAGCTCAGCTGGTACTTACCCAATCCTAGCGGGATATATATAAAGATTCTAATAAGTGTGATAATCATTGTGTCATGTAATAACTGTGGAGGTATCCCACCCTGTCTCTTTATACTTGAGTGAGTTCTGGAAACATCTTTGTGACATCAGTAACGTAGCAGGAAACCTCAAGCTGACTGCAAATGCCCGTAAAGTGCTCAAAATTTTGCAAGTAATGAAGACAATTTGCACAATATGTGTAATCAAGGGGAAAAAATCGAATGAGCAGAATGAGACTCGAGCAAAAACAGTACAATAGCAGTGGAACCGGAAAATTTGGTTAAAGGTGTGGTTTGACTCTCAGCCTATCATAAAGCCCAGTGGTCAAGAGATTATTTGACTCTGAATTTGGGGAAAATATTAAGATCAGATACATTTGAATTCAGATTCAGCACTTTCGGAATTAGTTCAATAAATTCTTTTTTTCAATTGGTCAACATGATCACTTGTTCATTATTGCATCATATATCAGATCATATTGGAAACTGAGAATGTCTCTTGGGAGCAATTTTCATTAAAGACATAAAATTAAAGTTTAATCTGAATTGTATTAATTGTGTGAAAATTATATTAGGTGCTTTTTCCTACTATTTACTTATATTACAATTAAAGCTTATGATATAATGCATTTATTGTGTACACACTGTATCTGTTTTTGTGTGAAACTAAAATTTGCATTCCTGCATGACATTTTGGAGAACAGAGGTTACCGTCTTGCCACCCACCACCCTCCTCTTTTTTCCTGTAATTTCCTGTCTCGCTGTTGCTAACGAATTATACTGCTATAATAGTATATTTTACAGTTTACAGTGGGGTTCATATTTGCATTTTATTGCATAATAAGGGCAGTACTGTAATTACAGATGCAGTAGTTACAGATGCTAAAACTGAGAGAGCTGTAATGTTGTCGTGGCCTACAACAGATCATGCATTCAACAAAAGAACTTGATTAGTTTGACTTTTTTTTATTAAATAAATTGTATTTTTCTCTTAATCATGATTTCAAATCTTATACAAGTCACACTAAAGCAATGCAAGTTTGCAACAAATGAAACAAAGCAGGTTTTCTTTAAAGTCAGAGCGTCATAGTGTTGCAATGAAAATACACACCCACTGGAGGTCAAAATCATTCTAACATGGCATTGTGCTGCTCAAGAAACATTTCTTATTGTTATCAATGTTGAAAAAGAGTTGAAGTATCCAGCAGTTAAAACTCCCTGCTAAAGAACAGCATTCATTTGAAATAAAAATATTTTTATTAAATAAACATCTAACATTACATTTTTTTACCGTTACTTTTGAGCAATTTAATGCATCCTTGCTTTATTATGAATTTCCTAGTAAAAACATACTAATAAGAAATGTTTCATCCGCACCAAATTAGCACATTTTGGATGATTTCTGAAGGATAAAGTGACACTGGAGTAATGGCTGCTGAAATTCAGCTTTGTCGTCACAGGAATAATTTACATTTTAAAATATGTCACAATATTACTGTTTCGCTTTATTTTTGATCAAATAAATGCAGACTTGTTGAGCATAAGAGACTTCTTACAAAAACAAAAAAAAAAGCTTTGACCCCCAGTGTACATATACTATACAATATCTATCATATATACCGAACAGCAATAGATACAAGAACAATTAGTAGATCTGTTTAATACACTCTCAGCTGATAGGAGGTACAAATGTTGCTACGCTGCTGATATTTGCTGGATGCTGAGCCCATCAGCGTCGCTGGAATCCTCTTGGTCTTGTGTTTATGTAGGGATTCTCAGGTGGCTCTTTGTTCTTGAGTTTATACTGAAATAAAAACACCATATCAGCATTTTAGCACATGAAACAACATATAAACCTTGATTTAGTGTGATTCTGAACACTTTGAATTGGATATGAATTTATGTAGGACGTTGTGTCCCTGCAAAGACCTGCATGTGTGAGTAAACATGTGGTTGCTGATGTGGATACTCACTCTGAGGTAACAGACGAAGGCAGTGATGGCTATATCATAGATAGTGATGGCCCCTATGCCAACAGCTAGTCCCAGTGTCTGATCATCAGTACAAGTGACAGTTGATTCTATGGGCTGCAGAGCACCTGCAATAATGCAAACAATACTAAATAAAGTGCTGTTTTAATATAATATTTTATTGTATCTTTTATTCTGTATTGGTTTAACTCATCAAGTGAAAAGGTTGCAAGGGTATAATGACCCTGTTGGTCTTTAAAGAAGGTCCAGCTGGTCTGCAGTTTGGCAGCAGACTATCATAGGTTGGTTTACACTATTTAAGCAGGGGATTAGACCAATGCACATTCACTAATCAAATCATAATCTGGAATTAAACACATTCAAATGTGAATTAAAATGAATCGCTTCTTGTTTTACCTTTAATGAGCAATATAGTCTGGGATGCAGCTGTCCTGATTTGTGTGTTGATTTTGCAAAGGTAGAGTCCTGTGTCACTGGCTTTAGCGCTTAGAATCTTATATGAGACGGAGGAGTTTTGTATGTACGCCTGAAACTCCTGCTGTGACTGATTGCTGTACACATCACTCAGGTTTGTTGAGTGCAGTTTTGTTTCTCCCTTGTATAGAGAGATAGATGGGTTTTCATGCTCTGCAAGTGCTGGACAGGACACAAATGCTGTTGCATTCTCGTCCACTCTTTTTATTTCGGCTGAAAGATAAAAGCATATGTGCATATAAGCATAAGCATATATTTTGTTTTTGAAAGAGAAAGTTAGAGATTGAGGATGTGGTGCACTGCACATGGAGTTGGCTGTTTCCTCCGCTGCTTTTTGTAATATTTATTATTATAATTTTGTAATATTAATTTCAAGTATACAGCATCTCTCGTTGATAAATATTCTGGAGACACTCGGTTATAAATATCCACAAGGATTCACATGCTGCACACCACATAAATCAACTGCACAACTGAATTAAGAAGCAACAGAAAATCTCAAACCTTTGCAGAGACAGCAGCTTGAGGAGGATTCAGTAAGTTCAGCACAGAAGAGGGTGAGGAGAACAGCCATTGCTATGATCATCTGCTCAAGCATTTCTGCACTGCTGCTCCGAGCACGTGAAAAAAGGGGAATATGACTTCAGAGCTTTTACAGACAGATGCACGGGTCACACGGGGTGAGGGGGTGGGGGCTGTTTCCTACCTGCGTCATAGTTTAACACTATGGAGGACTGAGGAAAGCAGCCAAACATTTGACAGGGGATTGCATTTTTCTCTGGAGAAAAATAAAGTGTTCCCTTTTTTGTACTTTACTTAATAACAAGTAACAATGAGTAAAAGAAGAAAACTGGTAAAACTATAACTGAAATGAACATTGTTCCAACACAATCAAACTTTAAGAAACAAAGAAAATAAACACAGACCAGATATTTTCCGATTTTCATGTGTAGGGTTTTTAAAAGCTGAAAAGGTTATTTGGGACATGAGTAATTTTCCCTGTTGCGGCGTTTTACATAATGAGATCACATTTATTCATTTTTTTTCTTCACTTTGTGCATTGAAACTTCTCAGCACTGGCACGCACAAATACACTGCCTTGCAGTGCAGCAGTGCAGTGATAAGAGGAAATGAACGATAACAAAAGGAAAGAAGAGGTGTTGTCGGCAGTGTTGTGGTTACATTTTACATTCAGAGTAACAAGTACATTTTACCATCAGCATTCTGTAATGTTCTGCAACTGCTGACTGTTTTTACGAGCAAGCAAAGGCTTCTCTACCTCTAAATACAGTCTTGCATTCTCTGTGTCATTAATAAATAATGTACATCCTGTTCTAAAAAAAAAAAAAAAATAGAAAATGATGTCCAAGTAGGAAATTACTATTTACTACTTCTTACAAATTCTTCTTTTAAATATTGCTTTGATTATGCTAAGAATGCTAATTTTAGTGTGTAGTATTTTATATATACCATCTTCATATGCACTGGTGCTTTAATTGCTTAATACATTCATTATGTATTTATATTGGCAGCACTTAAAATTGCATTAAACTATAGTTTTGAAAATCACATGCAGTAACAGATATAACCACTGAATGGCAGAACAGACACGGAATCTCTAGCACCTGTTGCTTGGTTTAATGCTATAACACTATTCTATGGCATGTTTTTTAATTTTTTTTTATAAATATCTAGTTTTAGTTAGTTTACATCTGCTATGTTCTTGTGTGATTTCAATTTTATTACATTTTCAGCTTTTGAATTCATTTCTAATATTTGGTCTGTTTTTTATACTGAATGCAGAGCATTTTTAATACAGTGTGCATACTATATGGTCTGCTCACTAAGAATAGAGACAGTGATGTAGACCACAGAAATATGGTCATGATGAGATTGCAGTGGTCTCAGTTTCACGTTGTGTTGATGAGTCACACTTGTTTGATGTGGTTAGGCTTCAGCCCTTCATCTACTCTCATTTCATAACTTTTGAACCCCTAAACATTATCTGTACGTCCACCTGTGGTATCACATAGAAATTTGTGTGTAGAAGCATTAAGTTAATTAAATTGATAAGGTGCTCCATAAATGAAGTCGATACAAAAGATTACATGTTCCACAAAAATAAACCACCATTCATGAGTCAATTTATGGGTCAATAACATTTTTAAAAAGTTTTTGAAACAAGTCTCTTATGTTCACCAAGGCTGCATTTATTTGATGAAAAATACAGTAAAAAAAAAAAGTAATAGTTTGAAATATTTTTGCACTTAACTGGTTCTCTTTTAATTAATTAATTATTTTTTTTTTAACATGTAATCCATTCTTGTGATCGTAAAGCATCATCACTCCAGAAATTATTCTGCTATGCTGATCTGCTGCTCAGGAAACATTTCTTATTATAATATAGGTTAATCAATTTTCAACAGTTGTGCTGCTTTACATTGTTGTGTCGTGATATATTATTTAGGACTATTTGATGAATAGTTTTTTGATAACATTAGAAATAAATTAATTAAACAATTTTACACGTTCCATTTTTTACATGGAAGCAACAGCAACTTGTATTAATTTCACTATAGAAGATTGAAAAAAACAAATGGATTTAATTATTTACATCTGAACTGCAGATTTAAATATCACAAACATGTCACAAAAATTTTATTAGCCTTCTATTTTCAAAAAACCCTGTTTAGGGGATGCAAAAAAGTTACATTATGAGATAAATATCAACATATTGTGCCCCAAAAATATAGCCTATATAGTAAGTGCGGCCTAATGCATTTCAACGCACACTTGGTACATATGCTTAAATTTTCAATGGGAGAACCATTGTGTCAAAACACAAGTTAAAAAAAAAAAAAAAGTATATAACAAACATTATACATGATATAAACAATTATACACTAGAAGGGCTGTATACTAATACAGATTTATATAAAAATATTAAAGCGTTTACAAACTTTCACCGTTTTAATTGCCTTTTGTTTCATAGAGAATTGTACAGTATCAATATAATGCTCTATTTCCTTCCTAAAAGAAAAAAAACTAGTTTTTTTTGCAGGAGAACTTACATTTGTGAATATGAAATTTTGCATGTAAAATAATAAGATTTATCATGTAAATGTGACTGTGCTTTTCTCTGCTATTCTCTACACTGTAAAAAGTGATGTTGACTTAACTTAAAAAAATTGAGGAAACCCGTTGCCTTAAAATAATTAATTAAATAATAATAATTTTTAAAAAAGTTAAGCGAACTTAACAATTCACTTAACTTAATTTTTTTTTTAAATTATTATTACTTAATAACTTTAAGGCAACGGGTTTCCTCAATTTTTTAAAGTTAAGTCAACTTAGCACTTTTTACAGTGTAAGATACTAAATAATACATATTTCCAAAACAAAACAAAATGACTGTCAATATTTTGTACAATAAAATATTTTTTATTTATTTATTTTACAGAAGGGCAATGTCAAAACAAATGTACCACAGTTTCAGGGCAACTGACACAAAATGAGCAACTAAAATCAATATCAGATTTAAGTTTTACCAATAATATTTGGCTGGGTAAATCCTGTGTATAATTTTGAATGATACTTCCTTTAACTTGATTGTAATTAAATGTTGATTAGGTTTTAACCAAACCTTTTTCCAAACAATATTGTCTGTCAGGTGATTCCAGTATGAATAAACATAAGGCAAAAACACAATGTCTCGTTGAAATAAAGCTCTTACGGAACTGTTGTGTGACTTAAGAGAAAAACAAATGTTACCTATATAAGAACTTATTATATTAGGCAGAGACCTGTTAGATGTTAATTCTTGTCTGATGTTTAAATAACATACAAACTTCAGGAGAAATAGCCCCAAAAACTTTGGCGTAGTCCCCTAGTGTTACAGGAATCTTATAATGTGCCAAAAATTCTTTATTAAATAACTAATAATAAAAATAAAAAAATTAAATAACCGATCCACCAATATGATGCCATAATCAAACCAGTGCTTCAGAAAAAAGCGATTTGTGTTTATATAATATATCCTTATTGTTCCATATATACTGAAAAAAAATGATTCATTGAATTTACTAATTTTTTTTAAGGTAAGTGGTTGCAATCAATTTATTTTAGCTACATTTAAATAAACAAATTTAGTTGACTAACTTTCAACATATATATATATATTTTTTAATTAAATGCAACTAAAATAAATTGTTTGCGACCACTTACCTTAAAAAATTTTCAGTGTACCTATGAGGTGAACAATTGTGCTTGTGGATCAAAGACCATAAAAAGCCCTGACGGTGAAATTCTGCTAGTTTCGCTGGTATTTTATCAATATTATAATTACAGCTAAGAAAAACATTTAAACCACCAAATTTTGAGAGAATATGGGAGGGAATAAAACACCAAATGGAATTAGGATTTCTAACAATTTGTTTAAGCCTTACATGTATTATGTAATGTTGCAAAGTCTAAAACATTTAGGCCACCATTTTCATATGAATTCATAATAACTGTCTTCTTTATGTAATGCATTTTATTTTTTCCAAATGAAGTCAATCAGTATTTTGTCAATTTCTTTACATATCAAGATGTAAAGCCATTGCTGCATAAATATGTCTAGAAATACCCTCTGCCTTTCTAATTAAAACTTATAAGCCAATGATTTAACTTTTTTTCAATAATATAGGATTCAAATTTAGTAAGCACCTTCTTTTCTGGTCTTTGGTTGCCATGCCTTGCGTGACGTCACAACGGGTAGGGCGCAATCGCGTGGATTTCGGGGCTGGACAGGAAACGGAGACGCCAGGAACGCGCATCGGTCCGCAGCTCAGAACGGGAATGGAAGCGGGAGAGGAACGGGAGGCTCGCTCGTCTCATCACCATCATCCTCATCCTCATCAAATATAAGCGATCGGTACGGGAAGCGAAAACCCGATTGAGGTGGGAGAGGAGCGGGGATTCTGTCGCTGGATTTGCGCAACACATCAGTGGCTTTTTCCCATTGTTACCGTTTCCTTCGGACAAGACAGAAGCCGCAGAACCGTCGGCTGGTTTGCGACCGTAAGCGCTTACTCTTCATTTATACTCGCTGCTGCACGCGACCTCTTTCTGAAATAAAGATATTAATGAGCGGATCAGAAGCACGGCTTGTGTATTTCACGCTGGCGGCGTATTATTATCTCGTTATCTAGAGATACACAGAGGAAAATCCAGGGAACAGCCCTGAAATTCAGACAGCTGTGCAGTGCCTTCAGTGTCTGAATGTGAGGGCTGCTCCCTTGAAGAAACGTTATATTCGATAATAAAATACCGAAACGATTCATGGAAATTTTTGAAGATGCTGATTTGTGAGGTTTTGCAGTAGCAATTGCGGCAAGAATAAGGAATCTGGAATAATGAGGTGAGATTAATCAGTCTGTCAAAGAGAGAGGATGAGATGCATCCCCATCTATCTGAATGCATCTGCTGTTATTCATGCTCTTGAGGGTGGTTGAGATGTTTAACCTCTGATGTTTCGTTTGCTATAAGCCTTTTGGGTTTCCAGCATCGCTGTATCTAATGCAAGCCTCATTTCTGCTGTTATTGGTGTTTTTCCTCTTGGTACCTGGAGGAGTGTGTTCTGCAGTAACACACACTGCAAACAGATGAGCTGTTGCCAAATTGGACCTCCCCTCCACACACACACACACACACACACACTCACACTCACACTGATATGTTCAGGCTCCACCCTTTGCAATGACAGCTGTGGGTTTAGTGCCAGTCTTGGTGCCCGTAGAGTGGAGGCCTATTTTCACACATTTTTGTCCAGCTTGTCCGAGTATGTGTATCTGCTAGCAGGAACCTTTTACTTCAGTGAATATTTATTTTTCAGGCTTTATTTCAGAAAGTCAGTCTCTGTACAGACATATTGTCACGTTACATTGGGTATGCTGTCACAATGAAACCTGCCATTAAATATTTAGAGCTTTTCCAGCATGTAAATGCTAAAACCATTCAACAGGAAAAAAATGTAGGAGTTAACTCCAAATTATTAAACCATTTTTTTTGGCCAAGAGAAATCAATAATTAAACATTTACAACTAAAATAACTTTTTTTTTAAAAGCAATAATACGGTTATTCAACAAGAATGCATCAAATTGATAAAAAAGTGACAGTAAAGACTTTTACTAAGGACTTTTTCTATTCGTCAAAGAATCCTTAAATTGTATTATACCTGGAAGAAATAGAAAATATAATAGAAAACAGTTCTTTAAATTGCAATAATATTTCACAGTGTAAATTTGTTTACTGTATTTTTGATCAAATAAATGCAGCTTTGGTGAGCAAAAAAATCTTACAGACTCCTGAACAATTATTGTTTGGAGAATTCAATTTACAGAAGTCATTCTAATATACATTTTAAGCATGCACATTATTATTATATATATTTTTTTTCTGTAGACCGTTCTAAAAGCCACTTTTTAAACTAGTACTTTCAACAAACCTCCAAAAAAGGCTGGTGAATTGGTCAAAACAGTCCAAAGTCATGCCTTTATTGCTCTTATGTTATTTTAACAATAGATTGCAGATGGCGATCATATAAAATTCTCCTTAAATGAGTAGATCATCTTGCATATGCATTAATAAATGCATCTTTGGTGAGGCCAGCAGCAGATTGGAAGAGTGGATCTCAAATGTGTATCATTGGTACACAGGAAATATTCTAGCGGGCTCTTTGCCTCAGATCTTGGAAGCTTTACTGCGCTTGCTGCTGGTAATGCATTAAACTTGAGATTTATTTTTCTGCACAGAGTGCTGTTGCTTCAGTCTAATCCAGTGGGAGCAGTAGAATATGTGCTGAGAGGGATGTGAAACCATGAAATAGTTTTTTTTTTTTTATAAGAATTACAATGGGATGTTTATTCTTTATTGTTGCTATCTCTATAGGACCTTTCTCCTAAAATGCATTGTTAGTGTTATTTGCAGAATTAGTTTTCATTACCTCTCACCATATGTGCAGCAGTAAGCCAGTGTCCGTCCCCACCGGATTCCTCTTTCTAGAGCTGGCCTCCTATACTAGAATGACGTCAGGTGATTGTGAAACTAGGGTGGATGCTGGATGTGAGGACCCTGGAGTCCAGATGCAGAGAGTCTAGCAGCCTGGGTTTTTTTCTGCTTGACAGATCTTTGTTCTAAGTGATCATAAATGAGTCCTGATAAAGATCCAGTAGGTTCTCTGTGGTGCTGACCTTTGCAGCTTGAGCAGCTATCTGACGGTTTACACTTGCGCCCACTTTCCCTCGACTCAGGACTGAAACCGGAGACGACTGCGAGGCTCTTCGGGATGAAGAAAAAAAAGAGCAGACGAAGAGGAAACGGGCAGCTAGGATGAAAGGGAGTGAAATGATTTAAATTAATAGCGTCCCGCGAGTCTCGGACGAAAGGACGTCCTTTGTCGGGGCAGGAGCAGGTCAACTGCGCGCATCAATCTTCGAGGCAGCACGAGTGCAATATTGCTAATGTTTTGTGAGTGAGGGAGGACTTTGTGCCAACTTTAATCAGCTAATTTCGGTGACATCTGCTGTATAGCAGCTCAAATGTATTGTCAGGTGTGTGTGATCTGTCATCGGCTTATAGTTTGGCTCATGAATGGCACTCAATACACATGTTTGCTCCCTTGGATAACAGACCTTAGACCAAAGCCTGATTTGTCATCAGAATGATTTGTCATAAACTCCTCTGTCTCCATCACACTACAAACATAAAGGTGGAAGGGGGTGACTCATGCAGAGTGTTTGTACACATGGTTTGTTGAGCTTTGCATTGAGATCCAGTGTTTTATTTAGGCGTGTTTGGTTTTGTATTACGTTCATATCAATGTGAACTGTGTTACTACAATGGCTTCCCTTCTGACAGTACTGCTTACATTGTAACCTGCCTGTGTTGGGTAAAAGATTAAAAGTGTTTACAGCCTCTCATCCAGTGTTGTTTTAGAAACATTGGCAGCTGCCACCAGGCAGTGACACGGTTTTATCTGTGTTTGTGAAAGGCAGAGGAAGAGTTGTTGCATTCATACACTCAGTTTGCTGTCAGAATGCATGTTTCAAATTGACCGAAACATTAAATTGCAATGAAACAGAAACGGTGGGAGATATTTTCTTTTGTATTGTGATGTACATCCAGGTGAAATGGATTAATGGGGAAAATGGGTGTGGACTTGGTTCTGTCCATTGGTTGTTGATTGGATGGAAGCATATGTGACCCTGGACCACAAAACCAGTCTTAAGTGTCAATTTTTTGAAATTGAGATTTATATATCACCTCAAAGCTGAATAAATTGGCAATGCATATTACTAATCAAAAATAAAGTTTTGATATATTTACGGTAAGAAATTTACAAAATATCTTCATGGAACATGATCTTTACTTAATATCCTAATGATTTTTGGCATAAAAGAAAAATCTATAATTTTGACCCATAGAATGTATTTGTGGCTATTGCTACAAATATACCCCAGCGACTTAAGACTGGTTTTGTGGTCCAGGGTCACATATATGAATGCAAGTTTTGATGGAGAAATCCAGCGTACATCACCAAAGAGAAGTCTGTTGTGTCGCTGGAAAATCAAGTTAAAGGGATAGTTCACCTAAAAATGAAATTAAATTTACTCATCCTCAAGGATTCCTAGGTATTTATGACTTAGCGGAGTTATAATAAAGGGGTCATGACATAAAAAAACAAAATTTCCCTTGATCTTTTGACACAGAAGAGGTCTTTGTATGCTTAATACATCCTGCAAGTTTCATAACTTAAAATGTCCTCATCATCAATAAAAAAGCATTTATGTAATAATCCTCAGAAAACGGCTCGTTTTGGATCCGAGGTGCAGTTTCTTGACAACATAATCACAATAAAATGGTCATTTCCTGACAAAGCATTATGTAATCATTTACTTATTGTTTGTGACTCAGCTCCAGTGCAAGACATCGACGAATAGTCATCTCCTCACCATAAGCCCCGCCCTCTGGCATTCAGCCGCTTAACGGCTTGACGTTTGATTACACTTAATGCGAGTGTCGCGTTGCATCAAAAGCAAATAGAAATTAGAATCACTGCCGCTATCTTGTCTACACTGGATACAGCATACAGATGCGCGTTCGCTTTCAGACACAGTCCACATGCTTGAGTCTGTCAATAGGACGAATGGAGTGAAAGAACGTTCACTTTGACGCACTTAGTTTAAAAAGCTTGTTCGCATCTTTGTACAGATATCAGAAGGTTCCCGGCGTAAGGAACAAGTGGGTAGTTTATTGTTATTGGTATCACAGATCGTGTCTGAGGATTTTGTTTTGTAAATGAGGCACAGTGTTATGGAGAGTTCACAAAGAAACATTTGTTGAAAGATGACGCGGAACTAGATCTGACTACAGCTGAATCACAAACTGTGAGTAAATGATTTCATAATGCTTTGTCTAGAAATGACCATTTTATTTTAATTATGTTGTCAAGACACTCACTTGCAATAGCATGATGATACTGTTTCTTATGCAATGACGTTAGCCAATCATAACAGTGGCCGATTACTGTGAAGCCTTAAATGACATCCCTTAAAACAGGTAGTTTTAGACAGAGGGTTGAAAATAGTCATTTTTCCCACATATTTATTTATTTATTTATTTTTTTTGTGCAAAACACTTTATTAACATTATAAGTAAACCTCAAGATATATAAAATAATAATATAAATAAATAATAAATCCATGTCATGACCCCTTTAAAAAATGTCCTGGCTCTTTCAAACTTTATAATGGCAGTGAATGGGGTTTAAGATTTTGAAGGCCAAAAAAATGCATCCATACATCATAAAAAGTGTTCCACATGGCCCCAGGGGGTTAATAAAGACCTCCTGAAGTGAAGCGATGTGTTTATGTAAGGAAAATATCCTTATTTAAAACTTTATAAACCGTAATCTCTAGCTTCTAACCGTTGTACACGTGTTCATGAGAGAGTGGCGTTCCAGCGGATAATGTTGGCATCATCCAAAGGAAAACCAGTGTCCTCCAACATTTTTCTTTACAAATCCTCGTTTTGTACTTCTAATTCCTGACCGGTGTTTTGTTTTGCGCTCTCCTCTGTGTGTTCGTCACCGCGTTGGCCTATACGTCATCTACTGGAACATCACTGTCTGGTGAAAGTGCATAATACAGTTAGCGAAAGCTAGAGATTACAGTTTATAAAGTTTTAAATATGGATATTTTTCTTACACAAACGCATCAAATCCGTTCAGAATGCATATTTGGGTGAACTAAACCTTTAAGACATTTTGGTTTTGAGGTCAGAAAAAAAAAATTAAGATGGAACACATTCCTGGAGGAATTGTTCAAAATAAGATCTACAACATCTTCATTTAGAAAACAGATTTCATTTAATGCCAAACTTCAAAGGAAATTGTGTATGTTTTTTCAATACTTTGTCCTGTTTTTACTTTAAATAATTTTTTTTTTTTAATGTTTTGTTCCCACTGAAAAGTGGAAACATTGCGTCTCTATGGATTTTTAAAAACATTGCTCTGCGTAAACATCTTGACCAGCACAGCAACATTGTTCAACATTTGACGGAGTCAGGACTCCATCAAACACTGAAATGTCACAGACCCTTTCTAGCTTGAGAAGCAGGGCTCTTTCTCGGAGCCTTGAAGCTTTTGCTAAAGACCCTGAAAAATATTCCGGGTTAAACAGAATTTACGTGGGGCATATTGTTAGAATGGAAATTTGTTTACAGCAATGCCCTGATAATTTATTATTTGAGCTACGTTCTTTTAATTGCCTTTTTTTAGAGCATGCTCCTGCCCGCTCTTCTGTTACGAACAGTATTTTTTATACATGGCTGACTGAACATGATCCACACCTCAGAGCTTTACGTGAGAGTTGCACGCTGACATTCCACTGATTTATTTCTTTATCGTCCTTGGCAAACAGTCACATTTACCATTATTTAGCAGAAATCCAGTTGTTCTAATACAAATCTAAAAGGGTGTGCCTGCTTTTTAATGCAAATCTATGCAATTTGGAATTTGGTGTAAGGATGAAAGATTTCCCCTCGCAGATTTCACAACGGCCTGGTAACACGAATCTGGTATGTTGACCAACATTTGAAACTTTGAAAGTGACATCTGTGTGAGCTGTGCTTCATAACATTGCTTTACTATTGACACGAGACCCTTTTTGCCCGCTTATGTTACCACAACTAAAACGATATCTCACCCAAAGTATGAAAATTCTTTCATATACTCACCCTCATGTTGTTGCAAACCCATATGACTTGGCAAGAAAGCCGTACAAGTTTGGACAACATGAGGGTGAGTAAACGATGACAGATTTTTATTTTAAATCTGTTAAGACCACAGATAGCGGAGTGGTTCTTTTGACAGGCTACAGCCTTCATTTGAGCTCCTTTAGCCACTGACAGTCAATGAGATTAAGTGTCACATTATACTGCGGCCAAGATTTTATGGACACAGTTGACCTTGGCAGCCTTCTTCACCGCGTCCCTCTGAGAGAACTGACTGTTTCCCATAGGACACGGGCTAAAGGGAGAGAAGGAATGAATAACCAGAGCTCTATCAGTTCTGCTCAAGGACTACCATCAGACGAGTGTGAAGTGACACTCTCAACATGCGCTGTTGTTTTTCCTCCGTTAGTGCATAACTGACAGAAGTTTCTCTGCTCTTGCATTCCTAAGGAGTGCTTCAGAAATGCAGTACATGTGATTCTTATTATGAGGCACCGTATTAAAGGATAATGTACAGTCAGCAGCTCATTACAAAATGACCCAGATGGAGTAATCAGGACCACAATGTGAAGTATAGGTGTCTTTATTTTGTTGTTACGACCTGCTGACTGTACATTATCCTGCTTATTACATGGCCACTTACCAAGTTATATTGTTTTATTATATGAGAAAAAAAGAGTGGTACAAGAGCAAACCCCTGATTTCATTAGTGAATAAAATCATGAACAGTATCACACAGTGGCCATTATAAAAAAAAACTAAAAATCCTACTTGACAGTAGAATGGTTGACCAATCAGAACCATGTATTCAATGTAATCAGTCTTGTTAATGTTTGTTCCACAATATTGATGTTCACTGCTGATAGAGAGCACTTTAAACGTGTTTGTGGTGAAGCAGACTTGCCTGATATTGTTGTGAGTGCTGAGAGGGCTGGTTGTTGTGGATTGCATTTTGGTGATGAAAAGTGGTGTAATTTGTATTTGGTAATATCTAAGTAGTTTGTATGCCATGATATTTTGCTGATTAATTCTGTTGCTGCGTGAGCTGCTTTTGTTTTGGTGGATCGGTGGAACAATACCTCACCCTATGTAAATACACTACATGATTCCACCAATCAGCTCTCCTTCTCCTTCGGCAGTGTGCAGATTTGGTTTCAGTAAAAGGTGAAGTGCAGTTTAGTAAGATGAAGTGTGTAATTTCTATGCCAGTGGCATCACATGGTGTAATCTGTTTGTCTGAGAGGCCTAACTTGGCAACATTGCACCAGTGACGTGAGTTTGGAATGGGACTACCTGTTTGTCTGAACCAAGAAGGCTTATAAATACCAGAAAAAAGCTATCTGTAAATGTTCCCATCAATGCCAGTTGCTTGTCTGGTGCAGGACCCCCCCAGAAGTGTATGATTTAAAAAAGTGCTATCTTTGCTTATTGGCATTGGTAACCAGTTTTCTTGAGCCAATCACCTGATCTGTGTTATTGACTCTGGAGCTACACAAAAATGATCTCTCAAATGATCACCTTCACATACACATGCTTATGTAAAATATTTTTTTATGGTAATGCTGAATTTTCAGCATCATTACTCCAGTCTTCAGTGTCACATGATCCTTCAGAAATCATTCTAATATGCTGATTCGCTGCTCAAGAAACATTTCTTATTATTGTCAATGCAATGTTGTGCTGGTTAATATTTTTGTGGAAATTGTGATATTCTTTTTTTTAATTTAAAGGATTATTTGGTGAATGGAAATTTGAAATTAATTATTATTTTTTTTTTGTCATAAATGTCTTTACTGTAACTTTGGATCAATTCAATGCATCCTTGTTAAATAAAAGTATTAATTTCTTAAACCCCAAACTTTTAATCACCCGCTATGACCTTCCCTAATAACTATACTGAGCTTTATTGAATTTTTTTCTTGGAAAATTGTAAGTGTAGCAATGAAATAAACAAAAAGTGATATAGATTAATTATCAAATAGTCTCGTTCTGGGATAAATATAATCGAAATCCCTTCTCTTTCGAGCCTAGATTTGATAATTAAATGTGGAAAAGGAGCACAAATTACATCCCAAAGAGAGTGAGAAAGAGAAGGTTAGTAACATTAGAATGAGAGAGAGTGGGCCATTTTTGGATGTTTTGGATATTAGCAAGTGTTACTGTGATATTTTAGAAGCAGCCTACTAGAGACCTGCTGTTAATGCCTGTGTATCAGTCCTGACCTACTCTCGTAAGGCAGCCAAGTGTGTTCAGGGGAAGTGTGCGTTAGATAGTGAAAATGCGGGTAGAGTTCGCACGAAAGAGCTTCAGCTATCACGGCTTGTGCTGTCTCTCTGTCAGCTCAAATAGTGGCAGACGTGTCTCTGACTGCACGTTTGCTGCACAGTTATCTGTGTTCCCGAAACGCAGCTCGATCAAATCTCTGCGTGGCCTTGTCATTGCAATCTGAGCGTCACAAGTTGTCCTGTCTTGACCTGTATGTGCGTGAATCTCTGAGGTCTTACCTGGATGTAACCATGCAACCCAGTTCATTATTGGTTTTATAGATGATTCATAAAAGGTGGTAATCTCTCAGCAATAAAACTGTACACTTACCAGAAAGCCAGATCGTAAAATGAAAAGAGCATGAATAGAAAAGAGTATGAATAACTTTCTGGTGAGTTAATATAATGTCGAAATCCGTGCTTGGAAAATCTAACCTCATTTGCTTTTGGTTCACTTGTCCAATGTTGTTGCTTCCCGGTGTGCCAAGCGTTCTGCTCTGTTCCCTGTGCGGTGGACTGGGGGAAGAATGAGAGGATGGAGATCAGGATGCAGGTTTATGGTCTTCCTCCCAGCTCTCTGTTTGTTGATTAATTGCAAGGTTTATTTTACTAGCTCAACATCTGTTTAAGTTGAAGGTGAATGAGAATGTAGAGATGGTGACAGTACCGTTTTAATTTGTCAGAGAAAGAGTGATCAAGATGAAGAGAGAAAAGAGTTTGGTGTGATAAACCGATGCAATCTATTTAGCGGTTTTCATTATTTATAAAGAACCGCTTGACTATAGTATCTTCTTGAGCTGCAAGCTTATTTCATAATTCAAAGCAGGTTTCACAGCACTGGGTGTAACATTGTACTCTATATATCCAGCTCTAAGAGAGAACTCCTTATTGTTCAGCGAGCACAGAAAATCATTTGATCGTGTTATGACATGCCTGGAACAGCTGTCGTAAATGCAAGGAGAGACATAATTGCATCCCAGCTGTTTTTCCCTCTGACACGTCCGGCACTGAGGTAAAGGAGAGGCAAATCTTCCTGGATCCCTGTAAGAAACTATTGAAGTTTGTTCGGATTGACGCCTTTACATAATTTGTGTTTATTGACGCTTGTTTTGTCAGACATAAGGGTCTTTCTGTGGAGAGCTCAGTTAAGAAGAGATTTCCAAACTGTCTGATTGTTGTAATGGATAAATGACATGTTGGGGCAGCAAGTCTTCATGTGTTTAGTAAGGGAAGGTGTATCAGGCCCTAGAGGTGTGCATTGTCACATTATAGTTGGATCAAGCATACCGTTGCCAGGTTTGTTATGATTTTAAACAACATAATTGAAAATTTTGAAATATAAGAATATTGAAATATGTTGTTTTTATATTTAAATACAGCATTTGTTAGAGTAGTTGACCATCTCTTCAAGCCCATGTCTGTGTTTGTGTGTGTTATGAGGATCCACCTCTCCTTGTGTCGTCATGGCCTATAGGCCCTCCTAACACCGTCCCAGAGCCAGACTCGCAGTGGGTGGCTAAAAAGGGATGCGTTTATCGAGTTTAAATGTCTGTTCTTCAGGAGACGGCTATCTTATGTACATGCACAAGGTTTCCACAAAGTCCAGGAAGGTGCGATGTAATCAGACCACCAATGAGCTACAACCTAACTTTACTTTCACATTTTTCTTAGATACTTACAGTCATGGCCAAAAATATCCTCACCCTTGGTAAATATGATCAAAGAAGGCTGTGAAAATTAATCTGGATTGTTAATCCTTTTGATCTTTTATTTAAAAAATTGCATTCCATAAATTCCATAAAATATTCAATTTGGATAATTTCATGTTCATAATCACCCTGGAGTGCTCAAAATTGTGAATATGAATGGGAATATACTTCAGAGATATTTTACTCATAAGAATTTCTAGGGGTGCCAATAATTGTGTCCAACGTGTATTTGAGAAAAACATTTATTTCATAATGATATTTCCCCCCATTTTAAATTCTCATTATCCAATGAAAGGTTAGATTTTTGTGATTTTTTTTTTTTTATAAAAGATCAAAAGGCTTAACAATGCAGATTAATTTTCACAGCCTTCTTTGATCATATTTACCAAGGGTGCCGATATTTTTGGCCATGACTTTATATTCCTTGTTGATTTTTAAAAACATAACATTAAAGCCTTTTTTTTGTTTGTTTAAATCAGAGACATCAACAAAAGCGTGTACAGAGTGGATATGCACTATTGTTTAATGCACTATTTAATTTTTAGTAATTCTTTTGCCGCTCTAAATCTATTTAGCGTTTTTCTTTAAAAAAAAAAAATCCCTTCTGGCTGTCTGGGAATTGCACAAGGCAAAGTGAATGTGAAGAGTAAATCATGTGTGTGCAATATTGAATTGTACTGGATCTGATCCACACTACTGGTCCTTTAGGTAAAACTCCTCTTGGGGGGGTCGTCCAAGTCATGTAACAACATGTGTGGCATTGGTTATCCTGTTGTAGGACCCTTAAATGTAATAATGAGAGTTCAGTTTCATTCACACAATGGATCAGCAAACCTAGTAATTTACTGTATAGTCAAAACTTAACTGGAGTTTGAAGGTTTCACAATGAAAAGGCTCTTCTTTTATCCTGAGCTTCCTGTGTATGCAGCATTTTAGGGCATCATAAGTGCGCTCGCAGGGTAAATTGAGTGCATTTTTACTTGTGGGTTATTGTGATGTTTTATCAGCTGTTTGGACTCTAATTCTGACGGCACCCATTCACTGCAGAGGATCCATTGGTGAACAAGTGAAGTAAATTTTTCAAAACCTCAAAACAAACTCATCTACATCCTGAATTGCCTGAGGGAGGGTGAGTACATTTTCTGGAAATTTTCATTTTTGGTTAACTATTCCTTTACAGTACACACCATGTGCTTATTCTCTTAAAGAGATCCTGACAAAAGTGGCATTGCTCCATCCTTTCTGTTGTCATATTTGGCTCAGAGATGCCATTGTAACATTTCTGCTATTGCGTGCTTCTTAATACTCATCATGTGTGTGTTCTGAAACGGATCGCTCTCACCCTCCACTGGCACCAATTACGGTGCGCAGAAACTAATCAGCTCCTCTGCGATTAAACCCAGACATGCACATACAGACACCATTGTGTGTCTAAATGAGATAAAGACAGCTACTGCGGTTTGAAAGTGGAGATGGCTCATGGATTTGTGCTCCCTCCTCCTGGATATGGGATAGAATTTCAAAGCAGGTCTGTTGGAGTTCATAGGATGGCTCTTCATCAGATTCATGCCTAAGGCTTTCCTTAATGTGGATTAGCTTGTCACTGTGTTTTGCTTTCATTTTCATTGCTAAATCATCATGTTTCTTATGTGTGATGCTGGGGATGAATGAAGTGATATTAAAAGTCTGTACAATAAGCTGATCATTATTTATATAATAAATGTAGGCTATATATAGACGTTCTCAATTGATAGAACTTGTGAATGACAGACGTTCATTATGTTTGAAACTGCAGATCTCTGTGTGTAGTTTCAATGGTGGCATATTTGTAGGTCACCTAATATTGTAGCAGGCTAAATGTGAGAGATGATGTGTAATAATGCCTCATACCACCATTCAATGTCTACCAGTGTACAGAGCTGCAGCATTTCCGGTAAAGGCCAGCAGCCTGCAGAGAGATCGATATGGATGAGGTATCTTCTCATGCTTACTCTCCCACCCAGAGGGAAAAACAGGAAGAGATCCCTGTTGGTTATGGAGTCTTTACATTTCTGTCGTTTGCATTTGAATTGTTTCTCTGAAAAACCCAAACGTTCTGCTGGTGTCCATTAGCAGCTCTTCCCGTCTGTACATGCTGGCTAGTTTCTTTATAACATTACTTCAGCCTCCGGATACGGTTCTATTTTTGTATAGGAGGAAATGGCTGCAACCAATATTGTTCCTGCTTTGTCTTGTTTCTCCACTAGCTCCGTTTTAACACCATTCTTTCTTGTTGCTGTGTTTTCCTGCAATGTTCTAATGTAGAAGCGATTGTCTCTTGTATATCCTCATTGACGGATGCTATTTTCATCAGTGGCCACGCTAACACTAAGCACCGCCCGGGTTTGTTAAAGCTCAGGGAAGGTGGGGCGACCGTCTTGCTGTGCATGTGGCCCAGTTTAGGATACTCTGTATAGAAAAGACATGTGGTCATGGGAGTTGAGCCACTCAAAGCATAACTCTCCCATAAAAGACAAGCACACAGAGAGGCTTTTGTGTGAGATTTGTTGGAGGTCGTAGTGGGTGGTGGTTGAGTCATGTTGTTGAGTGTGTATGTTCATCTGTGTCACTGGCCAGAGCAATTTTGGAGTCTAAATGGACCCCGTTCTTTCCTTGTTACTTCACGTGGGTCTCATATGTGACTATTTCACACTCTTTACAAGAGTCACATGATGTGCTTTGTTGGCGGTTAATATAAGATACTTGTATTCTCAGCAAAAGCAAGAGTAGCCACATCTAAGGTGCGGCCACCATTTACTGTTATTCAGCAAATTTTTTGCCAAATGCATACATGTTTATGTAAAAGTCTTGTTTTTAGTGTGTTGATGTGGTTTCTTGGGTGTTTGGGTGGTTACTTATATGCCCAAGTTAAAACCGTCCACCCTGGATTCTCAAAGATATTCTGGAATCTAGATATGGTGCCTCCTTAAGTGTAAGTTTATGGGATATTTTTGCACGTTTTGTCACCCACCAGACTAAAGCCATAAGTTTGATTGTTTACGAAAAATATATTTAAAAAAAGTACCATTCGGATATTTGTGATCTTTAACATTTATTTTGTTTTTGAAAGAAGTATCTTATGGACACTAAGGCTGTATTTATTTGATCAAAAGATGGACAGTAAAAAACAGTAATATTGATAAATATGAATATATTTCAAATTATAATTTATTTCTGTGACGCAAAGCTGAATTTTCAGCAGCAAGTAAAATTTCTTCCTATCAGTGTTGAAAACATTTGAAGCATGCAGTTCAAACAACATTTATTTGAAAATCTTTTGTAACATTATATTTATCTTTGTGCATCTTTGTAGAATAGAAACATCCTATTTTCAGTAATAAAAAAATATTTTTGAATGGTAGAGTATAGGTCAGACATTGTGTTTAATATATGTAGGGTTGGGGGTTTTCAAACATAAGTATGAGCAATAGTGATTGTTGCCTTAGAAAATGCTGCTAATGAGTTATTCTGCCCTCTGGTTTGTCATAGAGTGTCCCATCTAAGAACGTGCTTAGCTTTTTTAATTATTTAATGACAGAATTCCTCAAAGGTGCACCGCCTGAAGCCTTAAAGTACATTTTATTTTTAGTCTTTTAGTGTAAACTGTTTTTGGGATTGCTTAAGATTCTCTATTCTGGCACATTGATGGTAATAACAGCTGAACAGCAGATTGCCTCAGAATCTCTTTATTTGTTCTTTTGAACCTACCGAGTCACACCAGACCTTGCAGAGAGGTGGTAGAAGAAGTCTGCCTCCAACCATTAGCATGACCCAGTTGTTGCAGTACTCTATTTTCTCTCTTGTGAGCTGCTTGAGTTCTAATTACCACCACTAGCTATGATGCTCAAGAGCGTTTTCTTGAATGGGTGATGGTAATTCTTCTCTGGGGCTTCAGAGAGAGTGTGCAGTGGCTTTCACTGTTAAACACCCATCACATATCAAAGCCATAGTATGGCCTCTGGTCCATTCCTTCTGTGAGTCCTACTGACCTAATAATGACTCTCAGCCTCCGCTGTGTCCGTCCACACCACCAGCAGCTCTGTAGCTCTGCCAGGTTAATTATTTCAATTCCAAACGCAGCCCTGGAGGCCGAAGAGACAGGTGACACACTAAAGCCCTTGGCGGTGCAGTCATAGGCTGTCAGCAAGCTCCCTCCTTTCCTCATTTAATCTGTGTGTGTCTGGAGGGCGAGCGGACCTCCTTCTTTACATCTCTGACTTTGAAATGAGAGCTGTAGCGATAGAGACGTGCACACAGATGCACATACATAAATAAAAACCAATACACATAGCTGTCTGCTTCAACTGCAAAGGAAATGGAACATGACCTGATGTAAGCTTTGTGTATTTAATTACCAGTTACCTATTTTTGTTTTAAAGTCAGCATGAAATGAAACCGATTCATCCGTGCACGTTTAGTTTTTTCACCTCCTTTTTATAATTAAAATGCAGAATTTAACCCCCCTCTCTTTCTTAAAACTGACCTCAAGCTTGCATTCTGGTCTGCCTCCATCCAGTCAACAACCGATGGATAGAACCAAGTCTTACATCTTAGATTTTTTGATAATCACTGGAAAGTTATGTATGGGAAAAAAAAAAAAAATTGTCCCCATTTTGTTTCAATGTGACTTTAATTAAACCGTCAGTCTATAGAATGTTTTTGGTATTTTTTTCTCATTAGTAAGGTATTACGAACCCACATGTATTACCAAATCTCCTGAGAAAATGTATGTATTTTACGTTTTGGCATATTTGCGGTAAAGTTTTGAGTCATATGAAAAGGTATAATGTTTTTTTTTTAAAAAGCATGAAGTTCCGCCCTGGAACTTAACTGTCAGTGGGGCATAAGCAGCGAATGAGAATTGTACGAATTCATGCAAATTTGGCATTCGTAATTGTAAAATAGATTTGGGGGAAAACAAAATTGCTATGAAAGTCTGTTGGGCATTACCCTTAAGTCAAAATAGAGTCATTTCAGTATATTCACAAAAGCAGTGGGAGTTTTTTAATTAATAGACTCATATAGGGACACTGGATTTGAACAGATAATTGATTTTTGCATTTAGAGTAAAAAAGATTGAATCTAAATGTGAAAAAAAAAAAACTCTCATTTGAAGTCAGAAACATAACGAACAGCAGAATTTAACAAAATATGCTGTCACTACTTTCAGTTGTAACATGACAACTCTCTGAAAATTTTAGCATGGTAGTGGATATGACAATGCTAATGTATTTGGTCTTGGCGGAATAGATCTGCTTTGTTTGCTGAATTGCTGCTGCTGCAAAACAAGCACAGGAACTTGCTACTGTCGATACATATGCCGATATGATGCTGTGAGTTTTTAAGACATA
This sequence comes from Onychostoma macrolepis, assembly GCF_012432095.1. Lineage (NCBI taxonomy): Eukaryota > Metazoa > Chordata > Actinopteri > Cypriniformes > Cyprinidae > Onychostoma > Onychostoma macrolepis. The sequence goes on from NC_081163.1 coordinate 33,745,567, forward strand.
CTGCTGCTGCACAAATAGCATATATAATAACCAGTAGCAGATCTATACAGGTGGAGCTGGGGAGGATGGAGGGTTTCAGATGAACTCTAAAGCTGCAAAATGATCTAGTGAATGCTAACAAGCCTTTTAAATGTAAAGCACCAAGCTACTTGGCTGCGTATGCAACATGAACCAATCAGCTTGTGCCAAGTAGATTAATGCTGTGAATATCATCACTTAGCCTGCGCCATCTAGAGTTTCATGACAGAACTTGGCATTTATTTAATCCTTTTTGTTACATCAAAAGCATTGTGCACAATTTAACATTTACATTAAAGATTTAATGTAGCAATACACAAAAAGTAGCTTGTTCTGTCAAAAGCATGAGTTTGTTGTTCTCTTTTTCTGAATGAGACTGGCCTAAATGGCACAAGCTCCTTCCACTAGTGTGGTTATGTCTAAACGGAGCTGCAGTATTAGGTCAGTGTGTGGTCACTGCTTGCTTTGATGGTGTGTGACAGCTCGGTTTCTCCTCTCTGATGTTCTTCAAATCTGCATTACATGCATGCTGCTCTGCACTATACTCTCTCTCGCTCACCTGTTCATCATTCACAAAGGGAAGTGTATCGGTTTTCGCCTGCATGGACAGAAGGATGTGGAGGAGGTCAAAGTGATAATCGCTCTTTTGTTTCTCCTTCCATCAGTATGAACGAGATGTAACTCGCTCATAACATTAGGCTTTATGTGGCTTCCTGCCGCAGAGAGCTGATCCTTGAATTTGAATTGCAAATGATTGTGATTTTCTTCACTGGGTGTGTGGAAAGTGTGTTTGTGAAATGGTGCTCTTCCCCTGCTCATCAGTGAGTGGTTCAGATTTGCTTAACTTAAGATTTGGTTTGTTCATTCTGTTTTTTGGAAGTACAAACTTGGGGAGCTAAACAGAGGCAGGTAGTCTTTGCGCAGTTGTCTAGTGAACAGCTGTGTAGCAGACATGTAGAAGGGTGTGTGAGAGTGTATCAAAGCATTTGAACCCCACTATATGTATAAATAGCCTAACCCACTGACCCACACACACACCAATACAGTTGACCGTTTATTTATAGTGGAGTGGTGTTGATTTGACTCAACTTCGTTTCTGGAGTATGTGAGGCACTAAAGCTTATCTAATGGTAACAATTCCCTTTTAGGAAGATTCTTGCAGCATTTAATGTGTTATTAGTATTTGATAATATTTAGTCTTAAATATAACACATCGGCATACCTTATAGGGAATACACAGGATTTGTTTTAAACATAGCCTATCTGAGGAGTTGTATATAGTCTGTGCTTTAGCTCTTCAGCCCTGCCCACAGTAATTGGGTCACTAGCATGAAATGACAACCAATGACAGCAGTGTCCTGCAGTGTGACATGCTATACTTCCTATACAACTTGTATATTCCTCTATATTTAAAAGTGTCCAATAACAACATCACTTTTTTGACAAAAAAACTAAGCATAAGTCTACAACAATAAAACAATTCATTCATTCGTTGGTTGGTTGTTCATTTCAGTGATTTGCAAATTTATTTTTCAGCATTACTTTAGTTTTCATCCTTTTTTTCATTATTTGTGTTTGGCTATGTCAAGCTGTTAAGCTTAAAATGCTAGATGTTTCTCATTTGAGAATGAATGTCTGTTACATATATACGTTGAGTAAGTTATGCGCATGAAACAACACATTAAATAACTTGTAAATGCTGTTGTTAACTTTTAAACACATGGTGAAATAGATTGCAATTGTTTTGTGCTATTCTTTACCCAAAATAGAAAAATGTGTGAAAAATCAATTATTATTAAAAAAGGTAAAGCTGATTATCATCTGTCTCCATCTAAAATGTTCTAAATAACATTTTACTAATCTTTGTAAAATTATTATGAAGATAGATTGTTTTATTGTCATGTTAATTGAGAGACTACAGTAAAAATAATAGTTGTTTTAAATGCATTCTTTCCAATTCATTTGTCACAATGATCTTTCTCCATATAGCAGTATACATAGAATTTAATCATTTCAATGTCCTGATTATGAAAAGAGTTCATATTATGTGTTTCTCTGCTTTAAATCAGAAACCAACCCCATGTCAACATCTGCTTCTTATGATCTCATAGATTTGTGAGAAGTCTTTAACGTTATGGCTTGATCAATCAGTTGCTTTCAGTTTAATTGAAATTTTATTCTGTCAAAGCTTTTACCTTTTTACAAGAACTACTGTGCTTGCATTATGTGCATTACGCATTAATTGAATCTTGGGGTTATAATATTGAAACATTTTGAACAGCTCAGGTTCTGTCATGACCAGTAGAGCCATGTTGCATAAAACAACCTTTTTTCCATTTTTTTTTGTGGTCATATCAACTTGCTTATGAACGGTGGCCTCATTAATCATAAACAGTTTTAAAGCAACAGCACTGCATCGTCACATCAGGTACAACGGCTGCATAATGCATTCTTAAACTGCAGATCTGATGGCTAAAGTGGACTGATTTGTAGCTCTCCTTTTCTATCTAAATGTATTATGGGCCAGGGCAACTTGAATTAATTAGTCTTTTCTGTTCCGCAGATTGATTGAGGACCTTTTCCATTCAGAAATCAGCTTGGCACTGCCACAGAACCAAAGGTAAGCTTTCTCTAGCACTAAAACAGCTGACTGCATGATTTGCCAAAATTCCTTTACATTTTATAAATATAGGTGATGTTAGTAGATATTGACATCTCAGGTGATGGACTGCTGTGTATATATTGAATTTTTTCAAATTAGTTTTAGTGTCATATCATAGGTTGAGTTCCCTGAAAATTGTGAACTATTATAATTTCATTTGATGACGTTCTTGGTGCACTTACACAAAGCGAACTTGACAAAGTTATGATCTCATCCCACGTGCGTGACTGACTTTTTTCTCTAAACATACCATAATACTTTTTAATAACACTCTGAATATTTCCATAGACATGTGATGTGTGTTTTGAAAGGAACATAATGTCTGTGGACGTACCCGACCCTTAAAACCTCCCAGAAGTTAGCGAAATCTCAAATAACGCTGCTTTAAGCCTCGGATCCTCCCGTTCGCTCGCCGCAGAGCCTGTCTGCATTGGTAATTCCATTTGAAAAGTGAAAGCATGTGGAGATGTATGGAAACAGTAGACCCAGTCTCTCCTCCAGGACTCTGATGTTCCTGAATTACATCCCTGTGTGTCTTCTGCCCTGTTATCAGACCTGCCGCCTGCCGTACATTCCAGCGCACGTGTGCACACAGACACGCTATCATTAACCCCTCGAACCCCGCCTGGAGGAAACCTCAGTGTTGCTTCCCTGCATCCACCCTCTCAGTTAGTGCCTCTTCATGTCTCGTTTCAGAAGTGTGGTCATCTCCTCAGAGCGCCTGCTTTAGCTCTGCGCTAATGAGAGGGGACAGTGGGAGAGGACGTCAGGCCCCTGGGGCCCCACCACTGTGAGAGCAAAGACTTCACAGTCTCAAGTTTCCTTGAACAATAATTATTCAAAGTGTCGTTTTCCTCATCAGTGAGGTGCAGGAAAAGAGTGTTGGAGTTTTCTCTCTGCGTTAAGTGTCTAGACCAGATGTCTGAGGAACAAGATGTCATGTACCTAGTGGAAATTTTGTAAAATTGTCAGACATGGTTAAACTTTCCATAATGTAAAGAGATACTTTAATATTGTAATTTGTTTTTTTTTTGTAGTTGCATGATTCACTGGTAAAGGGCGTCAAGGGAGAATGAAATCAATGTCAGTAGCCTTGAAGAAAAGCTGAGATGTTTTCAGTTCCCCAGATGCCAAAGAAGCAGCTTTCCACACAGCCTGTGCAAAGGTGTTGCGTTTCTAATGGTTTTGGTTTAGATGGAAATAGAATCTGAAAGTATGTGCTGCTCCCGGGCAGCCGCTCTGTCCCACTGTGAGCTGTTTTTGGAGTCTCTAGTAACTCTTGACTTCAGCTGCTACCTAAAGCCAGCATGACCCAGTCGCATGGATCACACCACTTTTATCTGGCACTTTCCATAATACGGGTAGAGATTGTTTTTGTTTTTTAAAGCGATAAATGCATGAATTCTTTGGAATGCCACCTTAGATATTTCAGATAAAATGTTTAATATTGAAATCACATCTAATTGTCTGGACATAAAATTGGTATATAAATATATATTAGTGATGTCAAACGATTAATCGCGATTAATCGCATACAAAATAAAAGTTTTTGTTTGCAATAATATATGTGTGTGTTTATATTTATTATGTATACATAAATACACATGCATACAGTACATATTTTGAAAATATTTACATGTATTTACATGTCTATATTTATATTCATATAATTTATATTATAAATAAATATATTTAATATATAAACATAACCTATTTTTCTGAAATATATACACGCAGGTGTGTGCATTTATATATGCATAATAAATATACACAGCACACATACATATATTATGCAAACAAAAACTTTTATTTTTGATGCGATTAATCGTTTGACAGCACTAATATATATATATATTAATAATTTATTCATTCATTCTTGTTACATAATTCAACTTTTTTGACCAAGTTACTGTAAAAAATATATATTTTTCTTTAATTTATGGAAAATGTAAGTATGATAAATTCACTGATAATAAACCAGCATTTGTTTTCAAACTAACTTGTCTCTACTAAGTAAATTTTGAATACGAAAACGGTTACTTTCAACCCTGTTAACCATTGTAGAATATTTTATTTCTGTTTAATATTTGTTATAAATGAACAAAATTGTTCAAATCATTGTTTCATGCCCTATATTTGGTAACAGGGTTGAAGAAATGGCGAACATCAAATAAAATAGAGATAGACGAACATTTTCTAAAATGTAAGTACCTATCTCACGAACTTATTGTTGAAAATGAATTTCTATTTTGTACCCTTGTCATGGATAGTGGCATTTATGTGGGACTAAAGCCTAACACAATAGAGGATCACTGGGCTAAATTGTGGTCAGTCTATCCAAATGTCTAATTTTCAAGGGCCGGTTTGTGTGTCTGCCTCCTATGCAGCCCTCTAGAAAGGGTGTGATAGTTTTGATTCTATTCATAACATGTACAAACCAGGATCTTTGTTTTTGTTTGGAAGAATGGCCTTTGGCTGACTCATGAGCTCTTTCAAATGTAGATCCTGAAGTGGTGTTGACCTTAGCGGACTTATTCTACTGAATTCTGTTCCACCTTGACCTTTCAGCACCATACAAACTGACTGCTCTGATTGTACTGGTTTCATGAAGATAAGAAAAGAGCAAGTGGGTACAGGAAGTGATGGAATGATGTCAGAGCACCCACAGGAAAGCATGTAATGGAGGAGTGCAATGTGCTTTTATCTACCCATTCAATGTGTTACCACATCAATATAACTTGTTTTATTTTATTACATTGTATTATTGTTTGATGAAATATTTGAAAAAGATATATCTTGAAAGAAGTCTCTTGTGCTCACTAAGGCTGCATTCATTTGATCAAAAAACTGTATCCGGTAAAAAAAAAAAAAAGGAATATTGTGAAATATTAGTACAATAAAAACAGTATTCTATTTGAATATATTTTAAAATGTAATTTTTTTTCCTGTGGAAAAGCTGAATTTTTAGCAGCTATTACTCCAGTCTTCATTATCACATTATCATTCAGAAATCATTCTAATATGCTGATTTGCTGCTCAAACACATTCCTTATTATTATTATTATTATTATTATTTTTATTATTATTATCAATGTTGAAAACAGTTGTGCTGCTTAATGTTCAGTGATTTCAGGATTCTTTGATGAAAAAGTTTAAAAGAACAGCATTTTTTAATTTACATAATATTTTATAAATGTCTTACCTGCTAAACAAATTTAATGCATCTTTGCCAAATAAAAGTATTAATTTCTTTTAAAAAATCTTACTGACCCCAAATTTTTGTGGTATGTTACATTATAATACACTTTTTTTTTTTTTTTAATCCTCTAACATCTATAGATTTACATTGTAGGCTCATTGATATTTAACGACTTCTGGATGCTTTCGTTGCTGCAACTCACAGCCCTCTACATCCCTCAACAGTACTAAATAGGTTTAGTGTAGCATGGAAAGTGATCAACATTTGAAAACCGTTCCGACCGGCTCTTGGCCATGTTTGCATGAACTCAAATTAGGCTCATCTTTGCATTGATGAACTGCAGGTCATTGTGATGTGTACACAGCCTGGACCACGTTCAAAGCTTGTGGGTTTGCTTGAAAAGAGAATGGGCAACAGTATTGATTCATAGTGTGATGCATTATGTCTCTGTGGATGAACACAAACCCCCCTGCTGTGTAAATGGGGCCTCAGCTGGACTGTCCTGTACCAGAATCGTCATCTTTGATTCTATTCACTGTCTACTGCAGAAACCCCTCTTTCTCCTTACTCATTAAATTTAATGGTAGCATCAGCAAGACTGCCTCTGATCTGTCTCTGTACTGACACTGAATAAGGGCCCCTCATTTCCCTAAGTGCCCCGAGGCAGACAGTGTTGCCCCCTTTTATCCCAGCTAGAGTTTATGCCTTGGCTATATATTTAACCTCTGAGATACGGCTGTGATATTAGAGAGGCTTGGCTGAAATGGCTTTGGTACGCTCTTAAAAAATAATTGTTCTTTATTGGCATCTGTGAAGAACCTTTACATTCATGGAACCTTTCAAATGCACATAAGGTTCTTTAGTGGAAAAAGATTCTTTAGAATATTAAGTGTTCTCCACACTAAGAAAAAACGGTTCTTTTGAGAACTTTTCACTGAATGGTTCTTTGCGAAACCTAGAATGGTTCTTCTATTGCGTTGATACAAAAACACCTTTTGGAACCTTTATTTATTTTTAATTTTTTACGATTTTGTGACTTGTACGCTAGTAGACCTAGTAGATGACTTGCTATTTTGAAGCACTTGCTTTGTATTTTAAGTGCGTTATCAGGTGTGACCCTGTTACTGTGCAGCTGGGATTGGAAAACTGGAGCATCTGTGCTGGTTGTGTCGTCTGGGGAATCGCCAATATGTGTCGTTGGCGGACACCACACCCTTCTGGGCCTTAAGATGTGTAAAGGGGTATCTAGACCTGAGTGTAGGCCTTTTATGTCTTGCATAATGCTCAAGAATTGAATTTGCATTTAGTATTTCAATTTGCGTCCTTGCTGCAAATCTTACTTTGTGCTTCTGGATATGATTTTTAGCAAGTAATAATCAATCAGGTGAGTTGAACTGAATTAAGCTCACTTGTGCATCTATCGGGATTACAGAATGGCTAATTTGTTAATTTGGAGTTTGTTTTGGATCCTCTGCTCTGCATCTAATTGGCAGAGCCGAGTGTGAAGACTCTCTCCCATTGTGTGTGTTGCCAAGCCCACGCAGGGAGTCTTCATGCACGTCTCCCGTTTACAGCACTCAGTTGTGCGTGAATGATGACATTAGTGATGCTTTGTCACTCTGTTGCAGGATGTTAGGACCTTTGAATCCTTCTTTTGCTTCCACATCTTTTCTCTTCCATCCTCCTCTAAACCCTGTGCTTTCTCGCTAATGTGAATTGACCACGTGATTGACAAGACAAATGGCTGGAATACTTGGCCTAGCTTTGGTTCCAGTGTTTTATTTGGTCATGGACAGGCAGCTGTTCTAGAGCCAGATACCATCAACTATCCCCAGTCTAGTGGATTCCCATATTTAGTATCTTCACCATTTGTTTTCCAATATTTTTGCATATTTGAATAAAGCAGGACGGTTACCTTTTTCTCTTATAAGGGTGGATGTAGCTATCTATCTATCTATCTTTTTTTTCTTGTTACAAAAATCACTGTATAGCTATTATTGAATTGATTTTCTGTTGAGGTAAAATTGCTCTTGGTAAAGGCAAAAATAGGCTATTGAGGCAATCTACAAATCAACATTATTGCCCTCCTATACACACACATACACAGCAGCGGTGAATGACCTGCATCCTGCTTATGGAGACATGGGAAACAATCTCTTTTCATCTCTCTGTGGCTTCTGTTTGAGAGGATCATCCTCTTTTCATTGTTTCCTGGAAAGTGAACCAATTGTATGAGCTCCCACCCAAACAAACCAACTTGATGGACATTTATCATCTGTAAAATATTATAGATCTATTGTCTTTGAAACCAAATTATAGCCTAATGTCAAATATAAGCCTGGTTTCTGTTGGTTGCGTGTGGAGATGTTAAGTAATTTGCGTGTGCGTTTGTGACTTCATGAGGTTGAACCATCATCTCCCATGAGCCTCGCAGAGGCGTTTGACCAGGGAGAGCGTTGGATGGCGCTTTGTTTACCCTGGTAAGGGATGTGGAAATGACAGAAGCACGGCAGATCTGACTGAATATGTTAACTCACAAGGTTATTTTAGTACAGACTGGAAATCTGCAGTGGCATCAAGTTGGGAAACATTGATGATAGTTTCGCAATAATGAGAGCAATGAGAGGGAACTGCTCTGAGGATTTAGTGTTCTTCACTCCAGGAAGGGAGCACTGAAATTCTTGCTTTTATGTGTAGCAAATAGTGCCATCTATGCAAGTCTGCAGCAAATTTAAACCTGCAGCTTGTTAAGAGTCAAAGTCCTGGACCAAATTAATTGACACATGGTTTTCTTTATGCCTTCCTCGTGAAAGCGGGGACATCACAGATTTCTGCTTTGTATTGCAACTTTTGCACTTAGCGTGAAGACATTTTTAACATGCGTTGTGTGACAAATTGACTGATTGATTTGTGCACATTCTTCCAGCTGCACTGTCTGTAGTGTCACTACACGGTTGTGAGCTCTAGATGTTGCTTTGAGATTGGATGGCTGAGCTCTGGAGGTAATAAACAATGGAGACTTTGTGGTGCCACTGAGATATTATTTGACTTGAATTTTATAAACATTTAATCCAGTGCATTCCTTGGGAAAGAAAACTCTCCACATCATCAAAGAGGATATGTTTTATACTTAATCCTGATTAACATACTGCGTGAATGTATGATCAAAGATTTTGGTTGATTTGGTGCTTAATTTTGATCACAAATATTGAGCTTGTGGACACATTCATGAAAACCCATGAAAGTGGCTTGTTAAGCGGTTTTCCTTCCTGTTTTAATGAATTTCCAATTGAAACAGGCTGTTTGGAAAGGGCATGTTTCTTTTTTATTTATGTAAGAAATTAATTAATAGCTTTGTCACAGTTATGATGAACAGTAATAATTTGCTAGTTAGTCCGAAGCAACTGATGATAGTGGGAGGCATTTGATTGGACAAAGATTTGGTTGTGCCTGTTAGTCATCAATATTTTCTGAAATAGAACTTGTTGCTACATTTTAGGTGAGTGTGTATATGTATATGTATATGTGTATATATATGTATATATATATACAAAGAGCTAATTTGATCAACTTTAATGTGTAAACTAGCATATAGATGACCTCAAAGCAAGCACACGTGGACGTAAACCACAAAACTTTCATGCTAGTAGCCATGAAAAATCACACAACCTGTGTAACAAGTGTTTTCCAGAATTTGCTTGAGAGTCCTCAGTATACTTCTGCCCATTTGAATCAAACATTTAAAGGAAAAGTGTGGTCCAGTGATGGATGTGTGATGGGTGTAGCCCAGGCGGGTGTGAGACAGTCTTCGTGTTTTGGCTTTAGCTCTGAAAGGTCATGTAGACAGGCTGCTGTTTTTACACATTATACAGCAATTGAACAGGCCTGGTAGTACACAGCAATTAGACCGCATGGTTACGTAACAGCATGAGTGTGCCTTCAGTGCCGCCCAGAGCAGTGGCCAGTTTTATGTACCTCATCTGTCTTCGCACAGTGTTTTTCCAGTGACATTTTTACTCTGGCTGTTATTTCAGTGTTTTGATGAACAAATCATTTCCATCCCTGAATTCTTTGACCAGTCATAAGGCCTCTAGAATAAGACAGTCCTGTCTGCTAAAACCAGCTGCCTCTGATTTGTTTGTGTCTTTGGTAGTGCTGGGCAATATACTGGTTCAAACGGTATGAATATTTTGAAAACCGGAATAGAGGTACAAGTGCATAAGCAACATACACAGCATTGTTAATTGAGAGCAGATCCCTGTTAACTGCATACTCTTCTGACTAACGGTTGGGAAACTTTTAGAACTATTAATAACACGCAACTAATTCTTTAAATGGGCAAATAACCCCATTTAACCATCATTTTTATTGTTCCGGTCAAATATGTGACCCTAGACCACAAAACCAGTCTTAAGTCGCTGGGGTATATTTGTAGCAATAGCCAAAAATACATTGTATGGGTCAAAATTATAGATTTTTCTTTTATCACAAAAATCATTAGGATATTAAGTAAAGATCATATTCTATGAAGATATTTTGCAAATTTTCTAATGTAAATATATCAAAACGTCATTTTTGTTTAGTAATATGCATTGCTAAGAATTCATTTGGACAATTTTAAAGGCGATTTTCTCAATATTTTGATTTTTTTTGCACTGTCAGATTCCAGATTTTCAAATTGTTGTATCTCAGCCAAATATTGTCCAATCCTAACAAACCATACATCAATGGAAAGCTTATTTATTCATATTTCAGATGATGTGTAAATCTCAATTTCGAATAAATTGACACTTAAGACTGGTTTTGTGGTCCAGGGTCACATGTAGCAGCGCAAATATTAATAACATCTTTAATATGTGAATGCTGGCAAATGACCACGGCATAAACGGGATAATCAACGGCTAGTTGGAGCGGATAATTAAACGATTTGAATGCGCTGCGTGTCGGGTGGTTCTTCGCCTCCACGTCATGCATTCAAATCGTTTAATGCACAGCTAGCCGTTGATTATCCCTCACGTATCTCTGAGGGGAACTGTCTGTCTTCAGAAAAGTTTAGATGGTATTTTCTTTTCATCTTACCTCTGTATAATGCATATTAATGTAGTATTTAAAAGCGCAGCGCTGGTTTGTTTAAAGCAGTAACCAAGGAAACGCTGTATCGCTGCTGTTCCATAAGCGCCACCTGCTGGCAGAGAGTGAATTTGCATCTCATTCAGCCCTTTTACGGTTTCTGTTTCCTTTACATTTTATGTAGCTAAGGTTAGACCATTCTGTTTTTGCTTTAAATTTTGAAATCATACAATCCAATTCACATCAAAAACTGCTCATGCTAGCATGTTTGTTAGGATCGTGATTAAAATACAGTGGTTCTGCAACTGTTTCATGCATTCTGTTTAATATAAAGGCACAGTCAGGAAAAAGACGTAATAAACGGTCAAACCGCCAGAATCCTAAAAAAAAACGTGATACCGATATTTGATCAAACCGCCCAGCACTTTGGTCATGAAATATGAATAGCCACAATTGAAGCCAGTAAAAATGATTGTACACTTGGTCCATGTCCAGATTTGAGCTTTATGCCCTGGATGAGAGCAATTAAAATATCTCTGCTGGACTAGCTTTCTCAGTTCTTTCCTGAACACTCATTTCCTCTTCAAGACTCTTCTTGATAACCACTCAGTCAGGAGTTAAGAGTAGAGTTGATTTGATTGGATTTTAGTGGTAACTTTCATGGGAATCCGTTTTACGTCCGTAATAATCCATTTCAGAATGAAATGGAATATTAAATGTGAAAAAACTGAAGGACCGAGATTGTTTTATTCATCAGGAATTTATTGGATCATGAAAAGTGGATGTTCCACACCAGAATGGAGCCAGATCCGAATGACAAGTCTTTGAAGAGGCTTTTCCAGCAGGCCATGGAGACTGAAAGTCAGATTCATCCTCTGATTTTCTTTCTTCAAGTCTTTAAATGTAAGTAGGCCTAATTACATTTGGATGACAAGTTGAAACGTTATTAGTAACTGAATTAGTTTTTTTTTTACAAAGATCTTCAGGACTGTGTGGAAGAACATCATATGTTACTAAAGACTCACTGCAGTTAGGTATCTAGCGTGTCATTGGGACTTGGAGTTGATCTCATGGATTGGAATGTAGCGCTCACGAGAACGAGGCATCAAATGTAAACTTTTGCTGAGAGCGAAAAAAAAAAATTGTAGTGGAAATAACCATCCAGGCCTCGTGCAGTAAATGGAAAGGCAATCATGACTTTGTTTGTCAGACCTGTTCAGTAGGACATATTCCATCAGTCTTTGGCGAAATGCTCCCACTGGATAACTCTTAAACATTTCCAGCACACATCCTCATCTGAATTCTTGCTGTTTTTTTTTCTTTTCAGTCTCTTCTTTCACATTTTCAATCTGTTTTTCCCCGAGCACAACGTGGCACTCAGTCACACGCATACTTTTGTGTTTTTCAGTCTCTCTTGGAGATAAATGGCGGCTTTAATAACGCTTAAGGATCTCAGTGGCATAGCAGTGCTGTGGGATCAGTGGGAATACGGCCTATGATCACTCCCATATGTAGGGATCGTGCCAGAAACAGTGGCATTGGCTGAGCACCAGCATCCCTGCACCTCAGTCTGCCTGTTGTATGTGGTCTCTGACAACCTGTGCTGACTCGAATAAGATGAATTATGTTAGACAGTACCATCTGTTGAGCAGGAGACTGATTTGCACACTGCCAGGACACCATGTGTCATGCACTTTATGCAACTTATCATTTGAAAGCTGTTACATCGGGTTTCATTTATGTTCTGTTTTTTTTTTTTACCTAAATCTGTTTACTTATTAAAAATTCTGTAAACATCCAGTTCATACATGCAGGGAGTTGAAAATGGCTCTTCTATTATGAGCATGTTTTAAGTGAATTGCATTCTGACATTTTTTGGTACATAAAGTAAAATATGTCAGGATGATACTATAGTCAGAATAAAGGAGGACAATTCTCATTAAAAGAAAGGAATTCTTGAAAAGAAAACCTTTTCATAATAGTCTGGCGGGTAGTTTGGCCATAATCTTTTATTATATCTAGGGGAAAAAGGATTTTAAGAAAATTGCACCACGACTTATTAATATTTAAAGAACCTTTATCCACTAAATCAAAGTCATGTGGTGCGACCAATGAGAAAATTTAAACAGAAGATTGGTATATATAGGACCCCTTGCAGACCCTCATGACTGTATATATTTCTATATAACTTTAATAAATGTAATAATAACAATAACAACAACAACAATAATAATAATAATATAGTAATAATTATTTCAGTTTTAGTTAATAATTGTAATTCTTTGACTTAAATGTGTTAATTTCACACAATGTGCAGTGTGAGAACCAAACCAAATATACATATATACACAAATATATATAAATTTACATTTTGTCCACTGTCATGTATAGGAAGTGTAAGGAAAATTATTTCCTCATGGTTATACCATGTGATACTTTTATATTAAATGTAGCCATTTTTTCCCTTGACAATAGTATGCAGGTTTTTCAAAACCATATGTAATTTGGCACGAACGTTGTTGTTGTTGTTGTGATCATAGACTGTATGGATGTGATGATTACACACAATACAGTTTTTCCCTCACCATTGTAATGCGCTGCTTTCGCAAGGATCCGTGAAAACGTTTCAGCCTTTATTTTCCTTTTATGCCCTGAAGAAGATATCACAGGTTCATCAAGTTGAGACGAAACTCTCAGCTAGCACGTCTTTTCAAAGTGAAAGTAGCCTTGTCACCTGACCTGAATACAGCATGCTGATTTGCTAGAATGGACTTATTGGCTTCTGTTCAAAAACAACAAGGCCGCTTGTCGGCTTCTGCAGTAAAACGTGAACTCGCGATGCCTTGAAAGTGGACAATACCGGCTTTTTTGACAAAACATGTTTAGGGTTCAGATCGAGCTATATGTGGAGAATTTTTTTTTTTTAAGTGGCGTTTATCAGTTTTTGCAATTAAACTCTTCAAATGTTCTTTTTGGGAATGTTATACAATGTTTATTTAGTCAGCTTATCTTTGATCTCTGGCTATGACCTTTATAGTGCTGTCACTTGCTTTTATTTATCCGTGAGAACCACAAACCTCTCTTAAGATTTGTTTTGCTATTTTGGTCCCTGTCTAGAGATGCGGGTGTGTGTGTGTGGTGTCCACACACAGTGGCTCGCCAGGGGACCTCCCTTTGATACTGAAAAGAGAAAAAACTCCCTTCTTTTCCGCTTATTATCTCTCCCCAGCTTATTCTTTCTTTTTGTTTTGAACGTTTATAAAGAGCCTACTCGCAGACAGTTTAATCGCAAAGCCACTGTGCCCTGAACTTCAGTCTAAACATTGCCCCGTTACTGTTTATGTTGACTGTGTAGAAGGCTGTCTGCAGCTTTCTGCCAACGACACTCCTGTCTTTCTCTGGGGAGTGATCGCAATCAAATTGCGAAGAAGAACGGAGACGAACAAGGAGGAAAAGAGAGGTATGCAGGGAGGAAAATGTCACTAACGCTTAATATTTTCAAACTTTGACTGTGCACCCAATAATCTCACTCGTCAACTGTTTTGATGGTTTTCGGTCTATTTTTGCATGTGATTTCATACGCAAGCGAGAGAATGTGTTATGTTTGTGTGTTTCCATGCTCCCTCGCTCACATCTGGAATACTAAGCTGAGAGTTGGACTCTCTTGTTGATTCATTTTCATTTTTTCCTACGATGACTGAGGCCAGCTCGTCCTCACCACGAGTACATTTGTTTTTCTCCTCGAGATGAAGGCAGAGGGAATGAAGGAAAATCTGGATCTTATTTGAAGCTGTTTCTTTCTGCCCTGACGTTCTGCTTGTATCCTCACCACAGCTAAGCTGGAATCTGCCTCGTGCAAGGAGCTTACTGCGGTCGTGTCCCGAGTCCCCCATCCCTGAGGATGACAGCTGTACCGTAGTCGTGGGAAAACACTCCTCAATGCTCCCCTGTGTTTCACTGAGAGTCACTGGACTTGAGCTGGTGTTGTGGTTGGAGGAACGTTTCCACTCATGCTCCACAAGGAACTTGGATGCTGCTTTGTAATTATGCCCAGTCAGCATAGGGTTCCTGTACTTAAGCCCAGCAACAAACCAAACCCCCCTCTGTATCTTTATTGCTCCTGAAGTAGGGGTGAATAAACCGGAGATCTACAAACTAAAGCAGCCCCCAAGGACACGAAGCTCTGGGCTTTTGGAATAAACCACATCTGTATCAGATGAATGCTGGACTTGCGAATGGAAACTGCTCTCCAAATGCTCTGATTATAGTTTTTTCTACTTCCATAACGTGTCTGACAGGGTTTAAGAACAGAAAAGTGAGGGGATATTTGAGATAAGCCATCAGTTTGGCTCATGAATATTTATTAGGTGACGTAAACGTAGCCCAAAAGTCCTAACTGATCTGCTGAAAGCCTGGTAAGTGGGCACAAGCCATTGTAGCATTTACCGCTGTTCACTCCAAAATCTTTTCCTAGGTGTTTAATGCCATCAGTTCCAGTGTTTTATAAAATGTGACCCTGGACCACAAAACCAGTCTTAAGTGTCAATTTTTCGAAATTGAGATTTATATATTATCTGAATAAATAAGCTTTCCATTGATGTATGGTTTGTTAGGATCGAACAATATTTGGCCGAGATGCATCTATTTGAAAATCTGGAATCTGAGGGTGCAAAAAAATCTAAATATTGAGAAAATCGCCTTTAAAGTTGTCCAAATGAAGTTCTTAGCAATGCATATTACTAATCAAAAATGTTTTTATGTTTTTACGGTAAGAAATTAACAAAATATCTTCATGGAACATGATCTTTACTTAATATCCTAATGATTTTTGGCATAAAAGAAAATTTTTATAATTTTGACCCATACGTAACTGTATATTTTTACACGACTCTGCTCAGTCCATGGTATAGCACAGTCCTATTAGCTTTTGGCAGGTCCTGTACCTGTCCTGTAGTTGCCTCCCTCCACTGTTTTCTTTCTTTTTTCCATTTGGCTCCTCATGTAAATCTCATCTGTACTCGCTCATTGTTTCAGTAGTTGGGGTTGGATAAGGTTTGCATGGATGCAAAAGTGCAAGAACTGCTTAGATTGAGCCACGTGTCTACAGTTCCTCCCAAGACTGTGAGTTTTCATACATCAGATCATATTTCTGCTTCCAAATCCAGATTTCAGGAAGTTCACTTGGATGTTGGTGTATGATTGGATGCTTTATTGCGCACTTGCTGTTTCGAAGCAGTTCGTTGGCACAAGATGTCACACAAGGTCATGTGATGATTTCAGAGGAATGCTCTTAGTTAAATAACATTATAGGGAAATTCCACTTGAAAGTGTGTATCACTGTTCCCCACTCTCTGAGAAAGACAGAACACTCTGAAGGGTGCAGGGTAGTACTGACTAATTGCAACACTCTACACAAACAAAAGTCACTGACAATTTATTTTACATTGCAGCAAATTTATGCTTATGGCTCTTAAGATGAATCTCTTTTTTTGTATAAATGAATGCTGATAATTTTATTTTGATTCAAATATTGATTCAAATTGTTCCTTGTTTGAAAATTTGCCCTTTCATTGATCCGTTTTTGTGTTCTGGTCACGGAATTGTGGGTAATGGCTGAAACAGGACTATATACACTACCATTCAGAAGTAAGGATTCGGTAAGATTTGTTTAAATTAAAATGTTTTTGAAAGAGGTCTCTTATGTTCAACAAGGCTCCATTTATTTAGATGAAAAATGCAGTAAATACGGTAACATTGTAAAATATTATTACAATCTAAAATAACACTTTTATACCTATTTTATTCCTGTGATGGCAATTTTCAGCAGTGATTACTTCAGTGTCACATGATCCTTTAGAAATGATTCTATATTCTGATTTGGAACCCCAAACCATAGTGTAATTTACATGTTGAATCATGCCCATTTAATACAACCTGTTTTGTTGACTTGTTTGAAATATGTAGAGTCATTTGATGCACTCACTGGTGGTGATGCATGGCTTTCTGTAGGGCCAGCTTGGGTCTGTGTTTTCCGGGCTTTACCATGCTCCCATTAATAACAAACACACTTTCATTATATGAAACCCACCATGTGTTGTGTCAAGAATGTACAGGGGTCACGACCCCACTTCAAAGCCTCCTTGCATCCATTTTTAACATGCTGCATGAGAGCAGACTAACTGAGCTTAATGCCTCTGATAGGCCCACACAGCCCATCAATGCACTTTAAATCATATTTATGACGCTGTGACTATTGGGCTTGGTAATGGCATAAATTAATGCGTGGTGTCTTTATCATTCTCATTATCAAGAGTTTTGCCAGACATCAGGGTTCCATGGGCGAATTTGAGCTTTTTCCATTGCACTCTACTGACCTCTGGCCCAGAGTTTAAAGATTATAAGGTCAGGCAGTGGGAAGCACAATTCACACTGTTGTTGTCCATTTGCAAACAGCATGAAGTTGTGATCATGGGAAAGACTGATCGTCTGAAATTACAGGCTATCACAGGAATCTATGCTGTAATGTTTATGAGCAGTGTAGAGGAAACGCTAGAGTTTTAAAATAAAATTTTACAATAAAATAAAAAAAATTATTTACTTAAGTAAACTGTTGTGTAAATTTAACAGTAGCATATGTAATGTCAATGTTATTTGTAACATTACTTTAACTACAGTGGTTTCCAAACAGGGGGGCGCAGGATGATTTTTTCAAACTTATTATTATTATAATTATTATTATATGTATTAAAATGCTAAAAAACTTACAATCAAGATGTAAACTGAAATCATATTTCTTGTTTTCCCTTATATTTATTTTTGAAGAACATGCACGTGTTCAAAAATGAATTGTGGTTAATACATTTATTGACACTACCGGTTTCTGTTCGTAATGTAGTTTAATAAACGTTATAGTTATCAGGACCATATGCATTATACTGGGGGCATTTGAATATTGAGTTGGACAGTGGGTGGCCTTTTGTGAACATCCGTTATGGTCTCATTGGTCTATCGAGAGGTCATACGATTTCCTGCCGTCCGCTCGTATCGGACTGCATCGCTGAGTAAATACACTGGTATTTCTTGCGCGTTGAAGCACATCTTTTGGAGCAGCCCAGCAGTTATCACCATTAAATTCATTCTTTAGGATTTAGCTGCTCATTAATCAGGGTTCTTAGTAAATCCACTTCTCAGATAGATGTTGAATTCCTCTGACACTCCCCTGCCAGGTTGGTCGATTATGAAATGGCATCTTTGGGTGGAGATGTGCCTTTTCTTGATTATGATGCTGTTTTCTGACCTTGGATCACTTAAGGATATGATGGGCCATTTGTTATATAATCTAAAATGTCACTGATGCAATGAGTCACATATTCTGATGTACTGCTTTTGGGAGTGTGTGTTTGTTGTGACATGGTAGAAGTTTGGTGTGGCCCTCATCTTGAGGGATGACTTACACAACAAGCCATGAGGGGGATGAGGAATCCATTACATCCTGCATACTTCCTGTTCACATTAGACTGTCCTCCTACACACACACACAGCTACATGCCCTCAGATTTAATGTTTCCTTTGCTGCTTATTTGTTATCAGTAAAAATCTAAATGATGTGTAACTTCAGAACTGCCGTTCATTATAATTGCATATTTTCATTTTTTTTTTCCACTCATGAAAACATGCTAGATGAGCTAAATATGTTTGCTAAGCTGGCAACACTAATAATACTGCTCACAGTCAAAAGTGCATTCAGTTGTTTGGTGCTGATTTAAAAAGTTTTACAAATTTAGAAATGAATTAACATCAAGCATGCAAACTTTGCACAAAGTGCACACATTTGGATTTGTGCCGAATGTGAGAGGTATGTGAGCCCAAGTTTATTTATGCAGCTTATTCCCACATGCCAGTAGTTTCAGTTTTGCCTGATTCATTCTGAATACTGGTAAATTTACAGGATTTTTTGCGGAACTAAAATACATTTTGAGTGTTTATTATATATATGTACACTCTAGTAAAAAAAGTATTTCATACTGAGTATAGTTCAAATCTATTCTGACACATCACTATATCACTATAAAAATTATAGTTAGACTTTATTTGGAGTACTGCTTGTGCACAATGCACATTTCTTAATATTAAGCCTAAAATGTGTTTTAATGTCACTATTGATGAGAATTGTATGATCTTTGAATGATATCGGTCTTTGAGTGTAAGATATTTAAAGTGTACCTAAAGTATACTTGAAATAGTTTCACTTTAACACAATCAAATATACTTCAGTATGTCTTTAGTTGGACTTCTGCACAATTGAAGTGCATTAAGTGCAAAATTAGTTGTTCCAATTTAGCAGGGTATTTTTATTAAGCACATATATATGTAAATGTGTTTGTAGTATACTTGGCATGAAATAAAAGTATTTATTTGTGTTTACTTTTAGGGCACCAATGCAACTTCACTTTTTTTCTCCTAATAATGCACTTTTGACCCACTGTGACTTATTTTCTGGAAAATAGTATAGCACCCAGAAATCATCATTTGTTTCCAAGCTGACACATGAAGGTAATGGTGCACATGCAGTAGCTTGTTTTAAAATCTCCTTTGATTATAATTGTCAATAGGGATCTGAAGTAGGATTCAGAAAACTTAAAGAATGTGGACAAAGCAAGAGTGTGGCAGTGTTGGTAGGACACATGTTGCTGTATTAATTAAGTATTAGGTATAAAGTATTAACACTCCCATGTAGGAGGCAACAGGGAGCGCCTGCTTTACTCCGTCAGAGCGAAGAGCTTGCTGTGTGTGGAATGTGTAAGGCAGTGATGTGAAACAGATGCCTCCTCTGCAGGCTTGACGCTGCACGTGGCCGCTGTCTCTCCAGACGGATTCTGCATAAAACGGAGAAGGTGCGAGCCAAGCAATCCGGTCCAGCATCTATTAGACTACCGTGGCATGACTTCGCAGCACGTGTGATCGCAGGCCTTCTGGTGATGATGATGATGTTGTTGTCACATGCATACTCGGACGCTCTTCTACGCGGGCCAGTGTGTGTTAGCAGGGACCTTTCCGAGCACAGTTTGAGTGTCTGTAGCGGCCCACGCCCCGGGCCTGCCAGTCCAGGCCCAAATCACAGGGCTGCTAACCGCAGGGAGCTAATTGTAGCACAGCTCCCCGAAACGCTTGCCTTTAATTCTCTCCCTGGTTTCACTCACTCTCTCTCCTCGGATCAAACATAAACAATTGCTGATAAAGCTTGGAAGATCTGGGCCGCGGAGATGAGCCAAGAGAACGTGAGAGAAGTGGAATCTGAATTCGAAAACTTTCCAGAAACTTGAGACTGACATGTTTAGAATCTAGAATGAGGCATTTGGGGGGCTTTTTAGCCTGTATTTACCAAAAAGTAATGAAAGGGTCGGGATTTGATCCAAGCCTGATTCGAACCCCAATCCCCATGAGCTGATGAATATGGTAATAATTCAGTACTGTAGTATATGGCACCATTGAAAAATCTGACAAATGACAGTAAAGACATGTATAATGGATAAATGCTGTTCTTTTGAACTTTTCTATTCAGCAAATAATCCTGAAAAAATATTAAGCAGCAAAAATTGACATTTGAAAATAAATGTTCCTTGAGCAGCAAATCAGAATATTAGAACGATTTCCGAAGGATCGTATGACGATGAAGACTGGAGCAGTGATGCTGAAAATTCAGCTTTGCATCACGGAAATAAATTACATTTGAAAATTATATTCAAATAGAAAACAGTCAGTTTAAATTCTAATAATATTTCAAAATATTACTGTTTATTACTTAATTTTTTTTATCAAAGAAATACAGTCTTGGGGAGCATCAGAGTCATATTTAAAAAATCTTGAATATTGAATGATAGTGTATATCAAAATTCTATGGGGTTATTATTTGTGATACCATCACTGTACAGTGATAGCATCATAAAACAGTGGATTTTGTAAAAGTGGTCATTGGACATGTACTGTAGTGATGTTGATAATTCTTCAGCTGTGCTGGTGTGTGTTTAAGATATTTGCGGTGGTCTCTGGTCTCCATCTCTAATGATCCTGCCGGCTGTTCTGATGAAGATCTAAACTCTGCAACATCTGGCTAGCACTTCATCATCCCACTGCCCAGTTTCCTTCTGCATGTTTGAGAAGGACTGATCCACAATTACAGGGTTGCCAGATTGCAAACGACCTCACCCCCCGCGTATCGTACATAACCTACGGAATGTTGGCTTCAGAATGACTGGCTTGGAAACTGTTCCAACAACTACTGTTAATAGCCCATGTCTAGTTTTTCCGTAACATGGTTGGTTACGGTGGAGATTTCTGTGGCCTGGTACAGTCTGTCCACGAGGTTTCCTCACCAGTGACGGGATATTTTCAGGCCAAAGTACCTGAGAAGAATTTTAATAACGTAAGAGGATTATTCTCATTCTGTTATGCACAGTGCTTATTTTGTTCATTGGCAAGTACATAAACTTCAAACTACTTATGAGAGTGTTTGAGAGGGTTGATGTGTGGTACAAAAACATTAGACGCTGGAGAGCGGTAATGGCTCTGTGTTTTAACAGCGATTGAAATGTGTTGCTGCTAAGCTTGCCAAAACCATTTACAACTGGATAGGATGATTTCCAAACCATCTGATATAAACACTGATGATAAGACACTGATGTGTGCATCACACGCACCAGGTCTCCATCTGTCCTGCGTAGTGTTAGATTCCACAGGATGGGATTCTTGTTATCTATAAATCTTTTATGCTTTGAGTGCTGAGTACAAAGAAGAAATGTGTCTGTGATGTTACATAAGCACTTTATAATTCACAATAGTGACAACATTGGCCATCAGTAACATTAGTTTGAGCAGTCTCTGTCGTGCATCATCATGACAGAATTGTCATGCGTCTTTGAGGCCACCAGAGGGCAGTGTGTGATTTGAAATTTTGAGGTCAGTGGCTGATCATGAAATCTGAGGTCTTAGTAATGCATGTGCATTAGAGCTCAAAGAAAGCAGCATGTTGTGAGGTTCATATGACAAATTTATGAGTGTCAATTGACATTTGTATTGATTGACAATGCTTTTAGTTCCTTTTCTTCTGAAACATGTACAACTAAAATGTTAATTAAAATAGATATTTAAATGTTTTTAGAAGTCTCGTATGCTCAATAAAGCTGCATTTATTTAATCAAAAATACAGTAAAAACTGTAATATTTTGAAATATCATTATAGACAGTACTCCAGTCTTCAGTGTCACATGATCCCTCAGAAATCATTCTAATATGCTGATTTGATGCTTATGACATATTTCCTATTATTATCAATGTTGAAAACAGTTGAAAACAGAAAATCAGTTTTTTAAGGATTATTTGATGAATCAAAAACTCTGAAGAACAGCATTTATTTGAAATGAAAATGTTTTGTATCATTATAAATGTCTTTTCTGACACTTATAAATGGTCTTTGCTGAATATTTAATTTTTGAATGGTAGTGTATGTCATAGTTTTTTGCAGTAAAAAAAACATCCAAATTTTGCTTATATTTGAGGTTATGTTAAGTATTAAACTTAAATGACTAATTTAGAATTTTTTTTTTTTTTTTTACCTTTTTAAAAGTTTAAAATCTGTAAAAAGTCAAATTTTCCCTTGAATTCTGAGTAGTCCTTCACTTTTCCTGTTTCAGATGGAGCAGTTTTCAGATGACGAGCTGGATCACGCTGCAGAGGAGGACAGCGATAAAGAGGACCAGGACCTGGACAAAATGTTTGGAGCGTGGCTGGGAGAGCTGGACAAACTGACAAAGGTGATAACCAGTACATTTGTGTAATAATCTCACGGTTGTCAGTGTAGATTAGGTTTGTGATGTCATTACCCATGGGGCTTTAAGCAGCGTGATGAGTCTGTCAGTCATTCATTTTTGTGCAGTGTCCTCATAGATGCATTTCAATTTACTATTAAAGCTTCTTTTATTAGTTTTTAATGTTATGCAACAAAAGCTATTATGTATGAATGACGTCACTGATGATCTGTATTTTTCTAAATGAATCAGATAGTCCTGAAATCCCTCTACAGTGTTATTCACAGTACTGACACTACTGTATATGTGTAGTCTCACCACTCTTTGTTTATCTGTTTTGCTGTGTTTAGAGCCTAGATGACGGGAGACCGGAGAAGGTGCAGAAAGCACCTCTCAGACAAGAGACAAACATGGCCAACATGGCCTACCGCTTCTCCGTTTATAACATCAACGGTGAGGCCACATTATACACTCTGCTTTACAATCTATTCGATTATTATCCACAATATTATATTGTCATATTCTAATATCATTATAACGTCAGGTGGGGGCTATAGATTGCAAAATTATTCGTAACTGGGGACTATGCATTTTAAAATCATTATGAATCCATAAGGATAATTATATATTGTTTTCAATAAAAATGTTTATGACTTCATGGAACACAAGGCCCTTGAGACATATGTTCAGTAAATATTTGACATAATATTGGGTAATGAAAGGTTCATATTTTGGTTTTGGGAGTCCCCAACAACAGGTTGACATGCATGCAAGGTCAAAAAAACACTTTTATTGTCTTATAATATGCATTTATTTTTACCTTACTTGCTCAACGACTCCCAAACGATTCGCTCAACGATACATTTTTCCAAATTAGCGTGACGCTAATCTGCAGTGATTGGTCTCATTTTAATCTTATCTCACCTGTAATGCCTGATAAAGCAGTGTTTGTGAGCGCAGTGCTGCTTTGTGTACAGCGTTACCAGGGAAACCGCTATTTTTAATGCTCCAAAAGCGGCACCTAGTGGCAAAGAATGAATTTGCATTTTCATTCAGACCAACACGAAAACACCAACAAGTGGGCGGGCAATATGCTAATGTTTCATGTTGACGTCAACTTGGGATTCGTTTTAAAAACAACTCGTTTCAATGATTCAGAGTCGACTCTTTCTTTTGAGAGACAATAACTTTATACACGGTGCACTTTCAGATTTAAAACTTTGCAGGATGTTTTCATTCACTTAGAGCTGTGTTACACACTGCATGAAAGGTAATTTTCAAAAATCCATAATAGGGGCACTTTAAAGCTGATTTGTTTAGATCTGTTTGTGTGTGCACGTATGTTTCCTCACAGAGGCTCTGAACCAGGGTGACGCAGTGGATCTGGATGCTCTGATGGCGGACCTCTGCTCCATCGAGCAGGAGCTCAGCACCATCGGTAAGCCTAGCAGCGCTTCCTCTCGCCTTGGCCTGACAGGGGACACCAAAGTCCGTCAGAAGCCCCCGGCCGGACGCAGTCACAGCACCAAGCACATGGGCAGCGGCAGTGGAGGGGCGAGCAGCAGTGGCGGCAGCACCAGCAGCAGCACCCGCGCCTCTCCCGCGTCTACCGTCAGGGTGGGCAGCTCCAGCAGCAGACCCCCGCTGGCATCCAACTTCTCCCTGGATGACATCACAGCCCAGCTGGAAAAAGCCTCCCAAAGCATGGATGAAGCAGCCAGGCAGAGCTCCACATCCTTCGGCTCTACGATCTCAGCACCGTACTCTTCCTCCACCGTGCGGCGGCCGACCTCCCATCATCATCATCGCAGGACGGGGTCGGTGGGTACGGTCACCGAGCATGAGGTGCGGTCCTTTGTCCATTCCTCTCGCTCTAGCATTAACTCGGCCTCTGCGTCCAGCATGGAGTCGCTAGACATCGAAAAACCCAAGTCTGATCAGGACGGGATGCAGGACGGACAGGACCAGCCGAGTTCAGAGGTAAACAACGCTTTGTATTCTTATCTCATATTATCCGACATCTTGGATGGATTTTTTTTTTGGACCAAGCTTTAAGTAATGCATTATCTTTGAAGGGCACATGCAACATGCCTTAGAGTTTGTCTAAAAAAAAGAGATTTTATAAGGCCATCGGTCTCAACCAGGGGGCCAGGGCCCGAAAGAGGCTTTAAGCAAACCTCCAAGATGGTCTTTAGGTTACTTAAAATAATTTAAAATAAGACAAAACAAGCATTAAACGGTTAGTTCACCCCAAAATTACAATTCTGTCATTAATTACTCACCCTCATGTCGTTCCAAACCCGTAAGACCTCCGTTCATCTTCTGAACTTTTTTTTTTATTTCCTTTGAGGAACCTGTGTGTACCAATGCACCATTGTGTGATTTCTAGACATAGAAGAGTGATGTAAATTTAATACATTTTTATTTGATTAAACCTCCTTTAGATTAAATGGCCTTAACTATTTTGTACTTGCATCAAAAATAAGTACAATGTACTTTGTTCATATTGTATTTCAAAACATTTTTGCTGCTACTGAGGTGGGATACGGGTAAGGTTAGGGACAGGTTTGGTGGTATGGGTAGGTTTAAGGGTGGGTTAAGGTGCAAGCGATGGGTCAACAGTGTAATTATAAATGTAAATTACAGATGTAATTACATGCAGGTATGTTTAAAATATAAGTACAATGTAAAAACATCATGTATGTACACAAGTGCATTGCACCAAATGATTAATTTAAATGTAAGTAGTAAGTACTTAAGGCCACTTAATATAAAGTGGGACCGAAAGGGTGAGAGAAAATGTTTTCAAAAATCCTTACATGGGGCCATGGGGCCTTTGAATATCATTGTGTTGAATGGGGGGCTTGTTGGAACAGCCGTCAGGTCTAAAGTGCTTAACATGCTGCCCACAGAGACAGCTCCCACGGTTTTGGAACAGAACCCAGTCAGTTCGTCTAGCAGAGTAGATTAAGCATTAAACTGAGCATTGCTTCTGTCCCTGAGCGAAAGGCCAAATAAAAGCGGCTTTTACCCTCACTGCAGACTTAATTACACAGACAAGTGATTTTGCTGTAGTTTGGATATTTAGTTGTTGTATCTAACCCAAATATTTAATGGTTATACTTTCAACCCATTGTGGGTACAGTTAAACAATGCATCAGTTATTGGTTACATTTTCTTTCTTAAATGAATTGAAGGCCATCACGAATCATGTTGAGTGACAGTAACAGACCATTTCTTTTACTTAAGGCTTTTCGCATTGACGCCAAACACCAACTTGTTGGGTTTTGTTATATTAGTATGTCAGTTGTGTTGGTTAATGTGAACCAGCCTGCTAATGGAATGAGTTTGTGGTCACAGATGAAATGATTTAAGAAGGCACACAGACCACTGCTATATAAAGCTGTCTGCATGCTTTCTTCGATTGCTCAGAGGAATAGTCTTACAGGGCAGATTGTTGCGGAGGCATTTCGCTAATCTGTTCTATCCCACGGATCTTTACTGACAAACATGATTCACCTACAGATGATTGATGATAGATAAACACCTTTTTGGTTGTTTATTTTCCCCCTCTAATTAAATGACAGCACCCACACATGTGCGGTTTAAAAAACAAAACATGATCATTACTGATTATCCTTGGAAATCACACTAGTAAGGTCTTTAAAAGTGCCATTTTAAAAAATATTTTAGCCATTTGAAATGAGAAATTGAACATTGTTTTGGATAGGACGTTTTCTTTTTAGTTTCAGTGATTATTGCTCACAATTTTCCTCATGCTTTCACACTATGAAAATTCATTAATGTTTATTAATCAAAGCACTAATGACTCTTGTCTCTTCTCTCTCTGCACAAAGCACTCGTATCTGGACAGGGAGACCTCTCTCATTCTGAAAAGCATTGCAGGAAAGCCCTCTCACTTGCTGACCAAGGTGACGCTCTCTTTCCACCTCTGGATGTATTGAGTTTCTCCTAGTGGCTTCCTAACCTCTCTGTGCATGCCGGCATGATTCATTTTCATCTGTTTTTCTTTCATTATGTGTCTTGGTGTTAATACATAAAGAAGTTCTTCTAATGAAATAAAGCTTTGTATAATTCCTCTAACCTTGTTCCTTATGCCTCAGTGTTTTTTTCGGTTAATTCATACTGACCTTAACCATCTCCCCACCTCCCGCGTCATGCTGATTCCTCGTCTTTAGCCAGTCAATTCAGTATATTAAAGGACATCAGAAATAGCAGAATTGATGGTTGACGCAGAGCGATGTGCATGGATGCTTCACATCACCTACAATGTTTGTGTTGTTCCATAACAAAACAGGAATGTACAGCCCTCTATTAACTCAAACTCGCAATTTTTGTATTGTTGATGCAGTTATAGTGCACTACATTTTAGGTCCTGTTTACACCAAGTCTGACAGGTAAAATAATCATGAACCTTCAAAAGAGAGGTCAGAGTTGGTGTAAAGAGGTTCATGGAGATGCATTACTTTATTTTAAAATCGTGTCCTGCATGTTCCTCTTGGTGTGAATAGACCCATTTGTCAGCATTTATTTTGGTATTTACTTTTGCATACACTCGAAATAATTGGTGAGGGAAATTCCATGAGATGGGAATAAAAATTGTTTTTTAATGCTTTTGCATTAACACAATTCCTTGATGAGAGAATGTTATAGTTTTGTAAGTGAAACCTAAATATTCTTGGAGGGATGCAAAAGCATTGCAATAAAATGTTTCTTCTCATCTCATATCATTTTCATCATCATTTCATCACCCTCAGGGGCTCCGTGGCATCTGAGACGTCCACTTAAAAACTAATTGTTTTGCACTATGACTATTGACTTCATTAAGATATGTCTGGAGAGCATGTTCATGCATGTTTGAATTGCATTTTGAGTTTGGTTTTGGCAGCTCTTCAGGACTGCATGTCCAAATCAAATCATTAAATATGTATGAAGATGTGTAAAGACTTTCGAGGAGCTCATTCCATTTAGAGCTTAAACATTTGGACATTTGAGTTCAACAGAACAATATTAAACTTGTCATATCAGAACATGAAGTTGAAAACTGGACACGGATTATTTGTAATTGCTATTAGATGACTTTCATTGCTTGTTTTTATGGAGGGAAACTTAGTTTCGTCACTGCTTATGTAACGCAACATCTGTGATAATGACTGTAAGTGATGACTGTGTGCTCCCTGCGGGTTTGTATGTACCTGTTCATTAGAGAGGTACAGCCCCAGATCGGTTAGCTGTGGACAGGTGGCAGACGGACCCGCAAGGTACCGAGTGACATAATGATCAGCACAACAGATGGATTCTAGGAAGCGATCGAGTTTCACCAGAAACAGCAGGCTGCAGTCCCACACAAAAGTGTTTTGCTTCCTCACAGACAATTGTACGCCACATTCAACCAGTGTTTGCTTTTTTTTTGAGGACTTTCAAAATGAAACCTCCATTAAACTGTTTAGGATTAGTCTTAAGCTTTCTTAGCACAGATCAGCTCATCTTGTTAAACTGTACTGTGGCCTATAGACCAACAGCAGCCGGACCAGTGCCCTATCCACAGCTGAGACCCAAATTAAGAGTCTTATTTAGAACTCATTTACATTTTGACCGATGTGCAGTTTCATTCATTTTCATATGATCTGCTTATGTTCTATGGACAGTTATGTTTAAGCATGGAACTTCATGCTTTCTTTATTTCTAAAGTAGTAAAAATTCATACAAAATCAGGCTGTTGTAAAATAGTTAAATTTTCTTGTGAAATTGGGTTGGTTAAACCATTCACTGGAGATCTCAGGTTTAGTACAGTAGCACTCTAGTTTTAGTAACTCCGAATGCATGTGTGGAAAATCTCTTTACGGATGTGCTGACTTTTAAGTTGCATTGTCTCTCCTTGTGTTGTTCTTTGCCATTTTGCTTTGCACTGTATCTAAAGTGTGAGTCAGTTGTGTTGTGGCGGCCTTAGCAAGGCTTGGAGTCGGTTGAGGTGATCTGATTGGTTGGAGGAGTTGAGTGAACGTGCCAGTAATCCGCTTTACACTCGGGAGGTTTCATCACCTAGATTTTCATTCCTTATTCTGGCACTGTCTGTTCATCACTGCCCTTGTGCTCAACACTGCGGCATACTTTTGAAAAAAGTACTTATTACGGATATAATATACTTCAAAAGTATTTACTTAAGTGTGCACTGAACATAATGTTTTGGACATTTAATTGCATGTTAACTACAATTAAATGAAAAAGTATTAGATTTAAATTTTTTATAAAATATAAGTAAATTTATATTATATTAAATTAGTTGAACTTGGGTCCAACAAAAATGGTGTATATTATTATTATTATTATTATTATTATTATTATTATTATTAATTTTATTGAATTTACTTAATTGACATGTATTTAAATATATTTGTAATTTCACATTTGTAATGAAGTTGCCAGTTCTCAATCAGTTAATGGAATAGTTTTAAATTATCCTTCAGTAAACAAACATCACAGTCTTGTGAAAATGTGTTCAGATTACTTGTGACTCACCACTAGCGTATATATGTCAGTGAGGTCATGACACCTACAGCTCCTGGGTTCTCTGCACGTTTATTTGAGTCACTGATAACCCTGAGGGCGCACACCTGCTCACAGAGATGTCTTTCTCTCTCCTCTTCCTACACAAGCTGCGCTGGTTCTCCTAATTTCCCCAAAACCTTGGATGCTGTGCAAGCCCTGATTTCTCAGCGATGTAGATAATTGTAGTTTCTGCAGCCAGGTGGTTTGTGATGTAGAATTATGGGTCAGGAGAACAGCTGCTGGGCAGTTTCTGCTGCTGCTTATCGGCTTATTTTTGGTTTCTCTGTTTTGTGCCAGGTTTTTCTTTCTTTTTTTTGTTTAGACAGTGGGTCGTTTAGTTTTGACATTGAGGCCTTGAAATAGTAGCTGGATTCTGATCTTCAGACGAGGCTATTCTTATTGAAGACATGCCTCTTTTTAATATGTGTGTTTCTGTGTCAGCTATGTCCCATTTCCACATGCTATGTCTATGGGTCGTGAGCTTACACCACTTTTTTTTAACCAAAACTTCAGTCAAAATAGGCCATACACCTTACTTGCATGCTATATTTTCTGGAATTTTTATTATTTGCATTTATTTATTTATTTTTTTAAATATAGTAAATGCTCATCCAATTACTTATGAAACAGTTAGTTCACCCAAAAATGAAAATGAAAAAAGACTTACTCACCATAATTGAATTTGTCACTATAAAATTGTCTGTACAGTAGGTGTGTGTGTGTGTGTGTGTGTGTGTGTGTGTGTGTGTGTGTCTATGTGTGAGCCTGTCATGGACTGGCCATCCGTTCAGGGCATCCCCCGCCTATGGCTCAAAACATTTAACCGGAAATGGATGGATTTACTCACCACAGTGTTGTTCCAAACACATACAACTTGTTCATCAAATCAGATTTTTAATGAAACCTGAGAGATTTCTGAAAAACTGAGATTCAAAAAGCTCATAAAGACATTTGTAAAAGAATGAGGTTTGTTCTTTCTCATCAAGTGCAATTGAACTTACAGTACCGTATTCGATGTACTTTATATGTGATTGAACCGCTCACTTCATATGGATTACTTTTACTATTCGAAGTGAAATAGACTTTCAGTGGAGGGGTAGAAATCTTTAAATCTGATAAATACAAGCAAGAATAAATGCATGGCTCCGAATATAAATATTATACTATTTGCATGTTACTGTAGCTGATGTGCTGGGCATTAGTCAGGGGAGGATGTGCACTGTTAAGAGGCTTCAGCTGTAATTCCCTCATTTGCCATTTTGTTAGTTAAAATGAGGAGGCATGTGTGTCCAGATTTTAGGATGATTCTGTAGCTACAGTCAGTTTTTCTGGGCCCTTTTGTGGCTGTTTTCTGGTGTATTTGTGTGTTATTCACTGCAGTGTGAGAGGATAATGCAAAATCCCAAACCCAGACTAAAGCAATTGCACACAAACACACACAGAAACAAGGATGGGGAGGGCTTGATGGAAGTCTATCTGACAGTTAAAGGGGAGGGATCATCTCTTTGTTTTAGAGAGAGAGAGAGAGAGAGAGAGAGATTAGCCAGTAGACGGGAGGTAGTAGAGTGTAGCCAGTTCTGCCCATCCTCCACCTTGTAGTAGATGCGTTTTACGCTCTTGGGCAGAGGAGCTTCTCTCTGGGAATCATTTATGCTGTTGGAGGGGTATTCCAGTCATTTATTCTTCAGTAATCTCACAGCTTCCTGACCGTTACAGATTTACATGGACATTAAACTGCTCTGAGCATGGATCTGCACACCTCAGCGATGGCCAGAACAGTCACGAATAGACATGGACAAGCTTCAGACTTGCTACAATGGGATATTTTTCTATTCGACTGGACCTATAATTCGAAATGTGACTATTGAAAAGCAGCTTTCTGTAATCTGTTGAGGTGAAGCTATATTAGGCATTGCAAAAGGGCTACCAGAATCAAATGGGGCGAATGCCAGGAGAAGATTGTGTTTACCGACAGATGTCATAGTACTGCTTGTTTTTAAGTCTTTACCTTCCTTTTAATTTTTTTGCACCAAAGTTTTTATTGTTCTTCATCCTTTTTACAATGGCATCTTGCTGGAAAAGCCAGGTAAATGTGAGGGTTGTGCACTCTGGGTCTTACAGATCATCAAATGTCCAAATGTTTAACCATTGGAAATCGGTTACTCCAAGCAATAATTAATGTTACAATAATTCAGAATGTATTTCCATGTGGTGACTGTGTTTGTATGTGTATATTTAGGAGGAACAAGCTGCCAAACAAAAAGCTGAGAAGATCCGAGTAGCTCTGGAGAAGATAAAGGAAGCGCAGGTTAAAAAGGTGAGATGATCAGCAGTTTTTTTTTTTTGTTTATATGTAAACACATCTTAACTGAACATGTGACGCAGACCTGGTCACATACAGCAGATAAAATAAGTATTGAACACGTCACCATTTTTCTAAGTAAATATATTTCTAAAGGTGCTGTTGACATGAAATTTTCACCAGATGTTGGTAATAACCCAAGTAATCCATACATACAAAGAAAACAAAACATATAAGTTCAGAAATTAAGTTATGTGTAATAAGATGGAATGACACAGGGAAAAAGTATTGCACTACTGAAATGTATTTAATGCTTCGTACAAAAGCCTTTGTTGGTAATGACAGCTTCAGTGACGCCTCCTGTATGGAGAAGCTAGTCGCATGCATTGCTCAGGTGTGATTTTGGCCCATTCTTCCACACAGTCTTCAAATCTTGAAGGTTCTGTGGGCCTCTTCTATGAACTCTGATATTTAGTTCTTATTTTCTATTGGATTCAAGTAAGGTGATTGGCTGGGCTATTCTAACAGCTTTATTTTCTTTCTCTGAAACCAATTGAGAGTTTCCTTGGCTGTGTTTGGGATCATTGTCACCCTTGTTTCACCCTTTATCATCCTGGTACTGTAGGTGTTGGGACTGAAGCAGCTAATATTAATTTCCACTGACAAGGCGCAGGATTTCTTTCTAATTACTGATAGATTTCTGCTGGTGTCTTGGCTTTCCATGCCTTTTTGAACCTTCCTTTCTTCATGTGTTCAATACTTTTTCCTGTGTCATTCCATTTTATTACACATAACGTAATTTCTGAACTTGTTTGTTTTGTTTTATTTGTATGTATGGATTACTTGGGTTGTTACCGACATCTGTTGAAAATTTCATGTCAACAGCACCTTTATAAATATATTTTCTGAGAAAAATGGTGACGTGTTCAATACTTATTTTACTCGCTGTATGTTTACTGCTTATACATCTGTGCTGTACAGTAGTTTTCAGATGACACCTTCAGCATGTGTGGTGTAGTGTAGAAGTGGGTCATCGCAGCACACTTACATGGCTGAATCAGGCCCTCGTGGGACCTGGGAAATGATTTTATAGCACATTTTCACAGAATGTTTAGTGTAATTTGGCTTTGGAAGAGCTGTGTTGCCTCTAGTAGAGATTGACCGATATTCAGTTGACCAATATGTTTGCTGTTATTAACACATTCTACTTTAGTTAATGGTTCTTTAATTATAATTATAATAATAATATTTGTTAGTATTATCGTTGTCAATAAAATATTAATAATAAGATCGGTTGGTGTTTTCTAATAATTATCCGAAAAGGTGTGACCTTTTTTCACACTTTCTACTTGGCAGTTCTTTCATAATAAAAACAATAATAATATATTTTTAATAATAATAATTATTATTATTATTAAGATGTATTTTTATTATTACTTGTATTAGTATTCTTATGTATTATGTTTTATTTTTGTTTTCTAATAAAGCAATAAGCCCTGGTTTACTGTGATTATTTTATTATTATAGTGTTTAGACGTTCTAGAATCACTGTAAACCACAACTTCATGGTACTACTACTACTAATAATTTATTTATGCTAAATAACAGCGCTTCTCCCAGGCAATGTAATTCAGGTGTGTGTTTATAGATTATTTTACAATGGCTCATAATAATTATTGGTAACGCTTTAGGGATCAATTCTCACTATTAATTATTTGTTTATTAGCATGCGTATTATTGGCTGTTTGTTAGTACTTAAACACATTGCCTTATTCTGCATGACCCCCTATACCTAAACTTAACAACTAACTTATAACTATTAATAAGTAGCAAATTATGAGTTTGAGGCAGAAGTTGTAGTTAATAGTTAATAGTGAGAATGGTTCCCCAATCTAAAGTGTGACCTATTTATTTAGTTACTGTCCATAAAAGAAATAAAACGAATATTATGAATCATTTTGTGATTAAATAATAAGTATTGGTGTTGGTCTTTAAAAATGATACTGATCTCTAGACTCTCTAGAATTTATTGCATGTTTCAATCTATGTAGGCAAGAATAAATGTAGATATATGTACAGTTATAGATTGGTGTCCTGTGTCAGGACTTCCTGAGGTTTCTGTGTTGTTATCTGAGGAGGTGAAACAGGGCTGTGTTGATACAAACAGCCAAAGACTGGATGATCAAGACAACGTAAACACATTGAGGGGTTTAGCTGTGTGTGTGTGCACGTGTGCCCGCGTGCCCTTACTCTCCCCCGACGTCTGTTCTCTGAATATGTGTGTGTGGGTCAGCAGCCCTGATGGAATGTTTTCTGGGTCAGGTCACTGTCACAGTACACAAACTGAGCCTCTTTAAATGCTGCTCAGATATTCTCTCTTGAAGTCAAATCGCTGTAAATGTGCTCTTAGAATCCACTGTTAATCTGGAACGAGCGCTTGTGGACAGTAACAAGCTGCTGGGTTTATGGCAGTGCTCAGAGAGGAAGCCATCGCCTTGTGTTCCGAGATATTGATCTCCCTAATTATGATCGGATAAATTAATACATTTATGTTAAATATATCTGTGGATATGTTTGGTAACGATGGAAATTCATTGTTGAATCAGTGCGTATAACCATCAGTTAGAAAGAACTGATTGTTAGAAAGAAATCTAATTTCGCATCTAATCTAAGTATCTGCATACAGTATATGTGGCTTGGAGTAGATGGTAGATTAATGTGTAGATTATGGTATTTTCACTGACCTTTGGCCATTCGTATGGTAAAATGTAGGTCAGCGTGTAATGTCTTAGAGAGGGAGGGGATTCCTATTGGTTTATATGTTCACAGGCTTTTTGTTGTTGCCTGGAGATTTTTCTTATTAAAATGGGGATATGTATGTGGAAGGGTTATTTCATTTAATCTTGTTTGTGAGCAGTTGCTGTTTTACTCGGAGCTGAGGTGAATTTTTGCCTGGAGTGCTTTCAGAAGGCCTAACCCCCAAATAAAATTTAGTGCTTTGTAAGTGCTTTGTCAAGAATGCCTATGTGTTTAAATGCAGACCACCAGTACTGAATTCTGATCACAATGTGATGTACATGATTCCAGTATACAAAACAAAGTTAAAACTGGGAAAATTGGAAAAGAAAGCAATCAGAGTATGGTCAAATGTAAGTAGAGAGAACTTAAGAGCTTGTTTTGATTGTACAAACTGGGAAATCTTCCATGATGGAACATTAGATGAAAGAAGTAATCAGTGACTATATTAACTTCTGTGTGCAACTGGTAATACCTACAAAGAATATTAAAGTTTATCCAAATAATAAATCTTATGTTACCAAGGATATTAAGGAAATTATAAATAGAAGGAATGTAGCATTTAGAAATAAATTGAAAGTGACTGAAAAAGAATTAAAAAGTACAATGAGGAAAGCAAAAGAAGCTCATAGACAGCGCTTAGAAGAAGCCTTCAGGACCAAAAACAATAAGAAAGTCTGGGACACCATGAAAAAGATGACAGGTTTATCCTCACCCAACAAATGTATTGTAACAGACAACGACGTCAGTTTTGCTAATGAACTAAACAGGATTTGAACCCACAAGCAACAATGAACTAGTTAACATCGTACTGTCTTCTCAAAAGATAGTTATCGACGTTGAGGAAGTTAGGAAGACATTTCGGTCTATTAATATCAAAAAGGCTGTTGGTCCGGATTGGTGCGCCCCTAGCCTTATTAAGAGCTTTGCTTGTGAACTAGCTCCAGTGCGGCAACCAATCTTTCAGGCTTCCATTGATTTACACATGGTTCCGATAATATGGAAAACCTCAATCATAAAACCGATACCAAAAACACTATAGATTCTATAGATAATTCAAACACTATAGACCCATAGCTCTTACATCAGTAATTAGCAAATGTTTAGAAAGAATACTACTTAAACATTTGGTTAATAATGTCAAAGGGAAACTTGATCAGTGTCAGTTTGCATATAAACAAGGTAGCAGTACCGAGGATGCAGTGGCTGCACATCATTACTAAACATCTATAAATGTAACTCTTATGTTAGAGTATTATTTCTTGACTTTTCATCTGCGTTCGATACAAGATGCAAGTTAACACCCTTGTGTCTAAACTAATGCAGTTAGACGTGAATCCATACTTAATTAAATGGTACATCTCTTTTCTTACCAATAGAACCCAAAGAGTTAAAGTGAACAATGTCTTGTGAACAGAAGTAAAAACAAAGGTTGGTGTACCTCAGGGTTGTGTAAGCTCTGCTATGTTATTTATTCTGTATACAGATGATTGTCGATCAAACAGGACTGACCAGTATATTCTAAAGTACTCCGATGATACTGTGTTAATATCATTATTGAATAACCAAGAGTGTTCAGAACAGAATCAACTGGGGGTAATCAGATTGGTCGAGTGGTGTGACTATAATGACCTCAGTATTAATATCAAAAAAACTGAGGAGATAGTATTTGGGCCTGCTCCTGACATTCATACAACACCTGTTGTTATACATGAAGAGAACATCAAACAAGTTGAAGCATACAGGTATCTAGGAGTATGGATAGACAACGAACTATCATGGAGAGATCATATAGATAGTATCTGTAAAAAATCAATGCAAAGAATCTACTTTCTCCGTAGACTGAGGTCATTTGGAGCAAGAAAACAGATTCTTTTATTATTTTTTATGTCTGTAATCATGAGTGTCTTGCAGTACTGTAATTCATTTACATTTTACATTTATGCATTTTAGCAGACGCTTTTATCCAAAGCGATTTACAGTGCATTCAGGCTATACATTTTTTTTTTTATCGGTATGTCTGGTATTCAGTCTGGTATATGAGTTTATCTGTTAATCTAAAAACAAAGCTAATGAACTTACTAAAAATGTGCTTTAAAATAGTGGGTCAGCCACTTCAAAAAGCATATGAACTATCTTACCATAATAATCTTGTAAGATTAGCTAATAATATTGTCTCTGAACCTAATCATGTGTTTTATGATGAATTTGTACTGTTGCCATCCAATCGATGGTACAAGGTCCCAAGTTACAGTTGAATTAAGTTAAATTTGTACATCAAGCTGTATTAGCGTTGAATAAGTCATATAAAAAGTAAATCTGTTCCTGAGATTTCAGGAACAGAACCTGCTGTAACACAAGACAGTGAACCTGTGTAACACAAGACAAATTTCAGACTCCGTCTGACAGTAAAGTGTATCGTATCGTATCGTAAAATGGTGCAAAACACTGATGAGAGAGGAATTTTTGCAAGCACCAAATGATGTACAAACATATGTAACTGTTGTCATGTCCTGTCTCTCCCCTCAGTTGGTAATCCGAGTGCACCTATCAGATGAAAGCTCAAAGACTGTGATGGTGGATGAGAGACAGACGGTGCGTCAAGTGCTGGACAGCCTGCTGGACAAATCCCACTGCGGTTATAGCCTGGACTGGTCTCTGGTGGAAATCATCACTGAACTCCAGATGGGTAAGAGACAGAAGACTGTCTGATTGTAGCTTGTTCTGGCCAAGAACTGCACAGTAATTGACATGAAAATGGACCAACCACAGGATGTTTCCTGGTAAATCTGGATTTGGTCCCACAGTAATAGACCAACATGCAACAAACTCATGCAAATCTCTGTGAATGGTTTTATAGGCAACTTCAAAGTAATTAGCAGAAAGTTTAGTAGGTAACGTTTTTTTTAAAGAAATTAATACTTTAAATCAGCAAGGATGCGTTAAATTGATCAAAAGTGGCAGTGAAGGCATTTATAATGTTACAAAAGACTTCTTTTTAAAATAAATACTGTTCTTTTGAACTTTCTATTCAGCAAAGAATGTTGGAAAAAATACTTGTTTTCAACATTCATAATTACAAATGTTTCTTGAACATCAAATCATCATATTAGAATGATTTCTGAAGGATCGTGTGACACTGAAGACTGAGTAATGAAAAAGCTGAAAATTCAACTTTACCTTCCTTCACTGACTAGTCTAAAGGATCCAATAGAGACTGAAGTGTCCAAAGAGAGATTGAATCAATAAAGAAAAATGAAAAAGGGATTAAAATCATGTGGTCAGGCTTTCCCCAGATGAAGCACAACGACAGCTGGATGATAATGCACATCTTTTTCATTTTCCGCTGGTCTTCAAACCATAACAGCAGTCATATTTGATTTATTTGATCACTGCAGATTAGCAACGAGTATAGATTAGCAACGTCTATGTCTGAAATCCCAATAGGATTATCCCATACAATCATGTGCAGTCTGAGTGAGGATAGCCCTGGGTATATATTACTATAACCGCTTCCACCAATTCCATAATAGTAAGACTGTAAGTCTACTGAGAATAAAATATAATTTGAATATATTTTATTATTTTATTTTAAAATGTAATTCATTCCTGAATTTTTAGCTTAATTACTCCAGTCTTCAGTGTCACATGATCCTTCAGAAATCATTCTAATATGCTGATTTGCATAAAGAACTGGGGCCGGTTGCATAAACTGTTTAGACTAGTCTTAAAAAGTTAGTCATCTATTTTTTTTTTTTTCTTCAAGAATGGTCATAACTTTTTTAATTCAGTTATGAAAAGGTGGATTGGTCTTATTTGTATTGGAAAGGTAAGACTGATTACCCCTTGGCAACTGCTCAAACTAGTTCTTAAAGCACAGTCTTAACATAGTGGCTAAGTTTATGCAACTGGCCCCTGGTTGTTTCAGTAGGTTTTGCATAGTATTTTCTTTACTCTTTACTTCAAATACTGTGTCTAAAAAGGGTAATATGTTATGTATTTGAGGTCAGAGATGTGGGAACAGTGAAGAGAGAGAGGGCAAACATTTTGCATTTTAGGTCAGCATTGCCATCTAATCAGCCAATATTGTCTTAAATAGCTTGAACAGCACTTCATCTTTTATAACATGGGATTTTGACCAAATATATTCAATCTTGATTGAATTGTGTTGCAACAAGATGTTAACTTTTTTTTTTTTTTTTTTTTTGAAAAATTAGTTTTGGACATATAAGGTAATAAAAATATTTAAAAAATACCTTAAAGTAACTACAAATGAGCATGTAAAGCAAATATCTTTAAAATAAATTCTGTGTGGAGCATGCCCCCGATCCACGCAATGTTCTCACCTTTTTTCCCCTTTACCTGTTTGCATCTCTCACATTTGAAATGGTAAAGAAATTTGTTACGAAAGATTTTTGTAGCTTTTTAACAATTGAATACATCCTTGCCGAATAAACATTAATTTCTTTGACAAATTACACTAACCCCAAACTTTTGAACAGTAGTCTAACTTTGCATGTTAACAGAGGTAATACAGTATTATAATCTATTAGACTATACTTTTATTTTTATGTATTTTCAGCCCCATAGACTTCTGTTTTAAGTGATTTACTATAAGCATTTTTTGTTTGTTTTTTATGGTTTGAAAGACAAATCAAATTTATTATCTGAGGTATGTTT
This sequence comes from Onychostoma macrolepis, assembly GCF_012432095.1. Classification (NCBI taxonomy): domain Eukaryota; kingdom Metazoa; phylum Chordata; class Actinopteri; order Cypriniformes; family Cyprinidae; genus Onychostoma; species Onychostoma macrolepis. The sequence continues at coordinate 33,784,668 of NC_081163.1, forward strand.
TTGATAGAGTTGTGCTGAACCTGCACCCTCCCGTGCCGTGTGAGAGTCAGAGGCTGCTCTGTATGTAGGTCCTGAGCGATCATGCGTGTGGTCATAGCCTACATCTCCAGGGCTTCAGCGTTTCCACTCTCTGCTCTTTCAGTGGAGGGAGAAAAAGGCAGAGAGACGAGGAGATCTAGTGGTAGGGTATAGAATATCCGCCAGATGGACTGTGCTAAAATCCCTTTAATAAAAGAGCAGCGGAGGTCTTTTCTGGGGGTATTTTGTGCAAGTTAATGGATTGTTGCAGTTAATAATGAGGAATGATGTGTTTTTGCCCCTCTGGCTGAATGAGATCAGAAATAGATGTACACACGTGTGTATTCATGAGAAAATAAAAAAGTGTGTTTTCATGCATTAAACCACATTTTCCATTTTCATGTTGTTTTGAACAATTCTTGTCTTGCTGTCAGCACGTAATCAAACTCTCAGATTTTGCTCTTTGGCAGGTTTGTTTGTCGACTCATTATTTTTGAGGGTTAAGCATGTTGAGGTTAAAGGTCACTGATTTATTGTTAAGGTGTGGCAGAATCAGGCTTAATCCAGATATTAGGATCAAGAGAAGTATAAGGGATTGTGAAGTTCCTGTAATCACCTAATGGATGGACCTCTGTCAGATTAGTGTTTTCTCTATTTTCATTTGTTATCATTTTTAAAAAACTGTGTTAAACATTTGTTAAAGGTTTTCCTCTTATAGTCTGTCCCTTTTGTTTAAGGCAGAGCTTTTCAATCTTAAAAATCTTGTGACAGGATACTTATCAGTGTACAACAGTAGACTCAGTTCATACCATATACCCCGACAGTCTTTCTTTCTTTCTAAATATACCTGTATATACATTTTTTCATACATAAGTTTTGTTTAAATAATACTTCTGGAACTTGCAGCCCTCGTGAAGAAATTGTAGTTAATGTATCAATTTGATTTACCTCAGTGGGTTTTATGGTTTGACCTATTTTAAATTTGTCTAGTGCATTCAGTTTGTTACATACTTTCTCATCCTAAATGTCTTCAGGGGACTTTCCTCCATGAAATAGTCCAAGGGACCTTTATAGTCTGTAAAGAGAGCAGGACTGTGGCAGCAGGGCTTATAGTAATTTGGATAAATGTCACTTTTCCTTACAGACCATCGGATCTCTTGTAGGCCTGTTTACTTCATGATTTAGACATGGACTAATAAATCTATCTTTAGTTCACAATCACTTCATACATCAGAATGTGTTCTCGAGGAGAAATGAAAGTGCTCTACAACTGTAATTGGACGAAGTGTCCAAAGATGTTCTCCTCAGGGCTGTGCAATTAATCGAATTCGATTATCATGCGCATCTCGTCAGTAAAGCCGGTTCTGTGATTAGTAGTAAATCACCATCACCTGTTTTCAGATGGAGCGGCATTTACTACACAGAGCCGTAGTTTGCTGACAAGCTAGGCAATATCGCATTCGTAATCGAAGGCGTCTGCGATTATGAACGTGATATTGCTTAGCTTGTCAGCAAACTACGGCTCTGTGTAGTAAATGCCGCTCCATCTAAAAACAGGTGATGGTGATTTACTACTAATCACAGAACCGGCTTTACTGATGAGATGCGCATGATAATCGAATTCGATTAATTGCACAGCCCTAGTTCTCCTCATTGATTTTTGAATAGCAAACATAAACTTCATACTGGTTACACTTTGTTTTTCCAGAGAGAATCTTTGAGGATCATGAGAATCTGGTTGAGAACTTGTTGAACTGGACCAGGGACAGCACCAACAGACTGATGTTCATCGAACGCATTGAGAAATATGCACTTTTCAAGAACCCTCAGGTAATATTACATATAATACTAAAGGTAATGCTAGTGTATATATACAGGTTATACTAGTAATATAAAATCTGTCAGTAGTGACCAGGTCTGTTATAGCAGCAAAAAATGGTTCCTTACAACTTCTGCGCTACATTTCACATACAAGTCTTCTGTAGCCTACAATAGCATTGTTAAATATTGTGTACACTATTGTTAAAAGTTTGGAGTTGGTCATTTTTTATCTTGTTCTCACCAAGGCTGCATTTATTTAATCAAAATACAACAAAACATGAGCATTACTATTTAAAAGAACTGTTTTTAAATGAATATGTTTTTGAATTTTATTTGTTCTTGTGATTAGCAAAGATGAATTTTAATTCTTCAGTGCGATACGATCATTCAGAAATCATTATCATATGCTGATTTGCTGCTCAAGACACATTTCTTATTTTTTTATCAACTATGAAAACATTTGGCTGCTTAATATTTTTTTATAAACCATGATGTATTTTTTTCAGGATTTGTATTTTTTGATGAATAGAAAGTTCAAAAGCACAGCATTTCTTTGAAATAGAAATCCGTTGTAACATTGCAAATGTCTTTACTGTGTATATATATATATATTTTATTATTTTTTTTTAATTAAATGTGGAAAAAAAAAAAAAAAAAATACCCTAAACTTGAATGATAGTGTAAGTTAGCTATTCGCATGTCTGACAGTGCCATGTTCAATATGAATGTAACAGTGAAAGGCAAGATTTTCAGTTAACAATGCTTTAATTTTCAGTATTACAGCGTTTACGTTTTTGAGTGAACTGTCCCTTATTACCCGTGTAACGACTAGATGTGATGTGCAGTTTTGTCACCAAAGACTGATAGTAGATATGCAGGAGAAAGGTGACTGAGTTTCAGAGTGACAGTAATATAGGTTTGTTCAGTATGGATGTTCTGCTGGTGCAGTGCTCTATGGATCAGCAGTTTTATTGGTGTATGTGACTAATGTAGGTCAATGTCATGTAAATGCTGAGCTATAATGAATAATTGATCTCAGCAGAGGCTGGTTGAAGTGTGTTCACTGCCCAGACTGAGTCTCTGGCTGCTGCTTTGGCCGTTTTAAAAACCCCTAGACAGACCGTGCAACCCTAAAAACAAAAAAGTCATGTGTTTAACCACTTTGCATTCCTACATTGTATTTTGTTGAAAGTCTTAAAATGGCACATTCAGATATCTAAAGATTGGTTTTGGCTAATGCTCTGGTAAACCTATAAATCAGTGATAGTCATAGATCACTGTAATATCTCCCTGAATCATCTGTTTCCTCAGAACTATTTGCTGGGGCGTAAGGAGACGTGTGAGATGGCGGACAGAAATAAAGAGGCCCTGTTGGAGGTGAGACAGACTGTGAACTTACTTGCACACATTTTCTCTTGGATTTTTAAAGTCAGCATGACTTATTTAGGTCGTGTCAGGCATGTTGTACTCACTGGAGTGACTGATAAAGGTGTTTGTGTGTGTGTTTTTGAGCAGGAGTGTTTTTGTGGAAGCTCTATCAGTGTGCCTGAGATGGAAGGGGTGCTCTGGCTCAAAGACGACGGCAAGAAATCCTGGAAGAAGCGCTACTTCCTGTTACGAGCCTCTGGGCTATATTATGTGCCAAAGGGTAAAGCCAAGGTCAGTTGTGAGTCTCTCTTTTACTCTTACACTATGGCCCTCTTTCTAACTGATATTAAAATACACTTTCTGGTGATCTGATCACAACGGGTCCAAAATGTCAGAACATCAAAAGCCGTCTGACCACATCACGTTTGTAAAATCACATTTCTTTAGGCTCCGCCGAAACAAGAGGGGGGCATCATACTTTTTTCTACTTTTTGTTGTTGTGCGTAATAAAAAAAACATGGTAACATTTTATTTTAGGGTCTCTTAATTAGTTGCTTATTAGCATGCATATTACTAGAATATTAGCCATTTATTAGTAGTAATTAAGCACATATTAATGCCTTATTCTACATGACCTTATTCTACATTCCTAATCCTACCCAACACCTAAACTTAACAACTACCTTATTAACTATTAATAAGCAGCAAACAAGCAATTTATTTATGGAAATGTCGTAGTTAATAGTGAATAAGTGTTCCCTATTCTAAAGTGTTACCAAAAACATATACATACCCTAGTAAAAAAGTAATATATTTAAAATACATTTATTTCATACTAAGTATAGTTAAAATCTATTAACATATTTACTGACAGATAACTTGAGACCTGCTGATATAAAAATTATAATTAAACTTTATTTGGCGTGCTACTTGTGCATAATGCACATTTCTTAATGTTAAGTCTAAAATGTGTTTTAATGTCACTACTGATGAGAATTGTTTGATCTTTCAATAATATCGGTTGTAATGCAAAATATTTAAAGTATACTTGCAATAGTTCCACTTTAGCACAGTCAGTTATACTAAGCATATTTTTACTTGTACTTTCCTCTTTATTACTAGTTTTAACGTGAAATAAACATTAATGAATATCTCATGTAATCACTCAATCCATGTTTAAATCGCGGAAAGACATCAACAAAACAGCTTGTAAACAAAAAATGTCACGTATAGCATGTCATTTACCTCAGGCAGTGTCCACAGCTCGTTATTTGCGAGAGAAATGAAGTCTAGAGAAGAGCATTTTGAGAAATATTAGACTATGTACTTTATATTCATTATATTTTCTTTACCTGTTAGTGATGTCTTAATTATTTAATGTATGTTTAGATAAATCTTTTATGAAACAAGTTATGACAGCCACTGATTGTATTTCAACAACAAATAGAAATTGTATAATTTAGAAGTTAATTTAAAAACTGCATTATGTGCAGTTTACACGTTTGCATACAATTTTTTTAATTCGAGTGTTGATTAGGCTATTATATTTAAAAATAAGTAGTAAATGAATTTAAGTTTGGGCTCTGTTGTTAGTTGTAACCTAATGTAAAAGGGCTCCCTATAGTTTAGAGCAGGAGCTGAGGTAGATTTTTATCCCTGGAGAATTTTAATTGTAATTGAATTTATCAACAACAACAAAAAAAAGGTTTATATATTTTTTTTTCCTCCTGCTGTACCAAAACCATACCGAACCGTGACGTCAAAACCGAGGTACCGAACAGTCATGTTTGTGTACCGTAACACCCCTACAGTTTAGTATACTAAAAGTACAATTGCACAGCATTTTATTAAGTACATAAATATAAACATGTATTTGTAGTATACTTGGCATGAAATAAATGTATTTCAAATACATTTAACTAGTTTACAATCAAACTGGGCAGCACTAATCACATATCTATGCATAGTGTTAGATTAATATTAAAGATTCAGTCCCAGAACAAGATGCTCCATAATCTAATACACTCACAAACTAAATGATCTCTAAAAGCATGAAAAGAGATTTTGGGATTATGTGCGCGATTGACTGAGATGATTATGTGCACATATGCTCGTATTATGCATGCACTTAAGTGTTCACACATATATGAGGCCTGAGCGGTGATGATATACAAGAGCTTTGTGTGTGAAACAAACAATGTAAATCAGCACTGAAAATCTCCCCCTTTCATATAAATATAAATATAAAATTGTTTTCGATAATTGAAATAAATCTGAAATAAAATAAATCTTTGATGGAAAACTTAAGTCCAAATGTTGCCTTGGCGACTAACTGAAATAAGTTTAATTTGAAATAGTAAAATCTCTTTATAAACATGTATAAAAACTGATAAAAGTGACAAAAGCATACAAATAATACATTTCAAGATTAAATTTAAAACTAAAAGTTAATTCAAATATTAATAAATACTAGTAGTATATAAAGTAGTAGTAAATACTTATAGTATATAAAGAATACCAAAATAACACTTGGATTGTGCTGCTGTGTATTTTTTTGTACATGCATATATTCACATTAGGTGCATTGGGTACAAGGCACAATGACCAATGACGTTTGGCATCATTGATGTCAAACCTGGCACAAGCACATCTTGTGAATGTGCAAATGTGATTGAGGTTTGAGAGCTGAAGCACTTGCTGTCAGTCACATATCATAATACCTGTGCTTTTCAAGAGATAAAGGGCCTGCTGACTCTGTGCTTAACACATCCATGTCTAGAGATCAGTTAATGAGTTCAAGTTCAGAGGAGATATGGGCCAGTGACCACAGGGAGGCAGAGGGTGATCGAGAGAGAGATAAAAGAGCAGCTGCTGTACATCCTCAGGTCAACACTCTGGGTTTGACAGCTGCTGCCCATCTGCATCACTAGCATACTCACATACTGTTTCATACTTAACACTGATGCTTAACACATGACCCGCACAGAATCTGTTCTTAAAAAAAAAAAACACACACACACATTCAGGACCCCCTTTTTCATGCTATTCAACCTGTCTTGCCTATTTCTATGCACTAATTCAATGCACTTTTTACAAATGTAGTGCTCCCCCTAGTGGATTCAACAGTGAAGTAACATTTAGGTCAATTTAGGTCATTTCATTTTTGTTTGTTGCTTAAGCTAATAAAAAAAACAACTAATTTTCATTGTCACAATATAAGCAAACAAAACAGCAGGTCTAAGTGTGCCTGTCCCTACAGATGCATTCACAAACAAAGATTATCCTTTGTTATGTACTAACATGTAGTCTTTGTGCTTCCATCCTGTGTCATCTGTAGGCCTCTAGAGACCTGGTTTGCTTCCTGCAGCTGGATCATGTTAACGTGTACCTGGGTCAGGACTACCGCAGCAAGTATAAAGCCCCAACTGACTACTGCATGGTCCTGAAGGTGAGGGATGACAATCATCTTTGTACATTGTATCAGACATTGCAGTTTAATGCAGTTATTTAAAAAAAATGTCTAAAAATATGAAAGTTTTAATTCCTTTATCCGTTATCAGATGTCAGTCACACTGCTTTGTTCATGAAGAGGAAGATGAATTGAAGCCATGTGTTCTTAAAATGCACTTGCTTAAATGACTAAAAAGTAATTTGTAAGTAGTGGAAGCAGTAAAACAAGCATTTGCCTGTCCATATCTCTAGAGTTTATCATCATTTTCCAGATTTCCATTTGTCTATATGGTTAAAGCAGACAGCAGTCAGAGGTTTTTGCCAGAGGACATTTTAAGTGCTGGGATCTGTAAAATCCAGATCTCGGTCTGCATTACAATTTATGATTCTGGACTGCTCAACATATTTCTTAAGTTTGTGCAGACACCCTCAGAAGGAAGTCAAAGCTACAGAAGTGAGACAAACATAAATATAGCCTGTTTTTGGTCAGTGTTTGGCTTTCCTTTGACATAATTTGTCTGCTGTTGAACTTCTCTGGCGCTATTCTTGCATAGCCAAAGTTTTAACAAATAGCGTAAAGGATTGACCACTCTGCAGTTTATTATAATGAAGAACTGCCCATCTGAAAAGTGACCGAACACAGTATGTGTTTTTACACTCCATTTAAAGAGGAGTTCATCTGAAACAGTTTATACCACAATATTATACCAGACAATCTCATTCAAATTATGCTACAACATCAGCCAGCAACTAACAGTATAGAAATCACCCAGATATTTGATCCCAGTGTGGCAAAGAAGCATTTAATGTATCGAACTGATACTTTGCAAACACAACTTTGTTTTCAAGGAGGGGTCAGAAATTGCATAAAAGCCATTCAGTCACTTGGATTTGAGTTTTGAGTTTAATATGCATCAGACATTTAGTGATCAGACTGTGAGCCAGTTGAGGCTGTATTTACTCTGACCATAGGCAAAAAGTCTTTACACACAGACTATAAAATGCATCAGTATAGGTAACATCTCTGATTTCGCCACACAGCACCCACAGATTCAAAAGAAATCACAGTACATCAAATACCTGTGCTGTGATGATGTGAGAACGCTGCATCAGTGGGTCAATGGAATACGCATTGCCAAGGTAACATCTGGTTATGATGAAATCACCCTGCTTGGTGTATTAATGTGTATACTGTAGCTAGGTTTTGTGGCTGAATCTATGTGATTTGTAATGCAGTATGGGAAGCAGCTGTATTTGAACTACCAGGAAGCCATGAGACGCACAGAGGCTGCTCATGACTGGTCCTCCCTCTCCAGCTCCAGTATCAAGTCTGGTTCCAGCTCCTCCAGTCTACCAGGTGAGTTCAGCAGTGCAGCAGCAGAAATATCGGAATCTCAAATGAGATGGTGCTTGATTATTTAACAGGCTTGTGTATTGTTGTTTGTGTTCACCCTTTCACTCGACTTTGTGATTCATTCATGCCTACAGAATCTCAGTCCAACCACTCCAGCCAATCAGACAGTGGCGTGTCAGAGACCACATCCTCTGGTCATGTGCGCTCTCAGAGTGTCGTCAGCTCCATCTTCTCTGAGGCATGGAAGAGAGGCAATCAGGCAGATGAACCCAAGGTGACCATTGAAGAGTTTTACTAGTCTCTTTACTTGCTCTGCTTTGTTTCACCTCTGTTTCTTCATCATGGTGTCATTATCATCTCTTCTGTGTCTTAATCCATTTTGAAAGACCAATTGTTTTCAATATTACTAGGGCTGTCCCCTAATAGTCCACTAATCGTTAGTCAACCAGAAGAGGCTTGGTCGATCAAAATTTTATTAGTCGCTTAGTCTCTGGAAAAAAATATCCACATTGGCAAAGTCATGCAGATTGTTAACGGCTGGTCTATGGTAATGCAATACATCCGGCAGGACATCCAAACGCTTGCCTATATAATTTATCCACCACAAATATGGCTTATCATCTGAAATATGTAAGTATTAGCAACTTTACATGGCCACTCAATCTAATGTTAACCTAGAGAAATGTCCGCTATTCAAGTGTCTGTGACAGTAGCTGAACAGTAGCTCACCGCAGGACAGATGGAGGCTTGCTCTTAAAATACTCCCTCATTTTTGGTCATATAGATAAGAGTAATATATCTTTCAAATCTGTAAAGACTCTACGTTTATTTGTGTGCACTCACAATAACAACAAAATGCGCTTTTGTAAAATAATGAAAGCAAACAAGATGCGCTTTCTGCCGTCTCGGTCTCTGTGAACTTGAGCACGAAACTCTGTGTATATATTTGCCTTACAGACATTGAAAATGTATCTATAGAGAGTGAAATGTCTACTTTCAAATGAACCAATTGAAATGGAAAACAAATTCTCAGATTATGTAATCCGTGTGAAACATGCATACAGGCGCATCCACTACTGTGGAGAGGCTCTCCAACCCGATCTCATGAAATTGCGTATAAATAGTACGCCAAATAAAAACAAAAACTCGTGGTATTGATACGCAAAAATTTACTTTGGCGTGTATATGCTATGCAATGGATAAGATTAGGGTTGTCGGATAGATGCGTATCAGATGTCGAGATAGATGACGAGTCAATGTTGTCGAGTTCATCTCTTAAACAGAGAACAAATATCAGTGAATTATTAAAATGTTAATGCAGCCTCCTTACTGTTTTTCCCTGACACATTCATAATCATAGCTTCTGCGGTGCCCTGTGGCAAGCTTTAGGCGTGCGCTTGAGCACTTATTAGGCTTTGTAGGCAATGAAAGGCTCATTATAATGATTTAAATGGTTTATTAATAAACGTGCGATTAGTCGACTAATGCTTGAAATGAAGGACTACTAGTCGATCAGAAAAATCCTTAGTCGAGGACAGCCCTAAATATTACATTCAAGAAATAAGGTTCACAATATGCACAATATACCAATCAGCATTCATGTGTTTTATATTAGTTGTAATGAAAACCTGAAAGAAAATATATGCATATACCGAGCAGAAAACAATGAGGTTTGTATGGTTTGATGGTGTCAGTGATATAATTATAGTTCTGATTTTGTTGCTCTGTCAGTGGAATTTGCTGAATTAGGATATGGCATATTGTCAGCTACTTCCAAGTGTTAAGTTTTAATTACTAAGAGGACAAGAGCAATTTAAGCCACAATGTATACCCTTTGGGTGATTGTGGGACATTACTTGTACTTGTATCGCACTGTCCCCAGATATATTACTTGTTAATTGGTCCCCTGTCTGTTTGTCTACCCAGGATGAGAATGTCAAATCTGGAAAGGCTATACACTGGTGGGGATTGAGGTTAGGAGTGTGATTAAAACCTCACACTCTAGCTGTTTATATTTGATATAATCCTCACATGTGAACCTCTAAAGCAACTAACCACTGATATATGATGTGTGTGGTGGGCAGTTCATCTTAGTTGTTTTTTGAAGGCTGGGTAATTGGGAACTGGTGTGAGACACCTGCTGTAATAGTTTGTGTTAACTCTTAACAGACAGCGCACTGGTGTTGTATTTTGAATAACCCGTTACATAATGTTTGGTGTGTTTTGGTTTGGTGTGTGTTATAAATGAGAGATATTGTCAGAGAAGGTAAGCACGACAAAAATACAGGATAGCTCATGTTTTGTTTTGTTTTGCACACATTGAATTGCTGTTGATTTTTAGTTTGAGCTCCACATCTCAATGATTCTATGTTGTAAGAACAAAAGTGTCTGAGTTTGGAAGAGCAGATCTCAATTAATACTAACAGTTCTTAGCTTCTCCCTTAAGACTTCATAACATTTCCTATAACATTTCATGTTATTTCACACTTTTAATTGCACTGTCTGCATAATATCTTGTTGCACAGCACTAACATATATCCTTCAAAAAAAAAAAAAAAAAAAATCAATGTGAACTAGATCTGTTCTAATTGAATCATTTTTGTCATTTCCACAGATGAGAATGGATGGCCCACCAGCACAGCCTGCTAGAGCCTCTTACCCTCTACAACTTCCCCAACTGCCCCAATCTCTCCAATCTCGTAGCAGCTACAGTGGTGTGTCCCCAGTGTCCCCCTCCTCGCCCCCATCTCCACCACCGCCGCCTCCACCACCTCCCCCTCTCCCCAACCCCACGCACCACTCCACCCCGATTATGTTCACTAAATACAGCACCCTCGCTAGGTTGCAAAACATCTCCCAGGCTCCAAATCATTACAAACAGACCCCCTTATTGGCAGCACAGCAGCAGCCCCCAACACCGCCCCCACAGTGTCTCAAACCTGTAATGAATAATATGGCCGATACTGCCAGCAGTCCCCCTCCGCCTCCACCACCACCACCTCCTCCAGAGATGCCAGTGCCAGGGTCAGCCATGGCAGTGTTGAAGCATGCCCCCCTCAGCCCTCAATACGCTCCCCTTCCACCTCCAGAGGAAGACCAGCTGCCACCCCCACCTCACCTACACAGCAATGGCTACTTGCCTCCACCACCACCCCCAGAACAGTTAAAATACCCGCCTCCCCTCAGCACCAATGGGCTCCAGCAGTTCTTAGCTCAGAAGTTCCCTAATATGACCTATGACTTCTCACCTGTCCAACAAGATGAAGAGCCTCCACCACCTCCTCCAGTGTGTTTCTCTCCGCCCCCTCAGCAGTCAGGTCCACCTGCCCCACCTAAAACATTCACTGGTGGGTTTCCGCCCCAAACGGCTCCGAAACCTGCCCACGGCATTTCCCCCATTTCTCCTGTGCCACCTTCTTTGTCTCCAACCCCTATGGCCACCATGAAGAAACAGCAAAGCCTCTCCAGTGGTCACAGCCCCAATCAACCTCCACCTACCCTTCCCAAGCAATATAGCCTTTCTTCCAAAGCTGCATCTGTATCTGCCCCCATCTCTCCCACCCAATTGCTTCTAAAGCAGATTGTAAACCAGTTCCCGGACGCCCCTGATGAATCCAAAGGTCCCTTATCTCCACCTGTGGTAAAAACCAAACCAAAATGGCAGCCAGGAGGGCAGGCTCAACCACAGTCTCCTGAATTTCCTCCACCTCCACCAGAGGGTATCCTTGAATTCCCTCCACCTCCTGCTCCAAGTCCCCCTCCTGCCCCACAGCCTTCTGGCAAGATGGGATCACCAATCAAGAAGTCCCCATCGACGTCGTCAAATTCTTCTACTGGTTCAGGAGGGAAGAAGCCCCCTCCAACTCCACAGCGCAACTCCAGCATGAAGTCCACCTCTTCCATTGAGTACCAGGAGTCCAAGAAAGTGGAGGATCTGGTCAGCATGTTTGCCCAAACCAGTCAAGCCCCACCCAGCTCCTTCTCAACTCCATCCTCTACGACAGGATCACCTTCCAAGGACTCTTCCGCAGGTCCTCGTGCACTACCAAAACCAGGCAAGATCAACTTGGCTAATCTGCCTCTGGCTCTCCAGGGGAAGCCAGGTCAATATCAGCAATCCAGCTCAGACTTCCCCTCTCCTCCTCCCGAATGTGACTTTCCCCCTCCGCCGCCGGACTCAGAACTCCTGCCTCCTCCACCTCTCCCATCAGAACTGCACACCGGGGCTCCCAAAGTGGCCGTGGTGAACCCTCAACCCCAACACTCCTCCAGCTCCACATCCTCATGGAAGCAAAGCTCCTTGAAGAAAATGCCCCCTCCGGCTATGCACCGCCACAGCAGTGGCCCACCCGAGCCACTTGCCCTTTCTCCACCTCCTCAACAGATGCCTCTGTCCTCTTTTAACTCTCAGATCCCACCAACTTCCCCCAAGGCCAATCTGTCCATCCAGCCCAACTTCTTGGAAGACCTCAACAGAACTCTCAAAAGGAAGTCCATGACTCGACATGGCTCCCTTACGTCCTCGAGAATCTCGGCCAAGCTGGAGCCTGTAACCACCATGGACGATATGGCCCTTCCGCCCCCTCCTCCAGAGCTGCTGCTGGGCCAGCAGAAAAAGGGCGGATACATGAGCGGCAACATCTCAGGCTATGCAACATTACGGCGGGGTCCTCCGCCGGCTCCACCCAAACGGGACCAAAACACTAAACTGACAAGCGAGTGGTAGTTGGGACATGTGCCGAGTACGGATATGCCACTCTCCTTTTCCACTCCGTTTATCTTCAACAGCTGAAATGTCTGCATTAAAATACTACTCATTTTAACCCCAGATTATAACCACAATATGAAAAAGCCAAACCATCTATACATAAGCTTCTCTGCGTGTTTGTGCCGCTTTGCTATTAAGTGTAGCAGATATACAAAAAAAAAAAAACTGAGAAAAAGAGACTGACATTGTTATTATAGGTACTGCATGGACACTGCTGTGAGGAAAGGGGATACTGTATATGTATGATAAAATATATATGTGGAACAGTGGGGTGGGAGGGAACTTGTACTTTTTTATATGAAATTATTTAATACCTGAAATATATTCTTATTTTAAAGTTTAGTTTTGAAACCCTTGACTGTAAACGTTAAACGTGAATAGAAAATCAGGGTTGTTGAACCGATGCTTGTGTGTGTGCGTGCGCGCATTTCGTCTGAGTGATTTGGTTGATCCACTCTCAGAAAAACAGCGGGGGCCTGGTAATAGTGCCGCCCTTGCTCGTCATTAGATGTGCAAATCCCAATGTGGGAACTGCACTTGTGTAGCATACATTCTAAATGAAGTATTCTACCAAATTTTCCACATTTAATTTAAATGGTTTAGAAACTTCCACTTAAAATGTCAAGAAAGGAAAAAAAAAACGCTACCATTGTTATTGATAAATCTGTTATGTTGTGTCGCTGTGGAACCTTACTTTTCATGAAGATGTCCAAATGTTAGACAAAGATGAAAATGAGCCTGTTGCCGCTTGAGTACATCTCGGCGTGTAGCTGGCCTGTGTCTGGGATGGGATGTGATGTCTGTTTATGTTGGTTACATTGCTATCTATCTGTACATACAGCTGCAGTTCCTGACTTTATCAATGTGCGTTAGCTCTGCATGGGTGAAACACACACTAGGAAGTGATGTCGTTCTCCTTATTTTGACCTCTGTCTCTACTCAGTGCTGTATTGAAGTGTGTCACATATCTGGAACATCTATTTCTCATGTCATGGCAATGCCACAATGTACTGACGTTAATCTAGCATGCATGCTTCCATAGTATGGTTGCCTAAGATTGAACACTTTGTAGGGTTTTAGGACCATAGCCACAAAATAAAAGGTGTCATGTCAAGTTTACTTGACTTACAATGCAAAAAATTCACTGTGTGCCTACTATCATTGTCATCCCTCTAACAAACTTAAATGCGTAGGTTGAGAAAACATGTACCTGTTGGTTTTGCATCTCCAAAAGACTTTCAGTTTGAAAGGCTGAGCAATGAAATGTAGGAACGGATAGAGTTCTCTTTACAGGGAGGAGTACAGAGCTAATGCTGCTTCTTAAAGTCAGGAACCTTTAGTTAAATAAATGGGGAAGTAAATGTCTGTTACATTTAAACTGAACAATATAAATGTGTAAATCACACAGAATGTTGTCCAAGTTCTTGTTACTTTGATGGTTCGTTATCATCATACAATTAAAAGCTTCTTATGCTGAATCCTCTGATTTACAATGAATAACAATGCTAGTCCTTTATGGACAATACACACTATATAATACATGCATAATGTTTTCAAATCTGCAAATATAGCTAGCTACAAATATGTGTTGCACTCGTTTGTACGCCTGATTAAACTATGATTCAACTGTAATGTGCCTTGGGTTGAACGTTGCTCGAGATTAAGGCTATACCGCAGCAATACACATTTAATTTTATAAGAGACACTCCTTGTTTGTTTACCACAGAATGTACAGAGAAATTATTTGATTATAGTATTTTCTTGGTTGAAAATGAACCTTTTTAAAGCAGAACAATCTCATGTAAAGTTACTGTTTTATTTGAAACGTCAGTTGGAGGTCTATCTGTTTGTCTGTCTATTTTAATCACGTTTTATGAAATCACAATAGTAATCTGGAACAGTTAAACTCTCCTTGACACAGAATGACTCCTTAAGACAAAGAGCCCACCCGTCCTGTCCGCCGGATAATGACCTCTTCACTGCTGGACTCTGAGCTGGACCCAAAAGCAGCCATACAACTGATGCCCAGAGGAGCTACAGACATGCTGCCAACACGCACAAGACTGGAGCACAGTTTCTCTGACTTGAGGAAGAGAAGAGAAGAGAAGGTGAGAAATATCTTAGTATGATGTTGGTATTGACCTGCAATAAACAGAAGGGAGACACTAAAAACATTAAAGCTGGTCTTACCGCAAGACGTCCCTGTTTGAAACGGCAACTATTCCTGTATGGTCTCCTGGTATATTTCGGACAGACTGTCTCCTTTATTCCAAAATCAAGCAGGATATCATAAGTATTATCACGTCCCGGTGTGATCTTCGATGACAAAGATCAAATGAGTCTGTCATTTAATCTGTTTTTTTATACTATTATTTCAAAATAGCATGAATGGTTGATAACATACAGAGCCCTGCTGAAAATAACAAACAAAAAAAACAACAGAAACCATCACAGAATTTGTAACCTAATTATAATGTGTGGTTATAATGGGAGCTGTGCCTGTTGGTCTGGTAATTGGTTGCCTTGACGCCTTCTATTGGTGGCTTGTTAAAACCACTTATCCTAATGGAATATGTCCCAAAACACACTACAGGAAACCATTTTTAAATGGTTTTAATGCAATTAAAGTAGCAATGGTTATAATGGTATTTGTAGTGAAAACCATTAGAATTTTTGTGATGGTTTTTATTGTTTTGCTTTTTTTCAGCAGGGAGGTCAAATTCCTTGACCTCTGCTGCAGCATTCAAATCAATTATGGCGATTTTGTAAGTTTATTTAGGCTATTTAGTCATAGCTGAATTTATGAATGCCTGACAAGCAAAATCAAATAACAAAAACAGAATATACTCTTGTATGTCAGAAGTTACAAACCCAAACTTTAGGCTAATTTAAAATTAATCTAAATTTATGCTGTTGATCTTGACGATTCTTTACACTTTTGTGTTTCAATAAAAACAGCATACGGATTTGAAACCAAACGAAGACGAGTGGCTATATTTTGGCCGCATAATGTTTGTTTTTTGTGAATTTTTTTTTTTTTAAGTGTAACCCAGTACTTTGTTGACTAACCACTAGAGGATGGTAGTGCACTATGAGAAACTGCTCGACTTTTGCTGAGAGGATTCCTGAGGCTGCGGTCTAGCACTTGTTGGCAGATCAAATGTAAATCTACCACCTTCTTTTTTTTTTTTTTTTTCTTAAAAAGAAAAGCACATATTATTACCTGTCGGACCACACTGCTGGTTGGCCTGTGCAGGTTGAAATTGCTGGACTGCCTGTTGACTTCATCGACAGAAACCTTCAATGCCAGGTTAGCCAGAGGACTGAAGTTATATCCTGATACAAGCTGCCCTGTTTAATTAGAGTAAATAAGACTCCATCATAACTTTCTCTAATGAAGTAGCAATCCGTTTGTTAATATAGCTACTCTAACATTCAGATGTTTGGGGTTATATTTTCTTCATGTTTTTGAAATAAGTCTCTTAGCTCATCAAGGCTGTGTATGTTTGATCAAAAATAGCCTTCAGGAAAAACAGTAATATTGTGAAATCTTATTCCAGTTCACACTGACTGTTAATATACTTTAAAATGCAATTTATTCCTATGATGGCAAAACTGAATTTTCAGCAGCCATTACCCCAGTCTTCATTGTCACTTGATCCTTCAGAAATCATATACTGTATGCTAAATTGCTGCTTAAAAATATTTCGTATTATTATCAGTGCGTAAAACAGTTGAGCTGCTTAATATTTTCATGGAAACTGTAGCCTAATGTTTCAATGAAAATGTTATTAATAATGTTTTCCAAGATTCTTGGATGAATAGAAAGTTCCAAAGAATATCATTAGTATAGGCTAAATATCCCAAAATATTCTGTAACTTTTTTTGTAAATGCATTTAGTCACTTTTTGATCTATTTAATGTTCCATCTTCTACTTAACAAAATAAGGGAAAGAAAGAAAAACTTTTCACTTAGAAAAAAGGTACAAAAGCTGTCACTGGAACAATTCGTGTAGGTACTCATACTTTAGGTATTAATATGTATCTTTAAGGTACTAATATGCATCTTTTAGGGGTGAATAAAGGTAAAAAATATATAGAAAAAGAAAAATTACCTCTTAAAAAGTTACCACCCCGTTGACAACTCTTGTACCTCTTTTCTGAGTGTTGAAAGGTGGTGTACATTTACACATTAAAATATTTATATATATTTTCAAGACTTGCAATAATGATTTTAAGCACTATATGACTTAATGACTTGAAGCATTTGTAAAGTGTTACTAAAGAATTGAAGTCATTATTATGTCCATATAATATTTACAGTGATTCTTTATATAGATCCTCGTCTTATGAACTTGATTAAATCATGAATGTTTTCTTACCTGAGACACAGCTGCACTGAAAGAAGAGCAGCAGAATGTAGGCTGGTGTCATCTTTTTATCTTTATTTCTATATTTCTTTGTCTATTCTTCTTTTGTAACTCACTTCTGCTGTTCTCTCTGTGTGAATGTATTTTTCTCCACTGCAGTGCTCAGTAAACAATCTTCCAGAGATGCAATGTTACAAGCCTTAACCACAAAGTAAATGCTTTGCAGTTTTAATTGAGCTCTTCATAAAACCTGAAGACATTATGGTTTAGTCTGAAAAGGCTGGATGATTATTTCACAATGGCTGCATATATGTGGCATATCTGAAATGTCAACAAGTGCTTGTGCAAAATGATTATGTACATTGAACATTTTTTAAAAAGCATGATTATGTGTCATGTATTTTCATCACTCATTGTCCTTAATTTGTACATGCTTAATTTTCATCAGTAGTAAAATTGGACACTTTCAGAGACATGACATGTTTGAGCAGCTAAAGGGAGCCACGAGAGACTGGGGAGGTTGGCACGCTTTTTACTCCGGTGAATATTTCTCACAGTGGATTTATTGACTTTAGTGTCAATTTCTGTACATGCACATATTTTCTTGTCTCTGATTTAAAAAAATTAAAACGTTAATTAATTTTTCATCTTCTTTGCCCAGAAATAAGGACACAGTTCATTGCCTCAGTAGCAATACATCTATATATACACTATATGGGGTAATTTGTCACAATTGAACCTGCCATAAAAGTATTGCATTTCACAAAACGTAAATTTTGGACTGACGGCACCCATTCACTGCAGAGGATCCAATGGTGAGCAAGTGTGATGCATGTAATGCTACTTTTCTTCAAATCTGTTCTGATGAAGAAAATAAAAACATCAGCAAATTTTCATTTTTGGGTGAACTATTCCATACAAGATTAATCATAAAAAAAGAAAATGTTAAAGGTAACAAAATTTTTGGGGGGCTAAACAATTTAATCGTATGAAATTACATCATAAAACATGACAGCCTGTCACAACCTGTTATTTGTGATCAATACTTTTGTCCAGTTTTTAAAGTTTAGTATAGCTGACGCTTAATGTGGTTTTATTCACTTGTTACCAAAGTTACAGTAAAAATATGACAATGGAATTTCTGTAACATTATCCTGATTTGAAACACACATACAAAAAGTTACTGAGATATAACCCTTGGCCTATAACGCCAGTCTCACGTGGATATCATCTATGTAACAACAGGAAACCAGAACGATCAATATTCTGCTGAATCTAAAGCATTCCCCACCCCATTTTTGATTCAGACTAAACAGAACTGCTCATTTGATATCTTGTTTTCACACCATGGACACGTTTCACTGAGCTGAGGTTTGATTTTCACACTTCCACACAAACATTCACCTCCTCTTTCCTTGTGTAGTTGCAATTTTTGCTTTGTGGATACTGCAGCTCTATTTATTACTTTAAAATGAAAATAACACTATATAAAGATGTGAACAAGCATGTATAAGATATAAATATGTTGAGAATCTCATAGGTTCATCAAAGCAGAATAAGTGCTCTTCTTCTCGGTCTCTGCAGCGAACAGCCTGTGGGCGTCTGAGTGTGCAAACCTCCAGCAATCTTACGTACGTCTCAAACCATCTGGACCCCTGTTTGCTGCCAAGTTACATAAGTCTGAAAAAGAACATGGGCGTGTATCCCAAACATGAGCTCTGCAGTCTGCACTATAACAACACCATCTGAGATGACATTTCACTATAAACTCCCGCAACACAATCAAGACATATCATCAGCACAATCTTTCACTTTTGAAAAATATCCGGATCTATACACTTTTGTGTCCGAGACATAAGGCAAAGGTAAAACATTTCAATTAAGAAAGCTCTGAGCAAGTGCCGTTCTGGAAGAGCGATCAGACAATGTACTGGGAAAAAAAAAGCTGGTTCACATTTAAGAGATTATGCACATTAGTTTCATCCTCACACATGGGAATACTGATGTCCATATTTTTATTGTTATATATGCACACACACATATTTGCACACAAGAATATAGAGTTAATGGGTTTAATTGTTTACAAAAATGACTCTTCATTAAAATATCTGTCAACACTGGTGTTTAGATTGATGTGCTTTCAGACAGAGGTAAATTAACCCTCTAAACATCACATTTTGCCAGGTATTGCTGGGTAGAGAGAGATACGCTCACCTGGCTCTACCCTGCTTTAAACAAACTCCATCTGTTCTTTACATAAGATTCAAATTAAATTTCACGACGGAGACGCACTGAAGGCTTTCTTATTTTAGGACCTGCAAAATGGAAAACTCTTTTAGTAGTTGAGAGAAAGAGATCAGTGATTGTCAAATAGTAGCTTATACACATTTCAATACTACTACAAAATGGCACAATATATTTAGCATAAACATGTAAACAGCACCCAAATTAATACCGTAATATTTGGACTTACTGTCCATGTAACATGAATGTCTTAAACTAGGTATAAGAGGTCATCAAGAACAAAAACGTGATGAACTAATTAAATATGGGGTTCTAACGCTTCTTTTTTTTTAAATTTTGTAACCTTTCTAGATGATCTCGATTATTGGATGATTTTTCAATGTCATGAATACACAAACTATATTCTGGTCTAAATGTCTCAAAATGTCCCACAAAACCAGAAAGAAGTTTCACGCAGGCATAGCTGCGGTTTTAGCTGATGAAATATTTCAGAACTGTAGAAAATGTTGAAAAGACTGGAAATCACTAAACATTTCCAGATATTTCAGGTTTACCATGATTACATTAAATAAAATGTGAAAGGAAAAAAAAGAAAAATTAAATGTAAATAAGGTTTATTTTTATTAAGCATGCAGTCTATGAAGCACTACATACACTTAACCAAATATTAACCAAATGATTAGCATCATGACACAATATTTAAATGTAAAACAAACAAACAAAAAGTAAAACAGTTCATGAGGTTATTAGATATGTCTAGTACTGCATGTGTGTTGGGGCTGACCGATTCTCATAGGGGAATTTTTTAATAACCATTAAATATATTTAATGATTAAAAAAAGTAAAACCAAGGTGAGACATTTGTGCAAATATTTCCTAGATCATCAATCTGGCTCAAACTGATTTTAATTAGATGGGAGAGAATAAATCAAACAATTACTTAAACAATCAAAACACTTCACAGAGACAAATGAAAAAACCTTGAGCTGTCACAACATGTAATAAATAGAAAGCTACTTCTCTATATTCTCTAATTCTTTCTGTTCAGTTCCACACTTTCCTTGTTCCTTAAAATACAACATGAATGTAATGAACTCCCTTTTTGAGCGTGACCTCACTGTAAAGCACACCCTGAACCCACCTCAGGCTGTTAAAAAACTAAACAAATCCGCTTCAGAGACATCAGTCAGCCCCCGTGCTGCCTTCCAAAACACCGCAATGCTGTGGAATGAGCAAAGGTTATGGAATATGGAAAAATAAAAACAATGTACCCACACTAAATCTAGCTTATGCATATCCTGAACTTCAAACTCTGTATCCTTCATTCAACAGTAAACATATTATTGGCTTTTATTAATATAATTTTATTTCTCTAATAGTGTTTTCTCAGTCTTGGTGCAAAAGTCTGGACTGCAACATCTGGATGTTCAGCTTCACATCGCTTCCTCTTTTCAGTTGCACCTCTCATCTCTGAAGTCTCACGGCCTGTTATTAGCATGGTTTGTATGCACACATGCACTCTTCTGCAGTGTAAGATTAGCGCTGGTGGGCGTCGAGGGTTGGAGCTGAGGACACTCTCACTCCGTGTAGTGCATGATGGACTCCACGTAGTTTCCAGGGAAGAGTCCTGTAGTGCCGCTCATCACACCTTCAAACCAGCCATCATCATTCTTTTTAATGACGTAGATGATAGCCCCCTCCTGGAAAGACAATTCATCTTCCTTGTCCTGCATGTAGTCGTAGATTGCCACCACTGAAAGCAGGAACAACAAAGAGACAGTCAAGTTAATTTTGGCATTTTTGCCTTTATTATGATAGGACAGATCAGAACTGATAGGAAGCGAAGTGGGAGAGAGATAGGGAGCGGGATCAGGAAAGGTCCTTGAGTCAGGATTCGAACTTGGGATGCCCGTAGCGCAACGTCGCTATATGTCGGCGCGCTGCCCACAGTGCCATCTATGGAAGCCCATTTCCGCCACTGAATAATAATACTAAAAAAAAAAAGTTATTGCGACTTTTTCTAGATATAAACTCGCAATTGTGAGTTATAAAGTCAGAATTGCAAGATATAAACTCACAATTCTGACTTTTTCTCAGAATTGCGTGATATACTCACAATTGCGAGAAAAAAAAATCTGAATTACGATTTAAAAAGTCACAATTGCGAGATAAAAACTCACAATTCTGACTTTTTTTCTAGCAATTGCAAGTTTACATATCACAATTCTGACTTTTTTCGCAGAATTGTGAGATATAAACTTCGTTAAAGTTAAAGTCCAATTTTGAAGGGGGAAGACTAATATGTTCTCAGAATTGCAAGTTTATTGCAAGTCTCACAATTCTGACTTTGCGTGTTATAAAGTTAGAATTGCAAGATATAAACTCGCAATTCTGAGAAAAGTCAGAATTGTTATATTTTTTATTTAGTTGCGGAAACGGGCTTCCATAGCTATCAGCACCGAACCATGTGGGAATTTGAATGCCAATCATTCACGGTTCCACAAAACCCTTGTGTTATTACTAAATTTGATGATTCTTTCAGTTATGAATGAAGCCCTATTTGGAGAGTAACATGGGAACATCTGTAACAATAAATTTGCATTGCATTTGGATTGTGATTTATTCATGGTGGAGGATTGAGTTCTGCGATCCTACGAACCCAGGAACACATGGTCAGATTCATGATGGTCTATTATTGCCTGGACAAATAATAAATGTATTTATTTTATTTGAAAATAGAAAAACAATATCCTATTTATTATTTAAATACACTATTTAAAAATAGGAAAATTTAAATGCTATAATTTAAAATGCTTTTCTCACATTTTTATCTCTCAAATTGATGGATATTTTAAAAATGTGGAAATTATCAGAATCAAGTTAATCCTAACTTTTATTTATACAAGGTAAACATTTGACCCAGCTACTTGCTCGACCAGTATGAATAGTTGTGCATTCCCTAATTTATATTAATATACATAAATATTTAAAAACTTTATTTGATACCATAATAATAGCCCTTTATAAAAGTTTACATTGTTTTTTTCCTTTTTCTTCTTAATAGCTCCCAATCACTGCAGTGAAGCGATCACTTAACATTATTCTTGTTTCCAGAATTTTATTATTAAAATTGTCAATTTTTTAAATGCATGCACAATGCCGTGACATGCAGCAGTTTTTTTTTTTTTTTTAATTATATTTTTATGGGCTTTTTGTGCATTTTTTTTATAGATAGAACAGTAGAGAGAGACAACAGGAAAGCACTGAGAGGAGAGAGGGGGTGGGATCGGCAAAGGACCTCAAGACGGGAATCGAACTCGGGTCGCTGTGAGTACAGTTGCGCTGTATGTCGACGCAGTAACCAAGAGGCTACCGACGTGCAGCAGTTATTATACAGTACTTGCCAGTGGTCAAATAGGATTTACAAACCAACATTTCATCAAAATATGTTCAGTGCACCTTTCTCCAAATAAGTTTGTGGAGCCCAGGGTGGGTCTTCTTCAGCGTAAGGGTCACTGTACTCTACCACAGAAGACTCCTCTTCCTCATAGTCTTCTGGAGGTGGAACTGGGTTTTGTGTCTCCTCAAACACCGGCTCTTCTGAAGGGGGAGGTGGGGGAGGTGCATCTGAAACTGAGAGATGAGAAATGAATTGGAAACTCACGGACCAGGACTCCTTTAGAAGGGAAGGCCATGCAAGCTCATGGATCCATGCAGAAAGCGCAAGAGGTAAGTTATGATATGGATGTTTGAATGGTTTACTGTGTAAAAGAAACAGTGATGTAAGTTTGACTCCTAATATTCTCAGACAGACAGACGCATACACACATGAATGCACCGGTGGTTATTATTACTTCTAACACATATGGTAAACCGTTAACAAAAAGTAACTTCATTAAAATGTTTAATCTGGTATTACATCAGGGGTGCATAATAAAATTGAGCTTGGACTTGGAATTACGTTAGACACATTATCTTGCACTGATTACATACATTTAAGAAGTTTTAAATATTGCATTTTATTTTATTAGTTTAACTTATTAATAATACTACAAACATAAATGCTCATGCTGTTCTACAATATATTGTTACACCCATAGGGCATATGTAAAATTAATTTTGATGACTTTAAATATATCAAAACTTAATTTTTGATTAGTAATATGCATGGATAAGGACTTCATTTGGACAACTTTAAAGGCGATTTTCTCAATTTAGATTTTTTTGCACCCTCGGATTTTCAAATAGTTGTATCTCGGCCAAATATTGTCCTATCCTAACAAACCATACATCAATGGAAAGCTTATGATGTATAAATCTCACTTTCAAAAAACTGGCCCTTATGACTGGTTTTGTTGTCCAGGGTCACATATAACATTAATATAATTATTAATAATAAAGACTTTTTAATTTCTAAAAACAAGTAGATTTTAAATCAATTGACAGCCCTGAAACCAGCGTATATTTTCATGCTTTCAACAGCATGCCTTGCAGTGACAAGCAACATTGAGCTGAACGTGTGTCTCTGAATGCAGGAGGGTCTCATCAGAGAAGCTCAAAGCCACTTACTGGTTTCCTGTACGCGAGCCACAAAACCCGTCAGTGGAAGCTGGGGTGTGATCTGCAGTACGGAGGGGGAAGGGGGGGCCACTGAGGCTAGTCCACAAGACCACAAAAAGCACAGAGAAACAGAGGAAGGGGGGAGTGTGTGAGCATGAACCAAGATAAAGTGAATGTGAAAGGGAAAAACAGAAGACAGTAGGCAGTTTAGTTTAGTTTAGTGTGCAAACACTGTCTGACAAACAGGAAGTGGTCACCTTGGAACAGAAAGGATCTACAACATAAAGAGTTGAAAGACTAACCCATTTATACATCAAAGCACCAATCCAACTATGTTAACTGCACATTATCATTAAAGTGCCCCTATTATGGATATTTGAATAGTACCTTTGATGCAGCTCTAAGTGAATGAAAACATCCTGCAGAGTTTTAAATCTGAAAGTGCACCATGTATAAAGTTATTGTCTCTCAAAGAAAGAGTTGACTCTGAATCATTGAAACGAGTCGTTTTTAAAACGAATCCCAAGCCGTTTCATGTTGACGTCAAAATGAAACATTAGCATATTGCCTGCCCACTTGTTGGTCTTTTTGCATTGGTCTGAATGAAAATGCAAATTCATTCTTTGCCACTAGGTGCCGCTTTTGGAGCGATACAAATAGCTGTTTCCCCGGTAACGCTGTACACAAAGCAGCACTGCAATCAGGCATCACAGGCGAGATGAAATG
This sequence comes from Onychostoma macrolepis, assembly GCF_012432095.1. NCBI lineage: Eukaryota > Metazoa > Chordata > Actinopteri > Cypriniformes > Cyprinidae > Onychostoma > Onychostoma macrolepis. The sequence continues at coordinate 33,809,347 of NC_081163.1, forward strand.
AAAATGAGACCAATCACCGCAGATTAGCGCAACGCAAAGGAGGGGTTTGGAAAAATGAATCGTTGAGCGAATCGTTTGGGAGTCGTTGAGCAAATAAGGTAAAAATAAATGCATATAATAAGACAATAAAAGTGTTTTTGACCTTGCAAGCATGTCAACCTGTTGTTGGGGACTCCCAAAACCAAAATATGAACTTTCATTACCCATAATAGGGGCACTTTAAGAACCTGATGAGAGAGATGTTACTACAGAAAAAAGTGAATGTGGTATAGATATGATGGTGTGTCAAATACAAATGTTAAAAGAAAGTAAACTGCAGGCAGGGGGGTCCATGATGTCAAACTGCCTTTGACGAATCACCAGAACAAATGTTCTGAAAGATGTCAGGTCTGAATAGTGAGAGCAGTACCTTGGTTCTGATTGTAATAGGGCCCTCCGTTCTGCTGACTGGGGGGCATGGAAGTCTGACCCGAGATTGAGGGCGGCCGGCGATACGGCAGCGAACCCCCCACTGTGGGTGCGATCTGCCTGGGGACGGGCCTGTTCATGCTGTAGAACTGAGGACCACCTGCATGAACAACACAGCCATGAGATGGAGAAAACACTGACTGCAGACTGATCACATTCATTTCTGACAAACATACCACCTTTATTCCCTATTAACAGTCAAAAAATAAACGAGGAGTATTGTGAGAGGTCTACAGTCAGACCATTCAAAGACAAGCATTTTGACAATGACTGTGAATATCATGAAAATTACATTTAAACTGATCTGGACTAAGTAGGTTTTGTCACTAGATCATCTTGTTGTGGACCAAAGTACATTTGATAACTGCAGTACAATTTCGCAATCACTATGAACAATCTGGCCTAATTTGGAATGTGGAATTTGCATAATATTTTTAATAGAGTGCTGGAGGAATAACACTTTTCTTTTTTAGATTTGTTATTTTTGGCATTTTCGCCTTTATTATGATAGGACAGATCAGAGCTGACAGGAAGTGAAGTGGGAGAGAGATAGGGAGCGGGATCAGGAAAGGTCCTCGAGCAGGGATTCGAACTCGGGACGCCTGTAGCGTAATGTTGCTGTATGTCGGCACACTACCCACAATGCTATCGTGCCAATTGGATTTGTATATTTTTCTAAGCCAAAACCTGGAAACAAGTTGGCATTTTAGCACTTCTGGCTCGATTGTACCCAAGTCAGGTTTTTTTAGTTTTTGGTTAAATGCCTGAAATGAAGTCTGTGGTCAATACAAGTTCAAAATATGTTCATGTTTTATTCTTTGATAATATGTCATTTTAATATATATATATATATATATATATATATATATATATATATATATATATATATATATATACACATACAGTGGGTACAGAAAGTATTCAGACCCCCTTAAATTTTTCACTCTTTGTTATATTGCAGCAATTTGCTAAAATCATTTAAGTTCTTTTTTTTCCTCATTAATATACACAGCACCCCATATTGACAGAAAAACACAGAATTGTTGACATTTTGCAGATTTATTAAAAAAGAAAAACTGAAATATCACATGGTCCTAAGTATTCAGACCCTTTGCTGTGACACTCATATATTTAACTCAGGTGCTGTCCATTTCTTCTGATCATCCTTGAGATGGTTCTACACCTTCATTTGAGTCCAGCTGTGTTTGATTATACTGATTGGACTTGATTAGGAAAGCCACACACCTGTCTATATAAGACCTTACAGCTCACAGTGCATGTCAGAGCAAATGAGAATCATGAGGTCAGAGGAACTGCCTGAAGAGCTCAGAGACAGAATTGTGGCAAGGCACAGATCTGGCCAAGGTTACAAAAAAATGACCCTAAGCACACAGCTAAAATAACGAAGGAGTGGCTTCACAACAACTCCGTGACTGTTCTTGAATGGCCCAGCCAGAGCCCTGACTTAAACCCAATTGGGCATATCTGGAGAGACCTAAAAATGGCTGTCCACCAACGTTTACCATCCAACCTGACAGAACTGGAGAGGATCTGCAAGGAGGAATGGCAGAGGATCCCCAAATCCAGGTGTGAAAAACTTGTTGCATCTTTCCCAAAAAGACTCATGGCTGTATTAGATCAAAAGGGTGCTTCTACTAAATACTGAGCAAAGGGTCTGAATGCTTAGGACCATGTGATATTTCAGTTTTTCTTTTTTAATAAATCTGCAAAAATGTCAACAATTCTGTGTTTTTCTGTCAATATGGGGTGCTGTGTGTACATTAATGAGGAAAAAAAAATATGAACAAATGATTTGAGCAAATGGCTGCAATATAACAAAGAGTGAAAAATTTAAGGGGTCTGAATACTTTCCGTACCCACTGTGTATGTATGTATGTATGTATGTATGTATATATATATATATATATATATATATGTGTATATATATATATATATATATATATATATATATATATATATATATATATATATATATATATATATATATATATATATTTTTTTTTTTTTTTTTTAAAGCTTTTACTTGTCTTGGAAAAGGTAGTTGCTAAATGTCATTAAAAATCATGCGAACTCTCTGAATCTACTCACTGTTGCCCCTACAGTTGTGCTCTCGCAAACTTTTCTAACTCAAACTTTCATGGAAAGTATTTTTAAATAAGCATAATGGTGGTGGCGTTGAAGTCATGTGATCATGGTGTACTTTAAACTCTACGTTTATCTTTTTACTTTTGGCAATTGTATTAAGGCTTCAAAATTCATAAAAGTTGTGTTTACTTGAGAAGAAGATCATGATGAATCAGGGGAACCAGGTTGATGCCTTAACGCCTACAAAATTACATCACTGCAGGATTCCAGAGAAATATCGAAGGCGATAAATCAGCTTGTTTTTGAGTAACATAACACTCAAAATAACGCAACACGTAATCATGTTTAAAGAACTGTTGTATCCAAGCAAAAAGTTTGCATCTTTTTTCTCTGCCATTGAAGTAGCAGTGGTACTTTTATCAATGACTTAAAACGACAATGTTCGAGTTGGAACAAACAATGAAACAATGTGTGAAAACAGCCTGAGAGACTCATGAGAAAGCAAAATGAGTAGGACACAAAGACCAAAAAAATTCACCACAGAATAAGGTGATGTATCAGCAGGTGGGGAATGAAACAAGGGCAGAAGGTGTGACTGATGGGCTGGAAATGGGCCGGACAATGGTGGACTCACCTGTGCCAGGGTTGGTGCTGGATGTAGCACTAGCTTCAGCTGAAGCGAGGGGTGGTTGAGTGGGAGGAGAGCCGTTATCTGGGGACAGAGAGCTCTCAGTGGAGTCGGGGTGAGTGGGGAGAGATTCAGGGATTGAAGTGGGGTTGGCTGAGGGTTGCGTGGGGGTTAAATTAGAGGACGTAACAGAAGGCTGAGTGGAGTTAGTTGGAGCTGAGGGGGTGCTGGCACCAGCAGCTTGAGGGTAAAAAAAAAAAATAAAATAAAAAAAAAAAAGAGAGAGGGAGGAAACCAAATGAGAAATGCTTTTGCATTTCGCTTAAAGGGAAATAATGTGGGGCATGCCAGGAAGAAGTCTTGCTTTAAGCCCAAAGTATACTTCGTTTTTGTACACATACGCTAGCATATGCACGGTTACAGAAATCGGATGGTGCGCATCTATTCTGGTGACAAAATTTGTCACGTCCACTGTGTGTATACCCTAACATCTGCATAAAAACAGCAGCATACTTTGGCCTTAAGCATTAGAGAACATGATAGAAAAAGACTGAGCTTAAAATCTAGTCACAATTCAGCTTTTGTGAAGACCAAGTATATCAGTGGTTGCTAATCTTACTCCTGTAAGGCAACCTTTCAGCATTTTAGCTCAAGCCCTAATTTAACACACCTGAACTAGTTAATAAAAGGTCTCAAAGGGATAGTTCACCCAAAAATGGAAATTCTGTCATCATTTACTCACCCTCAAGTAGTTCCAAACCTGCATGAATGTCTTTGTTCTGCTGAACACAAAGGAAGATATTCTGAAGAATGTGGGAAACAGAGCAGTTCTGGGGCATTATTGACTTCCATAGTAGGAAAAAAAATACTATGGAAGTCAATGGTGCCCCAAAACAGCCTGGTTACAAACTTTCTTCAAAATATTTTCCTTTGTGTTCGGCAGAACAAAGAAATTCATACAGGTTTGGAACTACTTGAGGGTGAGTAAATGATGACAGAATTTTCATTTTTGGGAGAACTATCCCTTTAAGGATGACTAGAATCTTCCAGGCAGGTGTGTTAAAGCTAAGCTCTGCAGGACAGTGGCCCTTGAGGATTGGACGTATACGCAAATCTCATTCAAAAAAATCCTTGTTTCAGTCATTTGACAGTAAAAACTGTGATTCCTGAGTTTCACCCATTCAGCCAAAATATTGTATTTAAACATTTACTTATGTCATCCAAGATGCTTTTTCAATGCACAGAAGTAAACAGTAAAGTGAAAAATGTACAAAAGTACCGTAAAAGTAGTGTATTATATTTTATTGTTCCCGTAGCTCCAACAATAGTGCACAATACCCAAGGTTGTGGGTTCAATTCCCAGTGAATACATGGGGGGAAAAAAGTCACTTTGGATATACATAACTGTGAATGTTATTCTACCAACCTATGGGTAAATTATCTGAAGCTATACAATAGTTTTGTGAAGAATATTTCAAACAGTTGTTCACTGGAAACTACAGCATTTACGATACATTTGAAAACATCTTTTCTAGCAGTCGGCATCATAAAAGGACAAGAACCGCATACAATTTTAATTAGTTCTTGCTTGTATCGTCAAAAGTTTTTCTGTGGATATATAACTAAACTCATTTTGTGTTCCAAAAAAGCAAAGAAATACAAATCTGGAGCAACATGAGGGAGAACAGATGAAAGCATTTTATCTTTTGGATAAACTACCCCATTAATGTTTTTAGCTTTTGAATCTTGATTTAAAGCCAGTTATTAGCTCATACCAAGGCCTTTTTATAACTGATCAAAAAACAAATGACCGCAGCCAGACTGCAAGTGGTATTTATGTTGTTAAGTGTGCTTTCTGTGATGAAGATGTCACCTGGGAAGGCGCTGGGTGGAGAGGGTGTGGGCACAGCGATGGGAACACCCACACTGCCGCTGCCGCTGTTTTCACGACTGCTGCTGCGACTGCTGGGATGACTGCCGCCACTGCTCCCACTGCTGAACACACGCTACAGATTACACACCTCACATACATGTGTCTCATGTTATACACATACTGACACCCAAAGACTCACACACAGAGGCAACAAAACAGATGAATCATGAGTGCTCTCAAACACACATACGTCATACAAACTCAGACACATACACAGATACATAGATGAACCAACAGCTCACACATGACAGGAAAACACACAGCAGCACGGAGAACGGAGAAGCAACAGCAGAGACTTTGTGGGCAGAAAGAAGCACACTCATACTGAATGCACAAATGCTGAGCACATGGAGCACAGACTGCGTGAGATCATGTGCTTGAGATGCAGAGAAAAGAACAAGAAGAAATCCACAAATCAATCAGTAATGAGATGAAGGTCCTTTTGAGATGAAAAGAAAAAGACACAGCAATGCCAAGCAAATATAGAGCTGAAGCAGCTGACTAGACATGCATTAAATGGCTGAAGAGAAGAATGAATTGTCAGCATCTTTAGATCCTTTTCTTAGTCTACATGAAATAGATATGCACCTATTTTTTAATGCATGTTACTGATCTGATTTTAATCATTCTGACCTAGTAATTTTGATCGAAATGTCAACACTTGATCATCCAGTGAAACGGACAGACTTCTTTTTGGAGACATATGCTGGATTTCTCCAATCATTTAGTTCATTATAAAGCTGCTCTTTTCTTAAGGCCCCAATATAGTCACAGCAAAGTTTGAAATACATAAGCAGTGCTTTACTGTTAGCTTGCATCCCGTTATCGGTAGTTTAAAGTTTGAAAAGTTTCTGAAACATTTCTGTAAAGTTAACTCTGGCACGCTGATTTAAACTCCCAAAACAAATTCCTTCATTTTGGCCTAATTTTGTTTGAAATGACATCACACCAGTTCGATCTCTGATTTCACTTGAAGTATATCAGGTCATTTATTATGATCGACTGCAAGTTCGCATTCAGATCTGCTTCCATCCAATTAACAACCAAGTCCTCTTACATCGCAAATTTAAAGAAAGCCCGTTTAGAGCCATTAAAACTTGTTGGACTGCACAATATTTGCATAACATTTAAGACATTTGAGATATAGCATAACAACCAACCATCTTTCTAAGAGTCTATCTTTCTAATTAAATCTTAATTTCCAGCATGCAAAAAAATAATAATAATAATAATTCTATTGTTTTTTGGGGGTGAACTAAGGGCCAAGTCTTTTTTTTTTTTTTTTTGGCAGTTTTCGTGAAATTCACCCTTGTAGGTTCTAAAATGATGAGGGGAAAGGAGATCTGGACACAACAGAGGCTGGACTCAAACCTCCATCCTTAAAATGCTACAAATCCAATGTGTTAAGATCACGTGCGCTACCACAGAGCTAAAGCTCCAGCAACTTTCTGTAGCCTTTAAATGCAAGATTAAGGCTGAGCTCTGTTTGTAAAGGCTTTGATGATATTCAAGTGTTCTCAAACAAGATTCACATCATCAGCCCTTCTGAACTTCAGGAGGGCACAAACGTTATTTTTATCCAAGATGTTCAATAACATTTCCAACTGGCAGACAGATGGGAGAGGGCTGGGGAAAACGGCACCAAATGCTCTTTTTCGGATCCTGCACTAAGTGACAAGAGGCAGTCGTAAAGAGCATGTGGGAGACTTCAGCAAACATTCATCGTTTAGGGTGAAAATATGAGAAATGATAAGGATTGTTTTCAGTCAAGTTGGAGAGTGTATTGAATAGTGTTCCTGCTCAACAAATAAAACACAGGATGCTAAAAACAACAAGGTCAGAGTTCGATTCCCAGGAAACATATTATAAAAATCGCTTTAGCTAAAAGTGGCAGCCAAATCCATAAATGAAGACGTTACAGGCATCCCTGCAGATGGCACAGAGATCAAAAGAGAACAAGTGAGAGTGGTTACATAATTTCAGACACAGCTGAAAAGGTCTGAGCTTCAAAAGGACAGACCCAGAGAGAACTATCTGCAAGACTCTATCCGTGCTTGTTCTGCAATGTAGTGAACTTGATCTTTAAAATCCTCAGGAAAAATCAAACAAGAAAGGAAAAGTTTAAGATGGGAGACAGAGAAAATGTCAGAGGAGGAGAGGCTCTGCAGTCATCGGAGAGCATCTTCAGGCGTCTTTATCCTCCATGACTGATGATGCATTTATGTGAGCACTGCTAACGTCACTCGCAACTGGTTGCCAGGGTTTCAGATTATGCAATTGTGCAGACAATCAGCGATGCTTGTTTTAGAAGTGCTGAGGAAAAGCGGTGTCTGTGTGAAAGAGCTCTGCAGCAAAACCAACTAATCACTGTTAGCTAATAAATACATCTACCTGCAGTCACTATAGGTGCCAAAAGGTCCCTTACTAGAGAGAGACATGCATGCACACTGAGAGCAGTGCGAGAGATTTGCTCCGACAGGGAGGAGAGGATGAGGGTAATGGTACCTGTAAGTGCGGTTCCTCTGATTAACAGATGCCGTGCGCACAGGACTTTGCTGCAGAATGGGCGCCATATTGCGTGTGGGGCTGGGGACATAGTCATTAGGCACCACCGGAGGCCGCACTGGCTCAAGCGTTCTGTAGGGGGAGTGTCTCCTGTCGGGAGAGACAGCAGGTCAATAACATTGGGAAAGCTTAATCAGACAGTCAGCCTGCCATGTTATACATATAAAACCATTTCACTTTAATGTCTGTTATTTCGAAATTTCACAATCAGAACTTTTAGCATTCCAAACAAAACAGTTATAATTCATCAACAGCATGATTTCGGGTTTCTTTTAAAGGATGAGATTCCATACAAGCTTTTCAAGGTTTGTCAAAAAGCATTTTGGATCTGAGGTCAGGAAAGTGCAGGTGAGATATAGAAATTCAATCTGTGAAAACAAAATGTGAAGTCAGTGTCACATTTGTTCTCTGGTATCAAAAGAGAAAACGGGCATTTCTGTTTGAGGCAACAAGAATAAATTATTAGCATACATTATTAATTAAAACAATTAATTACTATTTTTTAATCAACTAAATTGTCTCTTCATCACAGGAAAAACTGCATCCTAGAAGTGATCAACCTTGCTTTCTCTGAATGTTTTTCATTTACTTTAAAAGATGTGCTTTTTTTTTACCAAAACACTGTGCTTCTTGACTATGGCACACATGTAACAACTAACCTTTTTTAAAATGAAAGAAATAGTGACAGAAAATAAAACACTAAAGCAACAGTAGACAAATCCTCGCAGAAAAACAAAACAAAAACTAACAGACACACGATGAATCTCTTGCAAAAAAATGTTTTTCCAAAAAACAAGTAAGTAAATAAATCAATTTTGCTTAGCCTAAATAAAATCATGCTATTTTGCTAAGGACATTTCAACCCCAGATTCTCATTACCATAATGTGTACAGGCACAATCGTATTCCCACAACTAAAAGTAATTACAGTCATTTTTAAAATCAGCATAAAGTACAACAAAAACTATTTTCCACTGTACAATAATGCGAATTCACCCAAAAATGCACTTTACGGTCACAGAAAATTGCAAAGAAAATCTTAATGGTCCTTTAAAATAGGCTACTATTGACATCTTGAGTTTTGTGAGTGTCACCCAACAGTTATATAAAGATTTGCAATTTCCCATCACTTGCATATGCATTTTATGAGGGAACGAGCTTTTGCGGTATTGTGTTGCTGACCTGTCCATTAAGCAGCACACAATCTGGCCTGCAATGACCAGCCATCATGGGGCGACACAGGAAACCTACAGAGCGCCAATCTGCACAGCTAGTGCTCAGAAAACAGGGCAGGACACACCCTCTGCTCTCAATGCTCAAACATCAAGCTCCATCTTAATAATGAACACACTTTAAAAATTGAGCATATCTGATCTTTCATAATCACAGTTTCACGCTTTCACAATTTTAGATGCCAAAGCGTATTTAACACGCCTCTTTTCTGACCCAAATGTAAAATCAGGCTCTTAACTGGCTGGCATAAAGGGAAACAAGGGATGTGAAGGATAATGTCATCTGTGGGGCTGAGGCTGAATTCTCCCTGAGGACTACAGACATGACCCACACATGTGCCCCTGAACTCAACTAGAGCTGTGTGAGACCTACACTGAAAAACCTCACTGTTGTTGTAGAAACGTTATTATAAAAAAAAAAACATTGTTTTAAATTATCTGATAAGTTGAAAGAATCATGAAGGACCAGTCACATGTTTGAACATGCTTGATGTTCTACATACTGGAAATTACTACTGATTAATAATGACGAATTAATAGATGTGCCGAGTCAAGTAGAATGTGTCATTCACTTCATTTATCATAAAAAGTTTCCAGAATATATGCAAATCAAAACATTTTATGCTGTTCAAGGACCTCAGAGATGTGAGTATTATGAGCAAACACTTGAAATGAGTCATTCACTGCCACAATCTCAGTGGCCCATTTTCTCATTCGTGACCGCTAGAGCTACAAAGCGCATACCCTATGGTGCCTTTGCCTGGCATTGGGGGGCTTGGTGGTTTCTGTGTGGGAGGTGTGGTGCGAAGAAGGCTGCCCATCTTCATGTTCTGGGTGCTGACCTATGACAACAACAAATCAAATCAACAACATCAAAAACAGCCTTTAGCTGTGAACAAAAACATCTCAGTTTCACAGAAGAGTAGGAAAAAGTTAACAATAGCCTAGAACAGCCGCATAAAATGTAGAGCCACAGAGAGAAAGACTGCAAGAAAGTGTTTTATCTCATATAGTTTTTAGAGAAAACAAAGAAAAGCCCAAACAAACAGAACAAGCTCACACACATACACACACCTACTCCTGTGCAACATGCAACAATGATAAAATGCAAATGTGATATGGAAAGTATGAAAGAAGAAACAGGGATGATTGCCAAATGGTTGTCCAATTATTATTCGCTCCATTCCTCATTAATGTGTATATATATATATGAGATTTCTGAGCATCCAAATATTGTTTTTACATTAACTGACAAGCCTTTAAACCTAGAATGAATCAAATAGAGAATATATCAGTCCATATTTAGGTCATATGAACTAAGGAATCAAACCTTATTCCTTCTTCATTCGTGTCACCTGATCATAAGACAGCTGTAAAGGCCCTTACCTTGAACCTAAGCAACCACTTAAACCAAGAGCGAAGCAGAGAACAGAGGTGAGAGGAAGCACAGAGAGGTTAGTCACACATCTCAGACACAAAGAAAACCCACGTCAGATTCTGGCATTTGTTAGTTCAAAACAAACATGTTAGTCAGAAAAATCGCTCGTCTCAAGGTGAGCCCGTGTCCTACCTTCACACCGTGACCGATATCGTCCAGCGAGCTGTAATCGATAGGTTTGCGAATGTACCGCACCGGCCTCTCGGGATTGGCTGGAGCAATGATTTTATGCGTGCGGGAGGTGTTCTTATTGGTTGTGAGGATGCCAATCTCCCGCCTCGCCACTTTTTCTTTGTGGATGTCCACCGTCTGGAGGAAAAAAAAAAAAAAGTTTGAAAAGTTTAAAGAACTTACTAAAACCAAACTGGGTCATTCAGAACTATAACCACATTCGTATTTATGAAGGACATTTGCATACAAAAGTCTTAAAGCTACAGTGGTACTGCATTGGCGCAAGAAACAACTTGAGGAAAAATGTCTCTTTAAACTTCATATTTGTGGAAGCAGGTTACAAAACACAGAGTATGTGAGGCGAATTATTAAAGCATGTAGTTGTGCGAGGTCTGAAATCCCTGTCGGCGGAGTTCTGTTTCATTTCACACGGCAATTTGGGAGAGGATCGTGTCAAAAGCACTTCACGAGAAGAGCTGCATTAGATGTTGTGCCGCTGTGTTTAATCGCTTTAGAGCCCATGCTGTTGACAGCTGTTAAATAAAAAATAAAAGAGGAAACACAGAGGGGGGATAAGCTGCTGCTGCTGGCATCTCAAACACAGTTAAATGATTTTCAGCATTAAGTGACAGTGATATGGTAAATAGGGATCGAGTCCAGAGTCCACAGATGAGGGCAGTCGAGAAAAGACAGATCAGACAAACCGAGACAAAAAAAAAAAGGAAAAGTGGAAGAGAGAAATCACCCAGGATGCTGCTGTTGACCTGGGATGCATTTCCCAGAAGCATCGCTAGCAAATTATATTCCAAATCATAATTTATGAAATGTAGCTAACTAAAAAGTACAAAATCTAATACTTTTTACTTCACTACATTTAAAAAAAACATGCCATTCCTCGTTCCATTTTGAACTGGAGAAATCGTCATGCGTTTATCATTGTAAATGAAAATCATATTCGGGTCACAAACTAAAGCTGCTGTAAAAATATGTGTGTATTGCCGTCTTAAAAACTAAACATAACGTTAAAATAATGCAAATTAATACCCATGCATCTACCCCACTGCCGTAGCACTTTAAAATGATGTAAAACCAGTATGTTTGCATAGCATTCTTCTTAAAATGCTCACATTTGTAACGTCTTGTATGTTTATATTTGGTAACACACATTTTGTTTTTCATTATTTCTATATACACTATATGGTATATTTTGTTATTTTCACTTATTTACACACTTGAATTATCAGTCATTTTAGTAGTAGTTATCAGTGTGACATGTATTTTTAGCAGGATAGAGTATATAAAATTATAAAATAAATAAAAATATTAAATCAACCATTATTTTTTAATTCTTAAGTACGTTCAAAAAAAAAAAGTAAAATAGAAAAGGAGCACTTAATACTTTTACTCAAGTATTTGATTTGTGTACTTTGTCCACCTCTGGAAAAATGATTACAAAAATGATTTTTTATTTGAATATACATTATTATAAAATTTAATTAATTCCTGTAACAACAAAGATACATTTTCAGCATCATTACTCCAGTCTTCAGTCACATGATCCTTCAGAAATCGTTATAATATGACGATTTGCTGTTCAGAAACATTTCTATTATTATCAGTGTTGAAAGCACTTAATATTATTAGAAACCTTGATACATTTTCAGGATTCTTTAATGAATAGAATGTTCAAAAGAACAGCATTTATTTCAAACAAATCTTTTGTAATATAGACTTCTTATTTTGATCAATTTAATGCAAACATTGCTAAATAAAAGAATAAAATATTAAATATCATCAAAAGGCTGAGTTTTTTTAAATCCATATTTGAGTTGCATGTGTGTGGTCTCTTGTCTAGTTTACTGTGATACTGTGAATGGTTAAGCTCCGAGATTTGTGTAATGTAACAGTCCAGATGTGACGCCACAGGGAGGAATTTCCCACAAGTGGTAGAGGAGAGACCGAGAGAAAGAGAGAGAAGTGGTGACCGAGGAAAAGAGAGAAGGCAGGGGCATGAGCACATAAATGAGTATGTGTGACTAACATTTGCTCGTATCTTTGGCTGGCACAAAACACTACAGCAGTCGCACCAGACCCCTGCAGTTACACTGCATCTGAATTACAGCTCCTCACAGTCTGTGACTCTGTGGGAAGATGTTTAATTACAGAATCAATGCGATCGACTGACTCAAAGTAACTTGACGAGGATCCTGTCTGATCAGCCAACCAAGGATCTGAACAATTAAAACACAAAAGCAAGACAATCTTTGGTACTTTTAAAGGGCGGCTGTACGCTCTCCTCCATTTTCTCCGCGCTCGAGCAGCTGTAACGTCAACAATCCTTTGTGAATGTCATGTCGTTATAGTGCTGACCGTTTTAACCATATTTGTGTGTAAATATGCTGCTCATTTGCATTTAAAGCAATACACTCCAAATCAGCTCTTTTTTAGACACACCCCAAAAATGACTTTTTCCAGCTGTTATAATAAATGATCTGTGGGGTATTTTGGGCTGAAACTTCACAGACACATTCTGGGGACACCTAAGACCAATATTACTTGTAAAAAGGGGCATAATAGGTGCCCTTTAACGTGTGGCCATTTCTGAAGGCATAGTGTTTGATTGAAGGTCAGTATAAAGTTTCTACACTAATTTTAGCATCAGAACCACTAGTTGAGCCTCTTATAATCTCCCTTTTACCTAACCATGTCACAGTCATTTACCCGTCACATCCTAGCAGACTCTTTGAGCCGTCAGTCGTTCTTCAGTAAATATAGCACAGTGTGAGATTGTATGGGGAGATGTGGTGTGCTGCTAGGTTACCTGAGAGATGTGGTTGATGGAGGACTCCATTCGGCGCAGCTGGGAGGCCTGGATGTCAAGCATTTGGAGCACATTGTTGGCGAGTGTGTTGATCAGGTAGGCCACGCTGGCCAGGGACTGAGTGGTGTAGTTCTTGGTTTCCTCTAGAGCGGCATGCTTGTCTGGAGACTGATGGAGAAATAAAAGAGCAATAGTCAGTGCGCCATTAAATCTGTTCAGCCATTTAAAAGTGTGATATTGGAGTACGCTGAGTGATTTTTGATGGTTAAAAAAATATATTTATTGCAACTTGTCTCCATTCATGTTTATCAACTGAGCTTTTGATGAAGCAATTTTGTAATACAGCAATGAACAGCAGAAGCTGTTTAGGCATTAGTTGTCCAGGGCACATATTAGGTGGCCTTAACTACTATGTGCTTACATCAAAAAAATAAGTACAATGTACTTATTGTGGTCGTATTGTATTTTAAAACACTTTTGCTGCTATTGAGGTGGGATACGGGTAAGGTTAGGGGCAGGTTTGGTGGTATGGGTAGGTTTAAGGGTAGGTTAAGGTGTAAGGGATGGGTCAACAGTGTAATTAATTACATATAGGTATTTTTAAATGTATAAGTACAATGTAAAAACATGCATGTACACAATAAGTGCATTGTATCAAATGATTAATTTAAAATGTAAGTACATAGTAGTTAAGGCCACCTAATATAAAGTGGGGCCGTTGTCCCAAAATCTGTCAAGCAAAATTGACACTGCTACTAACTAAAATAATCTTTACTGAATCATTGCTCAATGAAACCAAAACAGAATCAAACTGGAACTTTGCGAGTCAGAATCAAGCCAAATCAAATGGATAAAATGAGTTGTTTACAAGCGGTTTGCAAGCGTCATTTCTTACAATGGATGTAGGTTTCTGGTTTCTGTCTTAAAAAAAAAAGTTGCTGACTGCTGAGATTCAGTGCACGAGTATGAGTAAAGTGTCTGGATGAATCAAACTGAATCACAAACAATTTGAGGCCTTATTGTGTAACCATTTAATTAATTAGAAGAAACAATCATTCGTTAAAAAATTTGGAATCGCTAGTTCTGATTCTAAAGAGCAGAAAACACAAGATTATTGCTGAAATATTATCATTGAAACTAATTCTCAGGTTAGTATACAGTAACCACCACCATCAGACTCGTGCCCCAGTAAAAAGGGTCTAGCGACGCCCCTGGTGTGGAATGTCAGGATCTAAGCAGTTCTTCTGTGACATCAAGCTGCAGAGTCACATGACCCGGGCTTTGATCCCTAGGCTGACAGAGAGAAAGTGTACGTGTGTGTGTCTGTGTACACAATTCCTGTCTTTGTCCCAGGACGGTACCAGGAGGGAACAGTCAGCTCGCACATACTTTTGAATGTGCTATTACAGATTGCAAACCGCTGTAACACACATTCAACAAACCCCACATGACAACAGACCACTTTAATCGATTTTCATTTTACGAAACAATATTGATTCTTAAATTCCAAGAATCGATCAGTCTAGCCTGTGTTCAGTTAATGAAGGAAAAATTGTAGCGCACCTCTCATCCAAATTAATCACAATAAGCTTTGTGCTTTGTTACTTTTGATATGAAACAGTCTCAGATTTCAAATTCTGTCCATTTTATTGCAGTATTCAAAGAATATTATAGCAATAAGCCCCAAGAAGCCGTGGTTTACAGTGAATTTAGAACAGGTGTTAGGCACAACATGAAGCGGAGTGCCTAAAACCCCCTTAGCTGTTATAAATTCACTGTAAACCACGGCTTTACGGGGCTCATTGCTTTTATAAAACGGTTATTCCATATACGTAGTAAGGTTTCACAAAATAAAACAGAGCAAATGAAGTGTAATGATATTAATGAAAACATGATTCTTCCCCCAAACAATGTAGTTCCTCAGAAACGGTTGTGGTTGCAACAAAGTGGTTGCCGAGCAAAACACAGACATAAACAAAAGTATGTTTGTAGAGTAATTTACAACAGCTTCAAATGCAGCTCAACCAATCAGAATCAAGGACCAGAACTATCCGTTTTAGAAATGCCATTTTGGCGCCGTTTAATGTGGAGTAACAAATTGTTGTAGAGCCTCAATTCACCTCAAAAACTCCTCCACTTCAATACCAGTTTCAGCATGAAATAAACATGAATGAACATCTGAAGGTGTCTGAAAAGAAAAAGTACAACTTACTGAAATCCGTATCCCGTCTCACGTAATCTCTCAATCAGTGTTTCAACCATGCAAAGACGTCAATATAATAGCTTGTAAACAAATGTCACGTAACGTCACATTTAACTTACCTCAGAAAAAAACACTTTCGGTGAGCATAAACTAGTTAGTTAATTTTTCGTTCTTGAGAAAATTTGGCATATACTGTATCTGATATATATCCAAAATAATCCATATCGAATCGAAAGCTTGTGAATCAGAATCAAATTAAATCGTGAGATTTATGTCATAACCCAGCCCATTTCTTTGATAATTTCTTCCACAGTTATCAGCTGATGCAATATCAAAATGAGAAGATACTGCATCGTCCTAGCTAATAAATAAATTTGTCAGTAAATAACACTTCACCTGCACATCTGAACTTACATGAATCTCATGCTGCAGTGAAACGGAGCAGTTAATAAGCGACCTAACACGTGACAAAAAAAGAAGTCATTCAGTCGCATGGATGAACTTCTCACGTAATGATTTGCACCACTGAATGCATTTACTGCACTGAAATGCTCCAGGCCCAGAAGAGGCTGTGGGCTTGCAGTGGGCAGGCATGTAGGCCAGGAAGGCCCGTCCTCCCCCAGGACACACAACGACACACTGACACTAATATGCAGATGCAGTGCGCTGACCCACGCTGATAACATCACAGCTGCATCTGAGCAGAGAGAGTGGAGGAGGAGAGACCGTCCCACACAGAGCTGACCCTTCAACACTATGAGCAGCAGCGTCTGGAGAGGAAACACAACCGCTGTGATGCACCGCACATATAGAGATGCTCAGGTGAACAGAGACACTGAGAACACCTACTCACCTACCTACGCATTTAAGTAGAGAAATTGGAAACTCAAAACACACAAAGAAAAAAAGTCTAAACATCTCAGAACATGTTCCAAATTAATGTCAGAATACCTAACGAAAGAAAGAAATCCCAAGCAGTTCCCAAATGTATTTGCACAGCGCTTTTCTCAATACAAACTGTTATAGAAATCAAAACACTTTATTCACACAATTCTGCCCGAATCAAAGGCTTATTCGTTGGTCCTTTTTTTGCAGGCTTGTTCCCATGACATTCGACATGTCAGAGGATTAGAAAATGTTGTAGCAGACGCACTGTCGCAAGCTCCTGTGGATAAGAATTAGAATGCTGTAAATGCCGTTTTCTTTTACTCTCCTGGCCGTTGTCTCAGGTCCTGAAGTTTTGGGAGTGATGTGATTGTTTGAGTGCTAATTGTTTTACTCGTTTATTCCAGGGATTCTTGGCAGACCCATGTCTTAAGGGGAGGGGTGTGACAACCCATGTTGTATGTGGGGTTTTCCCAGATAGCAACAGAGTGTGGGCCAAGTCTGGCTTACATTTGGCACTTCTGGCTTAATTCTGGCGCTGTTTGGTGTGAAACAGCTGGTGAGAAGGCAGGGGCCAGCATTTGATGTGAAACAGTGTGAAACAGCATTTGACTGAGCTCTGGCTGGAGTCTGGCCAACCAAAAAAAACTAAAAGCAAATTGCATCTATTTGGATGAGCCGTGGCTGGATTTTGGTCCACCAGAAAAAGATATTCGGCTGAGATCTGGGTGGGTTTTGGTCAGTGTTGGGCAGTAACTAATATTACTTTTTGCAGTAACTAGTAGTATAAATAATTACTAATAAGATTTCAGTAATAATATTACAGTTACTTTCCATAAAACAGCTTACTTAGTTACCTTTGATGCCACAACCCCGCTGATTTAAAATCTAACAATCAAATAATTACTAGATTTATTTTCATAATTCTCATGACTCGCACATGCATGTGATGTCCCCAGTGCAGCAGGCAAGCCTGGAATATGGAATAGCTTACATTCAGCAGATAGAAATATTGCATTATATTGATTTTGTCAGGAAAAAAGATCTGTTGTGTAAGTTGTGGCTTTACATTACTCTGGCATTACATCCCTCTGATCAGCATGTGCTACATTATATTAATATAATTCAAAATATTTTTGGAAAATTAAACAGGTTTCTTACAAACTCATGTGATTTGATAAAATACATAACGAAATTTAATCTCATATGGGTAACGGAAAAATTACTTCAAGCTACACATGACAATTAATGAGATGAATACAACACTTCTACTTGAATGTCATTATCAATCACTATTGAGTGTTTGTAATAACTTCTGACTGTGATCCAATGTGGATTTTGGTCAAATGATGAGGCAGAAATATGTTGTTAGTAACATTCTAGAAGAATTTTGTGTGGAAGATACACAGTTACAGCTTCTGTGTGGCGTGAAGAAAAAGTAATGTAACTAGTAGTGTAACTAATTACTGTTGCCAGAAAGTAATAAGTAAAGTAAAATTATTACTTTTGAAAGGAGTAACTAGTAATCAGTAATATATTACATTCTTTGAGTAACTAGCCCAACACTGGTTTTGGTTAGCCGAAGAGTAAATAAAAGATCTCTGGCATGAATGTGATTTAGAGTAAAGCAGACTTGTGTAAGATGTGTCTTCCTATAATTTTATAAATACTTTACGATATTTAAATAGCAGACACTTTTGGATATTATAATTAAAGAAACGTTTATGTACTGAAATCGACAGAAATAAAACATGACTGTGTTTTTATCAAAAAAACAAAACAAAACGCAGCTCCCCAGTACTGCTCGGTGCTTTTTGGCTAGGTTTAAAACAAAGAAAAGTGCACTTTTAGATAAACAAGGCAACATATGCACTTGTGGAGGTAGAAAAACAAAGTTCTTTAAGACTCGCGGGACTGCTTGTAATAAAGATTTAAATGTAAAAGGCAGGAGCTGACTGTTTCTGTCAGTGGTAAGGTTTAATTTAAAATATTCGTTTCCACTTGCTTGAGCAACTTAATATACAAATCTAGAAGCCAAATGCATTCAATACGTTGTTTATAAATTGAGTTTAAACACGAATATGAAAGATTGTGTAACTGTACTGTAATAAAAGAGGATCACAATGCTGTCAGTCAGCTTTGTTGACACTGAAAAAGTTGAGGTTGTGTCTCCCAACTGGGTGAAGAATGGTGTGTGTTTATGGCCTCCATATAAACATTTAAATCAGTTTTATTGTTTAAGGTAGTAATTCACCTCACAATAATAGAATTTAAACTTTTTCCCTTGGCTGAAGTCTAGTCCCTGACACCAAATGTTTGAGGCAACCCCTGGAGTCTTTGTCTGCATATAAAGTTAAAATGATTTATACTGCAAGTATGCATACATAATTTCTGTATACAGTATGTTTAATTTAAAAGGCTAAATGGTAGAAAACTTTTCAGATTGTTCTGATTTTTAACATTCTATCTTTCATAGATAATTACCGTGAAGCATGCTGGGAGCTCTTGCAGAACAAACCGATCTCCAATCAGAGGCTGTGCCCGACTCCCTGATGCCACCAAAATGCAAAATAAAGTAAGATTGTGTGCATTATGTAATTCCTTGACACGGACCTGTCTAACAGGTCTTTGTATCATTGTGCAATTTAACAAACTAACAAGCACATTTCTGCAAAAATAATGAATATTTCGCTGAATAGTATATCTCACATGAACATAACACCCTCGCTTTATCAAATTTAGTAATCATTAAATTTCTTGCCTTATGCCTTAAAGATGAAAAAAGCTCCTACTGGATGAATGAGACACTGATGAGGAGGCCACAGGTGTCTAATACCACCACGATCCAAAAGGATTTGTTCAGCTTCTAACCGAGTCCTCTAGGACAAAGACAAAACCACCCACTGCAGGCACCGTGGCATCATGAAACACCCAGACCCCAGAGAAAAATCCTCTCAAGCTGTGACTCATTCATAAGATGTAAGACTTCTCTTTGTTTTCTATCATATATTCACTGTTGGTGTAAGGCTCATTTCATAGCATGGGTGGCGTGGTAAACGCTAATTCCTGTGTTTAATGTTTCAGCACTTCTCCATGACATAATAACTAAACAAAAAATTCTTATGGAGCAGCAGAGGAACATTATAAGGATGGTGCAAGATCTCAAATCAAACAATATTCATGACATCACAGAATCTAACCATTTAAGTCCAAAATGGCTTTCAGTTAAAGACAAGGTCATTAAGTTCCCTGGAAAGTGATCTTCAATCCTGTCTGGAAACTAGATAAAAAGTGGTGGGTAACAGTTTCAGTTAGTTGCCTACCGTTATCACTCTGGTCTGGTTGTAATTACTGTTATAAGTAAATGGTGTGTGCGATCAATCTGAGTGTTTTAGCTTAATAGTGACAGCATGCTTGAAAAATATTTCAGGTATTGAACTTGGATTGCTGGGTGGAGTGGATGTGAAGGACATGGTCTGGTGAATTATGAGGCAGGCAATCAAACATGACTTGGCTAAAGCGGTGAACTGGAGAGGTGTAAATGGGAAAACACCAAACCAAAGTTTGGAGCACTAAAACATTGTGATTGGTAAGTGCATTTTTATTGTAAGTCTTCCTGGAACTTTTTTTCCCCCTCACGTCATGAATGAATGTTGAAAGTCATAGTTCTTAGACTGGTGATGTCTTAAATGTATTTTTAACTCTGTACTTGTATGCTCCTATTGTCGAGGCTGTAAGAAGAAATCCTGTATGTGCACACAGCTGAGCTGGAGGTTGAAAAAGTTTCATCTAGCTGGTGACCGTGAGGGTGGCAGAAAGAGAAGAACGACTTCAGATGTTAATGTAAACCAAACAAGTTATTGTTAAGAGAGTGAATCGTTTACATTGTATTTTTTAAGTATATATATATATATATTTATTTATTTATTTATTATTATTTTATTTTTTTTGCACATCTTTAAATACGAGTTGCATTTCACTTGTCTGTTGTTTGTTGGTTTCTATATTTTATCACATATGTGTTTATAACAGTTTAATTTGGTTTCTCGTTTTCTTCTTCTTGTATTGTGACTATTTATTTGTTGCTTTCGTTTTGACTTATTCTAGTGTTATTGGTTTACCTTTTTCCCATTGTTTTTATTTTTACTGTAACCTGGCTGAGATTTTTTTTCCCTCTGCATCAATAAATCACTATACTGTATTTGCGTTTTGTTCTTTTATTATCCCTTGCACAATATATAAATATTATATAGGGTAATTTCTGGTTTAGTTTTGGCATAATATTGGTCCAGTTGTGGCTGAGCTCTGGGGTAAAGGTGGTAGCAGCTAGGCTTTTGTCCTGCTGACATCTGGGGCTTCCGGCACTGTTGTGGGCCAGTTATGGCTGATTTCTTGGGAACCTGTGGAGTTGTGGGTGGGTTTTGGTCTGCTTCAGGCATGGTTCTGGTATTCTTTAGGCAAGCAGCTTAAGGGTAATTCGAGGGGAGTGGGCCGTGGTGGTATGTGGGCCATAACAACCAATTTGCCATCTGGGTTCCTTTTGAGCCTTTTTAAAGACGTGAGATGAATGGCCATGGGAGAGCTGCACATTGGACTTGATTTCTGTTTGATTTCCTTCAAGTTTGTTTCCTTTGGTACATCCAGCATCGTTACACTACATTACACTTCCATGCATGCATTTCACTTTACATTACTGATTCCAGACTGCTACACTTTACATTGTTCTTAATTTTGTTATAGTTTGATTCTGTTTATAAATGTTGTGCTCTTTTCTGGCTCTCTCATGTGTCCCTGTTTTTGTTGTGTCCCTTTTGAGCCACGGGGCTTAACAATGTCAATAACTAGGGCCATTTTTCATGTGAGTGATAGTTGCTCTGATTGGCTATTACATTGTATGTGAATCTGGATGACTGGACAGACAGAAGCAGATGACTATCATTGGGCTGGCTTTTCGGTTAGCATTTGCATGCGTGTTCTGATTGTTGGTCCCTGTGCACAAGAATTAACAAGCCGCACAAACACTGATTCACTGTTTCCAGTTATTATGATTCCTGTGTAAATACACTGTTTCTATGGTAAATGCCACTTCAGATGAACAAAAAACACCGTTTACAATACTAATACCTTCAATGATTTGCATTCCACATGGAACCAATCGTGTGTCTGTATCTTAAACTCTGAACAGTAATGGACCTTAGTCAGGTTAGATTCCATATTGAATTTGGATGTAAAATGGGGCCGTGAGGGATTAGGCTAACTTGCAGCATTTACAATGCACACACTGCATGAAGGTTGTACATAACATAATTTTTGTCCTGCTTGTAATTAGTTTCTTGTTCTTTTTAATTGCTTACCGTTTTCTTGTCTTTAGTGGGTTTTTTATTTTTTAATTTAGACTAGTATTAGTTTTTTGTGATAGTGACACTGGTGACAGGAATTATGAAATTTCTATGGTATCAAAAATTTATATCATAAAGACCTTATTTAAAGCTAAAATAACTATATTGTGATATATCGTTACCGTGAAATAACATTACACATCACGATATAAGATTTTTGTCATATCTAATGTTACGTGCAATCAATCAGAGATAAGACAATGATTTGTGAACCTTAAATACATAAAACTTTTGAGTCAGGCATCACTAAATGTAAAGATTAGTGGTTCAGTGAGTCAAATGCTTATGAATCAGCCGATGATGGTCACTCTGTATGCTTGTTTTTTTGTGCAGCTCAATAAAAAGTTTTCTTTCCTGTGAGGAGGGAGGGAATTATTCAGATGTTATTCAAACAGGTGTATTTTTAAAATAATAAAGTGTGTCTGTGACCCCTGAACTGACGTGGGTTTGCGGGGCAGGTTTGGTAGAGGCGAATGTCTGCTCATTGTTTCAGCTGCTTTTGTCTGAAATGAAAAGAGAGCAGGTACAGGAGTCATTTACTGGCCGGCCCACTGAACCACACAGTATCTCTCGGTTTCAATCTCACACAAATGAAGGCAGGGGTTGTGGGTAATTACACGGTAGCGTGCCCATTAATGACTGTTGAGCTGTGTGCTCAAAGCACTGACCACAGCAGAAGGACACACTGATTTTTCAGTGATGACTCAAATAATTACACTCTGAAAATGAACAGGTGGGTAGAACAAGAGACGCTGATGACACTTTTGTTCCTCATGTTAATGCACAGAGCTCACAGCTCCTTTCATCAGACACCTCACCAGAGACCTCTTCAACAGCTACAGCTTTTCAAACAGGGTGTCAGACCGCTGGTGACGCTACTGACGTGACTACACTTTTCTGAAGCGTGACTGTGGCTCAGCTCAACTGAAAGCAATGAACCTTACAGATGAGCTGAAGCAATAATCAGTGTCAAAGTAGTGCAGTACAATTCAATTGAGCAAATCTGTACATTCAGAGGGTTCTTTTCAATAAAGCTTTCAAAAAGAGAAAGAGAGAGAGTTTCCTTTTCATTTCATCAAGATTTTGTCTTAGAATGGCCATCTATCCCCTGCTTTCGATATATTGCCACCAGGCATCAAAAACATGTATTGGTCGACCACAAGTCATTGCTCAATAGTGTACCCAGAAGCACTTTACACCTCTCTTAAAGGGATAGATCGCCAAAAAATGAAAATAATGTCATTATTTACTCATCTGTATGTTGTTCCAAACCTGAAAAAGTTTCTCTCTTCTGTTAAACACAAAATAAGATATTTTGAAGAATGCTGGTAAACAAACAGTTGATGGTAGCTATTGACTTCTTAGTCATTTTTTTCCCATAGAAGTCAATGCTACAGTCAACTGTTTGGTTACCCACATTCTTCAAAATGCCTAACTTTTGCATCCAACAGAAGAAAGAAACCAAGCATCACTGTAATTTTTGATCATTGACCGATTTCTCTAATCAATTCAATTTTGATTCAGAAAATCTTGATTTGATTCTTATTCAATATCGATTTATAGGTACAGTACATGTTGATTTTGAAACAATCTCTAAATTAATGGCGTAAATTATACAGGGAATTGCTTTACTGCTATTTTCTTAACTTAAGTGAACAATATTTTGCATTCAAAAAACATTCAAAAAAGTTCTTATTTTTTTATTTATATTTATTCTAATTAGGAATTATTACATTTTATTAAAAACCCTCATGAATAACTTAAAGGATAACCTCCAACTGGTCTACAATCTCAGCAGTGCACACACATTCATTCCAGAGAGAGCACAAGAAAGATGGAGTGCAATTAAATGCAACAGACCACTCCATCTTGAATCAAGCACCTTAAAATTAACTATTTAAAATACACAGTGTATTAAAAATGTGATTGCATGAATCTAACCCCTGAACCCACTAACTAGGGTCTTTACAGGATCACTAGAAACTTAAAACTTCCAGAAAAATCGGATGGAGCAGGACTGGACACTTCTGACATTGACTACTACTTTTCTAAGTGGTCGGACAACTTGGTGAACAATAAAACGAGAGAAAAAAAACTATAGGCTTACATTGCATGATCAAATCTGGCTGCAGTGTCTGTTTTATATGGCTACTGAGACTTGGGGTGGACTCAGTAAGCATCTAGCATCCACCCAGCGATGGTTTATCAACCTTTAATTGCCTTAGCAATGCCCTGAGAACCAGCCACAGCACCTACATCTCATAATTGCATAATTAGAAACATAAGTTTCAATATATCTAATGCTTTAAATGGATAGCTTGACTACTTATATGAGTTTACTAGAGTTTGAAGCAAAAACAACACTTATGCGTTGTCATGTGAACATGCAGTCGAGGATGTATCGCAGATGTGAAAGACTAAACCGAGAATCAAAGCAGCCCACATCGTCTCTCCTCCTACACGCACAGACTCATCTCTCTTTCATCTTCACCAGCATATCAATGCAGAACCGGCCAAGTTGAGAAATATCAGCATCTGTCTCTCTGTACTGCAGGAGAATTACGGCTCATGTCACCATAACTGCTGCCTGTCAGTACGTCAGACTGCAGCCGGTCTGATGACAAAGACTCACACAGAGAGAGAAAAAGGCAGTAACCAAATGTGGAAAGCAGTGTGTGGCTTCAGAAGCTAGAGTTTATAGGTGATCTGTCATTTTGGAAAACAGAAAATACATAAACTGCACAGGGATTAAAATAAGTACAGGACAGGTGCTAGTGGCTGTCTACCATCATTAAACACAGATAATTAACCTGGATCACAGTGACCTGTGCTACACATGAGCAAAGTGGCGCATATATTTACGGCACAGCCTCCTGTATGCACACACACACACACACCAGACACATAACACAATACACATTCTCCTCACAAAAACAAAACCTCACCACCATTTTGACTAACAAAATGTTTCATGAAATTCAAGATCAAAAAAACTTAAAGTGCCTCTATTATGGGTAATGAAAGGTTCATATTTTGGTTTTGGGAGTCCCCAACAACAGGTTGACATGCATGCAAGGTCCAAAAAATAAACTTTTGTCATCTTATAATATGCATTTATTTTTACCTTATTTGCTCAATGACTCCCTAACGATTCACTCAACGATTCATTTTTCCAAACCCCTCTTCTGTGTGACGCTAATCTGCGGTGATTGGTCTCATTTTCATCTCATCTCGCCTGTAATGTCTGATAAAGCAGTGTTTGTGAGCGCAGTGCTGCTTTGTGTACAGCGTTACCAGGGAAACAGCTATTTTTAACGCTCCAAAAGCAGCACCTAGTGGCAAAGAATGAATTTGCATTTTCATTCAGACCAACCAGATAAGACCAACAAGTGGACGGGCAATATGCTAATGTTTCATGTTGACGTCAACAAGAAACAGCTTGGGATTAGTTTTAAAAATGACTGGTTTCAATGATTCAGAGTCGACTCTTTCTTTTGAGAGACAATAACTTTATACACGGGGCACTTTCAGATTTAAAACTTTGCAGGATGTTTTCATTCACTTAGAGCTGCATCAAAGTTACTTTTCAAAAACCCATAATAGGGGCACTTTAATTGGAGCAGAAAAGTCATATGTAGCCTTCATATACTAATTAAAAAATAAACACTAAAGATGCACAATCTAGACCTTTTAACAAACACAAATATTTCATATTATTTATTATCTTTAAGACTTACTAGTGAAAACAAGTGATATTATAAAATATTACAATTTGAAAAATGTTACTGTTTTCTATTTTTATTTATTTGAACACATTTAAATGTAATCTATTCCTATGATGGCAAAGCTGAATTTTGTCCCATGCATCTCTGCTCATGCATTTGAGCAATTTAATGCATCCTTGCTGAATAGATGTATTAATTAAAAAAATAAATCTTACTGACTAAGGATGGGCGATATGGACTTATATCACTAAACTATATCAAGATATTTTCTGGTATTTATTGCAATAATGATATCCATGACGATAATTCATATGCATCCACTGGGAGACAAAAAATAAAAAATAAAAAATAGGGTGTTGCGAGCATACACATAATGTAATGTCTGTTTCATTCATACTGGAAGCTGGAGGGCCCTCACACATAATCTCCACATATGCATCACAGAAGAAATAGAACTGATGACATTCCAGGAAATCCCTATATGGACAAAGACATCCAGCTACAGCTGTAGCTGAGTAAAAAGAAGACAGAAACACTTAAACTGATCAAACAGGAAGACAATAAATCATTTTCATAAGAATAAAGTATATTTATAATGCAAAGCTAATCGACATAGGATTTCTGCCTCATTCTGGGATATGAAACCAGGTCTGGTTACAAAAATAAGTTATTTCAAACACTCGACTGATGTTATAAAGTGAATTTGGAGTAATAGTATGTAGTGCTGGGCGGTATATCGGTTCATACCGAATACCGGTGTTTATTTTTCTTATGATATGAATTTTTAAAATACCGCAATACCGGTGTTATTTAAATAACGTTCGGAACGCGACACACTGTTTGAGAGGGGTCTCTTTTCACTATTGCATTGAGGCAAGAACACAGCTGTATGTGCTACTAAGCGTGAAAGTTCTGAAGCTGTAGAACTAGTAGAACATGATGACAGAAGAACTCTTCCACAATATCCACCGCGCGCCGCCACCAGCTCCCGCGTCTCACACACACGAGCGTGACTTTAGCACTATATTTAGCAACTTTCAGACCCTTTTAGCGGCTTTTTTCGATAGAATATACAAACTGACAAACCTAGCGAATGTTTTGGATAAACCTTAGCTATGGTTCAGTTGGAAGATGTCGCCAGTGCTGCCCCGCGAGCGCGAGATCTGACTCCCGGCGCAGCGTCGCGTCTCTCTGCGTCTGTTCTGTGCAGCGAGCGGCAGAGAAGCACCGCATTCATTTGGCCGTACCACGACTGTTTGGAATTATAAATATGAGCATAGTTCGTCTGTTAATATTATGCACTTTTTTTTTTTTAGTTTACTGAGACGCAGGCAGTGCTCTGCATGAGACAAAAAAGTAATATAGCCAAAACCACCGCATAGCCGCTCTTTAGTGTAACGTTAGATGCATGTTGATTTTATCAGACGATGTCCCGATTATAAATGAGAGTGACTCCTGGTTAACATGTATTAATGGGTCGTGTTTAGTCACTATTTAGTGTGGAATTTTTCTACAATATTCGCTCATCATGACAGTAAAATAGGGCATTCTAAGTCAATCTACTGCAGTTTTTCCTCCCTCAATCAGTAGAAAATGTGGTTAACACCCGATCATGCATAAAAAAAATAAATACCGTCATATACCGTGAAACCGGTATAATTTTGAAAAATACCGTGATATACATTTTTGGTCATACTGCCCAGCACTAATAGTATGTCAATAAAACTCTTTGTTGGACAACAGGTTTGTAAACAGACTCATTCACATGCAAAACTGTATTGCACAGGTGATATTGTAGTATATTTATTCATTGCACAGAACGATTTTTTGTCGCACTGTACAATCCTGACCAAACCAATTCCAGATTGTAAAGGCAGCTCCTCATTTAGCGATAAACTCCTCCTCAGTTTCACGTCCACCTTCCACCATGCCACTCTGCATGGTCGCACACAGAAATATGCCAACAGCTAGGTTTTATTGTTGTTATCGCGAGAAGACTAATTCTTATCGCGGGTAGAATTTTTACCAGTATATTGCAAACGATAAGATATTGCCCATCCCTATTACTGACTAAAACATTTGAATGGTAGGGTATATGCCCTGAAATCTTGAACTATGATTAATGAAACAGACATTTCTGAAGGAAATTCAAAAAATGTTAGATTAAAAAAGCAACACAAAATACAGTGAAAGCACGTCTTATATACAGGCGCTGGTCATATAATTAGAATATCATCAAAAAGTTGATTTATTTCACTAATTCCATTCAAAAAGTGAAACTTGTATATTATATTCATTCATTACACACAGACTGATATATTTCAAATGTTTATTTCTTTTAATTTTGATGATTAGAGCTTACAGCTCATGAAAGTCATGAAAGGAGAAAAAGAACTGGACTGTTGCTCAGTGGTCCAAAGTCCTCTTTTCAGTTGAAAGTAAATTTTACATTTCATTTGGAAATCAAGGTCCCAGAGTCTGAAGGAAGAGTGGAGAGGCACAGAATCCATGTTGCTTGAAGTCCAGTGTGAAGTTTCCACAGTCAGTGATGATTTGGGCTGCCATGTCATCTGCTGGTGTTGGTCCACTGTGTTTTCTGAAGTCCACAGTCAACGCAGCCATCTACCAGGAAATTTTAGGGCACTTCATGCTTCCTTCTGTTGACAAGCTTTATGGAGATGCTGATTTCATTTTCCAGCAGGACTTGGCACCTGCCCACACTGCCAAAGGTACCAAAAGCTGGTTCAATGACCATAGTGTTACTGTGCTTGATTGGTCAGCAAACTCGCCTGACCTGAACCCCAGAGAGAATCTGTGGGGTATTGTCAAGAGGAAGATGAGAGACACCAGACCCAACAATGCAGAAGAGCTGAAGGCACACTATCAGAGCAACCTGGGCTCTCATAACACCTGAGCAGTGCCACAGACTGATCGACTCCATGCCACGCCGCATTGCTGCAGTAATTCAGGCAAAAGGAGCCCCAACTAAGTATTGAGTGCTGTACATGCTCATACTTTTCATTTTCATACTTTTCAGTTGGCCAAGATTTCTACAAATCCTTTCTTTGTAGGGATGTAACGATTAACCGCGAGCCGGTTGAAAATCGATTCAAATATGTGACGATTCAAATCGGTTGAGATGCGAAACAAATCGCGATTCAATTAGGGTAGTTTATATGAATGCATGTCTGAGGGGAACTTACTGTCTTTAGAAAAGTTTAGATGGTATTTTTCTTCTCTATTCATCTTGCCTCTGTATAATGCATATTAAAGTTCATAAGTGCAGCGCTGCTTTGTTTACAGCGGAAACCAAGGAAACGCTTAAAGCGCCACCTGCTGGCAGAGAGTGAATCTGCGTCTCATTCAGCTCGTCTGCTCTTTCTATGTATAATTTCACAAAACTGAAGTCATACCAGTCTGTTTTTGCTTCAAATTTCGAAATTATACAGTCTAATTTAGGTTAAAAACTGCTCCTGCTGCATGTATGCAGCATCTGTTTGGATCATGATTAAAATGCAGTGGTTGCTTCTAATTTTAAATGGAAAGAGCACAGACAAAGCCTTATTTAGTTTTTATGAAGAGATTTCTTTTATTTATGTTACTTATTTATTTGATTTGGGGCTTGTTTTAAAATTTCAGTTTAGTTGTTATTTACATTTACATTATATTTACATTTTGTTTTTTATCCAAAGTGACTTACAAATGAGGACAATAGAAGCAATCAAAACCAACAAAAGAGCAATAATATGCAAGTGCTATATTAGTATATTATTATAGTGTTATATTTCAATTTCACAAAGAAACGTGCAGCATTTTGTCCAAGCAATAATAAAAGAACATATTTAATTTATAATTTGTCTTAAATCTCATTTTCTTAAAAAAAAAATCATGAATCATGAATCGAATCGTGAAATCAAAATCGTGAGTTGAGTGAATCGTTACATCCCTATTTCTTTGTATTGGTCTTAAGTAATATTCTAATATTTTGAGATACTGATTTTTGACTTTCATGAGCTGTAAGCTCTAATCATCAAAATTAAAAGAAATAAACATTTGAAATATATCAGTCTGTGTGTAATGAATGAATATAATATACAAGTTTCACTTTTTGAATGGAATTAGTGAAATAAATCAACTTTTTGATGATATTCTAATTATATGACCAGCACCTGTATTTGTACCTATTGCACAGCAATAAATAAGATAGAATTCTAATTGTTAACCAAAACATTATATCAAATTAAGTGATTTTCAAAAAAATTCCATTGCTACCAACATATACTCACATTAAATCCAAAGTGAATTCTACAAATGAATGTATTATTCAATATATTGACCAAGCCTACAATATATATAGCCCTAATATAAAAAAATATATATATAATTATGTATACACAGTATATGCATTTGTTTCATTTATTTCAAGTTAGTTGATTTGATTAATTTGTGTCTTTTCTTTTCTGTTCATAAAGACATCTAACGTTAAACTTGATTGACCGTTCTACATTTATACCATCTGCACTGTGATTGGCTGGATTAGTTCTACCTTGTTATTGCGACACTCACACTACAAGATCAGGTGGTGATAATATCAAACAGGTTTGAAAATATCGTAGTGTCTGTGACTGCTCGAGACAGGTTCGGATCACGTTGCTGACCTGCTCATACTTAACGAACTTCAGCGACCGCAATGAGCTGCGATCCAGGGTTTTTTGTTGCAGACCTTGAAAAATCTGTCTGCAAAAGCAAAATCCAGCCAAAAGTCCTGTAGTGCGAGCTTGCCATAAGACAGAGCTTCTCCAGACTAAGCTGTAAAATGTAAGACACAACAGCTCCTATGAATGCAGTCATTTCAACCGAGTCAATATCACAGACATCAGTTACAGCAGAGGAGCACATTCTATATAACAGGTCACGTATCAAACAGCTGTGGACTCTTACAAATACTGACAACAGACAGTTTCACTTCAGCACTCCCTCCATCACACTCTCGTTCTCTCCTTCTTACCATCGCTGTCACTTTTTTCTGTGTGTGTGTGTGCGTTTGTCTCTCTTGCTCTCTCTCTAGCCAGTGTTTTGCCTGCCTGTCCCTGACACACTGTCTATTAATCTGACCTAGTTGGTCGTCTGGTTTCTCTGGCCTGAGGAGAGGGCAGCACTGCACCATGAAGCTGGAGGACAATTCACAAAAGAAACGCCTGCTTGCCTCTTTTACATCTCACTAAATTCACAAGAGGGGTGAAAAACAGAGTGTGGAGGAGGAGGAGACAGAAAGACCTGACTGCTGAGTCTGGACACAGCTCCTCCATCTTCTGTGATGCAATCACTCTCAGACAGTGAATAACTGCACACTAAAACGTGAGATACGGGCCTCGCTGTCCTTTTCCCAAATGGCAACCAACATCTGAGTCACACTCTAAATGCTTCATTGCCATTAATGATGCAATCAAGATGACTTAAGAACTGAAAAGCATCCCTGAGAAGCCGTTTAAAAAAAAGTTATATGATAAACAAATTACTCTAGTATGTGATCACTGCTAAAACAATCCAGTGTGAATCATAATCTGCTCAGAGAGTAATAATTACTAAAATAACAAATACAGCGAATACATGAACACAGCATGAAGATAACAAAAGCTATGACAGAGTGTTTAGAAGTGCAAAATAAAGAGAAAGTTTTGTTTAAGCAGCACATTAAAAATCATTTTAATATTCAGTGTTCCCCAATATATAATATAGGCCTAGCCTATTAAGCAACACTGTGAATATTACAGTGATTTTTGCACAATATATTGTATCCACTACAGTTATTCGCCTCAAAGGAGCCTACAGGAATGTATCTGAAGGAACACACAAAGGGGATTTGTTTATTTCAACAAGCATCTTGTTAGCAAAGAACTTTACTTTGACTGGTTTATCACCTGAGAACACACAATACACAGAAAAGAAAAAAAGCAGACGAACAAAGCAAATATTTCTCCAGTAAGTATAGTCACAAAGTTTGCCCTCAAAGAAAAGAGTCCTAGTGCCAGGAGATGAAAGAAACCAACTGCCATCCAGTCCATAAAAGGAGAGGCATTCTTCTCCAAGACTCAGTCTGGCATCGACTTGACAAACTATCCTCTGTGATAATGTCCTGGTCGTAGTACATCCAGTGCAGTTCAACACATACAAACCCATTCTGTGAATAAATAACAATTCAATCACACACTCTGAGAAGATAAATCCCAGGGTTTATTACAGACAGTTTCAACTCGTCCACCCCCAGTAGAGCGAGCATAGGCAGAAAACCACTTTTAGCACACTTCATTTTGACATGTCTTTCATTCATGTTCAATTGTCATGCGGCACAGACACCATCATTTCTGCATCCATCATGTTTACGGTCTAATTACGGCTGCTTCTGGAATGACTGTCCTGCTGCTAGCAAACTCAGCATGATACGTTGTACAAAACGCTCTGAGAAAAATAGCACTGACAATTATCGGCTATTACTGATACATCAATGGCCAGTTTATCATCTACTGAAAAGAGGACTGTCATCCTTATCGAGATCGAGAACAGGGAATCTGCAGAGTTTTTAATATTAAATGCAGGACTTTAAGACCTTTAAAGACCTCCACAAATAAAATTAATATTTTGTGTTCATTCAGAACAAACCAACACAATATCAAAATAAATAGTGTATCTCAGATACTTTAATAAAGTGACCCTATTATGGGTAATGAAAGGTTCATATTTTGGTTTTGGGAGTCCCCAACAACAGGTTGACATGCATGCAAGGTCAAAAAATCTTATAATTTGTATTTGTTTTTACCTTATTTGCTCAACGACTCCCTAACGATTCGCTCAACGATTCATTTTTCCAAACCCCTCCTTTGAGTGACGCTAATCTGCGGTGATTGGTCCGATTGGTCTCATTTTCATTTTATCTCGTCTGTAATGCCTGATAAAGCAGTGTTTGTGACCGTGTTTGTTTTATGAGCCAAGAGCGCATCCACGAGTTATACACCTGACTAGTGCATAACTTGGTTAAAAAATTTTTCAAAAGGAAAATTATTTTTTAAATGTACACTGTTCAAACTAGGCTGCTTATGTTGAAGTGTTTGGGAGGTGGCTTTTAATGATGAGACCTTTTTTGTAATCAGGCTCTCAAAAATGATATAAAAATTTGGATTTAGATTTATCGACCAACATGTTGGTTATCGGCTTTCAAATATAAAGAATTATCGGTTATCGGTATTGCCCAAAATTTTCATATCGGTGCATTCCTATCAAAAATCCATAATAGGGGCACTTTAAACAGGCTGGGGAAGACTTTCAACAAGGAATAACTGTGGAATTTCTAGGGGTGGGGGGAAAATCTGATTCTAAAAGCTAGCGTATGGAAGCACTTTGGCTTCCATGAAGTTGAAGGGGGAAAGACCCTGGACAAGAGCCACACTATATGCAAGTTGTGTCAAGCCAAATTAAAATATTTTGGAAACAAATATGAGAAACCATGTTACAGTCTGTATTAATTTACTACAAGTATGCTACTACAGACACGCGTTTCATTTCCCGATGGTTCTTTGTAACCTTGTTGTTGACTTGCCAAATCACTTCCATTTGTTTTATTTTATTTTTTTTAAGTCAGACCATTCTGTTTTTGCTTCAAATTTCGAAATTATACAGTCTAATTTAGATTAAAAACTGCTCATGCTGCATGTATGCAACATCTTTGTTTGGATCATGATTAAAATGCAGTGGTTGCCTCTAATTTTAAATGGAAAGAGCACAGACAAAGCCTAGCTTATTTTGTTTTTATGAAGAGATTTCTTTTATTTGTGTTACTTATTTGATTTGGGGCTTGTTTTAAAATTAAAATTTAGTTTTGTTATTTACATTTTGTTATCTAGCAGACGCTTTTATCCAAAGTGACTTACAAATGAGGACAATAACGGCAATCAAAACCAACAAAAGAGCAATAATATGCAAGTGCTATATTAGTTTATACAACAGTTTGTTCTGGTTCTCAAATCTGATTGGTTGAGAACCGTGAGATATTGTACTGGTATAGCTACAGGAACGCCCTCTCACGATTTTTGTAATCACTCCACTTGTTCTAGCCATGTCTATCTATGTTTTGTCTATCTAGTGTCATGGCGGATGCCCAAATCCACTATAATTTAAAAATAATACCGTTTTGTGTCACGGAATGTAGTTTTAAGGATTTTTTTTAGGCGAGAATGTGCTTGCTTGGACTTATATAATTAAAATATAATTAAAATATGCGGTTTGTTAATAAAGATAAGGTCTATTTGAAAATTTGCTTCAACGTTTTTGGAGACAGGATCTCAAGCTGTTCAACGGCAGTTCGGCGCTCATTACACCCGCAGAGAGAGCCAGATCTTCTGCAATTTACCGCTGGCTCTGATGTCTCTATAGTGGTTAAACACGAGATATAAATTCATGTTGGGTAAATCTGACGGCCAGTCTTTGGTCTCATTGAACTATTATTTGTTCCAGAGCAAATAGTTTTGGCAAAAGTTTATCATGTTTATGTAAATGCAATGCTGTATCGCGGTGTATAGTGTTATATTTCAATTTCACAAAGAAACGTGCAGCATTTTGTCCAAGCAATAATAAAAGGACACATTTAATTTCTAATTTGTCTTAAATCTTATTTTGTTAAAAAATAAATAAATCGTGAATCGAATCGTGAGTTGAGTGAATCGTTACATCTCTATGCATCGATAGTCGTTTTATCATTGCATCGCAGCCCTCTGAATCGTAATCGAATCGAATCGTAAGGTGCCTAAAGATTCCCACCCCTAGGAATTTCCGTTTCCTGAGGCTATGGATTACAGGTTCAGTTTCTTGCACAGACTGATCGTTTCACTTCATAATCCCCCAATTTATCGTCAGGAGGCACAGGCATTAAATTTGCGGTCCTTGATATACTTTTTCTTTATTCTCAAACACAGGCAGCCGCTGACTTGCATTTTACGAATCATCAAGGCCTACGGTTACAGTTACAAATCTTCTTTACTGTTCCACTCAAGAAAAAGTTATCTATATCTTAGATGACCTGAGGGTGCGTAAATTACCAGCAAGTTTTCATTCTTTGGTGAACTCTCCCTTTAAAACCTCTTCACAATGAACGTTACGACTTTTAGACTTTTTATGACTTTTAAGACACTTTGTAAGGACCCTTGGAAACCCTGAAGAAGGTTGTTTTGAGTTACTTGGAAATATGGGCGAGTAACCCAGTCTGCTTCAGAACATCTAATAAGTTTGAGGCAACAGTACTGTTGAGTCACTGTGCTATTTAGCCTAATGAATCAAGATCTAACACTAATGAGGTTCTCAAAATAAATCAATTCTGTCTTTTGCCATACCATCTTCTTAGATGAATATGTAAAACTCTGCGTCTTCTCAACTTGGAATCGAAGCCAGAAGAAAAGTGTGTCACCTTATCTCCATGGCTGCCATTAAAACAAACATTCTGGAAGGGCGTAGGATTCAGAGCGGACCACTTATTTCACATCATCCAAACATGGATCCAATTACAACTGGGACTCTCCTCAGCAAGAGATAATCGAAACAAGCTGGAATGACCTGGAATGAATACAATAGCCCACCAAAAAACACACACCTTAAACACGTGAAAAACTTCCCACAGGCTTGTCATCTTTCTCTCTATAATCCAAGCACTGACACTTCAGAACTAAAGCCAATCACTGACATTCACAGACTCAAATCTGACATGCAGGCCCGGAAAGCTTGCTTGAGGCAATGAAAGCAAGCATATGATTTGGCTGATAAAGATAAGCAACTGATGTGATGAATCCAAACAGTCTGACATCTCTTTAATTAACAGAGCTAATAATCTATACAAGCACATAACCCTGACTCCTCCTTCCTTATCCTTCCTTTCAAGCTCTGGCCCAAAACCTATGAGCTACCTTAGAACAGCATTTTTAGGCATCACAGGGACTAGTGGTTGAATGGATCGTAGATCCGCACGGACCAAGCCCCATGGTTCGGCAGATTAATTGCAAAATTTAACCATAATAGAGTGAAAGTTTATCATTTGCACGTGTTTACACACACAAGCGATTTTAAACCATTCCAGTGAAAGAAAAGGTGAAATGGAACTCAATTTGTTACAGGCACATTGTTTTCTATGTTCACGGCCGCACACTCAAAGCGTGCATACGCAGAGTGGTGCGTCTCAGACTGAGTGCGAACACTGAACTGAATCCTCTTTCGTATCTCCTTCACTCCTTGCCTTTGAACAGATACAGATGCATAAAATGACAAAATACCGATCTCGACAATCATTCTGGTAAATGCAGTCTATTTTGAACAAGAGCAACTGAGAAAGAAATCATTATATTGGATCCATGCATCAGGTCTTAAAGGGGCAGCAGCCTATAAATACCTGTTCATGCTCATCAAACAACAAAACACATTTTTGACAAAGATGAATCTATATTTAATTCCTTATTTTATTTGTAACATTGTTCTGTTGTATTTATCCATGCTTGTAATTTGTGTAGTTCTTCTTATTTTTACTGGCTGTTCATTCGTCCCTTTAATCATGTTTGAACTTTCCTAGGCTAGTAGTTTTTGCTGGGGTATCAAAGAAGTACTTCGCTTTAAAAGTGCCCCTATTATGGATTTTGGAAAATTACCTTTCATGCAGCGTGTAACAAAGCTCTTAGTTGAATGAAAACATCATGCAAAGTTTTAAATCTGAAAGTACACCGTGTATAAAGTTATTGTCTCTCAAAAGAAAGAGCTGACTCTGAATCATTGAAACGAGTCGTTTTTAAAACGAATCCCAAGTTGACGTGAACATGAAACATTAGCATATTGCCTGCACAGACCTGGGAAAACTTGATTTCCGCATTGGTCTGAATGAAAATGCAAATTCATTCTTTGCCACAAGGTGTCACTTTTGGAGCGTTAAAAATAGCCGTTTCCCTGGTAACACTGTACACAAAGCAGCACTGCTCACAAACACTGCTTTATCAGGCGAGATGAGATGAAAATGAGACCAATCACCGCAGATTAACGTCACGCAAAGGAGGGGTTTGGAAAAATTAATCATTGAGTGAATCGTTTGGGAGTCGTTGAGCAAATAAGGTAAAAATAAATGCATATTATAAGACAATGAAAGTGTTTTTTGACCTTGCATGCATGTCAACCTGTTGTTGGGGACTCCCAAAACCAAAATATCAACCTTTGATTACCCAGAATAGGGGCACTTTAAGTAATGGAAAGCAAAGTTACATTAAAATTTTTATTTTTATTTTCTTGCTGATCTGAAAAATGATCCGATCAGTGGCTCAAAAACCATATGATCCGAACCGTGAGATTTGTGATCCATTGAACCACTAGGATGATCTCAATGCAAACTGTTCCAAAACTTAACTATAGCCGCTTTTCCACTATCGGGCTGAACGGTTCTAAGAACTGTCAGGTACGGTTCCAGTTGTATTTCCACATGAGCCTGGTACGGTGCGGCATGATTACAAACCGTTCTCGGCCCGGAATTCTCAGCACGGTTGGACAAAATTCTGTTATCATTTATTTTCCCTAATGTTATTGAAACTGTACAATTTTGAAGAATGTTGGTATCCAAAAAGTTTTTTTTTCTATTGACTTTAATTCAGGGTTCCCACTCTTTCATGAACACCAGATTCAAGGACTTTCAAGGACTTTTTAAAGCACCATTTATTTCATATCAAGCACCTATCAAATTCACACGCCAGCATATGTAGTGTCATGAAAGACCTTACAGTACTTAACATTTCACTTACACTTAACATTTACATTAAAAATTTCTGAGTCATAATGTTTTGAAAGTGTAGGTTTCGTAAATTTAGACCGTTTTAAGCAGTCGTGTTCTAAGGAATTTAACGAAATCCATTGAAATCAATACTGGTAATATTCGAATACAATTTCCAAAATATTGATAAAATATGCATCAAACTGGTTTTTGCTGTAGTTCTTGTACAAGATTTCAATTTGAAAGAATTTCGCGATTTTTAAATTAATAAAAATGTTAAATGTTGTAATAACACTGTAAAACCTGTTAA
Source organism: Onychostoma macrolepis (assembly GCF_012432095.1). Classification (NCBI taxonomy): domain Eukaryota; kingdom Metazoa; phylum Chordata; class Actinopteri; order Cypriniformes; family Cyprinidae; genus Onychostoma; species Onychostoma macrolepis. The sequence goes on from NC_081163.1 coordinate 33,847,009, forward strand.
CATTAAAATTTTGCACATTCTCTCAATAGAGACGTTACTCATTAATAAATAAACTCAAGTCAAAATTATTATTGTAAATCCCATTTTTTCATCTTTAACCTAGAGGAATGCAGGTGCTCATACATGCAGCTGCTCAAAACTTCAATATTTTTAAAAAAATATTTCATGAAAATTTTAAACCTTGTACATGTGCAAATCTGCAAAAAAAATATAAAGAAAATAAATGTAAAAAAAAAAATAGGACTTTCTATTTGCTTTTAAACGCTTTTCACATTTACACAGTTCTACATTTTCTCCTTAGCTCCATGTCGCAGTAAGTTCTGGGAGTTCATTTTTAGTCCATCTCCTGTCCTGAAAAGTCGGTCTTGCAGAGATTGACAAAAAATGAGCTCCTAAAACTTACTGCCAGATTCTGGAAAATAAATTCTTCAAACAGTGCTACATGAGGATGTGGTGCTGGTCCTTCAAGAGTCAGTCACTCTCAACTTATCGGTCTATAAAGCCTATAAAAAAAAATAAAAATTGTCTTTCACAACACTTCAACATGTTATTCTTATTAAGTGAGGGTCATTTTTTAGCAAAGTCTCTGAGAACCTGACAGGGAACATTTGGATTAGGCCTAAACTGAAGGCTGTACCAATAGGAGGCAGCAAATTTACACTGCTTACTAAAATTGTTCATTCAAATTCAAGACACCACTGCATGTATTGTTTACAAAGACAATCCCATAATGCAATGCAACAAGCTCAGTTGGAAAAAAAACCTATCCCAGATGGCAGACAATAAGCATCAATAAAAATAAATTAATACTTTCACTCAGCAAAAAAGACACTATTAAGTGACAGGAAAGATATTTATAATGTTACAATTGCTATTCTTTTGAACTTTCTAGAAAACGAATGTTTCCACTGAAAATCTGCATATTAGAATAAATCCTGGAGGATCACGTGACACTGAAGCCTGGAGTAATGGGCTGTTGTAATTTCAACAAAGAGATATAATATTATATTTAAAAATATATTCATTTTCTAAAATTGATATTTATTTTTAAATTGTAATACTATTTCACAATATTACTGTTTTTGCCGCATTTTCAAAATGCGATCAAATAAATGCAGCCTTGGTGAGCATAAGAGATTTCTTTCAAAAACATTAAAACATCTAATAAACCTGAACTTTTGAACAGTTGTGTAAATGGACTATTTTACATAATATCTGTGTGCATGTAAATTTATGCTTTTTATGAGTATCACACCATTAACTTAGCAAACACTACTAAAGTCAACTGTGAGTAGCAGGGACTACTCACAATTGACTTCAGTAGTGTTTGCCGTTAGCAAATGTGCTTCATGTGAAGGGAGTTATTTGTATCATGCACACAACTGCTGCCTATAGCGAGCTCCAAATGGTCACTAATGAGGTGCTGTTTGAGTTATACTAATCAGGGGGGCGTTTCCAAAAGCAATTGTGGCAAGTTCCGTCATTACCAATATAGTTCAATGTAACTTGCGAACACAGTTGGCTAGTGATGCTTTTGGAAAACACACCTCAGTTCAGTTACCCCTGTGAGCAGTCTCATTTCATTCACGTCTCTGTTCTAAAAGCCAGTAATCTAAATATTTAAAATAAGGCCTTGGCGCTAAAAAAAAACATTGCAATGAACTGCTAAGCGAGAGTATGCATGCATCAGTGCTGAGAATCACAAAACTGCTTTTGGCAATCGCAGGATATAACAGCTTCAGGGATGGGCTTAGCAGCACATGAGCACAGTGGAGTGGGATTGAGAGAGGGCTTTACGTTTGTAGGTGTCTTAACACTGATGAAACCCGTCAAGATTTCTGGGTGATTTCAGTCAGACTGACTGGAAAGTGAGCATGTACTACACAATATTTATTTTACTTTAATATAATTTCCCATGCACATACGAAACATAATGTTAAATATAACGGCAGTGTGTTATACCTATAGGGTTGCAAAAAGGTGGAAAATTTCCAGTAAATTTCGGAAACATTCCAGGATTGTTTGGAATTGTCCAGGGATTTTTGGAAAGTTTCCAGAAATTTTCCACCCCTTTGCAACCCTACCATCTTTAAATTAGTTCTGTCAAACAATTAATCATGATTAATTGCATCCATAATAAAAGTTTCTGTCTATATAATATATGTGTGTGTGCTGTGTATATTTATTATGTACATAAATACACACACATACATATATTTTAAAAGTATTTACATGTATATAGACATTTTTATCTGTGTATATTATAAATAAATATAATATTTTCTTCTTATATATATATATATATATATATATATATATATATATATATATATATATATATATATATATGAAAAGTTCAGATGTAAAAGCCTCTAGATGCCATTTGAAATTTTCTTCTAAAATGAGCATTTTTATCAGGCTCTGGTGTGTAGGTTCAGTAATTTCAATTTAATGGCATAATGGCTGGAATCTGAGGGTGCAAAAAAATCTAAATATTGAGAAAATCACCTTTAAATTTGTTGATACATTTACGGTAAGAAATTTACAAAATATCTTCATGGAACATGATCTTTACCTAATATCCTAATGATTTTTGGCATAAAAGAAAAATCGACAATTTTGACCCATATAATATTTTTTGACTATTGCTACAAATATACCTCAGCGACTTAAGACTGGTTTTGTGCTCCAGGGTCACATTTTAGAAGAAAATTTCAAATGGCACTTAGAGGCTTTTGCATCTGAACTCTTCATATATATATATATATATATATATATATATATATATATTACACACATGCACGTTTTGATATATACACATCATAAATATACACAGTACACACACATATTATGTACACACAAACTTTTATTATGGATGCGATTAACCGTTTGACATCACTGCTTTAAATATATATATATATATATATATATATATATATATATATATATACACTCAAAGATAGTGTAACGGTATGATATTTATATTGAATTTAATATATGTGCTTTATATTAACCATTAGTCACCCTGCTAAAATATTGGCATCAACCATCAAAAAAAAAAAAAAAACTATAATGGTAGACCACTAAAACTGACCCTAGTGTGCATCACTGCACTAAAACATTCATTGTAGTACATTAACATTTAAATCAATATAGATATGACTAGAGTGTGCCAGTAAATATTAAATAAGAATTTTGAAGAATTCCTGATCATGACTGACATGAGTGTTCAAGCACAATACAAATCCCTGAAGCGATTTACACTTTACAGAAAATCTGAGTTAAATAAACCTGCGATGACAAATGACATCAGTATGGAAGACTTCTAGCAGTCTGTCAGATTCCTCCTGCACTTGTTCGCTATGATCACGAGTAACAGAAAGTGTCACCGGTCTATAAATGTGTAAAAACAAACGATAAGTTGATTTGAAGTGCGTTATCAGATGTTTCACTCGCGCGGAGAAACAGAACAAAGTTTGCCAGCGCGAGATTATCATGTAATCACTATTATCGACGCGCTACAATCACTGCAAATCTGAGCGCATCTCTCGCAAAGTAGTCTTCGCGTAGTTCACAGCCTCACCTAAGAGTGCTATAAACTTTTACGGTTGATCTCGACAAGGGATCGCCGCGGTTGCGTGCATGCATTTAGTAGTTGGTGCTCAGCTTCAACAGATGATCAACAGCCTCCACATAGACACTAACAGCTCCTTCTCCACACATCAACTCCAAAAACACCGCGTATGTGCATCGTTTCGCAACGCTTCGCCCGCTCACCTGTACGTAGTTACTTTCGCAGTATTCGGCGACTCTTTCGAGGTTGGTGAAGCTGTCCAGTAACGCTCTGCGACCCGCTGGGATTTCCTCCTCCAGCAGCATCTGCAGCTCCGCCATCTTTACATCCCTCCACGCGCCCGCTTCGCGCAACCAGCGACAGGAAGTACAGCGGCTTCACCTCCCGCAGAGTTTTGGGAAAAGCCACGGACGCGCGTTTACCAATCCTACTATGGGCAAGAGTTTGCGTATGTAATATAATATAACATTAGCATCTATTCCATAACCATACCATATTCTATATTTAAATATGAAAATATACACTACTGGTTATTAATTCAGTTTTATTTTTTATTTATTTTTTAAGTCTATTTTGCTTATCAACACTTAAAAAATTAGGGTGTTTTCGTAGCGATGCAATAGAAGAAGCATTTTTGGTTCCCCAAATAACCTTTCAGTGATCAGTTCTTAAAAGAACCATTTTTTCTTAGTAATAATAATATAAACAACCTTTTTTTCACTATAAACTAATCTTTTGTGGAATAGAAAGGTTGCATGGATGTTAAAGGTTCTTCATGGAGCCATCAATGCCAATAAAGAACTTTTATTTTTAAGAGCGATAAGGCTGCATTGATCAAAAATATAATAGGCCTTATATAATGTGAAATATTTTTACAATTTAAAATAACTGTTTTCTACTGTAGGATATTTTTAAATGTGAATTATTCCTGTGATGGCAAAGTGTCACATGATCCTTCAGAAATCAATATACTAGGCTATATTGTGCACAGTTATCAGTTATTATTAGTGCTCAGTTATTAATGGTTCTTATTATTAGAAATGTTGAGAACAGTTTTTGCTGCTTAATATTTTCGTAGAAACTGTGAAGAAAGTTCAGAAGAACAGAGTCTAATTGAAATAGAAATTTGATTGTAATTTTTGAACTAATAAAATAAATGCATAAAATCTTATACCTCAAACTTTTGAATGGTAGCGATTAGTATTATTCTAATAATACCTCAATATGAGATATTAATAGCCTATTGATCAAATAAATGCAGCCTTGGTAAGCATAAGATAAGGCCTACTTCTTTCAAAAACATCAAAACTTTTGACGAATAGCGTGTATGAATTAAAAGTTCCACAATATTTATACTTCTTTTCTTTTTTTAATTTAATTTAATTTAACCAACAACAATACATACAGAATTATGTCAAAATACCCGTCTCAGAGAGTATCCTCGAAAAAAACTGTCGGATGTGTCTTAAGTGAAAGTAAACAGTCGAGAAAGAAATCAGTGTATCATTATAATGGTTGCATTGTCTCTTAAAGTGACCACGCCTAATTTACTATCTGCTGTCTGTGTCTTTAATGTTAATCCAAAAAAATGAAAGAAAGAAAATCACTGACTGCTCTGGACTGAATTACTTTGTAGTTTTAACAAGAATTAATCCACAGTCAAACCAAAAATTATTCAGACACCAGATATCTTTTTTTTTACTAGTGGATGCAGGACACTCATTTAAGTGAGTATAGCAAAATAGAGTAAACTGTGACATATTATACCCAAAAATTCTTCATAAAGTGGACTACCAGTAAAATTGTTAAAAAAAAATAATTTGGGACCAAAAATTAATCAGACACTTTGACCTGACCAAAGTGTTTTTTTCTTTAATTGCTAATGCAACCTTTTTACAGACTGAACAAAATTAAGCATTGCTTGGTAATTGTTCAACAAAGTATTGATAGCTGTGTAAATATTGTCATACTAATCCATTACATATCTTTCTATCAAAGTTATCTGACATTATCAAGATGTTTTTTTTTTTTTTTCCTGACACAGTTCAACTCTGAGTTCTTGTCCTATTTTATTACTATTTTCTAAACTATAGCAAATAAACTGTGATAATGTGAGAAATGTTTGAATGTATATTTAATTTTTACAGTGAAGACTATGCAGTGCTATTTTATTTGATTATTTGCTTTCTGTACCTGGAGTGGACACCTACAATTACCACTGTGTAAATAGCACAAATAAATAAATAGAACAAACATACAAATTAAACAATTTCAAACAGGGCCCACTGGTACAACCAGGGCCCCGCAAACCCCAGCTACGGCCCTGGATATAATAACAATGTTTGATACTGTTATTAATGAAAGTTAAGTGCTACCTTTATTAAGCTGAACATGAAACAGCAGATAAACTATCCTTTATCACTATGCATTTCTTCCTCTCATTTCTCTTTTTTTCCTGACAACAATAATGTATCTATAATTAAAATGAATTATCACACACAATATATGCTGAAAGAATGCGTTACTCTTCATCTACTGAGAAGATGAACTTTTCTGTCTCACATTCCTTTGGAAATTGCGCCCCCTGTGTTGTCATAACGTTACAGTTATCTTCAGGAATTATTTCACTCCTTTAATCTGTAGTTAGAAATTACAGAATTAAAATTCAATTTGTGCTATGACTTGTGTTTGTGTATGCATGCTCTTTAATGATGTGTTTAGTTGTAAAGGGGTGTATTTGACATAAAACATCAAGTGATCTACAGGAGTGTCCTACATTTATTTGCATTTGTGACCCTGGACCACAAAAACCAGTCTTAAGTGTCAATTTTTCAAAATTGAGATTTATACATCATCTGAAAGCTTTGTTAGGATAGGGCAATATTTGGCCGAGATACGACTATTTGAAAATCTGGAATCTGAGGGTGCATAAAATTAAAATATTGAGAAAATTGCCTTTAAAGTTGTCCAAATGAAGTTCTTAGCAATGCATATTACTAATCAAAAATGAAAAAGTTTTGATGCATTTATGGTAAGAAATTTGCAAAATATCTTTATGGACCATGATCTTTACTTAATATCCTAATGATTTTTGGCATAAAAGAAAAATAATTTTGACCCATACAATGTATTTCTGGCTATTGCTACAAATATACCCCAGCGACTTAAGACTGGTTTTGTGGTCCAGGGTCACATTTATTAATTTAGCACACACTTTTAGTAGCTTCTATCCAAAGCAACTTACAAACTGCAAGTAATACCTGCAGTATGCAAAACAATACTTATGGTAAAAGTAGCTATTTAAACAACATATTGTTGAATAATTATATTATAAATTCAGTTCTTATGAATTCATAATCTGTAAGAATTCAACACACCACAGGACTAAGTCATACTTCTAAAATACACACTTAGAAGGGAAACAGGAAATTTTACAAAAAATTTATTTATATGTTTACATAGTTATTATCTACAGTATATAACAAGCTCAACAACAAAGTAATACACAAAATGTTTACTTCAAAACATTTAGCACAAAACATTGTTAATTTCTGATCATTGATAAATGTAAATCATGTATCAGTGTTTCAGGCCGCCAGCTCATTTTTCTCGTCGTGACGTGGATACTCCTCCACCTCCATCGCCATTAAAAACTCTGACAGTAAAGACAGTACTTATGTTAGGATGTGGACTATAGAGGAATAAGGTAAGTGACAATAGACACATGAAGAGGAAAAGACACACACACACTCATTCTGTATAGGTCTACTTACCTTCGGTGTAGTCCATGTCTGGTCGTGTAGCAACAAACACCCAGGCCAGACCAACCAGAAGAGCTACGACCAGGTTTACCACAATCCAGGGCTGTAGAATCTGATGTTCTAAACCCGGGGGCCTAAACAACAAGTATTCAAACTTGTGCTACAGATCAATTTCACTTACAGAATGATATGTTGATTGTTGCAATAATGTTTTAAGGATATTCTGTTGGATTACATTACGCCTAGCTTGACAAACTCACCAAAGCGTTTCATTGGCTGCGGGGTAGAGATGTATACGATCACTGGTCATCTGCTGGCTCAGAGACAGGATGAGAGCAGCAAAGTATACTGGGACAAAAAACACAGGAGGTTTACTAAAAAAATATCTTTGTGTTGTCAGAGGCAGAGTTTTTATTAATATTTTGAATTAGTTTTTTATATTTTTGTTTTGATTTTACTCTGTGTTTAAGTAATTTTGTTGTGTGTGTGCTTTTGTAATTATTAGTCTTAAAATGTGTATATAGTTAATTATAATAACCCTGGTCAGAGGTAAGTGTTGTGTTGATAAAGTGTATTGATTTTCACTCACAGAAGGAAGCAAGAGCCGCTGGATCAAGAGTGAGAAATCCTCGAAGAGCCATGGAGGCTTTGGCCAGATTCACCCTGATGTAAAGAACGTTTATTTTGTCAAATGACATGAGCCACATCTTCAAATACTCAAATCAAAAAATTATACAACAGATAGTTCTGCAAAATTCCCTTATCAGTTGTCTTGTAAGTGAGGGATTTAATCTTAGAGCAGATTTTCCCAAACTGGGATCTGCAAACACATAGTGGGCTGATGAAAACTTAATAAATAGTTAAGGGGGAAAATGTAAAATGAAAAAGAATTACTTTAAAATAAAACTGATCAAATTAACCGACCATTAACCGACATGCAAGAACCAGGTTAAGGCTAGAAGGGATACAGGAGCAGCTACTGGGCTTGCGCACATCAGTATAGTGTCATTTTTGTCATACTGTACAACAATAATTACTGTTTTTGCATTATTGTAAGGGATAGGTTTAGGGTTGGGATAGGTGTAGACATTAATAAAGCACAATCTAGGTAGAAAATGTAATTTATTATTAGTTTCTGGCCATAGCTGTATCCCTTCTAGCCACAACCCAAGAACCATGATCATGCAAAAATATTGTTAAAGTATTGAAATATTAACTTAAAATCTCAAAGGGGATGAGCTGACAAAAATGTATGGGGATCCCTGGTGAAAGTACTTGTTTACTGAATTGGAATCAATATATTTGCTATATAATTTTAAATCACTTGGTGTATGATTATGTATTGTTTATACTGTTGTTGCTTATATTGACACTTGTGTTCTTACGATGCGTCCACACACCTGTCAAAGGCAGACACGGTGCTGATGGCCAGCAGGAGGTAGAGCAGAGACTGTGCTGGGTAAGCCAGACTGTGGTACTGCTGGAGAAGGTTATGTAGAGTGGTCATCTGCTCTCCAGCTAACACATACACAACAATGATATTCCACACCGCATATCCAGCCAGAAACCCATGAGAGAACAGTCCAATGATCCTACACCAAAAACCACAACAATTTTAGCAGTTGAGTCCAACACATAACAAGTCAACAAGCTCCAAAAAGAAAACCACATGAAAAGGTCACGGTCATGATGAGTGCTAGACAAACTCATGAAACCTGTTGATAAGAGCTGTTAGACCATTTGTGACCCTGGACCACAAAACCAGTCATAAGGGTCAATTTTTCAGAATTGAGATTTATACATCATCTGAAAGCTTTTTTAGGATAGGGCAATATTTGGCCGAGATACAACTATTTGAAAATCTGGAATCTGAGGGTGCAAAACAATCTAAATATTGAGAAAATTACTTTTAAAGTTGTCCAAATTAAGTTCTTAGCAATGCATATTACTAATCAAAAATTAAGTTTTGATATATTTACAGTAGGAAATTTACAAAATATCCTCTTGGAACATGATCTTTACTTAATATACTAATGATTTTTGGCATAAAAGAAAAATCAATAATTTTGACCCATACAGTGTATTTTTGGCTATTGCTACAAATATACCCCAGCGACTTAAGACTGGTTTTGTGGTCCAGGGTCACATTTGAGATCATCTCCCAACCAAAACCCACCTGAAGCCACTGTGGACCCTCATGGCAACATCTCGTGTATTCCACACAGGCCTGACTTCCATGTACTCCTCCATATGGTCACGGGATAAATCCAGACGATCAGTCGCCTGGAAACGGCCTGGGACAGAGGTCATATTTTATCCTATTTTAGTGGCTACATTTATATATAATATACTTGTCATAATACTGCATATATATATATATATATATATATATATACTGTATACAGTGGGGCAAAAAAGTATTTAGTCAGCCACCAATTGTGCAAGTTCTCCCACTTAAAAAGATGAGAGAGGCCTGTAATTTTCATCATAGGTATACCTCAACTATGAGAGACAAAATGAGAGAAAAAATATCCAGAAAATCACATTGTAGGATTATTAAAGAATTAATTGGTAAATTCCTCTGTAAAATAAGTATTTGGTCACCTACAAACAAGCAAGATTTCTGGCTCTCACAGACCTGTAACTTCTTCTTTAAGAGGCTCCTCTGTCCTCCACTCGTTACCTGTATTAATGGCATCTGTTTGAACTCGTTATCAGTATAAAAGACACCTGTCCACAACCTCAAACAGTCCAACTCCAAACTCCACCATGGCCAAGACCAAAGAGCTGTCAAAGGACACCAGAAACAAAATTGTAGACCTGCACCAGGCTGGGAAGACTGAATCTGCAATAGGTAAGCAGCTTGGTGTGAAGAAATCAACTGTGGGAGCAATTATTAGAAAATGGAAGACATACAAGACCACTGATAATCTCCTCGATCTGGGGCTCCATGCAAGATCTCACCCGTGGGGTCAAAATGATCACAAGAACTGTGAGCAAAAATCCCAGAACCACACGGGGACCTAGTGAATGACCTGCAGAGAGCTGGGACCAAAGTAACAAAGGCTACCATCAGTAACACACTGCGCCAGGGACTCAAATCCAGCAGTGCCAGACGTGTCCCCTGCTTAAGCCAGTACATGTCCGGCCCGTCTGAAGTTTGCTAGAGAGCATTTGGATGATCCAGAAGAGGATTGGGAGAATGTCATATGGTCAGATGAAACCAAAATAGAACTTTTTGGTAAAAACTCAACTTGTCGTGTTTGGAGGAGAAAGAATGCTGAGTTGCATCCAAAGAACACCATACCTACTGTGAAGCATGGGGTGGAAACATCATGCTTTGGGGCTGTTTTTCTGCAAAGGGACCAGGACGACTGATCCGTGTAAACGAAAGAATGAATGGGGCCATGTATCGTGAGATTTTGAGTGAAAACCTCCTTCCATCAGCAAGGGCATTGAAGATGAAACATGGCTGGGTCTTTCAGCATGACAATGATCCCAAACACACCGCCCCGGGCAACGAAGGAGTGGCTTCGTAAGAAGCATTTCAAGGTCCTGGAGTGGCCTAGCCAGTCTCCAGATCTCAACCCCATCGAAAAGCTTTGGAGGGAGTTGAAAGTCCGTGTTGCCCAGCGACAGCCCCAAAACATTACTGCTCTAGAGGAGATCTGCATGGAGGAATGGGCCAAAATACCAGCAACAGTGTGTGAAAACCTTGTGAAGACTTACAGAAAACGTTTGACCTCTGTCATTGCCAACAAAGGGTATATAACAAAGTATTGAGATGAAATTTTGTTATTGACCAAATACTTATTTTCCACCATAATTTGCAAATAAATTCTTTAAAAATCCTACAATGTGATTTTCTGGACCAATTCTCATTGTTAAATAGTTGCTTATTAGCATGCCTATTATTAACATGTTGGCTGTTTATTAGTACTTATAAAGAATATATTCTGCTTGACCATATTCTACATCCCTAATCCTACCCAATATCTAAACTTAACAACTACCTTATTAACCATTAATAAGCAGGGTCTGTCATTGACATTACTAAATGAGCCCAGGAATACTTCCAGAAACCACTGTCGGTAAACACAATCCGCCGTGCCATCTGCAGATGCCAACTAAAGCTCTATTATGCAAAAAGGAAGCCATATATGAACATGGTCCAGAAGCGCCGTCGTGTCCTGTGGGCCAAGGCTCATTTACAATGGACTGTTTTAAAGTGGAAAAGTGTTCTATGGTCAGACGAGTCCAAATTTGACATTCTTGTTGGAAATCACGGACGCCGTGTCCTCCGGGCTAAAGAGGAGGGAGACCTTCCAGCGTGTTATCTGTGTTCAGTTCAAAAGCCAGCATCTCTGATGGTATGGGGTGCATAAGTGCATACGGTATGGGCAGCTTGCATGTTTTGGAAGGCACTATGAATTCTGAAAGGTATATAAGAGTTTTAGAGCAACATATGCTCCCCTCCAGACAACATGTATTTCAGCAGGACAATGCAGAACCACATACTGCAGCTATTACAACAGAATGGCTTCGTAGTAGAAGAGTCCGCTGCTGAATTGGCCTGCCTGCAGTCCAGATCTTTCACCTATAGAGAACATTTGGCGCATCATTAAACGAAAAATACGTCAAAGATGACCACGAACTCTTCAGCAGCTGGAAACCAATATCAGGCAAGAATGGGACCAAAACACCAAAACTCCAGAAGCTCATAACCTCGATGCCCAGACGTCTTCAAAGTGTTTTGAAAAGAAGAGGAGATGCTACACCACGGTAAACATGCCCCCGTCCCAATTATTTTGAGACCTGTAGCAGGCATCAAATTTGAAATGAGCTCATTTTGTGCATAAAATTGTAAAATTTCTCAGTTTATGTTATCTATGTTCTATTGTGAATTAAATATTGGCTCATGTGATTTGAAATTCTTTTAGTTTTCATTTTATTCCAATTTTTAAAAAAACATCCCAACTTTTCCAGAATTCGGGTTGAATCATTGTTAGCATACAGTATATTTATGTATAATGATAGTATCATTACATGTATATATCCAAAATGAAACTCACGGTTCTTTTCTACAAACACTTTTCCGATCGGATGACTGTGACCCAGAGGGGCTGAGAATAGAGAGCGCTGAGATATGGGTGCGTGCACATCAGTGATAATGTCATCCTCCTCCACGCCGAGCTCATTATGAGACTGGTTTTCTATCAACTTAGCCTTCCTTTAAAAAACAAGTGGACATTATTCTCAGTAAAAAATGTAATACAATCACAACTTCTATGAAACTACTGCATTTAGATGTATTTACGTTCTTTTCTTTTCAAAGTTTTTGCCTCTCACCTTTTTCTCTTGCTTTTTCTGGTGACTTCTTCATCATCTGTATGAAGCTCTTGAACATCTCCATTTGGATGGTCTTGTTGTTCACTCTCATCTTTTAAAACAATGAAATCAAGAACAATTCATCTAAAAAGAAGTAACATCCATAAATGAAATGTGAATATCATTAACATAAATTATTTACCAAAAGCATGTGCCTTCTTTTTCTTCTTCTTCTTCTGTGGTGGATTGTCCTGAGGCTCAGGGGTCAGCGGTTCTCTGCGGCTCTCCAGACCCTCCATTTCTATAGCTGGCTCGGGCCCTGCTGTTGTTTATTGGGTATTATATAAATATAAAGGAAGAAGCAACTACAAAATATGTGCAGTTTTGTGTGGGTTTTTGAACTATTCCACTGGCTACCTGCAGAGGTAGCTGTTAGACCAATGGACTACACTTAAATCACCTTCATAAGAATGTATTTGACCAGCAGCAAGCACATAACAATGTACAGCATATGATACAATATCACTCGTATTTGATAGATAATCTAGATAAAAAAATGTGATCTTGTTAAAATCAAATAAGGCATTTACAAATGTAATTACCTTGTGGTTCCTCGACTTCATTGATCTCCTTTTTGATTTTCTTTTTCTTGGGTTTGACACTTGGCATTTTGTCTATGTAAAAGGTAGAAATAGGACAGTCAGCTTTATCACTAGTCCTTTATCAGAATCAGAATTTTCTATTTATAAGCAATTAGATTAGATTAGAAATCCAAGTACAATAGAAACTATTACAGGCTTTGGGGTTACTAAGGGTAAGCCAAATAATATATAATTGGTTTTATTAAAATTTCCTGTTCAGATGTTCAACAAGGATAACTGACCGCTGGTGTCTTGATGTCACACACCCGAAAATCAGGACTGAATGAAAACAAAACAAAGAAAATGAGACTCACTTCTTTCAAATGGAAGCCAGTGTAGAGTGTTTGTGTGAGCGTACAGTGAGCATGTAGCTTTAAATTAGCCTTATGCTGGATATAGCACTTTACTGAGAGAAGATTATGAGGCCAGTAAGGTAAACAACTGATTGAACTGCTTCTTTCTGCTTGACTGAAGCTTTCACTTTTAACCACTCAGCAAATCAAGGACAGTAAGCAAAATCACTAACGAAAAAAAAAATATATACAAATACTGTAAATAGAAATTAATAATTAAGAGATGATTATTACATAAAATGGTAGAAAAATAACAGATCTGTCTCTCAAACATCTATAAGGTAAGATCTAGACAGATATTTTAGATATTTGACAGATAGATCTGTTATTTTTATAGATAGATAGATAGACAGACATTACAGTACTTAAGGTACCAAAACATGCTGAAGTACAATATCCAGACCGTGCAAGTTTAAATCAATTGTGATTACGTCCAGCGCAATATCTGGTTATACCAGATTATAAACAAATCACATGGTCACACAGTAATTATGTAAACACATATGGCACTACATACACAAGACGAGAGCTGATAAATAACGTAGATATGTTAAGGAGATAAATGGTAAGTGTGACTTCAGCGAAGTCATGTGTAAAAGTCAGTCCAGTCAAGTAACTCTAACAGTTTTATATTACCATTCAGACCATTTAATATAAATGTACAACTAATATCCTACACAGCTCGCTCTAATAATCAAAATAAAAATACATGAACTTTACACATTAGGTTTAGTAGGCTAAGGCTCAGAAATCCAGTGCTCTTTGTCTTTATCTTAACCACATATCAGTCAAAGCTCACGCTGCTTATCTTAAATGACCGATGCTAAGGATCTGCTATAATCCTGTGTGGCATAATTTACCGTTTGTTTTCTTCCCATTCTTGTCTGGCTGGAGTCGTGGCGCAGGAGCTGGTGGTGTGAGATGAGGAGAGTCTTGGCTGAGTCGTCAAGCGGTCTAATCCTGGGTTTAATCCTCACAGACGTGCATCTGCCAAGGAGGGAATTAGTGTGGCATAGATCGGTGAGTGAGGACAGCCTGAGAGAAAGAACCACACATACACACACCATGACAAACCCCTTATCTACACACCATTAACTACAGCTGTTACATCATACACATTTATCCTGTACGTTTAATACATTTTTTTTTTTTTTTTCAATAAAAATCACTGTGAAAAGTGAGTACACTCAGTGTTACATTTCAAAACATGTATAGATTTATTTTGGAAAGGGATTCATTTTCTCTCTCTCTCTAGATAGACAGACAGACACTAGAAAATGTCAACATAATATGTTAGCTAATACAATACGATATGACAATATATAAAATGCTTAATGAATGATAGAAAGGGCAGATTCAAAAATGTCTTTTAAATGTGTTAAGATGTCTTTGGTATTTTTTTAATGCAAAAAAAAAAAATCCCTCCATCCTATAGTTTTGAAGATTAAAAACAAGTTTGGAAAAATGACCATTAACACTTTAAAAGTGTCAAAATTATTCAACCCCTTGACCTGCAAGACATTCTGCTGCCTTAAACGATATCATAAGAAAACAATTCAACCGAAGCATCTGTAATTATAGAGCATTTAATTCACATTTGGCTCTAAAAATTAATGTACAAAATTATTCAACCCCCAAAAGACAAATTTTGCAGAGAATCTTTCATTCTTTATAACATCTAATACATGTTGCCTCTAAGTGCTCACAAGCTTCTGACACCTCTCCTCTTAAATCTTAGCCCAGAAGTTGTGGATGTATACTATTGGATAATTGTTCTGCAGTCCAATGATCATCAGTTTCAGTCTCTATATTGAAGACATCAGTCTTCGCCAAAATGGCCTGATACTTCCAAGAATCCATAATGTCCTTCATACAGGATTGCTCCACCACGTTTGACTATGGGAATGGTCTTCTCCTGCTCATAAGCTTTGCCTTTTTTTTTGGGTCCATGGGTCCAAAAAGTTCAGTTTGGTCACATTACGCTATAAAACATTTTTTTCTGAACTCCACAAATTAATATTAGCATATTCAAGTCAGCCTTTTATATTATTTGTGAAGAGTGGAATTCGGTAAGGTGTCCTGACATGAAGGCCATATTTGTATAGTGTTCCTCCAATATGCTCCATTGAAATGTTTCTTCATTCTTTCATCAGGCCATCTTGCAGGTAAATCTAGGGTTTATTCCCCTTGATGATATTGTGCTTTCTCTTTAACGCCATCAGAGTTTTTCTGGTACAACACATTTTAAACTTGAGTAAGGCTGTCAGTTGTGTCTTTTAATTTAGACTGATGATACACGGGGCAACTTTTTGAGCAATGCTGCCGTCAACAGGCAACCAGGTGAAGTATCCAGATAGAAATGTGTTACCCATTCTCAATGGGAAAGTGCTTGAGCAATGTTGCTCAAAACAGCTGCCCGGCAAAACTGCTTATACATTCGCCCTGTGTATCATCAGCCTTAGTGATGTCTTGCAGCCTTTTGTAATGATATTTCTTCTCTGTAGCTTTTGTGAGAGCTCTTTTGACTTGGTCGTATTTGCAACTCAACTTTAGCACATGCATGAGCACATGCTTCTACACTAGTGTAAACATAGTTGAAATCACCAGAAATAAACCTATAGATCTCATAAGACATTAGTGAAGACCCTCGAGGCCTAAACATGTGTTTACAGTATATGTACTATGTACTGCCTGTAAAATGATAATCCAGACGATTGTTGGTAACAATTGCACAATTTTACTCAGGGGTTCACATGAAAGTTCATTTTTCCTAAACTACTAACAAAGGCATTTGTTTTTACATTAATTACATCCATTCAAAAATCCCCTTGTTTGTTCTTATGCATCATGGATGATCGGGAGCAAACCAGCTGGCAGGAATCCACTGTGGTTCTTCTTGAGCATGTTGTATAGCCGTGAACAGATCCATGCATGAATCTTGCAGATCATCGTTCACAATCACACAGTCAAAGTACTGACGATACTTGGCCTCCATAGTCCTGCTTGCTTCCTCAATCTCCTCAAAGTCTTTGTCCTGAGAAAACCAGTGGGACAGTGTTACATATCATAACCAGAATTCATGAACACACTCTTAACTTATGTTCATAGCAGCATTATCAGAAACAATACCACAAGAAATATCAAATGCATATCTTACAGAAAAGTATCTCTTGATGTATCTATTGGAAAGAAAATGTGGGTCTTTTCTTGTTTGCTTCATGCGGGCCGGAGACGGAGGCCGCACATATATGATGTAGGGCTTCAGCTTCTTGGATCTGACTGAATGAATGCACTGGAATAAACAGATATGTGCATCACTCTTTGCAACCAAACTAATGATAAAAACATAAGAAGTGAGGTTTTGACAGACATAAATGACACCTACATGAGGTTCAAGGTCAATAACACATATTTTTCCATTGTCCAAAACATCTTGGACCGAGTCTAAGCTGGTGCCGTACATGTGTCCATTATGCTCTCCATACTCGAGAAATCTGAACATTGTTTAAAACACCCAACAGTAAGCTGAATCTCAAGAACAGATTGTCAACTATATATATATATATATATTTTAAAGTATTTAAACATAAGCAATAAGATTACTTGTGATTAACCACCATGTACGCGAACACTTCCTTGGTCACAAAGTAATATTCACGCCCATTCTTCTCACCCATTTTCTGGGACCGTGTTGTGTCTGGAGCAAAACAAGAGACAACTTATAACATCAGACCGTTTTGTTAAATAATGTAAGCAATTTCAGACATTTTGTTAATTTCAATCACGTAGCCTCTCTTTAAAATCTAGCCCTCCAAAATCTGCAGGTAGTCAGGACAATTTATTTCCTGATATTTAAAAAACTAGCTTACAGAACCTTTAAGTCAGAGGTTAAAGGGATCAAATGGACCACATACGAGATATTGGTCCCTGGTACGTATTAGGGTTGATTTTGATTAGCCTCCTGCGTAGTTCATTAACACCAACTCCCGATGGACCTGTGGAAAACACGAAAAAGCATTAAGCCTTTAATGGGACACATGTAAAACAGCCAATAAGACAAATGATAATTATTGTCAGTTCATGTATGGATAAGATAACCCTGCACAAAGACGACCATACCAATGAGCACAATGAGACGGGGGGGATCGTCTATGTGGCGCTGGTAGTGGACCACCTCTTCATAAAGGGTGGCTGAGGTGTTATGGCAGCTGCTGACACCACAGGAATAACATGACGGCTTTCGCTTACTGTTTGATTTCCTCCTCCATACACGCAGACTGTGTCGGAACCCCGCTGATTCAAACAAACTATTTACTTTTCAATTATGTGTTCATATGAGCCAAAATGTACATTTGTAATTCAGATTTCATACCTATATATAATCCCTGCATATATTCACCATTCTCACCCTCCTCTGGCAATGGACAAAACAAAGATTTGATCAATTAAAGACCATTGACAAATGTTTTAATAACAAATCAGAGAATCTACATAAAATCTAAATGATTCAATATAATGCTTTTTCCTCAGAAAAGACTTACCTACCGAACTCAAAATCTCCATCTGTAAGAACAAATTTTTTTTATTAAACACAGTGTTTCCACAGTTTCCACTTTATTTCTTGCGATTTACAATTTATGTTACAATTTTGATTTGACATCTCATTTTTCTTTCAGAATCGTGAGTTTATATCTTGCAATTAAGTTTCTTTCTCAGAATTTAAATGTAAATTGCGAGACAAAAACTCACATTTCTGAGAAAAAAAAAGACAATTGTGAGATGAGAAGTTGCTACTTTTTTCATTATTCCGTGAAGAAACAGGCTTTCATATATTAACACACAGAAGTTAAATAAATGAAGATATAGATTCAGTGGGATAATCACCTGTTTCAATGCATTTGTTCTCATCTGATATCTCCTCTTCTCCTTCAGAACAAAGAGAGTTACACTACACAACTAATACAAATATTTTATATGTTCTTAACGAATGTAATCAACATGAAATCACAATTGTCCCACATTTCTCACAATTCAATTCAAACCAATTCCTTATAGATAAAAACAAGTTTCATATATTTCTTTACTTGTTGAAAATTCTGTTTAACACAGAAACAAATCCCATTATGAAACACTGAAAAGTAGTCAATAGTGAAAAATTTACGAAAGCAATACCTGTGACGCGTGGCACGCGCCATATTTCAAAGTGCATAAAATACATTAAAATGTACAGTTTAAATACTAAACACTTTAGTCATAAATTTAAACATAAGCTAACACAAAACATATGGGGAAAGACAAAAAAGATACATACCAACATCTGTTGCACTCACTTTACATACCAAAGCAAAGAAACCGACAAAGAATTAGACTAGTAATAAATAAAGATATTGTATATTAATAATATTAATGCAACATTGTGGGTAATCAAATGAACAGACTGCAATTAGTGCATCGTGATTTCTTTCTTCTGGGGTAAACTTAATACATATGCATAGATGAATTTTTCAATAATGATGACTCTCTCTGACCTTGAGATAATATAAATGAGCTGTTTCTGCTACTGTGATTAAAAAGTCACTTGTCATGAGCTACAGGATTGTGGTTATTAAGTCTTATAGAGCTTTCTACTTCTCTATCCTTCAATAACAGCCTCTATGCAAAGCAGTACACTGAGCAATCCGTCCTGAAATGAGCCTGAAAACATTTCAGGGACCTTTCAAACTTCAGATGCTCCTAATTCCGCAGAAGGATATGCAGAAGAATCATCTGGTGTTTAGAAATAACAGTATCTATCCTTAACCTTAACGGTTGAGCGCAAAGTGGACAGGACTAGTCAATCAGGCATGAAGGAAGGATCATGTCAAGAACAGCACACTTTCAAGCTTCTTTAAAGTAATTAGATCAGGGTAGAGAGAGGGCAGGGTTAAGAGGCTTATGATGCCAACCAACATCTTAAAGAGTGCACAGAATTACACACGTGTGTGTGTGTGTGTGTGTGTGTGTGTGTGTCTGTGTGTGTTATTAACGTACAGGGTCTGATGCAGGTGTGAGCCTGATAAGGTTGGGACCACCACAACTCTCTTTGCTTACTGCAAAACAAGGAAATAAATATCATTCTTGCTCAAAAATTGATCAATGACATATTTTTTGAAAGAACTTTAACTTGGCATAATCCAAAACTGACCATTTGAACTGGTTAGTGGAGGGGATGAGGCCACAACACAATGAGGCACTGTGGAGTTTCCTGGCCTGCCACCATCGGATGTCCGTCTGGTCAACAATCTTCAGCAAGTCTCCTTTACTGAAGGCCATGCCTGCATCTGGGCAGGGGATCGTGGGGTCCTGCAGAGGACTGTAATCCACCATGGCTCTCACATGCAGCTAATGGGAGACAGAGACAATCAACTAAAGGGATAGTTCTCCCAAAAATTTTATTCTGTCATTAATTACTCATCCGCATGTCATTCCAGACCTTCGTTCATCTTTGATGAAATTTGAGAGCTTTCTGACCCTGCATAGATAGCAACTTAAAAATTCAAAGCTCGCGAGTTAAACATGAGCGGAAAAGGTATGTGCCAAATGAGCTTCAGTAGAACAACAGTGAACTGCGGTCTGATCAGATGTTGTTATATGCCAGTAAAACAAACTTTCCTGTCCTGGCAGACGTTTACTGTGCTCATGGCGCACGCTCTTCAACTGTATGCGAATATGCGGCGCACATTCTATAGGCCTACCTCATAAATAACCCACAATAGAAACAACGAGCATACATTGTCAGTTAAATCATGAAATTACCAAAATTGCGATTAAAGCTGTTTTTGTATACAAAAGAACGTCTCTCAAACACATGTACTGAAATATTCTGCAATTCGAGATCACAATAGGGCGCAAGATGACAGCCTATGTAAGTTTTTTATTTGTAATTTAATGCACAAGTAGGCTAAATGTGAGCACAGTGCAGTTGTACTAGAAAATATGCGCTAATTTTGCTTTAATTTGTACAGTACGAAAATGAAACGATACGTACGAAATGCATAAAATAACTCATTTTACATTCTGGCATTTATGTGCTGTTTCACATTAATGCAGATGGGGATTTGTTTTCCTTTGCACAGAGCTCGATTTAGGTTTGGCAAAACTGTCGCAATGAATTCATTTTGACAACTAATAGTGTTAAACATTGACTGTTTTTTTTTTTTTCCAGAGTTCATTGATTATATAAAATTCAGTGAAGGTTGACTAAACTTTAAACTATCTGCATGTCTCAGCATGAGTAGGCCTGTGCAATGATGGAGAACAAGACCCAGAACCAAGCTGACTGAGCAATAAAGCTAGAGTGAGCCATTTTATTAAAATACCATTTATTAAATATTTCATCAAAAATATCTTAATTTGTGTTCTTAAGATGAACAAAGGTCTTACGGGTTTGGAACGACATGAGGGTGAGTAATTAATGACAGAATGTTCATTTTTGAGAGAACTATCCTTTTAACAACAATTTTTTAAAACTTTTAATAAGTCTTTATTTAAACACAGAAAGGAAATATATATAGTATTTATTAAATGTAATAATTTATATATATATATATATATATATATATATATATATATATATATATATATATATATATATATATATATATATATATATATCTCTATACAATTTTAGAAATATATTTATTAAATATTATACTCACATAGTGCAGAGTTAATATTCAATTAAGATATTTTCAGTGCACTTACGGCTGGTTGGCTGTTGGTGGGTTGTGGTGTATTAGGGATCACTTTAAAAAGAATATTTCCTTGAGATTGCACCTATAAAATGTGGGACACTGCATGAATGGATACAGTCATTATAAGAGTAGGGAATGGCTTGAAAATTTTAGATATTATGTAATGGGGAAGGATATAAGAAACACAAAAGAGGTTTTTATCTTGACTTTACCAGCCTCTGAATGATGTGCTCAGGCTGCAGTCCCCGCACTTTCTGTCCATTCACTTCCACCAGCTTGTCGCCAGGATGAAGAAGTCCTAGAAGACATGCACACACACATACATTAGAGACTACTATTGTTAGTATATTACTTTTAAAAGACATGAAAATTATCACTTTCTCAATACACTTAACCTGCACAGTCTGCATGAAATCTATTTTCTAAATGCATGCTATTGATCTTATTTTGAATGAATCATTCATGCATGTTTTAATTTTTTATTTGACCTCGTAGTTCTTAATCACATGTCATAATTAATTCTTTCAGTGAAAGGACAGATGTCTCTCTGGTGACATACAGTATGTTGGACTTCTCCAATCATTTAGTTTGCTTAAACCCCGCCTCTTTCTTACAATTTGACATCCACCACTGATGTTGTGATGTTCTATCTATGTTCTATGTTCAATTGTTCTATCAACAACTGATGGATAGAACCAAGCGCCCACCGCGCATTTTTTCATGTCATGGGTGTGTACATCACAATTCAGAAGAAATGATCTGGTGCTACTTCTGTTTCAACTTTTGCCTTTTTGCAAGTATGAGCTCAAAGAACAAAAAGTATCTGAATAAATAAATAAATGATAAATGAATGAATTACTCACCACTGCGATCTGCCAGTCCTCCATGTATCACCCTTGCAATAAAGATATTCCCTGTTTTTTCATTCTTCCTAATAGTTGCGCCCTAAAACGGGAAAACAGACAAAAAATGGTCAACTAGTTGGTTGTCCATTACAACAGGCATCACATAGTGAGTCCCACAGACAATCTTACTGCTGCACATGAGTGGAGGGAGGCTGTGGGTGCAACGGAGATCACGTTATGATGAAATATTAGGAAGAACAACACTATGGTAATGAGATTGTGGAATCCAGTCAAAATGCCCGAATTGACCTAAACTAAAAGTGTGACAAAGGTCAAAGAGGAACTTATGGGAAATACACATAGGGTTGATGAAAGAGCCTCAGATGAAGAATTGTTTTTATTTGAAGGCAAGGACACTTGATACTCTTGAACAATGTTAACAAGCATCATTCAAGGAAATGTTCAATGAATCTTGAGTGTGGATGGGATGAACAAGAGATACGAATAAGAAAAAGATGGAGTAATTGCCTGTTTGTCATGTAGTTCCATTGTAGTGAACAACGTCATCGAAGCATTCAGTAAAATCAAAACCAGCGATTTGAGCAAAGAGTAAAGTGAGGAGAGAGAAGTGGGAACACAGTCACTCTTATTTCCTCATCTTTGAATTTTTCCTCTTGCTAGAGAGGCACAGTATTGTATTACAGTCATCGTTAGGAGTGGAGGCCGTCAAACCGTTTGATGGGGAAGTCTGTCCAGTTTTACTTCCTGGTGTTACAGACCTGTTTCCAGTCAGGCATGATGAAGACTTGCAGGAGTTGCATTGTGGTGCTACATAAGGAACCTTCATGTTAAAGTTTAGAGAAGAGGAGGAAGATGATGCAGTTGAGGATGAAGACGATGAGGAGGAGGAGGATGAGGATGAAACACAAGCAGCGTTGGCTGGCGCAATCGGCTGGCCGGGCAAGTTGGGGATGCTTGCCGTTTTTGAGACATTTTGGGGTCTAGAAGTCACTTCTGGAGACTTGCTGGCGATAATAAGACCCTGCAGTTTGTCCACCACTTCCACCAACAGACTCAATGCCTGGGCGTTTTCCTCCATGCTGTCTGTCATTCTCTCAGTTACCTCTACCATCTTCTGCCTGAGATCTCGAGCGTTGCTGCTGCTCTGGTCCATACTACTGGCAACGGTATGGACGGCAGACCTCAGCTCATCCAGGCTGTGTTGCTTCGTGAACACCAGAGCTGATTGAGAAGAGCGGGTGGGATCTATGGAGTGATGCCGTTGAAGCAGAGGGCTGGAGGGGGCTGTCTGGGAATGGAGGCCACATCCAGGTGGGAAGGCTAGAGACGAGGAGGTGCAAGCTGTGCATGTACGGTGTTGATCTTCAACTAGGGTTTCTACACCATCTGCACAGTTCTCTTCAAGTTATGAAGAACAAAACAGGATAGATTAGTTTGGTTTCAAAATTAAACACAGTAAGACAGTGTTTGGCCTTGTCAGGCTAACAGTAGATGTCTTTGGGACAGGTTGAGCCTTACCCATAACCACAGAGTCACAAACGGTCGGAGCCGAGAGGTTCAGACCTCCTCCCGAGAGATGGGAAGTTTGGCAGCACAGGTTGCAGCTCGCAGTGGACTGATACCTGGGCAGTGAGTGCGGCTGTCCCGAGGAGGACGACAGACCGCCTGCAAACCCCAGAAGGCTTTGTTCCCCTGAGCCAAAACGCCTGGCTAAAGCCAGTTTCTCCACTGTGAGTCGCCTAAGGCTGTTCCAGTAACTGGGCTTCCCCTCTTTAACACACTTATAGGTGAGAAAACAGGATTGAGCATGCTAACCAACAAACATTACAAGACAAATCTTGGGGATCTTACAATATGGCAAAATAACAGACAAGTAAAAGCACGTTCTGTTGCAATGACAAAATGATCTGTGTCTTTACTGGGATGGAACTGGATACGGGCTAAAACAGGAAGTTAGCTCTCTGAAGGGGATTATTTTGTGACAACAACCTTCTGGATTTACATTATTCCACTTATATTATGCTTCTATCTGCCACAAGAGTAAATATTGATTTGAGTCAAAGCTTCATTTGAAGAAAAACTGTTCCAAGACAAGATGTGTTCTTCTCTTGATATGTTCTTCATTATGGTTTGGTTTAGGGTTACTTGCAAATTATTCATACATCATGTAACGTATAACATGAAGGCTGTAAAATAAAGTGTTACCCTTTTTCATTTTACCATAACATCCATCTAGGAATAAGCAGCATTGCAGATCATAAGAACGAACACACTCGAG
This sequence comes from Onychostoma macrolepis, assembly GCF_012432095.1. NCBI lineage: Eukaryota > Metazoa > Chordata > Actinopteri > Cypriniformes > Cyprinidae > Onychostoma > Onychostoma macrolepis. Next base: position 33,871,543 of record NC_081163.1, read on the forward strand.
TTCAAAACCAGTGGTAGGATCGGTGGGATTTGTATTTATGTAATAAACTAAAACTCAAACATCTGATTTCAATAGGTTTTAAAAGCTGTTATTACGTAACCATACAGCTCTTACCATAGATGAGAAAAAATATTTAATGCCATATACCCTTTACATGATATTGTACCGTAGTGCAACGAGGAACATTTAAGTGGGATTACAGCTAAGCTGTTCACTAACATATTTGAAATTGCAGTGCTATTTATGATCTGATGCTCACCAGAGGCTGTTTATTCTTCACAAGGCAAACAATCCTCATGGCCTCCTCATTGTCAGGCAGTTTGTCAGGAAGAGGCAGCAGCACTGGACCGTAGTCCCTCTGGGCCACAGAATCATGAGCAGAGAGCAAAGCCTGGGGCGAAATACATAATAAAATGTCAAAAAGACTTTCATTTACATAAATGCACCGTAATCAAATTGTTCTAATAGCAATAAATGCAACCGAATTACACTCTAACCTGCATATGAGGGCATTTCAGCAAAATATAAAGTTCTTGTGCCTCAAAGGAGGGAGCAGCCAGTCCTGGCACACTGGCCATAATCTGTGGGACAGCAGAAGAAAGAAGAAGCTGATAGGATTACTTCACCCGGAAATTAAAATATTTTCATCGTTTACCCACTCCTGCTGTATGTGTGACTTTAGAAGACTTATAATATGCTATAGCGCTCAAATCATCATTTAATCAATAACCCATTTCCAGGTGGCTAGCAATAGCACAAACACATATTAATGTAATTCCAGGGACTATCACTGTAATGTAGTGTGTAGTCATTCCTTTTTAAATAAACTGCATAGTCTTAATGTGCAAAAACACAAAAAAATAACACTTCATTTTAACATTTAGTCTCCTTTAACAGTCTGAAACAAGGCATGATGGGAAAATGAAATCTGCCAGGTCTGCTTAATATAATCAGTGAGTTCACATAACTTTTTACTATTAAATGCACTGGTCTTCCTGTAGTATTTGACTAACATGAACATGTTTCATTGATTAAATTTGACTATTATATGGCTTTATTATATGTGACCCTGGACCACAAAACCAGTCATAAGTGTCAATTTTTCAAAATTACTACATCATCCTGAATAAATAAGCTTTCCGTTGATGTATGGTTTGTTATGATCGGACAATATTTAGCTGAGATGCAACTATTTGAAAATCTGGAATCTGAGGGTGCAAAAAAATCTAAATACTGAGAAAATCGCCTTTAAAGTTGTCCAAATGAAGTTCTTAGCTATATATTACTGATCAATAATTAAGTTTTGATATATTTACGGTAGAAATTCACTAAATATCTTCATGGAACATGATCTTTACTTAATATCCTAATGATTTTTGGCATAAAATAAAAATGGATAATTTTGATATTTTTGGCTATTGCTACAAATATACCCCAGCGACTTAAGACTGGTTTTGTGCTCCAGGGTCACATATATGACATGATAGTTTCTTATGATTGATGACTGAAGGAAGGATCACAGATTTTGTCATCTCTGTAAATTAGCCCAAATTTCAAAGCAAAGTCAGTAATAAAAATGCATTGACTGACCTCCTGAGATAGTCTCAAGGAATAAGACAGGTATGGGCTTGGGGCATCTTGACTGTGCTGCACCAGACACTCATATACCTATAGGAAATAACAAATCCTTCATGTGCAAGACAGCTGCAAACTCTTCACACACAGCGTCCAATGACCCGCCTGGGGATAATGTCAAAACTGGATAGTCATAGCCAAGGTGTAAGTATTGAATGAGCATGTCATACCCTGAGAAGAGAGTAAAGCCAAGGAGCACTGAGGAGACTGTACAGAAGATCAGCACCGTTAATGTCTCTGTCTATGGACAGTCTCACTTCCTCTACCACTTCGGTCAAGATCTGAGCCAAACCCACATCTGTGAAAGAGAACAAGACTCAAGTTTCCGCAGCATTTGATTTGCTGGTTTACCTTTGTGCATGTCAAGGCAAAACATCACTGTTCTATGTATTTGCAAAGACGCACCATTGTCATCATGTCCAGGTTGCATCACTGGATCCTCCTCCATTGATTGCCGCATGAAAAAATGTCTCTGTTCATCAGATCACTGGAGTCCTATAAAACAAATCAATGTTGAGAGTACAAGGGCGCAATCTATATTTCTGCTGTAGAATTAGAAATCCTAAATTATGAGTGCAAAACTGGCCGAACCATCGCATGTTTAGTTGGCTACAATGTTTGCTTTAAAACAACACACTTCAGCAAAAGGCATTTTCAAAAGCCTCTAAATGTAAAATTACCCACGTATAAAAAATACTAGAAAATGAATTAAAACCACTTAATGAGAACGAAGCAGTATTTAAGAAAAAATGATGCTGGAATAAATAATTCACCTGCTGTAAAACAAATTAAAGTCAAGAACATAATTTGCATTTCTGCTGCAGAATCATAAATTATGAATTATGAGTGCAGAGTTGGCTGATTACAGTGTTTTAAAGGACAAACTATAATAGCTTTTACTTGTGATTTTAATTAATTATTACTAACACGTATCTCAAACTGAAAAATTACCTAAACATATTAAAATAAATAAATTGGAATGAAAAATACACCTGCTTAAAAAGAAACCTATTTACTTTATTCTGGAGATACGTTAGACTTAACAATATAACGGTCAGCCAGTGTCATTTCTTAGAACGATCATCTGCAGTACAATTAAAACACCTCAAACGGAAGTCATCTGGAAACTTAGGCGTTTCATCCATTTTAAGAAGGAAATCACTCATGGATTGTGATCTCTGAACTCTGTTACAAAAGCAGGTCAAGAGGCCCTCATGTGAAGATTAGATTATGATGCTACACTTACCTTCTTACAGTCCTGCCATACCACACTGATGCTTCTTCATTCTAGCTGCGGAGCATCTTGTCAGTTCAGATTTATATTAAGGTGATCTTCTGCTTCTGGCCTGACAACATGCATGTGATTTTACTATAAAATGTCTCTGGAAACTCAGATTGTAATCCTTTTCTATCCCACTTAATCCTGCGAGGGGCCGGCCTCTCTCGGTGAGCACTTCCATAGGACCGCCTGCCACTCAAAGCTTCTTACCTCCTCCTGCTTTTAGAGCTCCATAGACACTCACACTTACACAATACGGCCCCACCAACTTCACAGATCAAACGGAAAATAAGAATCATAAAAAAACATCACATGAATCCAAAAGACTTTCTCCTGACATTATCGTTACACAACAGACAAACATAAAAACACAATGCCAGTCTACTTAACTTAATAACAATTGCAATCAAATGAATAGACACTAAACAGACAGAAAAAACATTTTATGAAGCAATGAGCATTATTTTAAAGGAACAGTTCATCCAGAAATTTTAATTTGCTGAAAATGTACTCTCTCGGGCCATCCGAGATGAAGACGAGTTTATTTCTTCATCCAAAAAGATTTGAAGAAATTTAGCATTACATCACTTGCTCACCATTTGATTCTGTGCAGTGAATGGGTGCTGAGCACAAACAGCTGATAAAAACATCACAATACAATGTCACAAGAGTCTAATTCATGTTTCTGAAGGTGTTTTTAACTTCAAACCGCTGCTTCCGAGTCTAACCATAGTATTGCTTTCTTCTGAAAAAGTTGTCTCGTCTGAAATGGGAGAGAAATACGCACAGAACTCTTTACAAGCAAAAACACTCCAAAATAGTTCCATTATATTTTTGTAATGTTTTTATCAGCTGTTTGGACTCTCGTTCTGATGGCACCCATTCACTGCAGAGCATCCATTGGTGAGCAGATGATGTTATATTAAATTTCTCCAAATCTGTTCCAATGAAGAATGAGAAGAGTACATTTTCAGCAAATTTTCATTTTTTGGGGTTCTATTCCTTTAACTGTAATAAAGTAAGAGTTAAATCAAGGACATCACGTTGCTGATGGTCACAGATGTTACTTTAATGGTCTTAAATTGAACCTCATCAACTTTTTCTATTATCTATATTATTATCAGTTCATAACTATACAAGCAAGGTGACAGAAAGGAAAATGATAACATTAGGTTTATCGCCCAGTTATGCCATTTTTAGTGAAAGTAGTCTGCCAGAAAATTGTTTACAGAACAGTTCAATCATTGCTTGTTTCATGACTTCAGTTACAAATTGTGTGACAGTAACATTCGGATCAACAATGACAGTAATTTATCAAAACCAGTAAACCTTTGAAAAAATAAAAAAATAAAATCAGCCTTTATATTTAACAGTAAAGGTGATCTTTTTGATCTTCATAAGCAATCCTTAGCCAATGGCAATGACCTAACTAACTAGCGACAAACTGAAATATTGGGAGGATGATTAATCGGACAATACTATAATTTGCAAATAATTGGCTGGTTTAAATTTTTAAAGATTTTTTTAAAAATTTAGAAAATTATTCTGTAAAGTTATTGTTTGTTTCATTTCTTATTAGTAAGTCATATACACTGTAAAAAGTGAAAGTTGACTTAACTTAAAAAAAATTGATATTTTTTAAATTATCATTTACTTAAAAATTTTAAGTTAATTGAATTGTCAAGTTCACTTAACTTTTTTTTTTTTTTTTTTTTTTAATTATGTACTTTTGTACTATTTTGTACTATGTACTATTATCACTTTTTACAGTGTACTGCATATAAATGTTTAGCCATCCTCTACATTTTGGCAATCAGTTATTAAAAATGCACATCCTCCAACCAGATCTTACAATAAGGCTGTGTGACATCAGCAAAACTCTTTCAGTGCATGTTCAAATGTACAAAAGATGCATTTAGAGGAACACACACACACACACACACACACACACAGATTCGTGAATAAAGGCATTCGTGAAAAGCAAAATGTGAAGGTTACTGCTACTTTTTCCAGTGCAAAATACTAAATGCTGAGGTCCTTTAGGGGCCCTGCCATTTACATTTTTATTCCCTTATTGCATAGTGTCAAATGCCACATTTTCAGTCAACGGCAAAAATGCATAAAAAAATATTACTTTAGTCTTCAGTGTATTAGTTCTAAAAAAATATCTTAAATTCACTCTGGTAAAGCTTGATAAGACTAGATAATATAATTACAACTAAATCAAATTTCATACAGCGAAAAGCTTCATATCAGCATGCTGTCATGGAAACAACTTCTCAGAATATCCATGGTGTTTCAAAGTTACATAGATGGATTATACTGGTACATTTTAAAATACAACACAATATATTATTTGACTTTACATGTAGGGGCTTCAATAACACTATTAAGTCAAAAATATCTACTTGCAGTTTATAATACCTACATAGCAAGACTTCACATTTATTTAAAAACACTGCAACCCTGTGTAATGTGCAAAATGGCAACAAAACCAGTAAACCAATAAAAAAAACTACTTATTACTAGGGATGCAGCTATAGGATTTAGTATTGATTACAAGTTATAAGTAGCGATACATTTTTCAGTAGGGTGACAGTAACTATTTTCATAGCTTTTGCAGTAACAAGCTACGTTTTCGAAAAACTGATGCCACTGCTTTACAACAAAACACATGCTGTCCTTGAATGCCATCTCTCTCTTAAATAGCACTGGAAAGCCTGATTCATTTTAGTGAATTTCCTAAAGCCAGTGATAATGAACCAAGTTCCTTAAGAAGGATCATTTATGTACACTACTGTTCAAAAGTTTGGGATCAGTAAGTAAAACTTACTGCAAGGATGCAATGAATGATTAAAAGTGACTAAAATTTTCAACAGTATGCACAACAAGATTTCTATTTTTAAATAAATGCTGTTCTTTTGAACTTTGTATTCATCAAAAATCCTGAAAAGATTATCATGGTTTCCACAAAAATATTAAGCAGCATAACGGTTTTCAGCACTCAGAATAATAATAAAGATTTCTCAAGCAGCAAATCAGCATATTAGAATGATTTCTGAAAGACCATGTGACACTGAAGACTAGAGTAATGAAAATTCAGCTTTGCATAGCAGATATAATATTACTTTTTTTGCTGTATGTTGATCAAATACATGCTGCATTGTTAAGCATAAGAGACTTTTTTTTTTTTTTTTTTTTTTTTTTCAAAAACGAACAAAACGACAACAACCACCAAAAAAAAAAAAAAAAAAACCTTACTGACCCCAAATGTTTCAACAGTTTAGGTATTGGTTTTCTACAGCAAAATATTTGAAATGTATTGCTGTTGCTTATATAAATAAGGGTGGTTTTAGTTTATTACTGTATTTCTATACAGGGTAAATGTATTTGTTCAAGTCACTGTCAATCTGAGGTAATTCATTCAAAATCCCTCATTGTTTTTTTTGTTGTGTAAGTTCTAATATCTGAATATCAGTGCAAAAGCCAGAGACAGACTGATACAGAATATCATATATAGTAACGAGTGTCAGTTATTACCAAAATTGCATGTAATAACCTTAGTGACACATGCGGAGTGCTTATTCTGCTATCTTGTATAAAACAGAAAAAGTCTCTTTTCTGCCCAGGTAATGTGGGTGTTGAAATGTACATGTTTCTTCAAGGGGTAACTTAACTTAACCATCAGTCAGGTGGTCAATGTGAGAGTCTCGACAGTTATAACAATTGACTTAATCTCTGAAGAACAGTGCTTGAGTGGAAAGTGAGCTTATTTTTGAGACCTGAAATAAATGAGCACATCTTGACTTGACCTGTAATCCGTGTCTATTTAAATGGCACCGACTCCGTAAGAATGTGCGCAAGTTGGCAAAGCTGTGGTTGCACCGCTCACAAACCAACCCCTCCTATGTCGTCTTCTCAAGCTGAATCTGGTTGTAGCAAGCCTAAGGGCAGAGATAAACAGCCAGAAAGAGATTAAAGTAAAACATGGAAGAGAATGAAAGGGGACCAGTGATTGTTTGTGACGAGATTATCCTTAAAATTCATCAAATCAAGACTTTAAAAGGGGTCATGTCATACATTTATTATTCAGATTCAAGTTCAGAAATTTACATTAAGCTCTCAAACTAAGAATTTAAGCCTAATCAAGGTCAAAAATAAACCTTATGATTTTAAAAGTAATAATGTTACTTGTCCCTGAAGTTGTGTGAAAATAAACAAAATGAAAATATACTTTAATTCTCACTTTGAGAGTTGTCAACATGAATCCAATCTGTCCCAGCTGTAGACTGGAGTCTGTAAGGTCCTCTATCAGACTCACCTCAGAGCCCAGGTTTCTGATTCTACACATTCACAAGCGACAGGTTCTTTAAGTGCACACACATTAATGTTTCAACTGATAACTGCATTGCCAATAAGTCTATATGCAGTGAAAGGTTTATAAAAGTACCGTGCACGGAGCACCACATAGAGGAAGATTGGAAAGAGGTCATCCATGCACCACAGAAAATCTTGCCCAAGCAGAGCCTGCATGTCCTGGGTGATCTCCTCAAAGGTCAGCTGTATCACCTGCAACTTGTCTGAGGGAGTGAATGCTGTGCTGTAGATGCAAAAAATAAAAATAAAAAGTAGATCGCTAATGAAGTGTTCCTGCTGTTGTTTTTCTGCCTTTGCTACACGCATGACTGTCTTTACCTGATCTGTTGCAGGGTTTCAACAGCAGTGGCGAAGCAGGCGTCTTTAGTACTAGGCAAGACCTGTCCATTAAAGTCGATTGAACCAATAAAGTTATATTTTACCAACAGAGTCTGATTATTTTCTTAGAAATGACAGAAAGCTTTACCTGCTTTTTCTCTCCCAATACAGAGATAGAAACTGGGCAGAACTTTCTGGAAAACAAAATGACATTCAACTCAACATTGTAAAAACCACCATCCTTCCTTTGATTAGTTATTACTGTATATACAGGGGCCACAAAAAAAAGTATTTGCACTCTTATGAAATATTAAACATAGCAAATATAATATTACCTTTTGCATGCATAATGCCTCATAAAAACGTATTTTGCATAATCTCATGAATAATTGTATCACCAGTCATAATAAATTAAATTTTAATACAGGTTATAATTTTTTATACGATTAACACATTATATCCAAGTTACAATTATAGTTCCCGTGGTTATAATGTATTATGAGTCTCACATCTTGACATTTTTCAAGTTTAATGTCTTACAGCCACCTCATAATATCTTATGGCTGTTTAAGAATAGACCAAGCCTTGGTACTTTACTAAAATCAGACAATGAACACTTTGAAATGATTATGGCCACAATATAAAGCTTTTTGGATTACAAGAAGACTTTGTCAAGGTAAGGGATTTACAATACATTACAAATATGGGAACTGTACTTGGTGTTTATTATGTGCTATAAATCATCTTTTTTTTAAGTTATAACCACAAATAGGTCGGTATAATAATGTATTAATTTTCATGAGATGATATATACAAGTGTTTTGTTTTTTTAAACTATTTTCATAAGGCACTATGCACGCATTATAATGAAGTAAGAATACTCAGTAACACTTTATTTTAGGGTCTCTTAACTAGTTGCTTATTAGCATGCATATTACTAGAATATTAACCATTTATTAGTAGTAATTAAGCACATATTAATGCATTATTCTACATGACCTTATTCTACATCCCTAATCCTACCCAACACCTAAACTTAACTACCTTACTAACTATCAATAAGCAGCAAATTAGGAATTTATTGAGGAAAAAGTCGTAGTTAATAGTGAATAAGTGTTCCCTATTCTAAAGTGTTACTGAATACTCTTATAAATGCCCGTATATTATAAATACAGTCTTCAGAAAGTGTTGACTGACTACTGAAAATTGTGAAAGTGAACTGACTACTAATGAATTTTTGCACTGCCTTCTAATTAATTACCAAGGAGATGATATTTGGTGTCCAAATATCATATATCAAATACATCCATTGTTTCATCAACCAAACTTCTTTTCATGATTATGTTCTATTTGAAAAAGGTTTTTGTGCTATATGTTTAAAATGAATGCCAGTTAGTTTGATATTTTCCATCTACTGCAATAACTTAAGTGTCCAAATACTTTTTAGGGTCAGTATAACTGTATCATAAACACTGTAAAATAATAATATTTAATATGGTACTGTTACTATTGTCACTTACTGTTGTACTCCAAGGAAGGCTAGAAGAGCAAGATCGGGCTGCTTGTTGAGTCTTAACACACAGCTCCAGTACACCTCCTCCTCTCTCTCTTTCTCTAGTGTGTAGAGAGTGAAGAGAGGAGGGTAAAGCCTCGGCAGCAACACCGGCAGGAGAAGACTTGAGCTGCTCACTAACCAACTGCAGTACACACAACACAAGACTGTCACACTTCCAGAAAGTAACTATATCTATCTATTTTATTCAGCAAGGATCCATTAAAATGATCAGAAGTTACAGTAAAGACATGTACAATGTTACTAAAGATTTTTATTTCAAATAAATACTGTTCCTTTGAGCTTTCAATTCATCAAAAATCCTGAAAAAAATGATCATGGTTTCCACAAACATATTAAGCAGCAGAACAGTTTCCAACATGGACAATAATAATAATAATAAATGTTTCTTGAGGAGCAAATCAGCATATTTAAATGATTTCTGAAGGATCATGTGACACTGAAGACTGAAGAGTAATGACTGCCAAATATAAATTACATTGTAAAATATATTAAAATAGAAAACTGCGGATTTTAAACTCTAGTAATTCTTAACAGCAATACCACTTTTACTGTTTTTCTGTTAGACCAATCAATATACATACAAACAGATGATAGGTAGATAGATCGATCTGAGTAAATTCAAATTAATGCAATGCAAATTAAAAGTGCAAGAATCACAGTAGAGTTGAGTCACAGTGATGCTGTCTTACCCCTGCTGTGGTGTTTCTGAATGTGTACTGCTGTTAAGAGACTCTGTGCCCTCATCTGAGGAACTGGAAGAGTCCAAAATAAAACCTCCATCCTCAGGGAGACCAGGAAACAGAAACCTGTGGCACATTTTTGTAACAAATATTTGAAAAACAACATCATACTTAAGGTTATAAGGAATATCAAGTATGCAGTGGTCTCTGAGACTGTAATAAAAAGGAGCAGTATACCTCATTATTACATTTAGCCGAGTTCATTAAGTAGCTAATGAAGCAGTGAAACTAAAAGAAGAACAGAACCTGCACAACAAGTCAAATGCTTCCTATGAGCTTTTCAAAATGCTCTGCTGGCTTTTAAAGCACTAAAGGTTTCTGGCAACTCATATTGAAGCATGAGAAGTGTTACCTGACTATTTGAAATATGCGTGTTAGGTACGACTGGATCTCCTCCACTGCCTGCTGTAGGAGGCGTCTATTAGAGCCCACACCAACATAAGTCATCCTGTACACAGTCACGAGGGTCTCCAGCAGCCAGCCCAGAGGGTGATGAGGGGTATCACAGGCCTAAAGGGAGTTAGTAACAACCCCAAACTTTTGAACAGTAGGATAACTACATTATGCAAGAAATGATTAAACCAAATGGCATTTACTAAAAAAAAAAAAAAAAAAAAATATACATCTTACAATATCAAAATCAAGATGAAGACTATTTTACAGACACTTTGTGGCCACCTGTGGTCACTGTGCTAAGACATCTATGATGTCTCTTCACTAAAAATCCCCTTCACACTGGTTGGTGTCACTGCAAACATGGCTTAAAGGATAGTTCACCCAAAAATGAAAATTTGATGTTTATCTGCTTACCCCCAGGGCATCCAAGATGTAGGTGACTTTGTTTCTTCAGTAGAACACAAACGAAGGTTTTTAACTCAAACCGTTGTAGTCTGTCAGTCATATAATGCCAGTCAATGGGCACACAATCTTTGAGAGAAAAAAAAACATGCACAGACAAATCCAAATTAAACCTTGCGGCTCGTGACGATACACTGATGTCCTAAGACACGAAACGATCGGTTTGTGCGAGAAACTGAACAGTATTTATATAATTTTTTACCTCTGATAAACCTCAATGTCCGATTGTCACAACATCTGGCACGTGACGCGTCAACGGCTCTGGAACATATATATACACATATATATATATATATATATACACACACGTAGATCCTTAGGTATCGCAGCCCATAGAAACAGTCGCTAATGAGGCATCTATGTATATATACCTATGTGCCAGAGCAGGTTGAGGAGTCACGCGCAGGATGTTGTGGATGAGCTCAGGAGAGTTGGACATTGCCTGTATCAGAGGTAAAAAATTATATAAATGCTGTTCCGTTTCTCGCACAAACCGATCATTTTGTGTCTTAGGACATCAATGTATCGTCACGAGCCGCAAGGTTTAATTTGGATTTGTCTGTGCATGTTTTTTTCTCTCTCAAAGATTCTTCGTTTGTGTTCTACTGAAGAAACAAAGTCACCTACATCTTGGATACCCTGGGGGTAAGCAGATAAACATCACATTTTCATTTTTGGGTGAACTATCCCTTTAAAAGAGTAAATTAGTTCTGAAAAAGCTCTAGCATCATCTGTGTGCAGATGGCACTTGGATTGATATTTTGCATCCAATTCAATAACACTCTTAATTGTGACCGTAAGTGTCCAAATGCTTTTTGAGGCGTCTGTACAGCTGTGCAGACTTGGTGTTAATAAGCCTTTGAACATCTCACCTTCAAGAGATACCGACGGATGTTGTTGAAGGAGTCAGCAGTAACAGGGCCCACATGCTGAGGAATCACCTCAAGACTCTCCAGCATCTTAGTTTGAGATCGGCTCAGCTCCTCTGGACTACAGACAAACATACATCACTGATTCATGTGCATACAAACAAAGAATTTTCGTCTTTTGTGTAATAAAGTTCCAGTTTGGTGAACTATTTAATTAGTATTTGTTTTTTTAATAAAGCCCAAGGCCCATATTCTTAAAGATTCTAAGAATCCTCTCAGAGAGCTCCTAATTTAGCTTAAAAATTTCTAACTAGGAGTCTTAGCTTAGAAGTGATTCAGGACCAATCTGAGAGCAACTCTGAGTGAGGAAAAGACAAAAAAAAGTATCTTAGTGAGGAGGCGGGGCTGACCCCGTTGCTAGCGATGACACAGTCTTTTGAAGACTGTGATTGGTTGGTTGTCCAAGAAGGAAATAAAAGAGCGCTTTTAAGATTAGGGTTTATTGTAAGCCTTCACTTTGAAATTACAGGCGTAATTTTTCCTGTTTTACCGTACTCTCTCTCTCTCTCACACACACACACACGCGCACGCATATACATGTATATATATTCTTTTTTTTTTTTTTATTTACCATGCTGTCATACTTAACGTATTTTATAGGAAATGAACAGCGACATAAGTGCTGTAACAGACCCAAATCATCACTGCTGCATAGTTGCATTTTTCCAGTTGCCAAATATGTTAATGTAGTGATTACGTCCATTTCTGGCGCTATGGCATTTCAGTGCGGTGTCTGAGATATTAGCTTGTCTCAAATAAGATCGGTCACAAACATGATCCCTGCACCATCTAATGTGTAGCGTTTTATTAACTCACTGTCATGCATTGTGTGCAACGCATTTCTTCTCCCTCTTCATGTTTCGTCCATTTTCTCCACTGCTAAAGAAACTCTTAAGCCCCTTAAAAGTCCTCGTCCGTACTCCTAACAATTTCGGACCTTAAGACCTCTTTTAAGGGTTAAGATGCTTTTTGAATTACTTTTTTCTTTACTAGGATCTTTTCTTTAATTAAAGAGGAAACACCCACATTTCTAAGAATTTTCTTAGAATTTTGTTACTAGGAGCAACTCTTAGCGCTAAGATTTTTCATGAAACCCTTAACTATATGTTGCAGAGTATAAAGCATTTTTACTGTATGTTACAAGCCTAGTGTGATCACACCTTGTGTGTGTGTGTGTGTGTGTGTGTGTGTATATGCGTGTACATACCGATATCTCTGTTGTCTGCGTCTGGCAGTGAGGGCGATGGCGATGTTTTCCCAGGCTTTCTCATGCACTCCTACACCAGGAGCTTCACAGCCCAATCGACTCCAGCACTCATCAAACACTGCCTTCCACTTTTCTTCTGCAGGCACTGCGTGTTGACCAGCCACACTATACACACAAAAACACAGATTAAAAAAAATACAAATAAATATACAGTAGGCCAAAGCATTATTCATGACACACTTACGGTATCTTTCTTTCTCTTCTCAAAGCTTCAAAGGGTTTTGTAAAAGTTCCAGCCACTCTCAGACCGGCTCCCCAGTGACCGTCAAAGACCCCATCCAAAGAGTCACCATTAGGCATGAAGAGAACGCCCTTCACATCCATAAAACCACAGGAGATTCAGTTACACAGAAGCATTCACATGCACAAATCATAAATAGTTTCTATAGATTTACTGTGCCAGAAAACGGTCAAATTATTTCAAAGACACCTTTCCACACAGAGTCCAGTCCTCTGAAAACTCGCCCTCAAAGACTGTGTCATCATCACAGAGAAGAGAGCCATTGCCCTACAGCAGACAAAAGAGAGGAAGTTGCTCAAATAACAGTACACACTGTATCTAGTGTGCAAACAAAAGAAGTGTATATTTAATGTAATCAAGTTACAGGCACTTCAATGCAGGCATATAATAACAACATCTCAACTGACCATCATCTTGTTATTACAGAAGTTTCCTTCATAATACAATCCAAACTGAGTTATAACGACTCCGACACCGTGACGCTGGTCATCGAGCCACATTCCCATGTATTTCTCTCCTCTGGGAGATATAAAAACAAATGAATGAACTGTGCAGGAGGATGTTTAAAATCTCAAATTTGGTAACTACAAGGAACATACTTGCTGAAGTCGTCGCACACCCCATAGCCTGTTCTCTTCCCTTGAACCCACTGGCCCACAAACACACTACTGGAGGTAGGAGAGGCTAACTTTCCACTCCGTAACATGCCGTGACCATGACACAGGTTGTCCCTGAATGAGCCCTCGTATACCTCACCTGAAGCATACCTGCAAAGACACAACAGTCAGACCAATGGGCAAGGTACTAGGTGGCAACTCTAGCAATTTAAGGTGTTCAGGGTCCCCCATTAAAATGATAATGGTTCAAAGAGCTTTTTAATATACACTTTTACATAATTATTACCAAAATGTGCCAAAGCCATGTATTTTCCCCTCCTTCCAGTGACCTTGGTAACGCTCAAACTTGTTTAATGTCGTGTTGGGGGTCATAAAATCTCCAAATCTACAAAGAAAACAGAAATGGTGAGTATAAAAGACATATGTGAGACCCTGGACCACAAAACCAGTCTTAAGTCGCTATTTGTAGCAATAGCCAAAAATACATTGTATGGGTCAAAATGATTTTTCTTTTATGCCAAAAATCATTAGGATATTAAGTAAAGACCATGTTCCATGAAGATATTTTGTAAATTTCTTACCGTAAATGTATAAAAACTTCATTTTTGATTAGTAATATGCATTGCTAAGAACTTCATTTGGACAACTTTAAAGGCGATTTTCTCAATATTTAGATTTTTTTGCACCCTCAGATTCCAGATTTTCAAATAGTTGTATGTCAGTCAAATATTGTCCGATCCTAACAAACCAGGGCTCGCAAAATCGCTAGCCCGACGTCCAGGGCTATTGTGTTTTCCAGTCGGGCTACCAAAATGCATCACCGCCTGCCCGACGGGCTCCTTAAATACAGATCTCCCGCGGGTCCTTAAAAACTCTGAAAGTGAGTTGTATCAAACTTAAGGCCATAAAAAGTTTTAAATACGTTAAATGGTATAAGAAATGTCTTAATTATAATTTCAAGAGGTCTTACAGTTGGGGACGGAAAGACAAGAGTCGCGATACGGCAGGATTAAACTTCAAAAGGCAATGATGTCATTGAATAAATAATTAGCACTGCACGTTTCAAGTCAAAACACGGCGCGGATGTCTTTATGTGAATGTATCTGAAGGGAACCGACTGTCCTCAGAAATGTGTCGTTGGCATTTTAATTTCATCTAAACTATAATTCCTGATAAAGCAGCGTTTATGAGTGCGGAGCTGCTTGCGTTTCCAGGGAAACCGCACTATCTCAGCGCTCCTAAAGCGCCACCTCGTGGCAGAGAATGAATTTGCATTTCCAATAAGCCTTTCTTGCTGATTATGGTCAGATCGATGCAAATATAAACTTTTTACGCAGCAAACACAGAGTTGTAAATGAGAAAGAAGTTAATATGCCTTCAAAAAATGTAAACAATTAAGACAGTAATATTTATACATTTTAAATTAACAATTTATATGCTTGATTTATCCCTTTTCATAAAAATGGTCTATAGCCTGAAATGCTGAAATATTTGTTTTTGTGAAAACCTGTATCTGAACTGTAAATCATGTAATTTTATGGCTCACCCGCTCATTCTGTGTTCATTTTCCTCGTGCAGCTCTTAAAATGGGTCATAAATTGCCTTAAATTTATTTTTAAAAATTCTGCAGATACCCTGTAAATAGTGAAATAAGATTCCTTCCTTCATATTTGTTGATATTTGTGTATTGAAAATATTTTTGATTTGACATTTAAACTCCTATCTGTTTTTCTATATTTAAAAAAAAAAAAAAAAAGGTATTTTTTTAATTTGGGCTAGTTAAATTAATTTTCGGGCTACCAAAATCTGAAGAGTACCTGCCCGAAGGGCTACCAGGGATTTATAAATTTTGCGAGCCCTGCAAACCATACATCAATGGAAAGATTATTTATTCATATAAATCTCAATTTCGAAATATTTACACCTAAGACTGGTTTTGTGGTCCAGGGTCACATAGTACATTTGGAGTTGGTAAGATTTGTAATGTTTTTGAAAGAAGTCTCTTACTCTCATCAAGGCTGCATTTATTTTATCAAGATACAGACACATCATTCTGTGAAATATTATTACAATTTAAAATAACCGTTTTGTTATTAGAATCTTTAAAAAAGTAATTTATTCCCGTGATATCAAAGCTGAATTTTAGTCACATGATCCTTCTAATGTTTTGATTTGGTGCTCAGGAGACATTTTTTATTATTATCAGTGTTGAAAACAGTTGTGCTGTTTAATATTATTGTGGAAACTGTCATGTGTTTTTATTTTATCAGGATATTTGATGAAAAGAAAGATCAAAAGAACAGAATTTATTCATAACAGAAGTCTTTGCAAACACTACAAAATTTATCATTCATCTTTGCAAAAAAATAAAAATAAAATTTATTTTAAAAAAATGCTATTGTATAACAGAATCTGCAAACACAGGTATGTTCATCTTAAACTGTGCATACTGACCCATCCTCCAACCCATTCTTGAATGTGCCACAGTAAACTGTCCCATTTGGCCACTTCAGAGTCCCTCTATTACAGAAAAGGACAACAGAAGGTACAGGTACATGTGAACCAGTTAATTCAACATGCTCCACAGTGGATTTGTTTTGGGAAAAAAAACAAAACAGTTTTTTGCACGTTAAGCAGGACTACATATAAATGTAAATGCATGACAGCCCTGCTTAAGTGACTGAGAGAAATTTTTGAAAGAGTGTTTTTTATTGTACAGAGTGTGAATGCAAACAGTCATTATGGGCATGCACTCACTTGCCGTGCGGTTTGCCTGACAGCCAGCGGCCTTCGTAGGTGGCATCTTTGAGTCGGCCCTCTTTGCTGAAAGTGTAGGTAGACGTGCGTGACTCAGGAGGTTCACCTTTCTGGCTGCTTCTAGACACACGTGTTCTTCTGTTCAGGCCTAGAGCAAGCACGTCCTCAATGGCCTGGTTAATGGCTCTCAGCCACTTCCCCTACCAGAAAGCCAGTGACGGCAGAATTAACGCAAAACAGAGAAACTTCTCAACAAACTCCTACCGCATCAAGAGCATTACCTTTTCCAAAGGGGATGCTGCCAGAACAACGAAGTTCTCTTCAGGTGTGGTCAGCTTAAGGCCATGTCTAGTGATGACAGTTTTTCATTGGTTGATGGGTTCATACAACAAATGCAAGACCATTTAATATTTAATGAAATGTCATGTGCTAAACTAAACTACATTAAAATGTACTGAAACTGAAAACGAAAGATAAAAGGCGTTAAGATGGATAACTTACTGGCCCACACTTTCATCTGAGATGGGCTCCACCCAGAGTGTAGCAAGTGGATAGACGTAATGAGATGAGAACTGTAGAAACAGAGAGAATTTAATCAGTTACATATAAACAAACCACTCCCTCATCTACAGTACATTAAGAAGGGAATAAAAATAAAGCCTCTGCTCTGCAGATTCATGAAAAGAACATGTAAACAGGAAATGCAACTAATGTGTGTGTAAAACAGGTTTGCCTGAAAGAAAAAAAAAAAAAAAAAAAACACACATTAGCCATATTAAACACTGTCAGTTCCTCAAGGAGCTTCACCCACCCATTCACACAAACACACACACCCATGTAATTTACATCAGAAATATGACAAGATCTCCTGCACAAGGGAAACCACACCCAAACATATTACTTTAATTACAGGCAGAAATCAACATTTAAAAATATCCATTTCATTTCATGGAAATAAAAAAGTATGCAATGAAATGGCATGATATGATAGTATATGGGTGAAGTAGAGCCCCTCTGAGGTGTGTGACTCGTCAGACATTGTGAACAACTGTTATTAAAAGCGTGTGCAGACAAGGGAGGAATTGAAACATAAATGTTATTGACATTTTCAGACCACTTGCAAATTAGACCAAGAAGAAACACAGACCAACCAAGCATGCAAAGAAAACATCACAGCAGAACTTACACAGATCAAGTTTCAAAAACCACAAAAAATATGAGGCAATAAGCCAGCATATTCGACAAACAAATACACACACACAACAGGTTTTTGGTTTTATGATGAGACTACATAGACATACCCCCGGTTTCACAGACAAGGCTTAAGACTAGTCCCAGACTAAAATGTAATTCTGAGCTGTTTCAACTGAAATAAACTTGCACTGACTGATCTTAAAATATATCAGTGCCTTTGTTTTGTCTCAAGATGCACAACAGTAATGTTTTTTCTAAGGCATGTTAATATCCTAATTGAACAATGGCCTAATCCCGGCTTAGTCCAAGCCCTGTCTGTGAAACCGGGCCATAGACATTTATACTGTGCAAACTTTATATTCTATCCACTAACCTTACCCCTAAACCTAAGATTTACAAAAAAATGTGCACTTTTAATTTTTCTAAATAATAATAATAATAATAATAAAACATTATTTAGTCTGATTTTAGAAACTATCTCCTCGTGGACATCTACATTTTGTAACCACATCATTAAAAATGTCAGGTTTTACTATCCTTGTGGGGACATGGTATACCTGGACCGCACACGCACACACTAACACTAACACTAACACTAACACTAACACTAACACTAACACTAACACTAACACTAACACTAACACTAACACTAACACTAACACTAACACTCTGAAAGCAATATTTTTAAAATTTAAATTAACGGAGCTTCAGTGTTTAAAACCAGTTTAAAACTAGGATCAAACTATTATTTTGAATTCCATTACTGCCATTTTACAGATGTAGTACTAGTATTATTTATATACTGTTATAGCAATTATTAATATTTTGAACAGCTTTTATCTTAATATTTTTGTTATGAGCTTTTTTTAATACATATTTCTAAATGGCTTTATTTTTATATTAGTTTTAATAATTTTATTACGTTATTTGCCAATGCAACATTTACATTTTTTTCATCTAACATTTATATTTTACTTAACAGTATAGTAGTTTTAGTTAGCAATGCAACAAAACAATAGCGATGCTAGCTAAAAATGACAGGGAGAATGTGCTGCAAATGACACAAGCAAGACTTAAACTCACGTTGGAACATGCACACAATCTGCCACGCCACATCTTCAACACACTGATCGGTTTTAAACAAGTTTAACATTGGGCACAAAATAGTTAGTAGCACATAAAGATTCCATGTTAAAGCGAGGTTTAACGTTCACATTATCATCTCTGTTGCCCACTCTTTCCATTAATCTGCTTATAATATAGCATGACTCTACATTCATCTTTCCTCGGAAGAATAATGAACTTCAATTAGAAGCAAAAAAAAAGGGAAAAGATGCCAGCTGATGATTCAGAAGGGAAAAACGAAGATGCCTTAGTTTGGGAAACTTGCATCAGACAACAATTTCCACATGGACATTTCAGGCTTTATAATGGTTTTTTCAGGCTCAAGTCAAGCCCTAAAGTATAGACTGCTTCTGTGAAGGCAGGAATTTAAACACACAATACTCACAAGCTTCTTTGATGGAATAGTGCCCTGAATGAATGAAGACAATTAAAAAAAAAAAAAAAAAAACATGAATAAAATGAAAAATGAGTTTAATGGAAATTACAGTGTGGTCAATTTTGTGTTAAAATGAATTAACCTGTGCATGAACCAGCACATCACTGAAGAGGATGAACCAGCTGGCAGAGAATCTTCCAGCGTTCTGTAACGTCAGAGCTTTATTGCTGCTCTCACAAACCAGACGACGAGACGGCTTACGCAGGGATTCCTGAGAAAGAGAAGATCGGGTAAAGAGAACGGCACACATGACGTGTGCACATGAATCCACCACAGGTTTCCACATTAACTAAACAGAAATGTATCTGAAACTTCTGTGGTCATATCTGACACTATTTAGTCTAACAGCATGCTGAGCAATTCAACTTCATTAAAGGAAATAGTAACTAGGTCAACTAGACCACATTATACAGTGGAAGTAATATACTGCACAGTCACAAATACTGCTGCCAGGGAGGGAAATGAACACCAGCCAAACGCTGGTACATTTTCACGGTGGTGATATGCATTGTGTGTGAACCACCACAGCAGACCAACATTCCTTATTATTAGTTGTTTATTAAAAACAATTCTCAGATTGACCCAGAAACTATTGCTTAGTAAAGACAACATATGTGGTAAGAATAAAAAGTTCATCTAATTTGCTTCTTGCCTTTATCTTAGTAGACTGTTACTGCAAGTGCTCTTCACACGCACTCACTCATGAGGGTGTTTTCACACTAATGAAAATGTGTGAATGCTTAACGCATCAGCTTTTTGTGTTCGCTCAACTTCATTTACAAATGAATTCTTTTCTGCATTTGAATGGAAACATTTAAAATGGCTGCTGGGAAAACAAGCTAGTTTTCCAATCTTACTGCACAGCGAGGTTTGGAATACATTAACATGTTAGACAGTGCACCTAACTATTGTGAATTTAACTAAAGAGCAAGACAGAAGCAAATTGACATTATTGTGAAACAAAAATACAGTTCAGTTGGAGGATATACTGTATAAAAGTTCGGGGTCAGTAAGTTTTTTTTTTTTATAAAAGGAATTAATACTTTTATTCAGCATTAATCAAAACTGATGTTACAAAAGATTTGTTTCAAATAAATTCTATTCATTTGAAATTTCTATTCAAAAAAGAATCCTGAAAACTTTAAAACCAAATAATATTATAATAAAAATTTTCCAAAAAATATTAAGCAGCACAACTGCTTTTAAAATTGATCATTAATAAGAAATATTTCTTAAGCATCAAATGATCATGTGACACTCAAGACTAGAGTAATGTCTGCTGCAAATTCAGCTTTGCCAATACAGGAATAAATTCCATTTTAAAATATATATACACTGCGTGCAGAATTATTAGGCAAGTTGATATTATGGTCATATTTTTTTGCCAAGAAAATTTTACCAATTCCAAACCACATCAATCTTAATAACTACTATTGATTTTGTATTTAATCATTTCTAAGTTATATATAATTGTCCATGAAGGCTGAAAGTCAAAAACTCCTTATTTCAGGTGTGCTGAATTATTAGGCAGGTTTTCTTTTACAGATAAAATGAGCCAAAAAAGAGATTGAACTCAAAGTAAAAAAAAATTAAATAATTAAATGCCCATGAGAAGGATGCAATACTAATTCAATAATAGAATTAGCAAAGTTAAGGCATGATCATTGGGCAGCGAAATGCTCATTGGGTCAGCAGTTCTGGAAAATGGTGGTGCTGGAGACTAAATGATTCCTGATGGTTTCACAGCTAATTCTTCACCTTAATTCTTAATTCTTTTGCAGTTAACATGTCTTTTCTTCTCCACCTGTTTTTTCTGACCCAATGAGCATTTCGCTGCCCAATGATCATGCCTTAACTTTGCTAATTCTATTATTGAATTAGTATAGCATCCTTCTCATGGGCATTTAATCATTTAATTGTTTTTTTAACTTTGAGTTCAATCTCTTTTTTGGCTCATTTTATCTGTAAAAGAAAACCTGCCTAATAATTCAGCACACCTGAAATAAGGAGTTTTTGACTTTCAGCCTTCATGGACAATTATATATAACTTAGAAATGATTAAATACAAAAAAATATGACCATAATATCAACTTGCCTAATAATTCTGCACACAGTGTATACAGTATAAATAAAAAAGTCTAATATTTCTATTTTAAATTTCAATAATATGTCGCAATATTTTTGTTTTATGGTATTTTGGATTAAATAAATTGATTAAATAAAGAGACTTCTTTCCAAAAAATATTACCAACCCCAAACTTTTGAACGGTAATGCACGTAGTCCTTCATATACAAGCATGTTGCTATACAACAAAAACAACAGCTATGACCTTGCACTGTAAAAAAATAAATACATTTAAAAAAATTTGAGCAAACTCAAAATTTTAAGGCAACCAGCTTCAGCAGATTTTTGAGTTCTTTCAACTTATTTTTTTAGGAGATTTTTGAGTTGTCAACTTTTTGTTGTATAAACTTAAAACAGGGTTCCCACTCTTTCATGAACACCAGATTCAAGGACTTTCAAGGACTTTTTAAAGCACCATTTATTTTAAATCAAGCACCTATCAAATCCACACGCCAGCATATGTAGTGTCATGAAAGACCTTACAGTACTTAACATTTCACTTACACTTAACATTTACATTAAAAATTTCTGAGTCATAATGTTTTGAATGTGTAGGTTTCATAAATTTAGACCGTTTTGAGCAGTCGTGTTCTAAGGAATTTAATGAAATCCATTGAAGTTAATACTGGTAATATTTTTAAAATATTTATAAAATATGCATCAAACTGGTTTTTGCTGTAGTTCTTGTACAAGATTTAAATTT
Organism: Onychostoma macrolepis; assembly: GCF_012432095.1. Lineage (NCBI taxonomy): Eukaryota > Metazoa > Chordata > Actinopteri > Cypriniformes > Cyprinidae > Onychostoma > Onychostoma macrolepis. The sequence goes on from NC_081163.1 coordinate 33,893,720, forward strand.
GAAAGAATTTTTCCATTTTTAAATTAATAAAAAGTGGTCAAATGTTGTAATAACACTGTAAAACCTGATTAAAAAAATTATTCGTTACATTTATCTAGCGCTTTTCTGGGTACTCAAAGCACTTTACATAGAAGGGGGGAATCTCCTCAACCACCACCAATAGAGACGTTACTCATTAATAAATAACTCAAGTCAAAATTATTTTGTAAATCCCATTTTTTCATCTTTAACCTAGAGGAATGCAGGTGCTCAAACATGCAGCAGCTCAGTATTTCAATATTTTTTAAAAATATGTCATGAACATTTTAAACCTTGTGCATGTGCAAATCTGCAAAAAAATAAAGAAAAGAAATTAAAAATCGGACTTTCTATTTGCTTTTAAACTGTACTAAGCTGTTTTTCTTATTTTTCAAGTTCTACATTTTCTCCTTAGCTCCATGTCTCAGTAAGTTCTGGGAGTTAATTTTTAGTCCATCTCCTGTCCTGAAAAGTCTGTCTTGCAGAGATGGACTAAAAATGAGCTCCTAAAACTTACTGCTATTCTGGAAGATACATTCTTCAAACAGTGCTACACGAGGATGTGGTGCTGGTCCTTCAAGAGTCAATCTCAACTTATCTGTCTATAAAAATGAGTCTTCATGTATTTCACAACACTTCAGCATGTTATTCTTATTAAGTGAGGGTCATTTTTTAGGATTTTTTTACCCAAGCAAAGTCTCTGAGAACTTGACACATTGTAATTCTGGAGACTCCAGGAAGGTTGCAGTTCTGAAAATGGTGGTGCTGGAGACTAAATTTTTGATGGTTTACACCTAATTCTTCACATTAATTCTTAATTATTTTGCAGTTACCTTGTGTTTTTTCTTCTCCACTTGTTTTTGTCTAACCCCGCTGACCCAATGAGCATTTCGCTGACCAATGGTCATGTCTTAACTTTACAATTTCTGTATTGCATTAGTTTTGAATATTTCTCATTGGGGATTTAATCATTTTTGACTTTTCAGTTAAATCTCTTTTTTGGCTCATTTTATCTGTAAAAGAAAACGTGCCTAATAATTCTGCACATGAATATAAGGAGATTTTCACTTCCAGCCTTCATGGACAATTACATATCACTTAAAAATTATTAAATACAAAATTAATAGTAGTTATTAAGATCGATGTGGTTTGGTATTGGTAAAATGTGCTTGAAAAAAATATGATCAGAATATCAACGTGCCTAATAATTATGCACGCACTGTAAGATGTGCTCACTTTACACAGAGTGCGCGTGATCGCGAAATCGAAAGTGAAAGTGAACTGCGAGCGCTCATTCAAATGTGATTTCAATACCCCACATATTAATAGCGCCAAAATTATATACAATATAGAATGCTTGCGGGAGCGGGCGGTAATGGTCAGAAACTCAGCGGGAGCGGCTTAAGAAAACTAGGCTGCACATCAACACACGCCAAGTTTTTTTTTTTTTTTTGCGAGCACATATAGGACAATTTTTGAAATAGCGCCATAAACTAAATTTATTTCAAATTTAATTCAAGCACTTTCAAGGACCCATTTTTGTTTTCAAGAACTTTCCAGGCCTTGAATCCATATGACTGAAATTCAAGTACTTTCAAGAAGCGTGGGAACCCTGTTAAAACAACAAGTTGAGAAAACTCAAAAATCTGCTGAAGCTGCTCAAATTATTATTATTTTTTTTTTTTTTACAGTGTGGGGACAGGTACTACTGCACATCATCAGAAGCCAGGACTGCATCTATCTGCCTAGAATTATACAACATACATTCACATTCTGCACCATACCGAATTCTTCCCTTTGAAGTTCTTCCAGAAATTGAAAGTGGCCTCTGCATCTCTTCTCTGCTTGCTGACAAGGCGAGCTAAAGCTTCATATTTGGAGCAGCCATTTTGAATCCAATCATATTCCTCAGTGTTCTAAAAAAAATAAAAGATTGTGTCATGTATTTTTATGCCACTTTCATTCCTTTAAAGAGCATAATGAAAATCATTTTCTTACCACTTCAAAGCAGTGGGCTAGTTTCAGAAGTAATCTGTTATACCCATGCAGGTGCTGCAAGGGCATATAAAACAAGGTGACTAACAGATCATAGGGAGATATGTTCTTCTCCTTGGATTCTAGCAGAGTCTGTATCAACTCCAGTTTCTTCCCAAAGCATTCTCTGAAGAAACAGATCATACATTACCAAATATGTTATTTGCATATATTGTAACGATGCCCATAGATGATATGTGACCCTGGACCACAAAACCAATATAATAAATGAATAAATAAGCTTTCCATTGATGTATGGTTTGTTAGGATCGGACAATATTTCGCTGAGATACAACTATTTGAAAATCTGGAATCTGAGGATGCAAAAAAAAAAAAAACATATTGAGAAAATCGCCTTTAAAGTTGTCCAAATGAAGTTCTTAGCAATGCATATTACTAATCAAAAATGAAGTTTTGATACATTTACGGTAAGAAATTTACAAAATATCTTCATGGAACATGATCTTTACTTAATATCCTAATGATTTTTGGCATAAAAGAAAAACGATAATTTTGACCCATACAATGTATTTTTGGCTATTGCTACAAATATACCCCAGCGACTTAAGACTGGTTTTGTGCTCCAGGGTCACATATATTAATGAGTATGACAACGCACTGTGAGGGCTTCAGCAACGACTGGAATCCTCCCATAACAAGCAAGTTTCCTACTGGATCGCTGTACCTGAGGATAAACATCATCACTGATGTAATTATAGCGATGTTAAAATACAAAAGATGTTAACGTCTCTTGAGTTTGAATACTAACTCTTTATATGTGTCCATGAAAATGTCTGTGTTCTTGATCAAGACCAGTGTTTTGATCACTTTGCCTCGCTGCAGGAAGTTGGTGAGGGATACCGAGTGCTGTCCTGTCAGATGGCAAAGCTTGCTGAAACTACCAGCCAACTCTTGAAACAGCAACATGGAGGACTGACCCAGAGACAAGGCCAAACTTGCTACATTACAACAGAGTGGATGCAAACAATATCACATTTAAAATAAAACAGTACCAATCCACAAATTCAAAACAAAATGTGCAATGAATAAAACAATCCGTTACATACCACGGGCTAGAAGGGGGCTCAGGATTTCGTTCTTCACCTTACTGAGCGTGCAGAAGAATTTCCTCTCTGCCGAAGCCAGTTCATGGACTGAAGCTATGAAACCCATCGCGTTTTGATCGGCCAAAGCCAAACATTTCAGTCCTCCCCCAAACACTTTACTCACATAGCCAATCTAAACAAAGGACAGTAGAGTAAATTGCGACTTTACATAAAACAGCAAACCACATATTAAACTTTATCCTATCAATGATACTTTCTGGCAAAATTATGTATTCAAGTGCATCTAAAGCAGCTCAAATTCATTATTTATATACTATTATAGATATTATCAACATTTTAATTACATTTTTATATTATGTTTTCATTTTATTTCAATTTGTAGTAATGTTTTATTATATTGTTTTTAAAAATATTTACAAATACTTTTTAGTTTTTATTTCTGTGTAAGCATTAATTGAGTTATTTTTAGTACTTCAACTATTTTCTTTAAGATTTATTAACAAAAATACAACAAATAGTGTAACTAAAAAAAGTATAGCAAAATATAACAAATATTTTATTTTATATATCTTTTGGAAGGTCTATTTAATTTTGTTATTTTAATTATTTAAAAAATATTTAATCATTAATATGTTTTTCCTTTTCTTTGTCACTCCTTGATCTGCTATGTATTGTAATGATGTACTTTACTTTTTTTTTTATTCTATTGTATTTACTGTGTCTACGTCTATTGTGAACTGTTTTGTTTGTTTGTAAAGAGTGTGCAACATACATCCAAGAAAAATTTTGTCTGACAATAAATTTTATATCATATGTGACCCTGGACCACAAAACCAGTCTTAAGTCGCTGGGGTATATTTGTAGCAATAGCCAAAAACACACCATATGGGTCAAAATTATCATTTTTTCTTTTATGTCAAAAATCATTAGGATATTAAGTAAAGATCATGTTCCATGAAGATATTTAGTAAATTTCTTACCAGAAATATATCAAAACTTTTTTGATTAGTAATATGCATTGCTAAGAACTTCATTTGGACAACTTTAAAGGCGATTTTCTCAATATTTTTTTTTTTTTGCACCCTCAGATTCCAGATTTTCAAATAGTTGTATCTCGGCCAAATATTGTCAGATCCGAACAAACCATACATCAATGGAAAGCTTATAAATATATAAATGTATGGATAGCGTATAAATCTCAGTTTTTAAAAATTGACACTTAAGACTGGTTTTGTGGTCCAGGGTCACATATCTACAGTGAAGCAAGATGGCTTCAGATAATTTATAAGTTTAATTGTGTTACATTAATAAATGTGGATGTTATTTTGCTAACAGCCTACACACAGTAAAAATAAATAACTGTATCAACAGAATAAACTGTCATAGCGGTCTGTACGAACATTCATGCAGAACGGCAGAAGGGTAGGCATCTGGGTGTAGGTCCCGGAGAGGGGATGAGCGCTGTCAGTGCTCTCCAGCACCTGCTCTCCGCTGTAGTACAGTATGGGCTGATAACAGTCTCCATCAGCCAGCAGCAAAGTGTGCGTTTGCCCTGCTGCCACGTCCCACACACGGACACCCTCAGAGACCTATCATCACACAGAAGCACATTCATTTTTATACAGGGAACTGTACGCCTCAAAAGGGAAGGTCTGCAGAAAAGGTGATTACCATGGTGAGATTAGGAACTGTGCTCGGAGCATTTATACGACCCAGCTGTCCAAATTTGTCACTTCCCCAGGAATAAACCTGTGAGAGAGAAGAAATACAAACTTACTGTTATGAGGAAGAGGTGACAGAAGAGAACAGAAAAATTTGTTATACCATAAATATGCACTAATAGTTAATCTATTAAAATGTATTTTCGCTAATTGTAATAAAGCTGAAATATAAATATTAGACAAAAAAATTTTAACTTAAAGCTTAAATGGAAATTAGACATGTTGCTTTGGCATGTAACAGAAATAACTAAGTTTAAATTGAAATATCTAAAATTAAACATAAAAATAAATTGAAGCTATAGTAAAATAAAAAATAAAAAAGACAACAAAAATGACTAACAACAAAATTGCTAACATGTAAGCTAAAATTGTAATAAAAAGTAAAAATAAAAAAAGTATATAAATAAAACTAAAATAACAGTGGCCTAAACATTCGAAACAGACCTAACATAAGCTACAAGGTGTTCAAACATATGCAACTTCACTGTATTTAACAGACAAATTCAAGAAGCAGCACGACACTACTTACAATAATGAGACAAGAACCTCTGATAAGAGAAGTTGCTGTTATCATAACGGCAATCACGACAAGCAGGACTGTGCTAATGTTTTACAGCTGGTAAGGTAACATTAGCTAGCAACCTACTTAAAGTTTTTATAAAGCATGCAATCCCATTCAAATGCAAGACTACAGTTTTCTGATAAGAAAATCATTCTGTATGTAATTTTGTATGTATATTTTTCTATGAATCAGTTCAGGCCTAAAACGCTTTACTGAAGAATTTTGAAGACACTGTTGCAGTCTATAATCAAACGGAGAAATATTCTGAAGTCATTCTCTACCTGACATTGAGCTGTCAGTGCCAGTGAGTGATTTGCTCCAGCAGTGATCTTGACAACTTCCCTTTTACTTAAGCTCTTGATGCAGAGAGGTTGTAACCTGTAGGAGGAAAACCAAACAATTTTTCCAGTCATGCACTGTGGGCAAGGACATGAACAGTTAAACATAAACAAAACACTTATGTGTTTATGAGGGCTCTATTGTACCTGGGCAAATAGTCTCCATGACCTAGCTGACCTTCCTGGCCCCTCCCCCAACTCCACACCTCAGTGTAAAGGGAAGGAAGGAGAATTCTGGATTCTGAGGTAGACGTAGTAGTCATGGCACCTACTTCAGCCCGTAAATGGTTGATTCGATGACTGCCAGAAGGCGACACTGAAATTCAACAGCGTATTAAAAATTCTCAATAACCACCTAAATAAACTGAATTTCTACAGTCTTAAGTTTTTAAAGGGAGAGTTCACCACAAAATAATAATTCTGTAATCCTCTACTCACACTCATGTTTTGTTTCCAAACCTAGAGATAGAACCAAACAGGTTTGGTGCCCTCTAACTTCCATTGTATAGACAAAAACACTTCTCAAATAGTCTTATTTTGTGTTCCAAAGAATAAAGTAAGTGGTAACACTTTATTTGAAGGTGTCCTTGTTACATGTTACATGTACTTACTATTATAATAACAATAACTTATGCATAATTACATGCAAGTAACCCTAAACCAAACCCTACCCATATGGTAAGTACATGTAGTTAATTAATATTACTCAGTACTTAAATGTATACTTACACTGTAACAAGGACACCTTAAAATAAAGTGTAACCAAGTAAGTCATACAGGTTTGGAAGAACATGAGGGTGAGTAAATGATGACACAATGTTCACTTTTGGGTGAACTATCAATTAAAAGTGCACTCTGTAACGTTCTGTCTCGCTGACCAACATGACAGTGGTCTTAGAACTATGATCAATGTGGATGCAGCATCATGCAAAAGAACAGCTTTCAGTAACCGTCGTAGAAATACCCTGTGTGCAGTCATCCATGATTCATTTCTTCTGCAAGTGAAAGTGTTTTGCATAAAAGGGGGTTACCAAGACATAAATAGTAGCAAGTTAAAGTACCAAGATAAAGTACATAGTATTTGGCAGGTCATATGTGACCCTGGAGTACAAAACCAGTCTTAAGTCGCTGGGGTATATTTGTAGTAATAGCCAAAAATACACTGTATGGGTCAAAATTATCGATTTTTCTTTTATGCCAAAAATCATTAGGATATTAAGTAAAGATCATGTTCCATGAAGATATTTTGTAAATTTCATACCGTAAATATATCTCAACTTCATTTTTGATTAGTAATATGCATTGCTAAGAACTTCATTTGGACGATTTTCTCAATATTTTGATTTTTTTGCACCCTCAGATTTTCAAATAGTTGTATCTCGGTCAAGTATTGTCCTATCCTAACAAACCATACATCAATGGAAAGCTTATTTATTGATGTATAAATCTCAGTTTTAAAAAATTGACCCTTATGACTGTTTTTGTGGTCCAGGGTCACATATGTTCTTACCATTGCTCAACAATATGGATGGCAAACTGAAGCCAGTTAACGAAAAATGTACTGCATGGCCACCGAAACACGTACATTCATTTATTTTGCAAATTTAAATGTTTGTTTTTTTTCTTGCATTTCTACATTGGTTTTGCAAATTCTGTTCATTTCTCACCAGCATAATAATATTCAGTTGGCTAACGCCTAACTAAAAACAAAAGTCATCTTTTGTGATGATTAGCAAGTGAAAACTTTGGCCGGGCCACTAAAACCTAAACTTTAGAAGAAACCAACTTATTGTTGCGTCCTGATTGGTTGATTGAGACAATGCACTGATGTAGAATAAATGAAATATTATAGCCTCTGATTAAACATTTTATAAAATAAAATGGGGTTCACAATACCTGGAGAGAAGCCAGGTAAAGACCCTCTGCGATTACGTGCTTCAGCGTCCTCTAACGTGATGTCAGTCAGACTGGTGCTCTTCTTGCCTTGAAGAGGATCTGCTGGACAGAAGTCCATTCCAGCTGCCTCTCCTTCCCCCAAACAGGACTCAAATAAACATCCATTGCTAATCACGAGGTCACTGATGCAAACGCCTCCATCCACACTTGAGTGCTGTGAAGAATCATCAGAAGTGGAATCCAGTGTTGGTATTAAATGGAGAGAGTGTTTCCGGTCTGTGACAGTATCTGATGCACAGCGTTGTCTGTATCTTATATCAGTTCCACTCAGTGCTGGTGAAGAGGGACGTAGTGTAAGCTCATCACTTTGGTCTGATCGGAAAGGACATGTAAGTGACGCCTGACGGCTCGGAGGATGGGAACCTCCCAACGAGGCGACCTCGGCCTGCTCAGCGAGGGTCTGCTCCAAAATTCTTTTGAGGTAGTCTGTCAGAGCTTGCTCATCAGGGTAGGGATTGCTTTTGGTTCGTCGTAGACGTGCATGTCCGGTTTCGGATAAAGCAGGGACTGGTTGAGCCTCCTGGCTTGTTGTATTTTGCTGAGATCCGACTGAAAAACGTGGGTATTCGCAGATGTTCTTCAAGCTCAACGGGGATTCTTCGAAGTGGGCTGAGGAGTTTTTGCTTTGTGGTGTCTGAGCTGGAGAACTCTGTCCTGACCTTCGGCCTTCTTTAGAATCAGTCAGTTCCACTCCAAGTGGGCAGTAATGATCATCAGAGATAATAACATGGTCATCCTTGTCAGTCATGGTGTAACGGCTCTGCTTACACTGCCCACATCTATCCCGAGCTTGCTGACTGTCCTCTGGGGGAGAAAGAATCTGAACCAGAGCCAGGCTGTGAAACCCACCACAAGCGATCTGAACCACGTATCTTCCCACAAGATGCTCCACCTTCTGGGGTTTCCATACCGGGAATATATTGGTGACTAGTCCCAGCTGGCAGCCACTACCCCACGCCCACACCTCATGCTTTCTTGACAGGGCCAGAGTGTGCTGTGCTCCACAGGCCACATTCAGGACTCGGACCAGTTGCGGAGGATGGATCTCGCCATCCACCACATTAACAGGAGTGGGACTGGGTACCTGGTCCATTCCAGAGACGCCACACTGCCCATGAGAGTTCTCCCCCCACATGTGGACGAGGCCATCCTCCGTTACAGCAGAACAGTGATAGCTGCCCGCTGACACATAGATCACACGCTGACCACTCAGGGCGCTCTCTATAACAGGGCCGGCAGGCTGAGATTCGACTCGTTTCCACGGCTGCTCGCCAAAACTATACACATGCCCATCTGAGAGAGAAACATGTTTGACAATTACACAATACTGTCCAAGAGACCAGTCTTTTTATTTCTATTTATTAGGCATAAGTTTTTACGCATACATTTTTCTCATATCATGAGAAATCTAATTGTACTTTGTTTTATTTTAAATACAATTCAATGAAATGAAAACATACTCTAATAAAACTCCTAAAAATTTATTACCGAATCTTAAAAGCGTGTTCATTGCAACCAAGCAGAATAAATGGTTATGCGCAACTTTTTTTTATATCAGCTGCCAAAAATATTAATCACTGCCCACATGTATTGGTCTATTCACTGTTCAGGAATTGGTAAGGTAATAAGGTGGAAGAAGGATTGGTACTAATAGATAGATAGATAGATAGATAGATAGATAGATAGATAGATAGATAGATAGATAGATAGATTAAATTAGATTAAAAAAAAAGCAGATTAAAAAAACAACCTATTTAAGGGGTCAAAGAAAGGGTGAAACACAGCCATCAACTAATATAGGAATAAATTAAGTTAAAAAAATATAAAAGATCATTTTTATCCAATGACGTATGAATTACACACACCTTGCAGAATCTGTAAGCTTTAAAAAAAGATACACTGTAAAAAGTGACAAGTTGACAACTTAAAAAAAATGAGGAAACCCGTTGCCTTAAAGTTATTAAGTAAATAATAATTTAAAAAATAAGTTAAGTGAATTGTCAAGTTAACAACTTTTTTTTATTATTATTATTTAATTAATAATTTAATAATTATTAATTAATATTTAATTAATAATTTTAAGGCAACGGGTTTCCTAAAAATTTTTTAAGTTAAGTCAACTTATCACTTTTTACAGTGTATGTACATTTTTCTTATTCTGTTTAAAGATCATATTTTTAATACTTTCAGAAGCTAAACAAGATACTTGCATGTTTCCTAAAAGACAAAATAAGAAAAATTACCCTGATCGTCAACTTCAGAAACATTTCTCTTGCCTCAAATTACTTTCTTGAGCATCAATGAATGTCCGAAGCTTTTGCGACTGTTGTGTTATGAGTGCCTCAATTGTCCTCATGGTGAAAAGATGGATCTCAAAATCATACAGTACTAATAAAAACATGCAATTTTTATGATCCGTCTGATTTTTTTATTTTTGTTTTTTAAATCCCAGATTTGCCAGATTCTGCAAGGTGCATGTAAACTCTCGACTACAACAGTATGCAATTGAATTATGATGAGGTCATTTCATCTTCATTTCATTCTTCATTCTGACCTTCTGTCAGCAGAAGTCCATGTAAAGTCCCCAGTGCAGCATGAAGCACTGGCCTGGACAGCAGCAGTCTCTCTGGGGTCACCCTGCAGAAATAGCCCTGCCAGCTGTAGAGCACACCTTTATCTCTAGAGCCCTCCTCTTGTCTAGAGCTGGAACAAACACATTCATTCTTCAATGTGCATGAACAACTGATGCAAAGAGCTGGGTACGCATTCTCCAAATGGACGGGGAAATAACAGCTTGCCGGTTTGTAACGAGACAGAAAGCACTTTCAAATAGTAACACATTACAATAGAAATAAGTACATACCTGCTCTGTTCCTCCATCAGCATGATTTAATCCATTTCAGACGGTTTGACTGCCACTCCAGCATCTAAATGACATAAAATAATGATTTAAAACGGACCTCACAAGCGAAAGTATCTGACACACGCCCTTACTCGCACTTACAAGCACTTCTGACCCATTAAAACCGCACGTGAGAGTAAACAGAAAGTAGTTCGGTTAAGTTCAATAAGCGTATTTACAAAACCGTGCACGTTGTTTTTAGTGAAACGTAACATCCCACAGAAGCTTACGGGAGGATGGCTGTCCGGTTTTGATATAATACGCCAAAGCTCGCGCTTCAACTTGACAGTAAGTTTGTTTGGGAACGACGGAAAGCGCGGAGGATCACAATACTCTGATTGTTCAGATTTAGGTAACGCGGATGTCGTCTGAAAATCATCTAATACTTTATTATTTAGATTTCTTTAACCCTGGAGATGAATGTATAATCAGGAAACCGTGAAACTTGTTTGATTAAATTTAAATAAAGGTTAAATGCAGCTGTTACTGCGAATAAGATGCTCATTTGAGCTGCACATTGTTTTGATCACCATTTTAATTGTATTTTTGTGTTTATTTAAATTTGTGTGTGTTGGTATTTTGGCAATCTAAAGTATTATTTCGAGCAACCCAACCAGTAAAATTGCTTTCAAATTGCAATTGGTATAATTTATAATAAATAATGTGTCATTTATATGTAACATAGTGTGTATGTTCTACTAAAACATTAAAGAAAATCATAAATGTATATGTGATCTATATGTGATCATGTAAATGTAGTTTACAAACAATTTGCGTTTGTTTGAGACATATGAAACACATTCTAATAGTATTTACCGTTTAATCATTCAGCATTTACGCCTGTATATTCAGAAAAAAAATTTTATTAAATTTTTTTATTGTTTGTTGAACGTTTGCATATGTGTGTTTTTGTTGAGCATCATATTTGATACATCAGTCTTTTATGGCTCATTAATATAGTGAGAATATGAAAAAAAACAAGTTCTTAAAAATTTCTATCAGTATAAAAGTTATTCTTACATTTACTTTGTAAACAAACAGTTTTCACAGTAAAAGCACATGTACAATGACCTGAAAGGAGGACGACAAATCAGACAAATCAAAAGGGACATAGCTGCTTGTGTGCAACAGGTTTTTCAGCAAAGTTTGGATCCAGTCGATAATTTGGAGGCCTTAGACATTTGCATATCATATATGCTACAGTAGGCCTTTTCTCCATCCTCCTGCATCTACATGCATAACATTCTCCGCATTCTAACCATTTCTGAGGCCCTGTGTGGTTTAACATTCTACTGTCCATCAAAGAGACCCCGTGCTTAAGAGCCATTAATTACGACTCAGCAATAGTGCAGACTCATGTGTCACTCTGAATCATACAAATACTAAGAGGATCAAAAGCATGATATGATAAAATGAGAAAGTGTGAAACTTCTTGTCATCATGGTGACTGTTTTTTTGGGGGGGTTTTTTTGCAGGAAAATGCAATGTGTTGCACTAACCAGCAGGGGGCACAACACTACTAGTACATTCATTTTAGCTGGAATCTCTTTCACTCAAAGTTTACCATGAACTATCCTGTAATGGTTTCATGGCTAATAAAGTTAGTGATTTGGCTGGTCAAAGGCGTAGCACCTCGCTTGAAATGGTGAGATGGTACTCCTCACATAACGCTAAAACCTACCTTATGTCATGACTTCCAAATGACCTCAGTTTTTTTGCTCAACAAACCAAAACAACAGCAACAAAAACCGAAACAATCTGTCTGACAGAACAAGACTCAGACAACCGCACTCTAAAAAACCATAATGTCACATAAAGGTTGGCTTGGAGGAAGAAAAAAAGGTCAACAGCAAGTAACATAAAATAGAAAACAGTAAAAACGACTTGGGTTTGGGGAGGAGAAACCACGAGCAGTAAAAAAGCCAGCGAAGGATTGGCAGGTATAAGATATCTCTGCAGGACACCCGCAGGAGCCCAGAGTCTCACACGCACACCCTCCACATCTCCTCCCCGAAGCTCTCGTTCGTGATCTCAGCTTGTTTTCGCTTTTAGTGTTTTCTATATAAAACACACAACTTTGCCCTGTGGAACTTGGCCCTACATTTTAGTATGTGTGGTCATAAACACTAACACGGAATGGTGGGAGAGGAAAGGGGTGTGTGTGTGTGTGTGTGAGAGCGAGGGTTTGTAGGCTTCACGACACATCTGTCCTGCTTCTGTAAGTGGACCCATCAGGCCGTGCAGACTCAAGCATGTGTAATGGTCACCTTGTCTGTTTAGACCAATTAGTTAAGTCCGTCTGTCACTCTCAGCATGTGTCAGGCCTCGCTCGACCTCTGCATCTGTTCTCTTTCATGCTGTGGAGATACGGGGGGGTTCAGCACTGATTTAATAGACAAGCATTAGATGGGAAGTTTAGGAATGTTTCACACCCATTGCCAAGCATTTCTACACAAGTCATTTATAAAACCCCTTTACATATAATTAGAACCTTCCTGAGTAAGTTCACCGCTGCGATGATGATGATGATAAGGATAAGGATAAACAGCATAGGCCTACTGTAAAAAAGATTAATTGTTTCAATTAATATTCGTATTATGCTCTCCAGTAATGATAATAATAAAAACAACTGAGAAACAAAACTAAGACTTATTTTCAGGGAATATACTGCCGGTGATAAATTTGGAATAATAATAAGTGTTAATGATCACCGAGGCATCATTTATTAAATAAAAATACAGTAAAAACAGTAATATTATTCCAATTTAAAATAACTGTTAGAAGATGTCAGAATGATTTCTGAAGGATCGTGTGACACTGAAGACTGCACTGTAAAAAAAAAAAAAAAGTTGAGCGAACTTAAAAAAATTTTTTTTACCAGCTTCAGCAGATTTTTGAGTTTGCTCAACTTATTTTTGTGGGAGATTCTCAAATTTTGTTGTATAAACTTAAAATGAACAAGTTGAGAAAACTCAAAAATCTGCTGAAGCTGGTTGCCTTAAAATTTTAAGTTGGCTCAACTTTTTTTTTGTGGAGTAACGGCTGCTGAAAATTCAGTTTTGCCATCACAGGAATAAACTACATTTTAAGTATTTTCAAATAGAAAACAGTTATATATATATATATATATATATATATATATATATATATATATATATATATATATTTATTTATTTATTTTCTACATTTTTCACTGTTTTATTACTGATTTAGAACTGTTTGTATTTTTGAATAAATGCAGCCTTTATGAGCATAAGAGGCTTTTTCAAAAACATTTAAAAATCTCAATTATTCTCTAAAAGTTTGTTTTATTGAGAATATAATTTTTAATTAGTGTATTCTGACATTTTTTCCAGTAAAAAAAACAAACAAACAAACAAACAAACATTTAAACATAAAATACAGTAAAAACCAAAAAAAATAGTCAAAATATATAGCTCTATTATTTTTCATATTTGCTCTTCAATAAAGGATGTTTCTACTGGAAATCTATACAAAAATGCTGATTAAGAAGATCATTTTCACATGTTGCTTACAAATTGTTTTGCTGTTGTTACACGCTGTGGGTGCGTTGACTCTTCTGCCACCATTCATCGGTCATTTTGTCACTGTCGTCATGCTCTCCCACAGCTCTCTGCTGTCCTTTGTCCCATCAGCATGTGCTTCTAATACATCCCCTGTATCAGGGCTTATCTGCAGCTGGTCTCATGCGCTGTGTGTTCATCTGTGTGGGAAAAGAATGTGTGTTCAATGTGTTTCAGCATTAATGGCCGAGTGTGAACCGCAGTAAACTCATGCACTGACTGTGGTCCAACCTAACAAAGACCTGAGCCAATGACCTCGCATGAGCCAAAGTAAAGCACTTCACCAGCACTGCAGCCCACCTGTGCTGTTTCTTGTGTATTTACTGGTACTCTTTTGAACTATCTAAAATGAAACTTCAGTTTCACTGCTCTCCCAGTTTCAGACAGCTAGATGAAATGATCCACTGAGGAGTCGAGTGATCTGAGAGCAACACTGAGAAACTTCACATTGTCTATAAGAGGAAGCAGCTGTGGTTTATCAAGGAGGTTTTTGACAGCGGAGCCGCGACATGACAGCAGTGAACAAGAGACTCGCTCTCAAAAAACCTGGACTTTTATTTAACTTTTAACCCGTCCTGCTGGAAAGACCATCTCAAATTATATGATTCTCCATGCTGGTCGTTGCTAGTGGTATATAAAAACCATGCTGTTTACCAGCAAAAAATAATGAATAATCTGGTAAATGTATGTTAAATGAACTGATGAACAAAGCTATTATTACCCGGAACAGCTGATTTTCTTGTTTAATTAGATGCACACACACACACACACACTTCTTTTTTTTTCGATTTTTATGTTTTATATATTTGTTCAATAATTTCTCCAACTTCTTTGGTGTTTTAGAAATATAACCTGAAACTGTTACATTAAAGAGCTATTTCTGCCAGATTTAACCCATATAGCTTTGGTGGTATAAGTTAATGTATTTGGGTTTATTCAGCGACATTTTTTACTTGAAATTTTTTTTTCCATTTTTACCATTTTTCGGTGCATGCACACACAGTTTTTTTTTTTTTTTCGTAGCCTATGTTTTATATATTTGTTCAATAATTTCTCCAACTTCTTTGGTGTTCTAGAAATATATCATTTTTTAAATGTTTTAAATTTTTAAACTTTTTTTCATTTAAAATGCATAAAACCTAGTGTGGTATCTTGTAACAACAGCACTCTATAACATTTTATAATAATTTATACAGCTTAGGTATAAGCTGTAGATTCCAACTTTGATATGCAGCAAATAAATGTGGGAATATATATATTATATATATATATATATAAAATATACAGATTTTTTTTTTTTCAAAATACAGCAAATAAATACAGCAAAAAACAAACACACAAAAAGTTAAAACTAAGTGTTATAAATATCCCCAAATAAAATAATAATAATAAAGATAATAATAATAATAAAAATACCATATTTACATTACATTTACATTTAGTC
The DNA here is from genome assembly GCF_012432095.1 of Onychostoma macrolepis. Taxonomy (NCBI): domain Eukaryota; kingdom Metazoa; phylum Chordata; class Actinopteri; order Cypriniformes; family Cyprinidae; genus Onychostoma; species Onychostoma macrolepis. The sequence goes on from NC_081163.1 coordinate 33,909,346, forward strand.
ATTTAGCAGACATATGTCCGTGTTTACATTTTGATTTTGTTCTATTTGTTAGGGCAAATGTGTACCAGGACAAAAGACAACAGTCTCATGTTTTTTTCATAAATTACACAGACTGTGTATTTGGCCTTTACATGACTAGGCCACAGAGAAGCAATTTCACTTTACACAATGGACCAAAATCATTTGAAAAAATGACAACATTATTTACAACAATCGAAGCATATTTATCACTTTGCTTGATTCCAGTTCACATTCTCTAGTGTGCAGAGCATTTAGCGGCTGCATGATGCAATAACCACAGGAGACATCATTTCAACAAACGCTGCTCTAAGCAAATCGGTGAGTGATGCGCTGAACGCTCTGATCCTGCTCGTTTCCATCATTCTGCAGGCAGAGGAAGCAGCTGGGCTCAGAAGAGCGCTGAGGTCTCTTTGGGGAACCAGGGGGAGAGATCCAGGCCTCTACACCCATCACAGTCCCACAGCGGCGGATCAGTGATCAAAGCCAGACATGTGGCGGGTGTGATGGGCAGAGGGAAATGAGGTGGGTTGCGCGGTGTGGATGGGGGTGGATGATGTAGCGCATTGGGCCCTGGATGGAGAGGGGGATGGAGGGGGTGTAGGAGAGCCGGCTGAGGAATGAGAGCATAGCAGTGGAGGGTGAAACAGAGGCCTCAGTGCAACATCATGGGGACAAATGTGAGGAGACGGTTGTTGTATTAATTGCTTTAGCATGTGTTAAGACAAAGGGTAAAGATGTGTGTGTGTGTGTGTGCGCGCGTTTTTGTGACAAATGAGGACATAAATTTGTATAATGACAAGAGTATGACATAGGCATTACAAGGAGAAAGTGACTTTTCAAAACGCTTATAAATCACGCAGAATGGAGTGTATTGAAAATCTGAAAGGGGTAGGGTTAGGTGTAGGGTTGGAGTGGGGCACATACAGTTTGTACAGTATAAAAACCATTACGCCTATGGGATGTCCCCACTTTTCACAAAAACAAACATGTGTGTGTGCGTGAGAGACACTTAAATAACTGGGTTTAAGGATTTTATGTGATGAGCTTTGCTTCGGACACTTTTCCAACTTAACAATTTCTAATAAATGTTAACACTTTATGGTTCAAATTGTTATCATTATTTAAAGGAATAGTTCACCCAAACATGGACATTTTGTCATCATTTACTTACCCTCATGTTGTTCCAAACCTGTGTAAGTTTCTTATGATGAACACAAAAGAAAATATTTTGAAGAATTTTGAAGGACTAAATAGTTGTTGGTCCCCATTGACTTCTATAGTAGGGAAAGGAATACTATGGAAGTCATTGGGGACCATCAACTTTTTGATTACCAGCATTCTTCAAAATATCTTCTTTTATGTTCAATATAAGACAGAAACTCATACAGGTTTGGAACAACATGAGGCTGAGCAATTAGTTAATATACACACACACAATTTTCTACAGCATTTCCTGAATTTATATTATACTATTATTCATTGTTAATTCATATTCATTCGAACATTAATTAACTACATTATTTAACAAGAACAATGGAAAATATTTCTAAACAATTTATTAATTTTAATTTCAATCTTTACTAACATAATATACATTATTAAAATCAAAAGTTGTATCTGTTAATATTATTTGATGGACCTGAGATATCATGAACTATCAATTGTCACACACTCGGCTGACTCCAGGGAGACGAGGAACTTCGGGATAAACACTTTATTGACATACATTCTACTAAGGCTATACACGTAGTGACATTCATTGACAAACATACGACTAAGACTTAAGAACACTGGGGAAAACGAGATAATTAATAACACAGGACTGGAAACGAATTAACTAATGATGACAAACTAGGACAGGAACTCCAAATAAGGACATGAGAGGAGGGAAAACACGGGACGCGGAGACACATTCTGACATCAATGAACCGTTAACAAAGATTAATAAATATTTTAACAAATACATTGCTCATTGTTAGTTCATGCATTAATGTTAAATCATGGGACTTTATAGTAAAATGTTACTGTAAAACTTTACATTAAATTTTTTTTATATTAACTAAGATATATAAATGTTCTAAACATATTGTTCATTATTTATTATTATTATTATTATTATTGAATTGTCCATTATTATATTTATTACTATCATTATTTTTGTTGATTATAAGTTAACAAATGCATTAACTAATGTTAACAAACAAAATGTTATTGACACAATTAGGCATAATCTAATACAGGCGTTTTCAAGTTTACTGTGACAGCACCCGTATCAGAATAAGCCTACTTCCCTACTATACATTATGATAACATGATGGAGTATGTTCGGGTTGTTTTTGAACTGCACACATACTAGAATGCACTTGATTAATGGTCAAGAAATAAGTTCTTTATCAAATGGCAGTATAAACAAAATCAGGATACATTTAAAATCAGTATACAGTATACATTTACAGTATTTACACATTTGGGGGTTCCTTACTGTATGCAGTAGTTATCGCTGCACATTGAACTGGGATAGGATAAAATATTTTTCCAATAAAACATTACATATTTCACCATTAAGCAACACTGCTGGCATTGAATGTAATTACATCCGTTTGTTTGAGCAGTCTAAATAACATTGACTCAACTAATAGGGTGTGTGTGTGTGTCCAAATAATGGAAGACTGATTGTTTCAGAACAAACTTGTTTGAAAAAAGTTTGTCGCTATACTTTTTGGTGTTGTTAGCGGTGTGGAAATTACACACTTTACCTTTAAGAGTATATGGGGCACGCTTTTGGAGGACGGTGGAGGAATCGTCTTCTGACGAATTCTGACAGCCGTGCTGGACGACTCTCACATGCCTGACCAGGAAATGAGAAACAGGTGCACAGATGAAAGAAGAGAATCTACAGAGGGGCCCTGAAAAGTGAGGGCCTCAACCCTACTTCTCCTTCACTCTTTCCCCCACATCACCTGTCATACATACTATGTCTCTCTCGCTGAGCTGACATGTAACCCGAGGACACTGAATTAAGCACCATATATTGGTCTTTTTTTATTAGAAGTTACTGGACTTCTCACTCAGGGGGAACTTCCTGTCTCCTGTTGCCATCTTCTCTACCTGCTTTGGGTATATTACTTTCTGCTTGATTCATGCTGTATGTTTTCTGATTGTGACTGCTTGAGGTACAGTCATATTTCAGAGTTGAAATGATCTGTCTTAAATCACTGCTTACCGTAAAGCCAGAGTATCGGCCAGGCTTTAGTCTTATCTCATTGGCCAGCTTCATAAATTGTTGTCGGGGGCTTAATACATCACCTTTTTTTGGTTCTGGTTGTGATGTTACATAAGTTGAACATCAATATGATTCTATTAACAGTGGGTGCACCTCACAAAACCTGTGAAGAAGTCATATTTTACTAAATATATAATGCATAAAGGAAATTGAGCCTGTTATTATTATTATTATTTATATATTTTTGCATTGTGACAATGTATTCACAATGAAGGTCGATTGTACTAAATTTGTGTTTTGTTAAAAAAATCATCATCATTGTTAATTATATATAATTATATAATATAATAATTATATATATAATATAAATAAATAGATAAATCATAAATTATAATAATAATTACAATTATTAATAATTATTTAAATCAGCAAATTTAAATACTGTATTACAGTTACAAGAATTGAATGGAAAATATTTTTAAAAGTAAAATGTATAGAAAAATGTAAAAACTTTTCTTTTAGTATTTATTATATTTTTTTCTTTTGCTTTCATGGTAAAAATGTGATTTGGACATGTTTTCGTGAGATTCCACCCTCAGTGTCAGTTGTTTTGAATGTGCTTTAAAAAATTGTTATGAGGAGATGTAAAGGATTTTGAGCAACGTAAGGTCGGCATGGTCTAAGTGCAAACCAGTAAAACATACAAAGGTTCCCTCAGAGAGGTTAAAAATGTTTTTTCTGTTCTGTCCATCTCATTATTTTCACATCTGGAATGCACATCTGTGGTTGATGTGACATTTAGACCTGATTAAAGCTGAGGTGGTATGAGCACTACTTCCCTCATGCTCCGGTGACCCGCAATGCTTGAGAATTCCATCCAAACTTGTAAACCTCCAGTCCAAACCCTCTTTTGCCTGAGTGCCGGGGCTTTACGAGGTTGTCAGGTGGTGTGTGCACTGTGTGAGATCAGTAATGCGCCAGCAGGGATTGATCCCAGCCCAGCGAGGAACGGTCTTCCCAAGGCCTGGCACAGGGCAGGCGGTGAGTCACGCAGAGGGGAGCAAACTCAGCAAGGCTGATGATGTCCTGTGAATGAATATTTACAGAAATGAATATCTCAAGTCCTATTACTGATCCTTAAATGCCAAGCATTCAGTCATTGATGCCAATGTAGAATATTGATATTTCAAAGCAAAATACAAATTATAATAATTTTCTGAGAACTAAAAAACAAGTGTAGACTGTAAAAAATTACTGTGATTTTAACGGTAAAAAACTGTCAAAATGCTACAGTAAAAACCTGTTAAATGGTTAACGGTAAGTTCCTGTAAAATTTACAGGGGAAAAACCGTAAACTGACTTTCCCAGAATTCCCTGCGTAAAGTGTGAATGACACTGTGCATCTTCTATATATGTTATTATTTAAAAGCTGCTTGTGATGGGCTTTGGTTCATCATGTGACTTTCTCATCACCACCTGCATTTGGTGGTTATCAGTATATTTCAAAGGTACAAAACAGATTTCAGTACTTTAATAGGTTGGTATATTAACATTATATCAGTTAATGAAATTACGGTATTTAACTGTAAATTTAAGTTAAAACGGTAAAACCTAAAATGTCGTTACCGTATTTTTTTACGGTAGAATTCCGGCAACCACAGCTGCCGTTTTTTTACCGTAAATTTTACGGAATTTTATTACAGTGATATCTTAAAGTGTAGCAGTAACTGATAATTAATTCCTAATCTTTAGTTACTCAAAGTTTGCTTAAAAAATGGCATAAGGCTAAACAATGATTCAAAGAATACCATTCACAGGATCAAAAACCATTCAATTTATCAGTTTATCAAAGGCCTCTCCGTGTCTTAGGATATGTGAACTATAGGTAAAAGTAGCTCTTTTGTTACAGACAGTCTTGCTGCTCAAATAAAAAGGCGGCTTTTGGCATGAGTACACTTGTACTCTTGCTTTCAAGTACATTGAAAACACATGTCTGGAAGCTGATAAAAGGCACACTTTTCCTCCATAAATTGGCAGAGACTGTACATTCACACACACATATATAAATTAATGGACTAAGCATTGCAGTAATGTCATCAAGCACATTACTCTTATTTGGATAGCTGTATCATGACCTCTCCAGTGACTGCGTATTTATGAGCCCTTCAAAATCCCTGGCCGTTGCGAGAACAAATGATGAAGATAAGCAATGCATGGCCTGTGTTCAATTCATTCCTCCAGCGCTCCTATACTGTGTTTATGAGTGTCCAGCCTAATGACAGCTACGCTGTTAACCAAGTGCATCTCAGTTACACACCATAAATCATCAAGACTTTTGGTGCTCAGGAAATATACCTCCAGTCATATTCCAAACGGCAAAGTATATTGCTTTCATAACCTAAATTAGGGACTGTATACTTTTACTGTAGAATTTGCAGCAGAGCTGAATTTTGGTCCTCTCATTTATTTACATATTAGACCAAAAACACCAGTATAGAATAAAGGAGACCTTTTTTTTTTACACAGAACAAAGTGTGGTTGTTGGGTAGTGCCTGAAATGGCACTTTTAGGGTGTTCATGAAAGTTAAATGTTTCTTTAGCAACCTAACAGTGTTATACACTGTAAAAAAAAAAAAAAAAAGTTGAGCGAAGTTAAAAAAAACTTTTTTTACCAACTTCAGCACAGAAGTTGCATCTGAAGCAGCATACAGTAAGACCAAACATACAGTATGTGGACCCTTCTGATTAACAGGTTTGGCTATTCCGGTAATTCCAGTGAAAACAAATTAAAAAAATTGCAATACAGAGGTGGCATGAATGCATTTACACCGTGTCCAAGCCAGACACATATCATGCATTCGGAGCTTTTATGATAAGGTTCTCATCCAAAACATGCAACTATCTCCGCAGTATGAGTGAAAGGTGGTTTATAACATAAATTAGAAGGCTACAAACGAAGTACTAATACATTTATAATAAATTATCTGTTAAAGAAATAGATTTTTCACTATTAGATTTGTGGCATGTATAAGGCTGCTAGTTACCAATTCATACTAAACTACTTATTAATAAAGCAATTTCAGCCTTATTGTAACAAATACCACAGTTAAAGTATATTTTGTATGGGTAAGTGCAAGGTCAAACTGGAAAGGTTCCAGATGCTCAAATAATATAAGATGGCCTACCTCATATTTCTGCCCTGGTTAGCCTTGTTTGTGCCACAGGTTCTAGATATTCTTGTCCATGGCTGAGCAATGGATGGTCTTCGAGCTGGTCTCAATTTTCTGCAAAGTTTAGCTCCAATCCAGAACAAACTCCTGAAGACCAGTGGTTCTAGTTCATCCCGAGACTTTGCGGTCTTTTCTTTCCCACATATTACAGCGATTCCAAAGTTCCTGGAAAAGATCAACATGTTATGAAACCAGTCGCTGCAGATTGTGATAAGAGTTCTGATAAGAGTAGAAATGGACAAATGAAAAATAAAATAAAAAACATGCTAAAATTGACATGAATCGGAGTAGTAACACCTGAAGACGCACTGTTTTTTTGGCTCTTGTTCATAAAATGAACTGATTGATCCACTTTGTTTCTGCAGCATTGGAAGGGACATTTCCAGCATTCTTCACTCTTCTTCTTTCCTCCTTTCTTTTTTATTTACAAAGAAGACTAAAACATCTGTGAGCACAGATTTGAGCTGAATAAAAAACTTGTAAAAACTGTCCTAATGTAGAGCTGTTTTATGTTGGTGACTCTAATTCAGGGGAAGAATTTCAAGTTCAAGTTCTTGAAATATTTGATATTCATTTCTGTTACATTCTAACATTGTCATTGGCTGTTCTCTACAACACCTGTGGGAGATTCCAGTTGTTCAGAAGCCCCTGTTGGGCCGGTGGCCTTCCTATCAGCTGCCAGCGTAACATCAGTTGAGCATCTTCTAACACTCGGCTGCTGCACTGACTCCAGTGTTGGAAAAAAGCTTATCACAGTGGTGTTAACCACCACGCAAATGTGTGCTCAATGAAGGCCCTGGAAGGAATTGCTAAAAAATGCTCAGCGATTTCCTAATTCATAGACGGATATCTATGTGCAGTAGTTATCTGTCCTGTTAAAAAAAGGAAGTGTGTGACGTTGAAATGCAAGCCATTTTATTAGCTGATTTATTAAATATAAATTTCAAATATTTGTGTGTGTGACAAATATGAAGTAATGTGACAATATTGACACTTAGAATATAAATCCATGTATTGAGCAGGCTAAAAAAACGGTGTAGTACGTGTACAGTAAAACTAAACCACAGGCTCATAGCCTATGCTGCTAGAAATTGTTCTAAATGCAAACACATGAGTTTAATTCCATTCATTCCAACAAGGTTAATACTGATAATTCTCAGATAATATGTTCTTATAAATTTCATGCAATCATACATTCAAATAATTTTTTGAATGCATTATGAGGGTTAAAGTTGGGAAGTTCTGTTTTCTGTGCAACCATACAATTTATCAAATGCTCTGAATCACAGGTCCATGACTCCATTAAAAAAAAAAAAAAAGCTTTGTTTTATATATACACTGCCGCTCAAAAGTTTGGGATCAGTACGATTTTTTATGTTTTTTAAGGGAGTCTCTTCTGCTCATCAAGGCTGTATTTATTCGATCAAAAATACAGAAAAAAACAGTAATATTGTGAAATCTTATTGCAATTTCTAATATTGGTTTCCTATTTTAATATATTTTAAAATATCATTTATTTCTGTGACGCAGCGCTGAATTTTCAGCATCATTACTCCAGTCTTCAGTGTCACATGATCCTTCAGAAATCATTAATAATCTGATTTATTATGAGTGTTGAAACTGTTGTGCTGCTTCATATTGTTTTTTGGAACATTTGATACTTTTTTCTTTGATTCTTTGATAAATACAAACTTAAAAAGTTAAGTTAAAAAGAGCAGCATTTGTTCAAAATAGAAATCTTTTCTAACAATATAAGTCTTTACTATGACTTTTTAATAATTTAACACATTAAAAAAAAAAAAAAAAAAAAACATGTACTGACCCCATACTTTTGAATAGTATTGTATATTGTAACACAAAATTTATTTTTTAAATAAATGCTGTTCTTTTTAACTCTTTATTAATCAGAGAATCCTAACAAATAAATAAATTAATTAATTAATAAAAAAATTAAAAAATCACAGGTCCCCAAAAAAATATGAAGCAGTACAACGGTTTCCAACATTGATTATAAATCAGTATATTATAATGATTTCTGAAGGATCATGTGACACTGAAGACTGGAGTAATGATGCTGAAAATTCAGCTTTGATCACAGAAATAAATTATATTTTAAAGTATATTAAAATAGAAAACTTATTTTAAATTGCAATAATATTTCACAAAATAACAATTTTTTTTTTCTGTATTTTTCATCAAATAGATACAGCCTTGATGAGCAGAAGAAACTTCTTTAAAAACATTAAAAATCTTACTGGTCCCAAACTTTTGAGTGGCAGTGTACACACACACACACACACACACACACACACTCACATATATAACAGAAAGAAAACAAGTAGATAGTATAGAAAAAGAATAGAGAAAGCTAGTGTTAGATGCCTTTTATTAAAGAAAACAAGCAGTTAGAAAATGAATAGAGAGTGCTAGTGTTAGAGGGTCAAATAAAGATGGAAGAGATGTGTTTTTAGCCGTTTCTTGAAGATGGCTAAGGACTCAGCAGCTCGAATCGAATACTTTGTAGGGAATTCTGTCTTCATTTCATTATAAAACCTGCCTCTTTGCACTCTATTGAAAACCTTTGAATACTGCTAAAGTGAAAACCTTCACAAACAGCATGTGTAATTGTGCAGTTCAGCAGCAGAGGGCAGAGTATATCTCCACTGGTTGACTGAGCAGCTGCAGACGTCTGTTTCAGAAGAGAGCTGTGATTGAGCCCCCTGCTGTGCACTGGTGGAAACAGAGCCTTCACAGCACCAGCCCACCATACTTTTGAGGATACAGTGAAACATAACAGACAATTCCACATTATACCACAACTGGCCCAGCTGCTTTCGAAGGTGATGCTTCTGAGGTTTTTTGGCAGATTTTATTCATGAGCACTCAGCAGCAGCATGAGCAGCTGTATTTCCATGATGACAGAAGACATACACATCCCTAAGCTCTCTCCAGTTCTGCATTTATTTAGCTGTGATCATGCCCTCAGAGACTGTTAACACAAGAACCACGGCCAAGCGCAGTTACTTACGTGCGCCTGGATTGTTAGTCTGTTTTTTGCATGACGGGCAAAACAAAAATGAGATTAAATTACAGTTCAACGCAAGCTCAGCAGTCAGCTCAGTACGCTAATACAAATGTCCATTAAACCAGTGTTTTCTTTATGGTTTCAAGTTCAGAAAACTAGTGTTATCCTGTACTCTCTCTGTGCCTTTCTGTCGTTCTTCCTCCCTCTCGCTGAGAATCTGTCATTTACGTTGTTGTGTGTGAGCACAGCACATTAATCATACAGTATGCACTTCTGCTGTTTATGATTCTAGGTGATGACAAGGAGGAGCCCCAACAATACAGACACAGCTTAAAGGAGGATGTTTCTGTCTTATGCCTTCTCATACTTATGTTTTTCTTAATGGTAGAGGAAAAACAAAGATTGATTTCACTGTATTCCCTCACCAGATGTCCGTCACTGAGACTGTGTTCTGCTGTTTGCTGCAACCACAGTAGATTGGTGTAAGCTGACTCTACGTCCATATATAATGAAACACCTACAGAAGTACAAAAAGAAAAGAAAAAACACGGTGAGAGCACTGAGAGAAAATACAGCTTTCTTTCTCAATAATTGATGACAAGAATCAAATGTTAAGTCATGAATATGACATAGATCTTGCGTCGTTCAAAATACACACCGTAGAAATGATGAAAACAAGCATATGTTTTATGAATGTGTACTCTTTTTTTTTTTTTTTTTTAGTAGACTCTGAGTGTGTGTTTGCAGTTTGTCCAGTACAGAGATGTTTAGTTCTCTGTATGTTTTTCTAATATAATATAATATAATAATAGCTATACTGACATTCACACAAGTGTCATACTGCTTCTGTATAATTGTTCAATAAACAAACAGTTAAAATTAAGATATAATATTACATTCAACATCTACCTGCACTCTATCATTTAATCCTGGATGGATCTCAAAGACACTTACGCCATAATCTTATAGTCAATCATCATCGATATAATCATTTCAATATGATATTTTCTATTCCCTAATCCTAAACATAACTCTAACAGAAACCTTTCTGCATTACGATTTTCAGTCCCTCTATATTAAGTGGCTTTGTACTTACATTTAAATTAATCATTTGATACAAGGCACTTGTATACATGCATGTTTTTACATTGTACTGTTGTTGCATGTAATTACATCTGTAATTCATTTCTGTAAATACATTCATAATTACACTGTTGACCCATCCCTTACACCCTAACCCACTTAAACCTACCCATACCACCAAACTGTCCCTAACCTTACCCGTATTAATAGCAGCAAAAGTGTTTTGCACAGTACATTGATGTAAGAACATCGTAGTTAAGGCCACTTAATATAAAGTGGGAACCGATTTTCATTTAAAACAGTGTGTTTCCAGTGTGATTTCAGGTTTTACTGTACATGTTAAGACATTTGGTCCTCACTATATAGGTAAAACCTGACCTGCACACACACACACACACACACACACTAGCCTTTCTGTGCCCTCTCTCTTTCAGGGCGCCTGGCAGGGTTGTGGAAGAGCTTGGCACGGCCACAAGCATGTGTGTAATTTTATACAGGCGTTCCGTTCTCATTGCATGCCAGTTCACACATCCGCCATTTCAAATTGCTTGCCCTGTAAAAATGCATACCACAAAACATGGAGCATTCACTTGACACGCAACGCTCCGACACAGCGCACACACACACTTACATACATACGCCTGTCTGTATCTTTCCCCTGCCTTGTCTCACTTACTGTAGGTTTGATCTGGGCCACACATGCTTTCCATTTTATTCACCATGACATCACAATTGCCAAATGAGTAGATGATGTTTGGGGAGGAGAGGTGAATGAAGAGCAACTGGATTTGACATATAATGATATCCTGTTGAAATGAAATTCATCAAATGGTAATTACACTCCTTCAAAAACAAACCAAACATCGAACAGTTCAAAGTTCGTCACTGGAAATTGGAGGACTGAAATTAAAACTGATTGAAAATACAGAAGCTTAGGAAAGAAAAACACTACACTTTCATTTAGTCATGCAGATCTGGCCACAAACGATACAGCTAGCAGCATGCTGAAAGTTCCTCTGCTCTGTTTAGTTAGATATCAAAACTACATTCCCTCAAGTATCTCTTCAGTCTTGAGGGAGAAGATATCAGAGGAGTCTATTTTTATAGCTCAGGTATGAGTGAACGAATTGTGACGCACAATGCTCCTCTCATCTGTTCAGCCGTTCGCTAAAGAGCTTTGACTTTCTCAAAGGTTTCTTAAATGCAAACTAACAGCATTTGTGTTTTGGGTTGTGAGGAGTGTGTCTGTAATCGTACAGCATGAGCGTTAACAGAAGGTCACAAAAATGTTGGAGTGTGTGGCGAGGCGCCATGGACGACAGGAACTGCTCAGCACACAAGACAGGAAGTTGTTTTACTCACAGCTGGTCCTGGGAATGTGAAGAGCGTGAGATGGCGGGAAGAGAAAATACATGGCATGCTGTACAGAAATAAATGTGAACCAACGTGCAATGTACAAATACATCTTCACTGAGATTCCATAATGTGGTGACACTTTCCAAAAAGTCCTATTAGTTAATGTTGGTTAATGCATTAACATTAACAATGAGCAATACATTTGTCACAATATTTGATATCTTTGGTAATGTTAGATAAATACGACTGTTCATTTCAGCTCAGATCCATTAAATAATATTAACAGATACAACTTTTGAATTTAATAATGTATAAGTAAAGCTGAAATTATCATTAACTATTAAATGCGTTAGATTTGTTTTAGTTCATGTTAACTAATGCACTTAACCAATGGAACTTTATTGTAAAATGGGTAACACTTTAGAATAATGGTCCGTTGTTAACAAGTAACTATGCAGGAAGTAATAGGTAGTACTACATTAACACTTAACTTAATACTGTTAACTAATAGAGAAGCAAGATTAACTAAGCGGTAAGTAGTAACAATTTTAGGACAAAGGTAGTTCCTTATTAAATATGTGATAATTATTAAATAAAAATATCCTCATTGAGAACTACTTGCGAACTATGACCAATTAATAAAGAACAACCAATTAATTACTAATCACAACAGTAACGTCTTAAAAGTGAACAATTGGGTTCTTAGTGGAAACTAATTTATGAATATGATATCCAACAAATAAGTCGGCTCCATTTTAAAATTGTGACTACTACTCTTACCAAAGTATGGATGCTCTCTGTTTATTTCAAACAAAAACGCAGAATAATAATAAAAAGGATAATTCACTTAATAGTTTTAATAATTAGGGAAGCGATGCTGACAAGCTCATGATTGAATTAGTTCACAATTATGAACTATTGAACTGTTTTATGTCAGTTCAATATGTATCCCACTCCAAATGATCTACTGGTAGAATATCACTAGTGCTTCACACAAATGTATGACTGTACAGTATGTGTCAGATATAAAACGTTAAAAAACGTATTAATTTACGTGTGAGTAATTACTGAGGGGTTAATGTGTTTTTCACTTTAAAATAATGGTCCAGATCACTAGTAGTTCCTTAGTAGCACTTTAGCTTTAAAGTGAAAAATACATTAACCCCTCACTAATTACTCAAGCGTTAGCTTGCAGGAACTACTAGTGATCTGGACCATTATTTTAAAGTGAAAAACACCTTAACCACTCAGTAATTACTAAGTAATTTAATAAGTTATTTAACATATTTAAATCTGACACATAGTGTACAGTCATACATTTGTGTGAGGCACTATATTTTACCAGACACTGTAATCTGGAATATTCAGTTTTTATATTGTAACACAATATAAAGGCAGTAGATGCCTTCATTAAGGATGTGAATTTTGTCAATTTTGTTTTTATCAAGAGAACATCATTATTTATATTCAAGATAATTCCTCCCCAGTCTACTGTCACTAAAGGTCTTTTGGAGTTGGATGCATACTGAACTGACACAAACTAGAGCTCATAATTGTTAACTAATTCAATCACTTCCTAATTATTAACATTTTTAAATGAATTATTTGTATTATTATTCGATGTTTTTGTTTAAAATAAACAGAGAACATCCATCCTTTGGTAAGAGTAGTAGTCACAAATTCAACCTGTAGCCGACTTATTTGTGGGATATCATATTCATAAATTAGTTTCCACAAAGAACCCAATTGTTCACTTTTAAGACGTTACTGTTGTGATTAGTAATTAATTGGTTGTTCTTTATTAATTGGTCATAGTTCGCAAGTAGTTCTCAATGAGGATATTTTTATTTAATAATTATCACATATTTAATAAGGAACTACCTTTGTCCTAAAATTGTTACTACTTACTGCTTAGTTAATCTTGCTTCTCTATTAGTTAATAGTATTAAGTTAAGTGTTAATGTAGTACTACCTATTACTTCCTGCATAGTTACTTGTTAACAACGGACCATTATTCTAAAGTGTTACCGTAAAATGTTGCCTGTAATGCATTATGCATCTAGACATACAGTAATACACTTTATATCAACTCTGCCCTTTTTTTAATGTTTCCATTCTTGCGCATGATTAATCATCTTGTGTGTGATTCATTACTGCATGATATTCTAAAGATCTTCCATTAAAATGTAAATAAAAATAAAATACCTCTAAAATGATTTTTAGTTTCTGCTAATATAATTAAGGCAGCTTGGACAGAGAACAATAATATTAAACTGCACTCATACAGTAATGAGACCAGTTTATATTTTGGGAGGTCAGGTTCTCATTTGGCAGGAATTTTTAGGTTTGCATCATTCATTCTTGTGTGTTTGCATTTGTAGTATGGCGCTAGATATGCTACGTGCTCAGACAACAGCATGATGTAAAACATCCTTTTTACTTTCAGTCGGTCTCATTCTGTAGAACGACAGATCTGCTCTGGTCTAGTGATCACAGGTATCAGATTAATCAGATTTAAACCATCTGATTTATCCACGCTAATGAGCAGTTCTGAACCAGGACTGTTAAAAAAGAAAAGTATTCATTAGTAACTTGTCTTGCAGTTTTATGTTTTAAGCACGGATGGCGATAGAGGTGTCAAAGTTCTTTAGAAGTTCTTCAACGTTTAGTGCAGGTTTAAGGAATAACATCATAGCCTAACATGTTTCAACCCTTCCCATTTGATTAAATCTTAAAATCCCACCCAACAGTATTTCTCACTGAATGTTTGGATTCACATTGTTACATTACAGAAGTTAAAGTAATCATTTATTCATCATCATCTCATTCTGATCCTGTAGTATCTAATTCGTCTGTGATTCACAATTATTTAACGTCATCAGAATGTCCAAGATGCGTTTTTATGTACAATGAAAGCGGTTGTTGATTTATATAGCCAAGCTCTAAAACTGACAAAAAAAAAAAAAAAAGATACAGTATATGGCTTATTTGTTATAACCAAAAAAGCAACTGCAAATGACTTGTATAGTGCTTTTGGTCCTTTCCGATTCATCATCCAGTTTCACTGTAGCCTATAGCAAACATAAGTTTTTTTGGATGAACTTATCATTTGAATGTGTTACGAAAGCCGTGTTTCTTTAGCTACAGAGATTTTAACGTGTGAAGTGTTGCCTAAGGATTTTCATCAGAAAAATCAATGAATACAAAGGCCCAAACATTCTCTGAAGCTCAGGCACACGTAAACAAAACAATGCTCGTGGCTTATGTCCAGAGGGTTAGTAATCAAACATTTAAAAATAAAGATTCAGTAAATAACATCTGGCCTGTGTTTATCCTCAACATAAGACACCCTGTATATATTCCATACAGATCTTGTGACGATAAAATGGAGTGTGTGTGTGTGACGCGAGGGCGTTTGGGCCAAACAGCTGGAGTCCTGGTGTAGACGCCTCAGAGTTCCTGTCCAGCTGAGCAGAGGGTGGAGAAGACTTTACACCTCTCTGACACACACAAACAAACCAGCTCTCTAACACTCTCAGACAAACAAACACAGAGGGCTCAGGATATCATCCAAGAACGTACAACCGAAGACTGATCTGATGCTTTTCAAGGGTTAGACTTGAGCCCTTCTTTCTCTCACTGTCTTTTATGTCTTTCACTGCCCGTCTCTGTATATATCACTCACTCCATCTGCCCACATGATTTGAATTAAGTTCAGACTGACTACCTCAGGCTCTCATCAAATAAGAGCGACTGGCCGTTCGATGGAAAAGCTGACACACTGAGTGACTGTGTAAATAAAAGACTGTTTAAGTATTTAGATGTGTGTGTTTGTGAGTGTGGCTGGATGGAATGTGTGAACAAGTGTGTGAATATTAATAAGAGTATATTTGGGTTTTGGAAAGGGTGGAAAATGTGCAGAAAAAAAAAATAGTTAGCGGACTCAAAACGAGATGGTCGGCTAGAACACATTCATCTACACACCATCCAATTACAATTTTTCTGATAAAAATTTAGATTGCAATTTAAAATGTGATTTTAAAAAAGGTGCATAATTATTATTATTATATACAAATATTGAACAAAAGGAATATTACTATTGTAAATAATGTGATATTTGTTTTTAAAAAGATTTAAGAAAAATAAATATTTTAAATATTATTATATATTTATTTTACAATACAAGTGCAAATACTAATATTTATGGATGTCTATGGATGCCATATCACAATTTTTGTTTTATTTTGATATGCACCATTCGCATGTACCACAGTTAGTGAAAACTAAATTTAAATATGGACCTTTTTTTACACAAACCCATCACTTCGCTTCAGAAGGCCTTTATTAACCCCCCGGAGCTAAGTGGAGTACTTTTATGATGGATGGATGCGTTTTTTTGGGCTTCAAAATCTAGACCCCCCTCCATTCACTGCCATTATAAGACTTGGAAGAGTCAGGACATTTTTTAATATAACTCTGAAAGAAGAAAGTCATATGGCTAGGATGGCTTGAGGCGAGGGATCATTTTCATTTTTTGGGGTGAAATATACCTTTAATACTCATACTGTACACAATTCATATAGGTGCGTAGGTTCTGGTATGTAATGGCCATTTTAATGAAGCAATCCATTCCTGATGATAAACGTTAGTCCCACTTTACATCTTGTTCAAGTTCACGCTGAAATACATTACATGACTCAAGTTAAACCATGAATGTTACAGAAATTCCTCCTCTGGGTCAACCAGTGGTTTCATATCCTGATCCACAGAAATAGAAGGACTGTGTGAACTCTTCTCTGGTGTATATAATGGTATATAAGTGACTCCACAACACTGGCCTGTGTACAAATTTCAGAGCCCCTGGTAGACAGACAAATACTGAGTAAGTTCAAGTGAAGGATAACCACAGAGACATTACAGAAAACCAACCTCTTGCGTCTCCCGCTGTCTCACTGATAGGGCAGCATAGCAAAGACATTACCCATCAAACAGAGGGTGTTTTTGCTCTCTTGTTTGGTGTCTAGTGGTTAACCACAGTTTGGTGGGATTGACTTGATTAATGGCACAAATATTCTCTGCATAGTTTGTCACAGATCTGCAGTGCAGCATTTCTCACCATTATATTGACCTGATTATTTTGAAATTATTTAAATGCCTCCATTCCTGCCAAACAAATATGAATCTGTCTTCTCAAAAGTATTTTTGCTTCATTCAAGGGCTACATTATATTTTAAGTGTTGGTAACCAAACAGTGAGGCATTTCTCAAAATATCTTATTTTATGTTTCACCTAAGAAACAAAGTAATACAGGTTTGAAATGATATGAGTAAATTATGACAGATTTTTCATTTTTAAGTCAACTGTCCCTTTAAGCAATTTGAGCAAAAACATCTAAAAGATTGATATGTAACTGAAACACAGTCATAAACTCCATGAAGCCTCCACTAAGTTATGAACGAGGAAACTCTGAGTGACAAAAATGTCCTTTAGGCATGCATATGGTCTCGGTGTATGTGTGGATGTATATGAACTTCCTCTCTCCCAAGTTCTCTTTGTCTTTGGGAATGTGCTGTACTGCTGGAATCAGAGGGGATGGAGTGTGCTGTGGATCATGTAACAGAGCACATCTATCACTTAGCCTGTATTTGTGCAGGCCTCGCCTCTGAGCACATGGAGAGGGAAGGGGAGAGCGAGGGAAGGTGGGAGAGAGGAAAAGAGGGGGGTCGGCATGAACAGGAGCGTCTTTGTAAAGCACCCGGGCATTCCGTGCTCTGAGTGCTGTGACATCCAACCCCTCACAATGGGGCTCCTTTAAGACTCCAGGAGCGGAGCTTGGGGAACACGGAGGGGAAATGAGTTAGTACAACTCTACAATCCCACATCAAATTCACTGTCATGGCCTCCGCAGGGAGCCGTGCAGCCTGGGCTTGGGCCCGTACGTCACCCCAAATTCACCCAAATCCTCTATTTTCACATACCATTAAAGGCAGTGGCCTGTGACCCTATAAACTCATCTGATGTAAACCCACGTCCAGATCTCAGATGGTGGTAATGGAAACTTTATTAGAAAGTTCAAGACATGAAATTTCTGACCATTTACTTCATCTTGACCCTCCAGCAACTATGAATTACCACATGTATTTTTTGGCAGATGGAGATTTCAAAAGTGTCTGAATTTGACCTTGTAGAATGACCTCGCATTCAGAGCTCATGTTAACCCACTGAATGATCCAAGACTAATAAATGCAATACCCATCTTATAAAGCAACATTAGCTGAACTCTGTCCCGACCACCAGTTACATGCTGATCGAGTTGGTCTCTGTGTCCTAACCTGAACCAAATCTTGTTATTCCTAGCTCATCTTTCTATGAAAATTACTTAAAGGGATGGATCACCCCAAAATGAATATTTATATATGAATATTCTGTCATCATTTACTCACCTTCATATCATTTCAAACCTCATTGTTTTTGTCCATAACATGAAAGTCAATGGGGGTTAATGTTCTTTTCCACCCCACTGAATTCCATTGTATGTACAATAACAGTTGAAACTTGAAACAGGTCAGAATATAGAAGCATAATATAATATAATATAATATAATATAATATAATATAATATAATATAATATAATATAATATAATATAATATAATATAATATAATATAATATAATATAATATAATATAATATAATATAATATAATATAATATAATATAATATAATATAATATAATATAATATAATATAAACACTTACTATAGGTGTACCGTAGTGATTCAGGATAAGCCAAGAACACGGTTTGGAAAATGGATTCATGATGTACTCGCTTATTATATTAATTTTGTAAATTTTGAACACAAAAAAGTTACGGACTGCAGCTTTAATGGACTGCACAGAGTAGCATTATAATAGAACTTTCAAATGTATCTAGTATGATAAAACAGCGCTGCTTTACCCCACATATGCATGACCGGAAGGAGCGGAAGCGGTCGACTGTGGCATAATAAAAGCTCCGCTGCTTTCGAGCCATGTGTCACGCTCGTCTCTCATTAGCAATTGCTTCAGTGGCCTCGTTTTGCTTTGACGGCTTTCAGCCTCACCCTGCTTCATACTACGATGTTAAAAAAATCTTTAGTACATTAGCTCATCCATGAACATAATTTCTGCCTGAGTCCCGTCGGATTGCATCAGCTGTGGGGATGAAGACCACAACTCCCATGATTCCACACTCAGTCACGGCATCATCTAACTATGCCTTTGCTTCTTTGTTTGTTTTGAATACTACTCTAGTGGCAAAAATTTACATATTGTGCCTTTAATCATATTTGATTTGGATAGCTCAAGCTCAATGTTCATGGAAGAGCTGACTATAAAATGTCAAGCTTAAAGCTGGAAATTGCATCCATCTTTTTCCCCCATTTTGATAAAACCATGTGAAACAATAGCTCGATCATGAAAAAGGGGGTAAAACTTGATTTTCACTGAATCCTTGAACTGTTTTTGTTTGCTAGAAAGAGTCTCCAGTTGTCACCATCTCTTGCCTTTTTGAACAGTCCACTGTGTTAATAATGTTGCTTATTTGTTATGGCTATAAGCTGTTAAAACTATTAAAACACTACATGTTCTTTGTTTACAGACATGATTTAACCACACAAAGATGGATGACAAGAACATTTTCACAAAATCCAACCGAATACCTCAAATTATAAATCATTACAAACTTACCATTTTTAAAACCTTTTTTTTTTTTTTTTTTAATGTGCTTGCTTAAAAACTGATTTCTGTTCATTTTTACCACCACCAACAAAAAACGTCTATAGTGCACCTTTAAAAAACACAAGTTCAATCCTGGCGATTTTACTTGGTTGGTTGAATGAGTTGAATGTCCAGAGGGCAGAGGCACTCACAAACATGCCACTGGTGTTTCTAATGCTGTGTTAACATTCAAAACTCCATCATGACTGTCCTTTGGGGCAGAGAAATTCAAATCACTTTCATTTTAGTTTCTCTTCAGTGGCAGCTGGAGCCCAGAGTCAAATCCCAACACAACCAGATGGCACGGCGCTTGACAGTACGTGGATGTGTGTTCATATTTGTACGTGTGTGCAGCATAATGTGTGGCCTTCAAAGCTCTTCTGACTGCTCAGAGGCAGCGAGAGATGGAGGGCAAAAAGAAGAAATGAAGGAATAAATAGGATGGAGGACAAGAGGAGGGAGAGGGATAGTTTTGGATTTTGAACACAGGTCTGTTTGAGTTTGATTAATAGGACTCTTTCTCCCTGTTTTTGTTTCCACAGTTTTAATTAAAGGGACCCCCTGGAGAGAGGGAACACTGCATACCCTGACAGATATGACTGCTGGGGAAAGAAAGGCAGACAGTTACAGAAATGTAAATATAACAGAGCTCACAAAGGAATATGCAAAGACATTTAGCCTGCCCAATTAATGAGCTCTAACTATGGTTTCAAGCTTTTTTGTTTGTTTCCTATCCTTGGGTTACTCCTGTGTCAACATCAACAGCAGGTTAACATATGTGTGTGTGTGTATTAGTGTTGTCAAACGATTAATCGCATCCAAAATAAAAGTTTTTGTTTACATTATGTGTGTACTGTGTATATTTATTATGTATATATAAACTAAAGACACACACATACAGTATATATTTTGAAAATATTTACATTTATTTACATGTATATATTTATATTCATATAATTTATATTATATATAAATATATTTAACATACAAATATAACATATTTTTCTTATATATATATATATATATATATATATATATATATATATATATATATATATATATATTGTGACGAGTCGGTGTGACCACCCGTCCCTTATTCGCCGCCCTTCACCAGGCTCCCGATGGGAGTGGGTTTGTAAGAGAGGAGGGGCGTAGAATCAGCGAGGGCTGGCGGCGTGTGATGAGGCACAGCTGGACTGAATGAAGCCTCATCACCGTCGCTGTTAAATGCCAAGCGCGCCTCTCCTCGGGAGACCGGTCTCTTCCCCCGTGCATGCACGCTGGTGTCCTCGTGGGTCCAGGAAGGGTGCGTTGAGGGACGTCGCGCCACCAGAGATGTGAGCCGCAGGATCCAGAGTCAGGATGAAAGCCGCACCCGTATTACGGCCGACGGGCCAGGATGCCGGGCTGTTCAAGTCCCGCCAAAGGCCGAGGAAGAAGAGGAAGAGCCACCGCTCAGAAGAAGCCGCCGCCCCTCGTAACCGGACCAGAGCGGGAGCGCATGCGGCCACCGGACTGCGCCCCTTCCCTGGACCCTTCCTCCTGGAACACTGCCCTCTTTCACAAGCCCCGTACCACAACGAGGACACCAGATCCCCTGTTTCGTTTGGACACTTCTTTCCCCTTGGACACTTTATTTTATTGATTTTTGTTTAATAAAAGCCTCTCCGAAGCCTGACGCCACACCCACTGTGTCTGTTGTGGGCTCCTCCCGTCACTATTGTGACGAGCGTCCCGGTCTCTCATCAGCGTTGCCCTGGAGACAAACACGAAACACCTGCACCTGCTCATCACGGCTGGGTCGGTCACACCTGCGCCCAATCACAACACGGCCATATAAGCCAGACGCGGCAGGATGAGAGGGAGAAACGAACTTCCTCCACATCAAGGCTAATGTGTGATCTCTTCTCCAATTCCAGAAGCGAGCGACTGACCGACCCAGCTTGGACGGATCTCCCACCTCACTCACGGAAATCACTCACGGAGAACACCGCAAGACTGCCACCAGCACCCTGCACTCATCGCACACCTCTCTTTATAAATAAATCCACCCTCCGGGGTATTTATTTGAGCTCTCCTTGTCGCGTGATTCTTCCACCCCGTCACACTATATATATATATATATATATATATACATACATACAGTGGGGCAAAAAAGTATTTAGTCAGCCACCAATTGTGCAAGTTCTCCCACTTAAAAAGATGAGAGAGGCCTGTAATTTTCATCATAGGTATACCTCAACTATGAGAGACAAAATGAGAAAAAAAAAATCCAGAAAATCACATTGTAGGATTTTTAAAGAATTAATTGGTAAATTCCTCTGAAAAATAAGTATTTGGTCACCTACAAACAAGCAAGATTTCTGGCTCTCACAGACCTGTAACTTCTTCTTTAAGAGGCTCCTCTGTCCTCCACTCGTTACCTGTATTAATGGCATCTGTTTGAACTCGTTATCAGTATAAAAGACACCTGTCCACAACCTCAAACAGTCCAACTCCAAACTCCACCATGGCCAAGACCAAAGAGCTGTCAAAGGACACCAGAAACAAAATTGTAGACCTGCACCAGGCTGGGAAGACTGAATCTGCAATAGGTAAGCAGCTTGGTGTGAAGAAATCAACTGTGGGAGCAATTATTAGAAAATGGAAGACATACAAGACCACTGATAATCTCCCTCGATCTGGGGCTCCACGCAAGATCTCACCCCGTGGGGTCAAAATTATCACAAGAACTGTGAGCAAAAATCCCAGAACCACACGGGGGACCTAGTGAATGACCTGCAGAGAGCTGGGACCAAAGTAACAAAGGCCTCAAATCCTGCAGTGCCAGACGTGTCCCCCTGCTTAAGCCAGTACATGTCCGGCCCGTCTGAAGTTTGCTAGAGAGCATTTGGATGATCCAGAAGAGGATTGGGAGAATGTCATATGGTCAGATGAAACCAAAATAGAACTTTTTGGTAAAAACTCAACTTGTCGTGTTTGGAGGAGAAAGAATGCTGAGTTGCATCCAAAGAACACCATACCTACTGTGAAGCATGGGGGCAGAAACATCATGCTTTGGGGCTGTTTTTCTGCAAAGGGACCAGGACGACTGATCCGTGTAAACGAAAGAATGAATGGGGCCATGTATCGTGAGATTTTGGTGAAAACCTCCTTCCATCAGCAAGGGCATTGAAGATGAAACGTGGCTGGGTCTTTCAGCATGACAATGATCCCAAACACACCGCCCGGGCAACGAAGGAGTGGCTTCGTAAGAAGCATTTCAAGGTCCTGGAGTGGCCTAGCCAGTCTCCAGATCTCAACCCCATCGAAAATCTTTGGAGTCCGTGTTGCCCAGCGACAGCCCCAAAACATTACTGCTCTAGAGGAGATCTGCATGGAGGAATGGGCCAAAATACCAGCAACAGTGTGTGAAAACCTTGTGAAGACTTACAGAAAACGTTTGACCTCTGTCATTGCCAACAAAGGGTATATAACAAAGTATTGAGATGAAATGGCCATATGAAAGCCATATGATTGGATATGACTGGTTATGTTCAGCTGTGATTGGTTCATGCGATGAATCCCGCCTCTTGTGTTTGTGCGCATTACCCGTTTGTGAATCATTCTAAATGGACAATGAAATGCCGTTAATGGGAAGACTAATTTAAAAAAGTAAGTAAACTGTGAACAATATTTACCGAACTTTGATGACCGATGATCTGAAAAATTCAAAAACAGTTCAAAGTTAACTATTAAAAATAGTAGCTGAACATAAGTTTACAAATAAAATATATTGTTTAAAATGTAACTGCAGTACTGCAAGGCATGCATTGAGTTATTATTTTGGAATAAATGTAAAATGCTTGATTAGATTTATACTTGGCTTGAATATATAATATTAATTACACTGTTAATGTAAAAATACAAAATAGGTATATTTATAGGTGTATACAGTAGGCATTTTGTTTTCTTTTTCTGACAGTGTAAGTAGTGTCTATTTAACCAAGAAAATGTGACCAGGACGTGAATTTACATTTGATTTATTAAAAAAAAAAAAAAAACTTTGAAGACTTTGCCACCTCATTTCAGAACACTACTGATATAATATATATATATATATATATATATATATATATATATATATACTTAGACTGACAGATGAAGAGCTTATGCAAATAATGATTAGGAACAGCAATTAAGGATCAGTATACTGAAAAAACAGAAGTTTAGGAGGAACAAAAATGCATATTCAGTAATTAGCTTCTTGTCTCACACTTGTGACCAAGTATGAACTTCTTTGTTTTATTTCATTACTGGCAAGACCATTAGTGTTGTGGAGAAGGATCAGTAGTTGGGGTTTTGGCCATGTTAACATCAGAAGCACCTTGTACAGTTCTCTGATACCAAACCCCTCCTCACGCCAATTAAAGCACATTTAGATGCAGCTTTGTCCTCTTTCCTCTTGGTTTTCTTTCCTGGATTCCTTATTTTTCTATTTAGCACCTTATTATTATCTTTCTCCTGCTCTAACGAGATGAGAAAATACTTGCTCAGTACGTGCTCCTTTGGGAGAGCAGAGCAGAAAAGAAAGAGCAGAATGGAAGAAGGAGTAATGGATAAGCATAAGTGAAACGAGATAAAAACAGCAGAGGTGAAAGCTCAGATTCACGGTGAATACGGAAGCTGTGAACTGTGCTCTATAAAATATATTTTTCATTCTGGAGACGAGATGTAAGAAAGCGAGGAACAGACTGCACTGCTCACACATCAGTCATATCTCTCGCAGGACTGATTATTTGATTAGGACACTGTTTGTGGCTTCATTCTTTGTACAATATTTCTCAAGCAGCAGAACCATTTTTCAAAAACTTGCAAAGATGTAAATTCCATCATAAGTGATTCACGTTTCATAGGATCTTTCCCTTTACGACCGCGACATTAATCATCGGTGGCCTGGCTAAGGGTCAGGACCACAAAATTGTAAGAACAAGCAAGCAGACAAGGAAATTCTGATTCAGATTTTCATAATCCAGCTTTCTAAACTGTATGTGTTTATAGAAGCCTGTTTCCAGCACAGAAATTTTAGAATAAGAAGTAAAGTCACACTGTGATACATAAAGTCACAATTACAGGAAATAAAGCCACAAGTGCAAGATACAGTCACATTGTGAGCGAGACACAAGTACAAAAAAAGAATTGCGAAATATCACTTAAAACGTCTATTGTGAAATGTGAAATAGTGATTCATGGGTTTGCACAATGCTAACACTAATTAGCTTCCTGCCTCGCACATTCTGAAGATTATCAAGTGATCAAGTATGTATGGTTTTGTTTTTATTACATGGGAAGTCTGGAAATCAGAATGATCTGTATTACTGGCAAGACCATTAGTGCTGTGGAGAAGGATCAGTCTCTGGGGTTTTGGTCATCAGAAGCACCATGTACAGTTCTCTGATACCAAACCCCTCCTCACGCCAATTAAAGCACATTTTAGATGCAGCTTTGCCCTCTCTCCTCTTGGTTTTCTTTCCTGGATGCCTTATTTTTCTATTTAGCTCCTTATTATTATCTTCCTCCCGCTCTAACGAGATGAGAAAACACTTGCCCAGTATGTGCTCCTTTGGGAGAGCAGAGCAGAATGGATGAGTGATAACTGTTCGAAAACAGTCCATTTTGAGGAATATTCTGTTTGAGGAATATCATTTTGTTCTTATGCATCATCGACAACAAGGATCTCAGGTTTTTCTCTGAGCAGTCAGGTGGTGTCCGTGACCAGCTGATGAAGTTAACATTAACCCAACGATGACTGCAAACCTGGCACCCTGCTGTAAAATGCATCTGTCTGACACACATACTCACACACTTGCTACAGCTGGGTATACACGCTTACTCTGCTTTGATGTTCAGGGCCACAGCATCAGCGCTCCAAAAATAAATGCAAGAGCAGTTTGCCACTCCAGAGACACATATTCCAATGAGTCACTCTGTCAATCCCCAAAGAGCACGGCACAGAAGAGAGACAAGGCAAAGAACGTGGAGAACCTGAGCGACAACTGATGGAGGCACGTATATATTTATATATGCAAAATTTGTATGTGTTTATGGCCACAGTTTGATCCCATACATGTAACTTGCTGACATTCAAGGGTAAATGTAAGTATATACAACTGACTTATAGAAACTAATTTAAATATGCAATCTCAAATACAACCAAAAATATACACTACCATTCACAAGTCGGTTAGATTTTGTTTCATGTGTTTGAAAGAAGTTATGTTCACAAAAGCTGCATTTATTTGATAAAATGCATAGTAAAACTTTCTGATCCTTCAGAAATCATTCTAATATTCTGATCAATGTTGAAAACGGATTAATATGCTGATTAATATTTTGTGATAACCGTGACACATTTTTTAAAAGAATTCTTTGATGAATAGAAAGTTCAAAAGAATAGCATTTATTTGAAATAGAAATATTTTGTAACAAATGTCTTTTTGTCTCTTTTGGTGAAATAAAAGTAAAAGTAAAAAAAAAAACTAACTAAAAATTTTACACAGTAGTGTATATATACACATTCTTACATACATACATACATACACCAATAACAGTTTTTCCACATTTCTGCTTTTAAGATGTTCTATTATAAGTGAATTTCTGTTTTTCAAACAAATGAGAATACAGTCATTTGTTTTAAACCTGGAGCATCATGGGTGTTTAATGTTTCTTTATAGTAATAGTGTTTCTGACCTTTAAAGAAGTGCAGTTGGACCGTGTTCTGAATCCAGAGAGGAAATTTCAATTTTTCAGGCTTTCTGCAAACACAGACCTCCTTTCTCTGCAAAAACACAGTGAACTGAATTACAAATACATTACATGGCAAAATATATAATTGGCTGTTCTAACACATGCACTCCTCTGCAAGAAACAGGATATTTGGATAACATCAAGCACACTGTTCAAACACAGACTGAGAATGACTGCAATGAAAGCTAAGGATAATATTGATGGTGAACTGGTTGGCTAGATGCCTTTCTTGAATATTAATCACTTATTATTTGAGTGTCTGCAAACATTTTAATAGTCTGACTAGTCTATAATTCCAAGTGATTTTACTTTTATTCGTTGGAATTTTCAAATGGAACAGCAAATCAGAATTTTTACTGAATTGGGAATAAAACTCTTTCCACTGCAATCAGCACTGCTGTCATTTTGTCATCTGCTCTGTTCTCATGTGGTTTTTAGCAGCATGCTGGTGTCCTTGTTGTTGTGCTATCCTCGTGATAACACTCCCAGCGGTTTCAGTTGCCCCAAAATGTTCGAGTGTGTGGTTTGTGTGCACGTCCTCTAAACAGAGTCTCACACACACACACACTCAGATGTGGATAAATGACAGCAGCTTGTTTCATGCGCCAGGCCTCATCAGACACTACAGACTCCCAGGAAAATGAACCATCATTACAGAGAGAGAGAAAAAAAAATTCACTGGTACTAGGATGTCGGTAGATGGGAGAAATAAGTACAAGCATAATTATGTTAATGAGAGGAGGACAGCAGGGAGAAGGTAGATATTAATGACAGCTCATTATCACAGTCAGAGACATCAAGCACATCTCTCTCTCCCTCCTCATCTGTGTGTCAGAATCAGACCTGTTTTTTTACAGTGTATCCAAAAACAGTCACATGTCTCTATTTCTGATTTTGTCCTTCTCTTCATCCTTGTTTTCTCTTTTTCTTAAAGGGACAGTTCACTTAAAATGAAAATTCTTTTATTCACCCTCATGTTGTTCCAAACCTGTATAACTTACTTTCTTCTGCTGAACACAAAAGAAGATATTTTGAAAAAAGTGGGTAACCAAACATTTGATAGTACAATGGCTACCATCAACTGTTTGGTTACCAACTTGAGGGAGAGTAAATGATAACAGAATTTTCATTTTTGGGTGAACTATCCCTTTATCTCAGTTTCAGTCATTCTATCATTCTATATATATATATATATATATTAGTGCTGTCAAACGATTAATCGCATCCAAAATAAAAGTTTTTGTTTACATAATATATGTGTGTGTATTGTGTACATTTATTATGTATATATAAATAAACATGCATGTATATATTTAAGAAAAATATGTTATGTTTATATATTAAATATTAAATTGAAAAATTGAATTTCAGAATTTCATAGAATTTTTACATTTTATGTATTTTGGTGTAATGTTTTTTTTTTGTTGTTGTTTTTTTTTAATCCTACAGCTTCAAATTAGATTTTGAATGTAGTCTCAGACGTTTGGACCTCACTGTATATATTAAAGAAGTGTGATTGCGGCACAGAGGGGAAGGATGTGGAGTTGGAGGTTTTTTCCTCTTAACAAGCATTTCATTCATTAGAACATGGGAACAGGAGGGATGCAATTTATCCCATGTGCCTTTGTTCTGTGAAAATGAAACACTCTGTGAAACATAACTGGTAACAGCCTCAGAAGAAAACACACACACATAGAGAAAATCCTCTGCTGGGCACCTAAAACAGAAATATCAGTTCAGGTTGGGGGGCAGGACTGGTCTAGTATTGCTTTTTTTTCCAGGTATTTTGTGTGGTTATATCTGTGTAATGTCAGATCAGAGACCCAAAACATTTCTGAGGATGAGAGAGCGAGAGGAAGAGGAGATCCGGCTCATAAGCACCTCAGTGGTTCTGGAGAACATCCAGGGGCAGAGAGACTCAGAGGGTACATGGTCTCCTCACCGTCTTGGAATGCTCGAAGCCCAAAAGGGGAGGAGGGTCACGCCTGTGTTAAATTCAGACCCAAGGCCTCATTTTGGAAAGAAGCCATCCGAGCATGTGCAATCATCCAACCTGCACGCACCCCAGTGGTCTGCACGGGCTCTTACTTTAGCTAATTAGCAAGGCCGCTGCTTTTTATCATGCCTGCTTTTCCAGCACTCTCCCAATCCCATGACTTTTTCCAGCCTAAAGGGCTTTCAGGGAGGACACTAACAGACAGAACCTTGGCTAATGAGGAAAAGAGCAAGGCCTTGATGATCATGGGGGGCCCGTGAATTATATTATAACTGGTAAATCCTTTGTTTGAGCTCATTTCGCTTGGCTTAGTTACTATCCTGTGATAGTCACTGGTGTTTTCCCTGAGCCTGGAATTTAGTAACTGAGCCTTTGTGGACATGATGAATCATAGTCTTAGGAAAACGACCAAAGCAGATACTGTCTCCTCCTTCACAGCAAGAGCTCACTGTAAAAAGTGTTCAGAACGGAATATTAACCTACTGTTAACTATTTAAGGTGCAGTATAATAGCATGTGGAAACAATTCACATTATGTAACGATAAACATTTCAAACATTACTAAGCTATTTGGTTTCGGATCTTGTTTACATCGCACGTTTTAGAGAGTGATTAAGTTATCAAATAAAAAATAACACTTTTTTTAGCAGTCAGATCAAAAAATTAAGAACAAAATTTTAGGACTGTGGCGGACGTTACTTTCGGTGCAATCGTTTGGAGGGAAGGTCGAGTCAAACGTATTACATTGTACTGGGACTTTTTTTCCCTTTTGAATACATTTACTGTATAACAATTCATTAGACAATAAGTAAATATTCAATTGAATAACCAACCCGATCTCTTGGCAATTCGTATATATTTTACGAGGTGGCTAATACGTACGAGTGATTTTTGCTAAATTGCACATATTTTACGAGTTCCCCAATTTGTGTGAATTTGTACGAATGACCTAACCCCACCCCTAAATCTACCCATCACTGGGGTATAGACAAATCATACAAAATTGAACAAGTGAGGTCATACGAATTAGCCCCCCCATAAAATACGTACAAATTGGTCATGAGATAGCGTTGGAATAACTTACATTTTGGACACAATGTTTCAGTTACTTTTGCTCCGCCAGAGGAAATAGTTGTTGGGCGTCTCCGAGCAATGCACAAAATACTACTAGTATTGTTTTGTTTGTGATTAAATCTGAAAAAAAAAATCTATTTGGTTGAGTAAGTGATTCAATGACTGTCTCATAAAGACAGTCACTTGTTTTGTTAATGACGGAATGGCATAACAATGTAATCTGCAAAAAAGAGTTAATACATAATAAAAAATCCACTAATGCACAGACTGACAGTCTGGAAGACACACAAAAAAGTGGAGTGAAATCTGATCGACCACCTTTTATTTTCTTCTTTTTTAAAGTGACATTTAGGCAGAGGGTAAATTTGAATTCAGTAAAACTTCAACAATAGACTGTAATGCAGCAAAATAGTAGCTCAAATAATGGCACAGCCGTTCAACAGTTGTACAAATAATACCAATGAAATTACTGCAAAATGCGTATTGACTCTTAAATGAGAATTTCCTTCTGTATTAAAGTAATAAACACTGATTATTTTAATAAGTACCAATTATTTATGTGAAGCCAGCCAATCAGATTGGAGCTTGAAACTAGTTTGATCCTCATTCAAGTCTCACTTTAAATTACCGTAAATTTATTCAGCTTAATTTGAGTTTACTCAGCATCAAGATATCTTGGCAGTACTTCACAGTAACAGTTTATATCAAGCCATGTCGCTCTGTCATTCTTACATTCTCTTTCTCTCTCTTCACCGGTTTGAGAATAGAAGGGTATCATACTGTAGCACAGGAGAGAAGTGCCATATTAAAACCGCAAGCGCTATTTTCCTTTGTTGTGGAAACTGTAGACAGGACTACGAAAGTCAGCATCAGGGAGAAACATCTCATCTTCTGCACACAGATCTGAGGAGCCGTGCTGAAATACTTAAGCTGCGTTCTCTATATTTTGACTGCAATGACAGATAAATACACATATCCACACATATATTCCTGCTAAAATAAGTTGACAGACTTACTGCAACACCATCCCTGGTGTCATAAGCTCCGTGCCATGAATTGCTGTTTTTCTACTGCATTTTTACCTTGTTTGTATGAAATAGTTGATGTCCCATGACTTCAAACGATGTGGCATTTTTGGAAAATTGTGCTTTGCGCTTTGAGGATAAGATCTTGCCAATCGACATCCGCCGCCTGCCTTCATTTACCACCCGTGACTACAAGCCAGCCTGTATTTCCCTGCTTTCTGACTATTCTCCTTCATTAGATCAGTGTGTGGGTGGCCTGGTGGTCATATAGCTGAGTCTGCTCTGTTGTCTGAGAAATCACAAGAGCAATTCCTTTAACACATACAATTTTTGGCCCAAGGGAACGCTGCTGATTCTTTAGGGCCGACTTTGCCCTACAGATACTCCCAGATGGTTCCCAGTACAGCTGTTTTGATGTACTGATACTAAAGAAATGTTCATTTCGCTGTATTCTGAATTATATCAGACTATATTGGCTATAAGCATTGTGCAAAAGACTAAGGCCAAAAAATGGTTAATTACTTGCACAGGTTTTTTAGTCTTCACTGCTCTGGGCCACTAAATCATTCTGCATTCTCTCCTAAAGTCCCAGTGCTGACCTTAAGCTCAAAGGTCAGGGGATATGGACAAGGGTGGATTATTCCAATAAGACCTGTGTCCTGGGGCCTCTGACTGCCCGGGAGTGAGAAATCGGCAGGCACTCAGATTGTACAATTGATATAAAGAGACAAATATCATTGGAATGTGTGTATTAGAATAGAAACATTATTTGAACTGCACAGTTTTATCAGAACATCTTATTGCTGCTTTAAAGTAGTATAGTAGTTTACGTATTCACCAAACAGTCAGGTTACAGAAGTAAAAGTCCCATTCATTTTCTCTATATAGGGGATTTTTTTATGATAATTTATGAACCTTTTAAAAACAGACCTACTGTGAGCTACAGTGATGTGAATCAATGGTATATGCTCTCGTTGAGTCATGTTTAACACAATAGCTTTTTATTCCTCCATCGTTTTTAATTAGATTAGATCATTACCAATGCTTTTCATACTTTTTTTATACACAAACATATTCAGTTTAAGGTTTGTAATGATGTGATTCATCTCATAGCTGGTTGGTTTGGTTCATGGCATACAACAATATCTTTAACAAAGACTTTTTAAAATCTCTATGGGAAAAAATATTGGAAAAAAATGCTTACGAGCAAGTGGGTTGGCGCTGTTGTTGCACAATTTGTGCATTATATCTAGCATCTTTATGAAATTGAAAACTATTTTCCTTTTTCCCCCATAATTAATACATCGTCCAATAGATAAACATGATAAACATAGACAAAACATAGAGTAGCAAATGTATGATGTAAGATAAAGACCTCCATAGATGGAGCTTCGCAGGACTGTAATCCATTCTTGCTTCGAAAAGACTTAATAAAAACAAGAGCAAACATCATTTTGGGTTAGGAAATGCATACAACATATACTTTCTGTTTTTCATTCCCTCCTGACTCTACCCACAATAATCACCTGCAGCATGAACAGTTTTGATGATTTCTCATTTTCATTTTTACCAACAAAATTTGATGAATCAGGATGGAACTCAGCAGCAGACTGGGAGAATTCCACCTGTGGAGGAGACAGAAATATATATGTACTGCATTCATTTATTAAAGCCTGGACCAGGTTGTTTGAGTTTGCTGGCCAAATGATTCACTTCATGAGGGGAGGGAGTGAGAGGGAACATCTATAAATCTGACTGATGTGGGCCAGATAACTGATCCAACTTTGATCCAAGAATCCAGTCTCATCCATTCCTCATTCCAGCTCGTGCATCTGCCTCCCACCGACTGTGACACCCACTTTTCATTGTCCAATGTTTGAAAAACACTGGAAAATTAACCCCTGCAGTTGGTTGAACAAACAAAATGAAGCAGGCAATCTGCTGGTTACTCAATGCACTTATTACTTATATTCCCAGTAGAGCTTCCATACATTGTCTTCTTAATCAAGACCTTATATGAAGACCTCACCGTGCACCCCTGCAGAAGAGGCTGAGGTCCCAGGCAAGAGTGAGTGTGTGTATGTGTGTGTTTGCCTGCTCCTCTAACAGGATTATTAGCCAAATTGGTTCCAGTTGAAAGAGATTAGAAACGCAATTATTTAGGAGCAGGGGACGTGTCTGTGTCTCTCTCTATCTGGATCTCTCTTTATCTCCTTCACTGTTATCTTCACCACAAACACTGGGAACCATATGGATGTTTGTGTATGTATCTAATACTTCAACCTTTCAGTGATGTCAGGGAAAAAAATAATTAGATTTTAAGGCTGAGGCAAATCCAATCAGATTTCTCAGTGTATATCTTTCCTTCAGAGAACCGCCTGCCGCTTTTGATGCTGTAATTAGTGTATATATTGACACTGATGTGGGACTTGTTCATCAATCAAAAATGAAAAAGTAATATTTGAACAGCGCTGGAGAAATCAGAATGTCATCGCTTCTTAAATGAAATAAGCCTTTAAAAATACACTTTTAATTATGGTGTTGTGGCAAAAAAAAACAAAAAAAAAACACTTTAACTATTTATGAAGAACTGTTGAGTCTCAGACAAGAGGTTCAAAAGAAAAACATTTTGTACATGCAGGAACAGGCACACTTAGACACAGACACACACACACACACACCATATCCATTTGTCTCTGTCTCTGTTTACACGATACCTTATAAGGACCAGTGTTGGGGAAGCTGATTTCAAACTAGCTTAAACCACATGCAAACTGAAAATGTAAGGTAGCCTATATAGTGAGCTTGCAGATAATATAATATACCTGAAATAAAAGGCCACTTCAGTGTACTTAAAGTACACTTTCTTATATTTATCAACGCATGAAAGTTCACTTTTAAAAAATGCACTTGTCAAATCAAAAGTTTTACTTTAAAGTACATTTCAAATCATTGTTTTAATAATCTTTTGTAATGCTTTAAGTACACTTGCTTTGTGTTGACAAACATACGAAAGCACATAAAAGTACTTGATTATAATTTTAACTGTAGTGTTATTTGACAATATCTAAGTTAACATTTTCAAATGTACTAAATGGCAACTTCAAATGTGTAATAAATGACACAAGTTTCAACAGAAATTGCATTAAAATGTATTCAGTTTGCACTTAAGTATATTATTTCAGTAATATGCTTTCTTTTTGAATACTTTTCTGCAATGGACCCCTTTTAGAAACATTGAGGATCTCAATTAGGGTGACAGATTTAAAATAAACACATAAATGCAATTAATAAATCTAAATAAACTCATTTAATTGACTTAAATTTAATTTTCTTGGATACATATTTTGTGTAGAAATCAATTAGCAATTAATTTTGCTACAAAAAAGCATAAAATGATACCAAAATGATGAATATATTCATTAACATCCAAGTCATCTACTCGAACTGATTCACTCAAATGAAGTGGATATCTGAAAAATGAGAGCTTGTGCGAAACAATGTAACTGAACACGGTTTTGTCAGGCCAATTGTGGAAAAATGATAGTTACTATACTATTAAGAAATGCAGCTGAGTTAGAAGCAGCACAACTTTCAGATACAGGAGTGAATTTTTATGTATTCACTACTTTTATTAGTATAGTAGAGAGTGCTGGGATTCAACCTCGGGTCACTATTGCCTCCGACTAGCAGTGTATTTCTGCTTAAAATGAAATCTGAAATGAGTGATGGCTCATAGAAGACGGCGGTTGAGAAGGAGGCAGAGGAGAGATGTGAGCGAGTGTGAGACCCAGACATTCATAAGTCAGTCATAACTCACAGTATGTCCAGAGCCCTCTTAACATGTCTTCACCCCTTCACTCATTATCACGTGGAGCTGAGCTCTGTAATCCTGGAGCTGTGCTGTGTTCCTGTCCAACTCTGGCACATTCATCACCTTTCATCACTTAAAGCTTTACATCCCACTCTGGACCACATCTCCCAAGCATGTGTGTGTGTGTGTGTGTGTGTGTGTGTGTGTGTGTGTGCTCTACTGGTGGATTTGGGGTGTTAAGAAATAAAGGCAGCTGCTCTGGCACAAGCAGGGTGAAGAGATTAACCAGGAACAAAGATAGAAGCAGAAATAAAGTGTAAGAATACACAGCGATAAGACTGTCTCTTTATGGCTCAGAAGGACATAAAGGAGATACAGATCCAACCTGTTAACTTTGGAGAACCAATCATTGGGTTATTTATGTTCACTGTTTTGGTTAATAAAATGTGAATTCACCGGAAAAAAAAACTGGTCATTAATTACTGAAAATCTTCCTTTCCTCGATCTACAGCTGATATGCTTAACAGTATTTGATTTGAGAACTGCAATGAAAAGGAATATTTTCAACAATAAATAATGAGAGAATTATCTTTCATGGGATACATTTTGTATAATGTACAAAATTATTACCAAGAAATACCAATTTCAATAGATAATTGAATTGCCTGTTTTTTGTTCTCTTTACGTAGTGAACTGTGGGTGCAATATTTTTTTCAGTCAATTCAAGTGCTCAAATCAACACGATGAAAAGAAAAAAAAAGTAAAATGTAAACCTGGAATGCACTCTATAAGTGGCTTTAGATAAAAGTGTGTGCTAAATACAAAAATATACACTGGTTTGCTATGATATGACTGTAACAGAGAGTGGATAGAGAAAATATTGTATGGTAAAGAACATTGCTGCTCTATAACAGGATCCTCCACTGATGACAACCGCAGCAAACACACAGCAAAACATTAAACACTTCACATTCCAGCACTGACATCCACGCTCATCAGACTAACACACACTAACCAAATGAAACTCCTGCTACTATTCCTCTGTATTAGATGCATCCCTGCCGTGAGATAGTTTTTAGTTGCTACAGAAAAAAAAGATGGAAAAAGTGTAAGAGACAAAAATCGGTCGTGGCAAAGAGGGATGAGGACGTGCCCCTCCTGTTCCCACCATAAACAACGCCTACAGCAATAATAATATCCAGATGCGCGTTTTGTTCAAGCCTATAAAATGTACCTTTTTACAAGATCACTTCACTTTTGTACAATATACTATGTATGTGGGACATTTGGTTTTAAGCATTGGATGGATGATTTTATCCAAAGCAACTGACACTAAAGGTATACATTTGATCATTTCATACGTGACCTTGATGTTGCTAGAGCCACACTCATTTGATTCCTATAGCTTATGTCTAGCGTTTGAAATGATAAAATACCCTCCACTGCTCCATTACTAAACATCATTCGTGTAAACAATGACAAGTTATCAGATAATGCTGGGGTATGCACTATTGTTCAAAAGTTTGAGTGTAGCGACGTAGAGAACGTGAGAAAAACTAAATAATGGAGAAAGGAAACAAGAGAGGCATGATGTCATTGATATTTTGCAAAGTCTGGGATTTTTGGCCCTTAGGAGAATCAGCTGCTGTTGTGGACTCAATGGGTGCAATAACCAAATGCTCAATTTCATTCAGTACTGTAATAATTAAATGGTTTTCAATCAATTTTACTGTCTTCAATTCAGACTGAATCTACTAATGAGGAGAAATCTCTTTTTTTTTTTTCCTGATTTTGTGAGATTATATGTTTGGGTCTGTTTGGCAGTCTGAAAAATGAGAGCTTGTGCGAAACAATGTAACTGAACACGGTTTTGTCAGGCCAATTGTGGAAAAATGATAGTTACTATACTATTAAGAAATGCAGCTGAGTTAGAAGCAGCACAACTTTCAGATACAGGAGTGAATTTTTATGTATTCACTACTTTTATTAGTATAGTAGAGAGTGCTGGGATTCAACCTCGGGTCACTATTGCCTCCGACTAGCAGTGTATTTCTGCTTAAAATGAAATCTGAAATGAGTGATGGCTCATAGAAGACGGCGGTTGAGAAGGAGGCAGAGGAGAGATGTGAGCGAGTGTGAGACCCAGACATTCATAAGTCAGTCATAACTCACAGTATGTCCAGAGCCCTCTTAACATGTCTTCACCCCTTCACTCATTATCACGTGGAGCTGAGCTCTGTAATCCTGGAGCTGTGCTGTGTTCCTGTCCAACTCTGGCACATTCATCACCTTTCATCACTTAAAGCTTTACATCCCACTCTGGACCACATCTCCCAAGCATGTGTGTGTGTGTGTGTGTGTGTGTGTGTGTGTGTGTGCTCTACTGGTGGATTTGGGGTGTTAAAAAATAAAGGCAGCTGCTCTGGCACAAGCAGGGTGAAGAGATTAACCAGGAACAAAGATAGAAGCAGAAATAAAGTGTAAGAATACACAGCGATAAGACTGTCTCTTTATGGCTCAGAAGGACATAAAGGAGATACAGATCCAACCTGTTAACTTTGGAGAACCAATCATTGGGTTATTTATGTTCACTGTTTTGGTTAATAAAATGTGAATTCACCGGAAAAAAAAAACTGGTCATTAATTACTGAAAATCTTCCTTTCCTCGATCTACAGCTGATATGCTTAACAGTATTTGATTTGAGAACTGCAATGAAAAGGAACATTTTCAACAATAAATAATGAGAGAATTATCTTTCATGGGATACATTTTGTATAATGTACAAAATTATTACCAAGAAATACCAATTTCAATAGATAATTGAATTGCCTGTTTTTGTTCTCTTTACGTAGTGAACTGTGGGTGCAATATTTTTTCAGTCAATTCAAGTGCTCAAATCAACACGAAGAAAAGAAAAAAAAGTAAAATGTAAACCTGGAATGCACTCTATAAGTGGCTTTAGATAAAAGTGTGTGCTAAATACAAAAATATACACTGGTTTGCTATGATATGACTGTAACAGAGAGTGGATAGAGAAAATATTGTATGGTAAAGAACATTGCTGCTCTATAACAGGATCCTCCACTGATGACAACCGCAGCAAACACACAGCAAAACATTAAACACTTCACATTCCAGCACTGACATCCACGTTCATCAGACTAACACACACTAACCAAATGAAACTCCTGCTACTATTCCTCTGTATTAGATGCATCCCTGCCGTGAGATAGTTTTTAGTTGCTACAGAAAAAAAAGATGGAAAAAGTGTAAGAGACAAAAATCGGTCGTGGCAAAGAGGGATGAGGACGTGCCCCTCCTGTTCCCACCATAAACAACGCCTACAGCAATAATAATATCCAGATGCGCGTTTTGTTCAAGCCTATAAAATGTACCTTTTTACAAGATCACTTCACTTTTGTACAATATACTATGTATGTGGGACATTTGGTTTTAAGCATTGGATGGATGATTTTATCCAAAGCAACTGACACTAAAGGTATACATTTGATCATTTCATACGTGACCTTGATGTTGCTAGAGCCACACTCATTTGATTCCTATAGCTTATGTCTAGCGTTTGAAATGATAAAATACCCTCCACTGCTCCATTACTAAACATCATTCGTGTAAACAATGACAAGTTATCAGATAATGCTGGGGTATGCACTATTGTTCAAAAGTTTGAGTGTAGCGACGTAGAGAACGTGAGAAAAACTAAATAATGGAGAAAGGAAACAAGAGAGGCATGATGTCATTGATATTTTGCAAAGTCTGGGATTTTTTGGCCCTTAGGAGAATCAGCTGCTGTTGTGGACTCAATGGGTGCAATAACCAAATGCTCAATTTCATTCAGTACTGTAATAATTAAATGGTTTTCAATCAATTTTTACTGTCTTCAATTCAGACTGAATCTACTAATGAGGAGAAATCTCTTTTTTTTTTTTTTTCCTGATTTTGTGAGATTATATGTTTGGGTCTGTTTGGCAGTCTGACAGAAAGAGTGGAAGATGAAGTGGAAAGTGTATGGGATATTCGTTCAGTCTGACATGTCTTTGAACTGGGTGTCATGACTCAGGCAAGGCCTGTCACCACTACATTACAGTCTGGCAAAAGTGCCAGCCTAATTAATTTTCAGAAAAGCACTCACATACAATCTAGTCTCTCGCTGGCACATGCTCACTTATCATCTAAAGATACTCACATGCATACATCTTCCACATCTGCTTTCGACTTACAGTAGGCAAGATAAGCACTCTTTCAATTAACAGTGAAATGTGAATGACAAAAAAAGTTTAGTTTAGACAGTTTGCTGGCACTTGAGAGGGAAGAAGAGTCCTCGCATTTCACATTTGTTTTATGTTATTACTATTTTACATGTCTCTAAAGCTATTAATGTTTAGCATCTTCATATGTTTGTATTAACTGTCCAAGCAGCTTCTTCTCACTCTCTTAGTGATCAGAGAGTAGAGGTCGTTATGATTTCATGAACCTCTCAAGCACAGAGTTAACTTTTAAGAAGCACATCAAGCCTAAAGGGGATCATATTGGCTTTCAATAGCCATCTGAGAACGTTACGAGAGAAGAACAACATCTTTTTCTCTTCTCGTCTTTTCTTTTTCAACTTTACATTGTCAAAGTTCAAAACTTATAAACTTTTACTCCTCTGTCTAAAACTGTGAAAGTGCATTTCACTAATGATGGTACAGATGCTGTTGTGAGCAATGATGTAAACTGTAACTGTAAAAGCATCAGATTTTACCTACACGATAATCATAGACAAAAGAACACACTAACAATATTATTCCAATATTTATAGAAATTTATTTAAAAAATGCTACCAGTCAAATTCAGCTTTAACTTTCTTTATTTTGTGTTTTCTCTTTTTTGGCCAATGAATCATGCACAAAATACAAATGTAGGGAGGCGGAGAGAGAGTTTGTATCAATAATATATAAAAAAGCATACAAAAATCATGTCCTTTTGAGTGGGGCATCTGACACCCCAACTTTTATTTTTATTTTTTGGTGTGTGTATAGAGTGTCATATTCTCTGACATGATTTTGTGTGGCAGTAGTAGCTATATACCACATCTTCTTATTTATTTTTTATTGATTGGTGGCAACCAGCTTTAATGTGCACCATAAACACCTACTACTTTGGAGCCTCAACCAGATAATTACTGGTGCTGCATTTTTTACAATATTATTGTACGAGTAGTACTAATGTGATATAATTAATTAATTTTT
This sequence comes from Onychostoma macrolepis, assembly GCF_012432095.1. NCBI lineage: Eukaryota > Metazoa > Chordata > Actinopteri > Cypriniformes > Cyprinidae > Onychostoma > Onychostoma macrolepis. The sequence continues at coordinate 33,948,984 of NC_081163.1, forward strand.
ACAGGTCAAAGAAAATATAATTTCTATAAGGGCTAAATTTAGGTATAGGGAATGGAAAATTATTAGGGTGAATTCATGTAAATTGGAACGCATTTTACCAAGGAAAAATGTCCCAACAAACCATATTCAATTATTAAGTCACCCTAAGTCACCGAGTCACCCTATTCAATTATTAATTTTTTTTTAATGACTATTCATTATTTTATGTTATCATTTTGCAAAATGTCAATACAAACATCAGATAAAACTACAGTATGAATAATGCAGTCAGCATCTAAAAAAATTAAACCGCTATGCTGTTTGTTAGCTGCTAGATTTGTTTTACATAAATTAAATGTAGCTATTTTGGGACAGTAGTGGGAGGCTCCAAAAGCTTCAATTTCTGGATTCCCCATGGTGCTGAGATTCCCACTAATTTGGAGGGCCACATTGTATGCTAACATTCTCTATTAGCAATTAAAAGCCTGAAAACACATCAAACAGCTGTGAAACAACGCGAGTCCGTTGGTGATGTCCAATTAGTTTGTAGCTCATTGTTTGCGTTTGGTAGTTACCATGCAGAAAATTTTGCATGCAATCAGTCATAATACATTGCACGGCTATTTATTTACAAATTACTTTTGAATGCAGCTTGAAGCAAATCTCAGTATCTCGACGGCTGATCTTTGTGTGCTTAATTTAATTGAACAGCCTCATTTGCATATTAATTTGACGAGGAGCTTCACAGGTGCCCTCCCAGCAAAGCAGTTTGAGAAGGGGTGTGAAACGGCTTTGCTCGGCATGTTTTGCCTTTGCAATCACCACGGGTGTGACGGAACCAATCAAAAGCTGAATATGACGAGATGGTGTGAGGGTGGGAGTGTGTTTGTGTGTGTTGGGGGTTTATAATGGGCACCGCTGGGGATGAAAGTGGCCCACCAGTTGGTCACATGATAAAAGCGCTTGATGATTCTCTCCCCAGGGGTTCTGTCTATTCCTGGGTTCTAGTCCAGGGTAACTCCCTTGATGGGTAAATAACAATACATTTGCATTTTTGTTCTTAATTTAGGCTAGCCGTAATTTTCATCTGTATGCAAATGCGAGTGTGAAAATAGCTTTACAGGTTTCGGATGGGTGTGTGCTCGGCGTATGTGTGCAAGTACGAGATAGCGAGAAGAAGGGGCAGAGAGAGCAAACGAGGAGATCTTCTCCCTCCATAAGTATTCCATGCTGCGCTCAGATGCAGATTGCTGTGGGATTCTGGTTTGACAGGCTGGCTCACATCAAATGCTGCCAGATAATGTTGTTTAAAGAGAGAATCAGCCGACACTCATCGCCAGCAGCCTCAGAGGAGAGAAGCACCTCATTAAACTGAGCTGCACGTCTGTGTGTCCTCACACAGCTAGAGAAGAGCGTTATGTGAGAGCGCCGATCTTGCTCTGTGATTAAAAGGAAGGGAGCAGAGATCTGCGCTCCCGCTTGGCAGGGCCGTAATACAGAACGAGTGCGAGACTGCAGCTTAACACATGATGGGTCCTATTGTCTTGCCAACACAATTACAAATCACCGTTTCATCTGTGAGCAATAGAGTGATGACACATTTAATAGCGCATGTTTCGACAAGGCTTGGGTTCGGGCCTATAGCTACTGATTCTGCTTTAGCTTCATTTAGAAGAAGGGGTGGGGCTATGATATGATATTTTAAAAAGAAATATTGAAATTCTGGTGGACACTCTAGTAGTAGGTGGCGCTACTACACATCTGTCAATAAAACAGAAAAAAGGTGATGACGTTGGCTACACTACTGCCATACAAAATCATGTCAGACAAAAGCAAGACACTGAACACACCCCGATCGATAGTCATTTTTATTTTTGTAAATGTATTTACTTTTATTGTAATCTTTTGGTTATGGTTACAAACTCTTTCTCCGCCTCCCTAAACTTGTATTTTGCATGAGAACAAAATAAGCAAAGTTAACGAAGAATTTGACGGATAACGTTATTAATTTATTGATTTATTCAAATTTTTATAGATATCCCCTAGTAAAATATACATATTTCACATATTTATTTCATGCTAAGTATACTACAAATACATTTACATATTTATCTACTTAATAAAAATACCCTGCAATTGGTATACTAAACTAAATGGGAACAACTCATTTTGTACTTAATGCACTTTAATTGTACGGAACTAGTGCTGAAGTACAACTAAAGATATAGGCCTATACTTGATTGTGCTAAAGTGGAACTATTGCAAGTATACTTCAGGTACACTTTAAATATCTTACATTTAAAGATGGATATTATTCAAATAGCATACAGTCCTCATCAATAGTGACATTAAAACACATTTTAGGCTTAATATTAAGAAATGTGCATTGTACGCAAGCAGTACTCCAAATAAAGATGAATTATTATTATTATATCAGCAAGTCTCGAGCGATATGTCAGTAAAAATATTTGAATACTTAGTATGAAATAAATGTAATTTAAATATATTACTTTTTTACTAGGGTTGCCATAATGTCATTATTGTGTGTGTGTGTGTGTGTGTGTACCAAATGTCCCCTCAAGGATAGTAAAACCTGACATTTTTGACATTGTGGGGACCCACAAGGGTCAAACAGGTTTTCTGTAAGGGGTAGGTTTAGGGTTAGGGGATAGAAAATATCATTTGGTCAGTATAAAAACAATAGAAGTCTATGGAAAGTCCCCACAATTCACAGAAACCAAACGTGTGTGTGTGTGCTTGCCCATAGAGAAAATCTTATATCTGATATCTATTTGGTGATATTTTCAAAAGTAAAAAAAAATAACCTGACAACCTGGCAACTAAAATGTAAAATACCTAAGCAGTATCATGCAAACAAGAGTAAATCCTTCATTCAACTGATTTAAAAAAAAAAATCATCAATTCATTGCATTATTACAAACATACATTAGTTAAAATCCTTAAAAATAAAATGTTTGAAACAAGGGCGAACGTTTCCACTTTCCTTGGCTGTACATCACTTTTGACACTACTGTATGTATGTGTATGTGTGTGTGTGTGTGCATTGTGTGTGCATGTGTAATGATATGGTATAGGGATAGTAAGAGTAGTATGCTTTCACGCTATTACAATTTCAGCCAATCACTTCCTGAATGCAACTAACCGCAACTAACTACTGCATAAACTTCTTAAACATTAGATTAAAAACCCTAGGAAGAGGCACAAAACAAAGCAGATTATACAAAGTTGTTTTCTGTCTGGGCAAACAGTGCTCAGTCACAGGGCTGCTCTTTGCAGACGTCTGCATGGTAAATGAATCAAAACTGTTTACCTCCAGTTAAATCAGTTAGTTTATCATGTGTATTGTGAGTGTAACTGGTGGGCCGCAGCAGTCAGCGCTTCCTGCTTTCATCAGGCCAAATTAAAAGACAAACACATATCAGTGTAGTGCTAACTCCATCTGTTGAACGGCGTAAATCTAACGGTCCTGGCCACCTGATCCATGTTCTCACCTCTTCTGTGGCCCATTTGGAGAGATACCCATGCAGGTGGCAACACACACACCTTTATCTGAGCCAAGTCTCATTCACATTTTGGGAGTTTGGTGTCACCAGAGGTCATACATTACAAAACATGCCTGCATCTCTCCTTTTGGCCTACAGAGGGCTCTCCGTTTCCTAAAACTGGCTCACAATCTCTCAATCTCTGTAAGTGACTGTGTCATTTTAACTTTTAATTATTTATAGCTCAGGCCAGTAATGGGGTAACACTAATTAGGTTTGCATTCCTGTGCATTGTGTGGAGATCCACTGTAGCTGTTTTGTGTGAGTCACAAAGCCAGGAGAAATCTAATCACGGGAATGATTATCTGCTGTCTCTTGCACTGTGCTGTCGTGAGAGATGTGTATTGAGCTCGCTTTGATGAGAGGACAAAGTTTTAACAGCGGTGCAGGCCTGGCCCTCTCTAGTATTAATTTACGCACCAAAGGTGCTAATAGCATTTGGGGGTGAAATGAGTGATCAGATTTCACACAGATAGAGAGAATGAAGAGAGATCCCATCTGAAGGTGATAAGTCAGAGCATTGTTAGTGTATTTTGAAGAAGTTAAAACATTAACATCAAAATCTGCAGCTATGATTGAACGTTCCCTTGGGGAGGAAGATGCTTTTGACATATCAAAACTACAGATCTCTCACTGTTATGAAATTGGGTAACTCAACCTTGAAGCCAAGATATATAATATGTTATAAAAGGTATTTAGAATGGCTTATACTTCAGACATTTGATTATCTAACAATCTAAACAAACGTGAAACATGCATAAACTATTTCACAAAGATTAAAAAAAGAAAACTTTTCAGATCTTGTGGCATCATTTCCAAACCAAACAAAAAAGTTTTATCAAAAGTTTACTCGTTTAGAAAGAGGCTGCAGTGTCAGTGAAAAGCAGCTTGAGATGAACACGCTGTGAAACCTGATAAGTTAAGAATACTCAAAACATTTGAGGAAACTTATTGCCTCAAAACATTTGAGTAAACAAACTCAATTTTCTTAAGTTAGTAGAGCTTAAAATTTTATGACAAGCGGGGCTGAGAACCATGGGAGCCAATCCAAGCCTCACTTCCATGATCCCACCCCACTCATCACAATGATAATTATATACAGCTTGCTTCCAAAAACAGCACATTCATTCAGATCTTTATAGTTAAGTGCTAGTTTGCAACAGCACACTGGCACGCTAGTTATCTAAAAGACTCACGACACACTTGCATGTAAATAGTCATACAACATGCAGTATATATAGTCTTTAAGTTTTGCTATCCATCCTCAACCTAACCACAGGCTCTACTCTTCACCGCAATCATAACACTACAAAACCAACATAACAGAAATCTATGTGAATCTTAACATAACACAACATTTAAGTACTAACTTGTGTCTCGATGTTAATCTTGTGCAAAAACACACAAAATAACACTTAATTTCCGCATTTATTTTCCTTGTTGTCTGATGCGAAGCATGCTGGGAACTAGAAAACGCAATCATTTTAAGTTTACAGAACTTATTTCAATTAAGTCTGATGAACTTTCATTATTATTTGGGTGAAATTAACCCATTTCATTTAATTAATTTCACTGATGATGAGTTAACATAAACAGAATATTTTTTATAGTTCATCACTTCCAGTCAAGCTGCAGTTCTGTAAAATAGTTGTCAAAAAATTGAAAATAATTTTTATTTTTTGAGTATGTGAGGCATTAAATGTTAGCTGTTTAATTATCCTTAGCAAGACAGAATTTTCAGTAATATTTTGATATTTTATTACTGTTTAAAAAAAAAAACATAATTCATTTCTGTGATGGCAAAGCTGCATTTTCAGCATCGTTACTCCAGTCTTCAGTGTCACATGATCCTTCAGAAGTCATTCTGATATGCTGGAATGATGCTCAAGAAACATTTCTTATTATTATCAGTGTAAAAATCAGTTGCGCTGCTTAATATTTTTGTGTTAATGATACATTTTTCAGGATTCTTTGATAAATATAAAATTTGAAATAGAACTTTACTAATGTGTCCTTGCTGAATAAAAACATTAATTTCCTAAAAAAGAAAAAAATAATTATTGACCCCAACCTTTTGAATGACAGTGTAAATTGTAATGTGAAATATAGCTTTATGATGCATCATATACACAAGCTCATGAAACGGCAGCAGCTTTTTTTATAGCTCGGGTTCATGCGTCATGTTTTAAGCCTGACTGAGACTGATCACTGGAGCCCCGTGTGAACTTGACCCACTGGAGCGGATCCCTGAGATGCTGGTTGAGTGTAACCGGATGATAAATCATAAAGGGATACTCTGATGGCCATATGGTCCCAGGCTGCTCTCTGCCCTCTCTCCCTGCAGGACCCACCACCACACAGCATGGACACGCTGACCCTCACTCCAGAGGCCTGGTCCCTGCCTCGGCCACCATTAACTCACACAGACAAATGGCCACATTCCCTCCCCCCCGACATGCACAGTCCCTGTTTGTCTCTTGCTTTTTGTCAGCGCTCTGCCTATTCTTATTATCTCATTGATACAATGTATTTTGCTCAAATGCGGCACAGCAAGCGCCATCAGTTGATGACAGGTTTTGAAGTTCCTCGGCTCATTTTGTATAGATGCTGTGTTTTTTTATTCTGTCATGCTGCGGAAAACGGTGTGACAAATAAAACTTCTCATTAAAGGAGGTTAAAGGAAAAGGCATGTCTTATTTTTTTTTCCTGGTTTTATTTTGTCAGTACATTTCAGCTTTCAGAGTCAAAGCTGCTTAAAATGGAAAACTTACAAAAAAAAAAAAAAAAAGTTTGGACCAGTACATATAAATCACATTTATGTCAGGCCCATTGTAAACATTATCTTGGGGGAAACATGACTGAAGAAGTCACTCATTGTGATGCATTCCTTCAAATTACTTTTTTCTGCAATTAGCATGTCAACTGCAAGGCCTCTTTCTGATGGAGATGGCGAAGCCCAGTGAACTAAAGTGTGTAAAAAAAACCTTTTGTTGTCAGAATGGCTCAGATTGGAGTTGGCGGGGGAAGAAAGACCACCAAAAGCACCTGTTTCCCCTTCAGAAAACACACTCCAAACACACCAACACGTTTTTTCCCCTGTCAGCTTTCGGTTGCAGGTGAGAAGAAAATACAGGAATGAGCGGCGAGGTGGAGAGAGAACAGAAGAGCGGAAACAGAGGAAGCAGGTTTGAGTCGTGTTGTGTTTGTCTTTCACACTGAGTGCTGGCTCACAGCAGATGGGCTCCGCAGTGGGTGGAGCAGAGTCAAAGAGACTGAAGGATTCCCCCCTCCTGAGACCCTCCACCCTCCCTCGTGCATTACCATACTCATCCCGAGGAGGGGTCGAATTCAGTCCTGTGAGCCTTCAGGGCCTGAGCGGTTTCCCACCCCCCAAACACTAATCTGTGAGGAGAAAAAGATGCCAACCGCATCTGTTTACAGGACTGTAAGTAAACATAGCTAGATAAACAGGGATGCGGAGGAATAACGCTTGATTAGGGAAGACTCCAAAGGACTGTTAAGTCATTTCTTTATTTTCAAAAGCAGATTAAGGTGTTCTTCTGAGTGCAACCGATGTTGATGTTACACATCTGGCCCAAACGGAATCTGTGCCACACATTTGGGAATGTGCTGCACTCTTTTGTGCTTGGTTATTAAATCACGTGGGTAATTTGACAATGCCTGCAGCTATAAATAAAAGTGAAGTACTCTCAGCTCAGTTTAAAGTATTTTAGGATTTTTAAATCCATTTCACAGAATTCAGTCATATTCCGCCAGGACACACACTTGAGGAAATCCAATGGACTGGATTGTTTACACATAATAAATTGAAGAGATGATCGAAAGCTAATGCCAAATAGCAATGTATAGGTTAGATAACATCCAAACATTAAAGCTTCCCAGCGATTCCTAGAACAATTTTGTGTTCCCCAAACCTTTCATTGCACAGTTCTAAAAAGAACCATTTTTCTTAATGTGAAAAACAAAATAACTTTTTTCCCCACTATTAAAGAACCTTTTGTGCAATGGAAAGTTTCCATGAAGGTAAAGGTTCTTCCTGAAATCATAGAAGCTTTATGATTAAAAGTTCCGAACCTGTTTGAATTTCTGTATGTGGGGGGTCCATTTAATGAAAGTCAATAATGGACTCTGATTTTTATTGTATGGACAAAAATTGGTGAAACATTTCTAAAAAAAAACAACAAGAATAGTCATATAGGTTTATAATGACATGAGAATTACTATTTTATGGGTGAACTATCCCTTTAAGATTTTATCCACCTGAAAATCAATCAGTGTGTGTCACAATATACAGATCTAAATATAACTCAGTCCTTTCTGTTAAACAGATTACTGGGAATAATCTTCATCAGAGTTGTTCTTTTGGGTATATTTACTGAAGAAAACAATAGAGTTGTCCATCATATTAAGGACTTCCACGTGCTTTATTAGAAGTTTGGACCATATCAAATATGCAGCACAAACAACAAATTAGACAGATTGAGCTGCTGATTCGAGATAGGTGGCCCAAGTGAACAGAGAAGGAGTTTAGTGAACTAGTTCCGGCGGTTGAGGGAAAACTAGGAAGACAGTAATCGAGATTAGATTCTGATCTGCAGTGGAATCTCAAACTAGACACGTAGCAATTCATCCCTTAGTCATGGTTAAAATGAACACATTTATAGCTGGAAAGAGTCTGAGCGTAAACAGCAAAGATAGATGGGCTGAGTGTGTGTGTGCACTGCAGGGTCAGCACAGCAGCTTTACATGGAAGAACATTGTCCACACACACACTGCCCATATAGACATGCAGGGTAAGTATTTACGGCCAGGTCGTAAAGCACTTTGTCACATTTCAGCAGGAGGCTTTCAGAGCAGGAAGGAGCTCTCATTCACCCGAGAGAGAGAACAATACAGCACATAAATATTTTTTGGGAGTAAAATTACAAAAGTACAGTAGCACATGCATAATGTAATACATGTGTTTCATGAGGCAAAACCATCACACTCTCAAACCGCAGCAAAGGGAGGAAAGTATTTCACAACTCGATCTTCCAGCGAAACAACAGACTTCTCTTTGGTGACGTACGCTGGAAGTCTCCAATTGTTTAATTATTTTAAACTTTGCCCCTTTCTTAAAATTAACTGCAAGCTCACATTTAGACGTGCTTCCATCCAATAAACAACAAATGTATTTTTGACAGTCAATTTAACTCGGATATTGTCACAGTACACAAGAAATGATGTGTTTCATGGCAACTTCAGTGTTTTTTTTAATGTAAAAGTAATTTCTGTGCCACTAGTGGCATCAAACAGAATTGAAAATGCTCTTCAAACAGGTTTCTTCCAAACACTCCTCCATCTTCCATTTAAACAGACAGATTCCCAAGTAGTTTTCCTGAAAATCAGCTAAGGCAATGGAAAAAAGGTGGTTCTGTTTTGGCAGACCTATGAGAATAGCCTGAATATACTTTGTGCAAACAGGACTTTATAGCATCAGATGGCTTTTATACTTCTGTATCTTTTAGAAAAACACAAGAGCAGATTGGGAAACGAGAGTGAGAGCAGTGGGAACAGGAAAATGGGATGCAAGAAAGAAATATATAAATATAATTTGAAACTGGTAAACATATTGCCTCTTCTAGGTCCCTAACCACAATCAATATCCACAAACCAACACAGCCGCCATTAACAGTCCATGGATAATACTTCATTGATTACATAACTCCACAATCTCCACTGTGTGCTTATAGCAGCTCTAGCTGTTTGATTAAGATGGCTTTATCACACTCAGGCTGGGATCATCCACACATCTGACCTCTGACCTTTCATCCCACACCCCTGATTTGGCTTTCATCCCACTACTGAACTGTGCAGAGGAGCAGAGGATAATCTGGAGGGTTTTTTATGAATTATTTGCAGAAGGGATTAAACAACTTTGAAAGTAATGCAAACTTGATATTGTTCTTTTATTGTCGGGCACAAAGGCATGTGTGCTATGAAAATCTGGCTAAATACTTCAGTACCATTGTGTGAGAAGTGCTACCACCTCCCTTTCACTATATGTTGACAGGATTGGCTCTTTTAATCTGAAAAGTACGCAGTAGCAAAGCCCATCTGAAGCTGTTGTTGTTGCAGATGCTGTGATGGAGAGATGACTCAGAAAGTCAAGTTTTTCTGTGATTTGATGCCAGAGTTTAAAAAGCAGCTCCTATTTTGTTGCTGGTTAGCCAAAAGCTAGCCACATGACTGGTCACGTGTTATGTGGCTAGCTGGTTTTGATGGATTTCTTCCACACCTTATGAAATGAAATCCAGGCCCAGGAACAGTAAGCTTGAGATACTCTGACTAAACAGGTTGCGGGTAACCTGCTTGGAGATAAAGCAGGATTACTGGAACACAAGGCACTGCCGCAGTGACTATGGAGTGGCATTCCTCCAGCCTCACACACAATGCTCTGGCTTTACACAAACCTCCGAGGAATGTCTTTTAAGTGCCCTGCTCCGGTCCTGAGCTCAGTTTGTGAAGAGCTCTTCTACTCAGTCTCATAGCTCACCTCATATGGACCTATTAGGTCTCATCCATCGCATGAGGTAGGGGTGTGCGATATCACGATTTTTCATTGTGAATGCTTAAAATGTCTACATGTTCTTTAAAGCCTTGCTGGTTAAACATTTCATTCGCCACGTGCTGTTCTGACATCGACTTTTTCTGAACGTGTACATCTGAAGCACGCACACTAAAAAGCCTGTCAAACACAGCGCCTGACTACTGGACTAAGTTATCTTTCGTGTCTGATTGTGCTAATACTTTCAAAAACACACAGTATTAGCACAATACATATAAACATATAAACATCCATATACATATAAACACATATGGTTATGCCTGAAGTGAAAGTAAACAGTTGAGAGAAAAACAAATGTGTGCCTGTATATTAGATGCGTGCAGGTCTTAAAGTGACAGCAGCCTAATAGTACTAAACATGCTGCTGCTTGTCATTAAAGGGACAGTTCACCCAGAAATGAAAATTTTGTCATTATTTACTCACTCTCATGTTGTCCCAAACCTGTATTAATTTGTTTCTTGTGCTGAACACAAAAGATATTTTGAAAATGTGGGTAACCAAACAGTTGCTGGTCCCCATTGACTTTGATAGTAGATTAAAAAGATGCTATGGAAGTCACTGGGGACCAGCAACTGTTTGGGACAAATGAAAGTGAGTAATTAATAGAATTTTCATTTTGGGGGAATCCCTATCCCTTTAACGTTAATAACAAAGCACAAAGAGATAATCACTCACTCACTTGTGAATCGTGATTTTCCTGAAAAAAATCATGATATGATATTTTTGCCATATCGCCCACCCCTAATACCAGGTCTAATATGAATAATAGATCTCATCTGGCTGCACTGTGTGCAGTTACGTCTTTAGCTATTGTAGTAACATAACAAAACATGACAAATTATCAAAAAAAATGTCCCACTTTACCTGTGTTCACCCTATTTGTTTGTCAGTAGTGGTGCACATCATGTCAGTGATTTATCTGTACGTATATATCCACCTGCATGTCAAGCATATAAATTGCTTTGACCTATAAATAGTGCTGCTGTGAGATTTACTAAAGCAAAACCAAGCAATGATTTGAATTTAAGCCAGAAAAACACCCTTAGAACCCTTATCACTGCATTGAAAACAAGCACCATAGCAAAACAAAATAATTTTATGAGCAGAGTTAAATCAGGTTCATGATATTCTACATCCAGCAAACAGCAGGAATGGAATAATGAAAAGCATAAGGTAAAGTTATAGCAGCTTTTATTGTGACTGGTGTGAAAATTGCCGTGCTCAGATAAAGGTCTTGTTTATTCTCATTCTCAGCTCATGCGAAGACAGATTTCAAGGGTGCTCTTCACACAAACACGATTTAACACCATCCCCCTTGTTTCCTACACTTTCCTGATCCCTCTTTTTGCCTCTTTCATTCTCTCTCACCATTTACCTCCAGTCTCTCATATGAATATCAGACTAGGAAAATAAAAAGAAATGTTCCAATATGGGATTTCTTTGTAAACTCTGCTAAAGGTTAAGAAACTGTGTGGGCTATATACAGTATCTGGAGACAGGAAGGAAAAAATGCTGAATTGGGTTGTGGTTATGTATTTTAAGAGTCAGAAGATATTTGAGATTATTATAAAGTGTATATTCTTTATTCATAAGAATATTCACAGAAATGGAGCAAAAACAAAGAATTGTGTACTATAGGATGATTTGAAAAAAATTACTATCCTTAAATATTCAGAAAACTACATTTTCATTATGTTTGTTAAAAGAAATGTATTTTTCAAATGCCACCATACTCATACATATCAAATACTAATTACTTCTCATTAAAATACATTCTTACGCTATTTTGGTGGCTTATTATGGGTAATTTATCACGTACACTACCATTCAAAAGTTTGGGGTCTGTAAGCTATTTTAATGTTCTTAAAATAACGTTTGGCATCCTAGATAAACATCTGATGGTAAATTTTACACTGAAGTAGATAAGAGTTGTGACTGTCATTTAACAGTCTCGTTTCTTTACGAGCAGACAGACGCTCTGCATCTGGAAAGATCAGAGCGCATATGGAAACATATGGAAAAACTCCCAGCGTTATTACACCGCCACTTTATGTATTTGATTTTATTCGCTCACATTATTTACGTCAGATAACAACAGAGAGGGTTAGACTATCATTCTTTCCATGCATTAAGTTGCATTTCCTAATGAAGTTGGCAGACAAATTTAAAGCGAAGTGAAAGTGGCCAATAACTTCTTAGCAGCAGTCAAAACATATCGAGGCCTCTCTCTTCTCCTCACGGCTAGTGGAGTGTGAGGGATTTTTCAGCTGAAAGCAAGGCATGATGGGCCGGGGAGGGTGTGGGGCCAGCATTTCTTCAGAGGCCCGGCAGCAGGGAGAGCAGGCACTCTTTGAGATGCAGAGGGGGTTAATTCGAAGCACAATGGAATGAGCTGACAGGGCCGGGGACTTGTTCCAAACAGCGGAGCCCGATGCCCACTGAGGCACTGAAGGGCCAGCGAGGTCGTGTTCAGCCTGTTGTGCCATTGAGCCAGGTGGGAGGGGGTTGCGGGGGGAGCGGGGAGGGGTCGGTGGAGGCCCATGCTGTGAGGCCGTGGGGGGCATTTTAATCCCCTATTACTTGGACAAGAGATTAAAAGATTCCTGCTTTATTTCTCCACATGTCCCGCTGCTTCTAGCAGTGCCTGGATGACGGCAGTTTGAGCACAGGTTTTATTTTTAGCTTAAACACACGGAATGAAGCGAGAGCCTAAGGCACTTTTGATTTGGGCCACTTAGCTGAAAAATTGATGTCATTGTTCCGAGAGCTTTTCGAGGATTGTTCACAAAAGCTCGGCTAAAGTCAAGCTTAGGACGGAGGTGTTGATTTGACAAGCCACTAAAACTGGAAGAACAGGGACAAAAGGTGCATGGCGACAGCGAGAGGACTCTACGTGTGACTGCGAAGAGGGAGGGAATCAGAGAAAATATACAAGCGAGAGAGGGGGGTGGGCGCAAAACGCTCATGAAAAGAACGGGGGAAATTTGTGAGGAATTTGGCCATGATGAATGAACTCTGCTCAGTCCCCACAAAAATCACTCAACAGCAAATAAACATTCCCATAGTCGCTGCTGTGTCCCCTGGTGGCAGCCCGCATAACCCGAATGTCTCGGTCCCATTTTCAGCCTTATTTCGAATAACAGCCTGTCAGATAGTATCTCCCCGTCAGCTCAACCTACACACAGACGTCCCGCTCTCAGCCACACAGGAGCCAGCGTGGGGTCAAGAGCTGCTAGTCAGGCTCTTGTTTCTCTGTTGATCCAGGAGGGCACCTCGATGAGAGCTCTACAGCAATGCAAACAGTCTTGTGTTCCTTGTCTTGTAGATACCAATGGTCTGCGTGCATTGTCAAAGGGCTGAGCTTCAGAATTTACCTGCTGACCCCGAATCTGTCAGCGAGGTGAGTGATGAGGGACACGGATTTGCTAAATGCAAACACTGCAGGCTACGCTGAGAGCCAAGAGGTGAGCTTGTTCAAGACTCTCATGAACAACCCATCATTGAATCTGATTTAAATGACATGATGAGAGGATTGCAGCACTTTAGAGCATTTTTATGTTAATCTGTGTTACTAAATTAACCTTGTAGGATGCATGATAATAAATCTTACATCAAAGCATGGAAATGTCATGGATTCAGTGGTTTTCTTCAAAAACTAGACTAGACAAAACACATAAAAAACAGAAAACAAAACAGAAAACAAATCAAATCAAAAAAAAAAAAAAAAAAATCAAAACACAGAAAGAAAAAAGAAACACAACACACAAAAACAAAACAAAACACAGAACAAAAACATTTGGCATAACAACAAAAAGGCATCTTGTGTTTTTATCTGTATATTCAGTGTAATAAAATCATTTTAAAACTGTTTTTGTTTGTTTGTTTGTTTTTCAAATATTCTCAAAAATATAAAAACAATTTCAACAAAATATGAAACTGACATAAGCACAAATTATGATTTGGAATAATCTATGTAGTGTTAAGAAACTAAATATTGACAAAACATGAAAAAAAAAAATGTTACCCTTGAAAAAACAAACAAACTCTGATTTGTAATTCTATTTGTAATGACTTCTAAACTGTATAATTGCCTGCTGTCTCTTACACCGTACTAGTCTCATGTCTCTCGTATGAAGTGATTTCAGCTCAAATCAGTAGTTTAATTAATATGTGGAATGTGTAATATGTGGGGTAGCTACTCTATTGCAAACTAAACCTCTCCGGAACCTGTTTTATCTCCCCACATTCCAACAGCAGCAACTGCTTAAGAAACTGATGTCAGATCAACTCTTCAAGGTTGCTCTTCGCCCTCATGCCGTCTGTCTGAACGACGGCTGATAGAGCATAAGTGCGTGGGGGGTTCCCCTGGTCTGTCTTGCTCACATGATGTGGTCAGGCATCTCTGCATTCCTGCAATAACACTCATTCCCCCTCACCATGTGCTGCCGTCATGGCCTGCAACTCCCCCCACACCAGCCCCAGACCGCCACTCAAACCTGGATCAAAATAACCCCAATGGGAGCAGATATCACTCATCTTAGTCAGCACAGAGTCATGATCCAAATGAAGACTTCACTGACAAGACAGCTTGAAATCCTATAAAACCATGAAGATTTACCCAAAAACTAGTGACTTAGAGCAAGACCAATGCCCACCCTGATAGAGAAACTGTATGTTGAAGGGAAAATCTCATTGCTACACACTGCTACACTATCGACAATACACAACGCACCTCTTTAGCTTGCAAAACTTCGCTAACATGACCAGACCTTAAAGGGATAGTTCACCCAAAAATGAAAATTCTGTCATTAATTACTCACCTTCATGTCATTCCAAACCCGTAAGACCTTCGTTCATCTTCGGAAGACAAATTTAGATATTTTTGATGAAATCTGAGAGCTTTCAGACAGTGAGACAGCAATGCAACTACCATATTCAAGGCCCAGAAAGGTACCAAGAACATCGACAAAACAGTCCATGTGAAAACAAAAATAACGACTTTATTCAACAATTCTTCTCCCCCGAGTTATACCGTCTACCACCGAGAGTACCATGACGTATGCATTGTTGCAAGTCATTATTTTTGTTTTTTGCACACAAACAGTATTCTCGTAGCTTCATAAAATTCCAGTTAAACAACTGATGTCACATGGACTATCATGTCAATGTTCTTGGTACCTTTCTGAGCTTTGAACGTGGTAAGACCCTTGCTTTCTATAGGGTCAGAAAGCTTTTAGATTTCATCAAAAATATCTTAATTTGTGTTCCGATGACGAATGAAGGTCTTACGGGTTTGGAATGTCATGAGGGTGAGTAAATAACGACAGAATTTTCATTTTTGGATGAACTATCCCTTTAAGTCACCATCCTGACCTTCATGGATCCTTGATCAATCTGAAAAGTTGTACATGGAAAGCATGCGCATGTGTTGCAACTTGCTGCTGCTTTCAACGGCGTTTGACCAAAGTCAGTTCACTCAGCGGCCATGTTTGCAATTCCTCTTGGCAGCTGTTTCAGGAAGGCAAGACCAAAACCTATCTACTTGATTGGGGAAACGCTGATAAATACTCTGTATAACATATTTCCAAATCGGCAACAATCTGACATGAGCTGCCTCATCTTGGTATACAGTGGTTTGCTTTAGCATATTGCTAACTAACAGAACGCTACTCTTCATAAAAACACATAGTGTACAAACACTTTTAAACATTTGCATACTGAACTGTTTTATCTTTTAGTATAGCTCTGATTTCTCAGAGCATGGATTTCTAATTATCATTAAATGCTAATCTAGATAAGTTGTCCTCGCTATAGGTTTCAAAACACAGCGATTGTCTGATACCATTTCTGTGAGTGGATGTGTCCCCCATTTAATAAATTCTTTGCCTCATCTGGAATTTAGTAAAGCTGCTTGTAAAAAGTAAGGAACAGGAAGTGTTTCCAAGGACGGTTTATTGTTCTTCGTATGTGAATGATAACACACATTTTATCGCTCATAGATCTGTTCTCTGTGAGAGCTTTAGGGATTTGTCCTGCCAGAATTAGATCATTTCCAAATCTGACATGCAAAATGTGTGTGTGCGTGTATGTATGGGTATGTGTAAGATACAGCCAGAGAGGGAAAGAGAAGGAGGAAGAGGCAAGGATAAAGACAGAGGAGTGGAGGAAGGGAAAGGAAGAGACAAACCTTGCCATGACCCCCAGCTGAGCGGAGAGGCTGCCCAGGATTTAGTGTTGTTTATGCAGCTGCCGAAAGCACCCAGGAGATCACGGCAGTGGAACAGACATATACACCCAAATTCCACACCTTCACAAGTCACAAAAACACATCTAAAAGTGCACAATGATGAAACAACCTTCTGTATTTGGAAAGATTCCTTTACCTTGTTCGTTTCCCACTGTAGGACTGAGGAGGTGAATTCAGATCCTCACCATATCCTCTTCAAAACCTCCACCGCTGCCACTCAAACTCACAGGCCGTTACCTTTCACTGACATCTGAATTTCTCAATCACTATCTTGGTTTGCCTGAATAGTGATACACAGAATTCAGATGCTTTGTATTACACTTGAAATCTTTCCACTGCACTTTGGCTCTAAAGAGTAACAGCAAGCCTGCAGTGGAGCTGAGGAAACCAAGGGTCTAAAACAAACACCATTTAAATCTAAGAAAATGTGTCCCACATACTGAGCAGCCTCCTCCCTCCCTGCTTACTTCAAAAACAACAGGTAATCAATAAGACATTAGCGATAGGCACGCACTGTTTTTCTAAAGTATATCATCACAAACTTAAACAAATTAGTGACAATTTCCAGTACAGCCTGTGAAAATTGATAAAACTACTTCTACTGTAAGGCAGAAGACGTGCCACTTCATGGGGACACGTTCTGCCCAGGATTTCTAAATTGCCTAAAATAACGATCAAAGTACTGCAAGAGCGATTCGAAAGCATAAGGAGCCGTCTGCTCTGCTCTCTATCGCTCTCATGCTACTTAGATGTCATACAATGATCGATCTGTGCAGCGCAAACAGCCAAAACCTGGTTATTTTAGTGCAATTTAGAAATCCTGTGATTTCAACTTCATTATAATTCTTCATTATAATCCCTTTTCTTTTATGCTGCATTAAAAAGTTTCTCATGCTCACAAAGGCTGCATTTATTTGATCAAAAATACAGAAGATACTTTGTGAAATATTACTTCAATTTAAAAACTATTTTCTATTTGAAAGTACTTTACAATGTAATTAATTCCTGTGATGGTTAAGCAGCAGTCATTACTCCAGTCTTCAGTGTCACATGGACACTTCTTAATATGCAAATTTGCTGCTCAAGAAACATTTCTTATTATCCACGTTGAAAACAGCTGTGTTGCTCAATATTTTTTTTTATGGAAACTGTGATTCATTTTCCACAGGATTCATTTAAAGAAAAGAACATAATTTATCTGAAATAGAAATATTTTGTAACATTATAAAAGTCACTTTTGATCAATTTAATGCATTATTATGCACATTTTGGTTTTGCACTGGTTTATTTGAATATTTGCATATCTTTAGAAATACTTCAGAAAATACCACAGTAAACGTTTGCTAAAATTGCAATTTAAATTGAACATGGTAGTTGTTGCCAGTTGCACAGTTGGTGAAAATGCAAGCTGCTGCTAATTTCTCTTTTAATACGCTACTGTCTGTTGCATCCAGCCTCACTGCCAATACACACACATTCCTGCAGGTGAGACCTTGTAAACCACATAATAAAAATCATCATGAAGACGGAAACAGAATCCATGTTAATGTAAGTTAATGTAAATGATGCCGCTAGACATTCTTGACATCCTAATGCATCCTAATTATCTAGTGTAAATTGTCTCTTAGCATTTTGGAAAGTGCTGGATGGCCTGAGAGCCAATCCAGAAGTCAACAGCCATAAATAGAAGATACTCGTTGCAGCTTAACAGACGCTGAAAATGCTTGACATAGTGTCTAGCAAATGACGTCAGCGGCAAATGTTTAGCTAAGTTATCTGATGCATTTATTTTTAGTCTACTCTGAATATAATACAGGCTGGCTATCAAGATGTGCATATGTATATGATCTCCATAACAATAATAAAAGTTCTAAGCAAATAGCAGAAATGTTCAATTCAGGGGCATTTTTAACCAGATCTGACACTGTGCTGGGATTTGCAGCGGGGTCTGATTTATTTGTGGGTAAATATAGTCATATTTCTGGTGCTGCAGGAGGGTTATGAGAGGGGGTGTGGAGATGAGACATCCCCGTTAGCTGAGCACTATTTTCAGGATCAGGCTGTCATGTGCCCAGGGGCTCAGAGTATCTCCGTACAGTTTAGCTGTTTGAAGAGTCTGAGAGAGAGAGAGGGAGGCATGTCAGACATGGGCCCTGTCAGTTAACCTCAAAAAGACGAAAATAATGATATTCCAAAAAAGTCCCGGACGCCAAGACCACAAATATAGCTTTAAATTAGACAACATGCCCTTAGAGCGTTCTCAAAACTACCTCAGCCGAGACAACAACAGCAGGAAGCTTCAGCAAACCTGTGAAAAAAATAAAAATAAAAACCTTCCAAATAAGTAGCATTAAAATTGGCATCCCAATCAGAATGTGGATGTGATGTAAAATAAAGTATTAAAATAAGTCAATTATCAAAAAATATTTTGCCATTTGAAATGACATTTTTCACCTTTAAATTCTCTACCCGCCTAACAAAAATGACACACAAAACAACACGTGAACTTCTCGTTCCTCTTACCAAAACACGTTCCTTTAGAGCCTCAGGATAGATACACTAGAAAGACAGACAGGCTAGTGATTTACTGCACATACACCGCAGTAATAATGCAAATACACTTCTTAACCCCATGCAGTAACAATGAAGAAAATTCTTAACACTTCGTTCCCCATTTTAGAAACCACAAAGATTGTTAATTGACGGCTAACAGATACAAACTGTTAGATGAAACCACAACTGAGCTAGTGTTTCCATAACAGGATGAACCCCACGAAACCTCAAGAACATGTCTGGATCATATTTCACCCTCAAGTAAGAAATCATCATTTATATTTTGCTTGAACAAAATTAAGCCCTTTTTAAGGACAAGTTGTTTTCTTTTTCTCTTTCTTAGGGCTGGTTCACACAGAAGACGTTTTTGAACTCAAGCACCACGATTTAAGAACGGTGTGTCATGCGCGTGACCACCAAACACATCCCATCTAGCGCATATTTGCATAGAAGAACAATGGAAAAGTGCAGTGGAATACAAAAACGCGTTCGGTGTGAATGGCCCCTTACCGTAACACAAAAAATCCCTTTTTCCATAACTTTAATTAAAAAAGTATGTATGCATAATTCTATTTGTGTTTTTGCTGTAAAAATAATTGCCTTAACATTACAGCAATGATAACATGGGGGGAAAATGTGTTGTTTGCATTGTAAAATTAAAATGGTCAACTACTATTTCAAAATAATACTTTACATTTTCCTTTTAATTTATTGGATGAAAAGTGACCTGGACATGTTTTTGTGAGATTCACTCATCAAAATGCTCAACGCTTAAATAAAATATGGTTTTAGCCTGAAAATACCATTATGTGTACTACTGTATATGCTTTCAAATGCAACACACCAATAAGTCATCCTCTTTCGAACTCGGAATCATTAGCGGGGAGACATTTAAAAGTGTCCATAAAGGTTTCATGAAACCAAGAGTCAGTTGCGACACTGTGCAAGATGAGAGGACAGTGAGGAGCCGAGGGAGTAGAGCCGAAAAACACATAATGTTGAAAAGATGAAAAGTTCTGAGGGAATGTGAGGAATGAGCTGGGTTTTGTCAGTCACTCACTCCAAACTCAAGCGAGAGCTCTTTAACCAGCAGCGGCACCCCTCCTCTTTTCTCTCCATCCAACAGTCCCTCGGCCATTGACTCTCTTCTTTCACTCCTTCCTCAGCTCCTCTTCTAAAGAGCTAAAGCTCTCTCTTTTCTGCTTTTGGGATCTTGCTCACAAACACACACACACACACACACACTGATTCATTTGACTTCAAAGCAGCACCACATCGACCTCTCTCTCCCCACAAATCACTTTCCTTTCTATCCATACTCTCCACCCTTTTATTCTCTCTCCCCTCATTCTCTCGAGTCCCACAGCCCAGCAGCTGTAGAGTTACAAAGTGAAACGGTGAAGGAGGGAGCGATTTAAAGAGATTGCTGAAAGACAGCGCCGCTTCGAAATAAAAGACTTCACGGGTAAACAAATCTCCATACCGTCGACTGTTTTCAGCCTCTAAGCTTAATTAGTCTTTTCTCTCCATCTCATCACCCGTCTATCTTTCCATCACCCTCACCTACAGACATTCCTGCGCTGTGAGTCGCTCTCTTTCTCTCAAAGAGTGCAAAGAGCCCAACATGGCTCTGCTTTAGTGTCCTGCTGGGAAAGATCAGGTGGGGATGATGGGAAGACTTCCCCTGCTTAGCGTCTCATGCATGGAGTGTTTAACCTCCTCATGCTGGCACAGTCGAGGATAAAACAGACATTTGTGCACCAGCAGAGAGCCGCCTGGTCGGCAGCACACCAGAGATAAGCGCTATGTGAGAGATAGACATGTTAGGGTGAGTTTCCCATAGAGATTGGCGTTATTTAATCAAATACGGTTGATGATGGTATCTTCAAAAAGTAGCTGTATCAGTGTTGTCTGGCCAAACACCTAAATAAATTCACTGATTCGAGCTCCAGGTAAAGATGGCCTTGCGTTTCTCTTGCTTGTGTTAAAGAACAATGGCAAAATGAATGGTCAGAAAAATACGTAAATTTTAGGGTCAGTAAGACTTTTAAAGAAATGAATACAGGAAAGATGCATTTAATTTATCAAAAGTGACAGTAAAGACATTTATAGTGTAACACATTTTTTCTATTTCAAATAAATGTTTTTCATTTAAACTTACTATTCATCAACATCTTGACAAAATGCATGTCCCCCCCACTAATATATTAAGCAGCACAACTGTTTCCAACATTAATAACAATAAGAAATGTTTCAGCATATTAGAATGATTTCTGAAGGATCCTGTGACACTGAAGACTGGAGGAATGGCTGTTGAAAATTAAGCTTTGCCATCACAGGAATAAATGTAATTTTAAAATATATAAAATTTTTAAATTGCAATAATGTTTTCACAATATTACTATTAGACTGTATTTTTGATCAAATAAATGCAGTCTTGGTGAGCACAGTATAGCACATAGTAGTATATTTTTGCAGTAGTATAAATTCAATCCCCTACAGACGACATGTTGAATCTAATGAGCAAGTTCAAGAGGAAATGGACATCTTTACAGATCCACTCTTAAGTGAAGCCAAATGAACAGCAAGCCCCTTTTATGTCTTCTAAACAAAATGTCTTTCCTATATAGTAAAAGTGTCTACCCAATGCATAAACCTAATATTGCATTGCTGTTCCAGCTGCAAAGTCTGTTCGAAGATGCAAAAATAGAAATACTGTATCAGTTTCTAGCAGAGTTGACATACCAGTATTATCACCATAAAACTTTCAAAACGTTTCTCAAGCCAAAACCTGTTTTCTACATTGTAAGAAAAGATAAGACAATAGCATTAGCCTACCCATTAAACATCAACAATTACCGTTGTTAAAAGAGCAGGGTAATTAAGTATGATGATAGAAGCAGTTCTGAGTGGAGCCATGAGAAAAGCTCAGCTTTCATCAGGTATATAACTGACACCACTTTCCTACCACTGATCCAGCAGGCTCCTCCATATCGGAGTTCACACACACACAGTTTCTCAAGCTCAGACTGCATCAATGTGCCTGCACCGGACGCATTGAAGCGTGCACAGCCACACTGAGTCCAGCGCTGGAATTTCTGTCTCCTAGACGGACGGTCACCACAGCATGGTGGGCTTCAGATAAGAGCTGTATAGAGAAAACAGGTATCCACTGCCACAGGGGCCTCTGTGATAACCTGATGGGACCTTAGATGGAGCAGAGGTCCTGAAAGAAAAGAGTTTGGCTTTCAGCAATGGCTAAAGTTTCATCTTTGTCAATGGCTGATTTCACAATGGATAAAAAGTGGGCCAATACCGCTGATAAGATGTGTATCTTAAAGAGACGGTACTACAAATAAACACAAGAAATACTGTGCCCTCAAAAAAAGCAGTACACTTAAGCCACACCTCACAATATCTTTGCATTATATAATAAAATATCAAACCAAGATTCATTTTTAATAAAAGGCAGCACAAACATATTTATCAAGCCAAACATGCCACAAAAGTTGGGGGGTCAAATCGTAAATTATGTTCAAAATGAAGAAAAAAGAAATATATTTGGACACTTTCAGAAAGACAACTGTGGTTATTCTGCTTAAACACCTTTGTGACCTTGAGGGGAACTGATGCATCCACTTTCATACTACTTTGTCATTAAATAAAATGGCTTAGAAAGGTGAAGATAGTTTAAAAAAACAACAACAACAACAACATGCCACAAGTTTTGATATTATGGTAACACTTTACAATAAGGTGTCATTTGTTAACATTAGTTAATGTATTAACTAATATGAACAAACAATGAACAATACATTTATTACACTATTTATTAATCTTTGTTCATGTTAGTTAATGAAAATAGAGTTGTTCATTGTTTGTTCATGTTAGTTCACCGTGCATTAACTAATGTTAACAAGCACAACTCGTGATTTTAATAATGCATTAGTAAATGCTGAAATTAACTTTAACTAAGATTAATAAATGCTGTAGAAGTATTGTTCATTCTTAGTTCATGTTAACTAATGTAGTTAACTAACGTGAACTAATGAACCTTATTGTAAAGTGTTACCGATATTTTGTATCTAACGCAACGGCATTCCTATGTTTTCAAGTGTGACTTAAAGGGACAGTTCACCAAAAAATGAAATTTGTCATCATATTCTCAATCTCATGTCATTCCAAATATTCCAAGACTTTAGGATATTTTTAAACTAGGATATTCATAATGAAACCGAGAAGCTTCTCCATTGAAAGTCCAGGTAACCGAAACTTAAAAGATCCAAAATGAAAAAAAGTCTTGTGAAGAGTTATGATAAACAGATTTGCTGTAGGCTTTCATTTAAATCTAAACAAAGATTTGTAACCTTTTAGGATCGTTTATGTTTTGAGGATTAACCAAAATCTTATGGTTTTGGAATGACTTAAGATATTATGACAAATTATGACATTTTCATTTTTGGGTAGACTACCCAAGTGTCCAAAAGCATCCAAATACTTTTAGCGCCAGGGTTTACACTCGAGAGAAAAATGTCATTGATGGAGCAGCAACATCTAAACACTTTCTAAAATAAGGTTTTAAAAAATAGAGAAAAGGGAAGAGAGAAACTGTTCTCTTCAAAGAAACATTACACAATTGAGTCAAAGTCTCTGCACTGCAACCTATGACCTTACAACCCCCCAGGGTCACGACACAGAGAGGAGGCAGCAACCACTCGCTATCCTGTTCCCAGAGAGAGAGAGAGAGAGGAAAAATAGGGGTGAAAGAGGGAGGGGTGGCTGCCAGTTACCAGTTTAGTAGCAGTCTCTGAGTTTAATAGAAAGGGGTGTTGACTGATTAATATTTATGAATTTGGGAACAGTTGTGTTTTTGTGTGGGACTCTGCTTTTCTCACGCAAGGTGGGACGGCCAGGGGGAGGAATGCATTACCGCTCTGAAGACCAGAGGAAGAAAGAGGAAGACAGAGTGCTGAAAGAGAGATGCTGGACAAAAGAGCGAGAGGGAGAGAGGGTCTCCTCTGCCTTTCCGTCAAATGAAATAAAGAAGGGGGGCGACAAAAGAAAAGAAGTTGGTCCCTGAGAGGGGGTGATATCAGATTTCTCAGACGTTTGAGTGTTGAGAGGGCTGAACATGATCCAAACTCTCGCCCTAGTGACATTAAAAGTCAGCGCTGGCTACAATCATTCAGACCATTAGTCACCTCCTCTAAGTGGTGACAGATATTAAATATAGGCAAACATACCATACTGGATAGTCATCTTGATTTGCTGGTCATTAATTATAAGAAAACAAAGGCTAACAATAGGATGAGTATGGAAACTAATTTCTTTGCCAACTCACTCCTGTCCAGATAAATGGCTTTTGTGAGGCACACACACACACACACACACACACACACACACAAACAATCATGCGAAGACTTCTTTTCAAGCTTGCATTAATACAAATTTGCAACACATTATATAATTATTAACTTCATGTTTATTCAAATATTAATATTCCGTAAAAGTTTAATGCAGTAAGGATCTGTTAAGCTATTTGTTATGTAATAATGTTTATGATTAATGCACGTAGATATAAAGTGTGACAGCTCTAATCCACAGAAACCTACAAAAACAAACTTTTGGTAACACTTTAATTTAAGGTGTCCTTGTTACACGTTACATGTACTTACTAATATAATAACAATTAATTATGCATAATTGCATGCAAGTAACCCTAAACCAAACCCTAATCCTAACACTAACTATATAGTAAGTACATGTAGTTAATTGATATTTCTCAGTACTTAAATGTATAATTACACTGTAACAAGGACACCTTAAAATAAAGTGTAACCAAACTTTTAAATACTAAAACTAGGCAAGCTAGTTACAGCTGCTAGTAAGATGGTTTATGCGGTTTTATGGCTACTATGTAATTACCATGATATTATCTGATTAAATATAGGTAAATATTGGTATTATAATAAGTTATAGTCAGTATTTTTATTTATAAACTATTCATAATAATATATAATATTATTTGTATATTTATTTTTACTTTTATTTTTGTATATTCAGTTTTTATTTGAAGCTTTTTTATGTGTTTTAAGTTTTTTTTAGTAATTGTAATACTTTTAAAACTTATTTCAGTTAGTTGCCAAGGCAGCATTTGTAATTTTTGTAATTTTTATGTTTTTCATCCAATATTCATATTTTATTTCAGCGTTTTTTCAATTACCATAAACAATATTTAATAGTTTTACTTAAAGCTGCAGTCCATAAGTTTTGCCTCTTTGTCACCATCTCTGTTTGAAACCTGCAATTGCAGTTATTTGTGGAATTATCATCTTTATGTGTGTTGTGCATCGGCACAGCTCCTCAGCACGGATGAATCAAATGTTTCTGAGTTTCTGTGTGGTTGTTAGTCACCGTACCGGTGTGGATATTCACTGTACTTGTACGTCTTGGAAGTATGACCTAAATAAGAATTTTCCCTGGAAAATGTCATCTGAACATATAACACGTCTGCCACTTTTGTTCTTACCAACTGAGAAAAAAAAAAAACCATGACAATACATTGTGCAACTAATGGTGATTAAATCTAATGATCGCTAAGCTCATATCACATCAAACCATGCAAATTATTATTGTAATACTTTGTTCTCAAAATGTTAATGTTAACAACATCAGCATTGCGTGACTATGTATTTAATGTGTTTTAGCGTTACCTGTAGACTACTGGCGACTATGTGAATCTCCTGTTGTCACTGATGATTGTCGTATTGACCTTTCTGGATTACAATCCGCCATCAAAATGCTAAATTTAATTATTCCAACTGCTGTGAGAAAAGGCTATTAATAAGCCACCACCTGCAGCATCCTTACGTGCAATATAACCTACTAGCCGGGACTCCTCCTTTATGTTTACAGATGTGATGAACGGCAGCATGCTTGTATTTCCAAGCACCACTCTTAATTAGAAAACATTATTACAAGCTTATCGTTGTGGATATAGTTTTAGTTGATAGTTTTGAACACTGACTGGTTATGTACTCACCCAAAAATTGATTTTGGATCATTTTTAACCAAAAACAGTTACGGACTGCAGCTTTAACAACAACAACATTGGTCATAGCTCATCTAACTCAAAACAATTCTGTCATGATTTATAATTTTACAATTTGTATGTTGTAACTAATATGGTATAATGACTTAAATAATCTTCCCCCCAAGTGAGATGTACTGCAACCAAATAATTGCTCCAATGAATCATATTCATAGTAAATCAGTCAGATCGGTTTTGTGAACTGCATCATCTAATTCATTGGAAATATTTGTGTGAATAATGACTTAAGGTTTAGTCTGGTTCTCACACAAATATACTGTATGGCTTCAAAACACTTGGAATATAGCACACTAGGCGTAGTGTCTACTTTGGTGATTTTGATGATACATTCATGGTGTCATTTTAAACTTGACAGCCCTGTGCATTGTTTTGAAGAAAGCGGCCAGGACATTCTTCAATTAACCTTTTGTGTTCACCAGAAGAGAAAAAGTCTTACAGGTTTGGAACAAGAGTAAATGAGGACAAAATTGTCACTTTTGGGTTATAAGTAAAAAAAACTGAAGAGGGCTTATTCTTCTCTTTCTTTGTTCTTTCGCTCTCTCAGTGCAGCCTGAGGCCTTGTGGCCTGGCTTGTCTTGTTAATGGCCCTGAATGATGCAGTAATGGGATGTAAATACCATTGTACTTTTTAACATACCACCAAAGCACACCCATTCAAAAGTAGCCTCTCCCTATCTATTCAGTATTTCTGTCCCCTCCCCATAGGCGACTCAAGGAGGAGAGTGAAAGAGTGAAACTTTTCTATAGGAGATGGTGGCACAGCTGAAGAATGGCTTGGAGGTCTGAGGAGGGTCACTGGTTTCTGTGACGTAAGAGGACTAAGATGAGGATCTCTTGTTTAGGAATGCTGGGTTTGGAGGGGTAATGAGGGCTGAAGGGTTTTAGGCCATTCGGTGACACCACAGACAGCAGCTATTTCAGACGCGGTTATATGCCTGTAAAGCCATTACCCACAACTCCACTGTCATTAGGAGATTAGAGACTCTGCCATAACCCTGACAGGCATTTAACATAAAATTACACACATTAGAAGGAAACAGAGAAAACGCTAAGAATACAGTGACACAATTAAGATGCAGTTAAATGGGTCATGTTTAGACCAAAATAAGCAGCCATACCAGACTTGCATGTTCTCTGAGCATCTTTAGTACACATGAGAACACCAGTCTATCCTCCAGCCAATTAGTGCAGTTTCTGCTCATCTAATCCTCTGGAAAGCCGCCCATTGACATGCTTTTCAAATCCTCTAAAATTCTAGAAAGTAACAGAGCCAAAACAGCATCAAAATAGAAATGCTTCAAGTAAAATTCACGTACAGACGAGATGTACAGTGCACAAATGCTTTTGGAAATTTTAAAACAAAAAGACACGACATTGTGATAGGTTAAATATAATTATGACATTAGCCTAATAATATTGTGCAATGTTATTACAAATTTAAATCACTATTTTTCATTTGAATATATTTAAAATATTCCTGTGATGGCAAAGCTGAACAAGGCTGCATTTATTTGGTCAAAAATAATTGTTATAATAGAATTTAAGATAACTAATGTATTTTCAATATTATCAACAAAACAATTTAGCTGCTTAATATTTATGTGGAAATATTATAATTTTGTGCAAAGTAAAAGAGAGACAAACCCAGTGCTAAGAAATTAATTCTAATTTTTGGCTACAACTTTTCACTTTTATTGCTATGTTGATAATAATATTTCTAATGAACAATAATATAACCATTTAGAAAAGAAGGACTCTGCTGTATGTGTATATTCGTCATCAGCAATTCAAAATGTGACTTATCTTCATCTGACTTTCTGCACTCATTAAAGGATATGAAGGGTTTATGATGGGCGTAATTTGCTAGTCTTGGGGACAGAAAGTGTCTGGCCACGCATGCGAGAAGGATGCCACACCGACAGTTCTCAGGGCATGAAGGAAGGATGCCATCAACATGGGGCAGAAGAAGAGAATTCGAGGATGGAGTGATATGACGGAGGAAGGACATCCAAGATGGAGTGATAGGGAGGAGTAATAGAGATATGGATGGATATGGGCAATGAAAGGAAGAAAGGAAGGGGGTCAGTCTCCTGCTGGGGGCATCCTAGCTGATGGTTCCCACCATGGTTTTATCTGTCCTTTCTTCCTTTGTTTCAGCCTCTTCCTCCCTTAATTCCCTTTATCTCTGCGTCTTTCTTTCTCTCTGATGACTCCTTCTCCCTCCCCCTTTCTCCTAAAGCAGAGACCCCTGTTCTGTCCAGGAGAGAAACAGATAAACTCCTGGAGACTTCATCAGATGCTCTTTGAGGTGTTTGCTAAAGCATACACATGTGGCTTTAGCAACGTGAATAATTCTGTTCCATTGATTGAGATGTGATTATATCTTAAAAGGACAGAGAAAAAAGAGCTCTGTTTCAGACGGTTGCATCAGGCAGCTAGGTTGGCTAATGCACCTACCTAGTGCTGTCACAAAGCCATGACAGTAAAACCGATGAACAAGAAGAGTGGGAAAAACAGGGAAAAAACACACACATACAAACTTAGACTTGATGTACAGTTTTGATGTACATTAGTTTGAACGATTTAACAGCTGCAAAATTTGAGAAGAGGGTATGTAAAGAAAAAACATCAATAAAGGCTGAAAAAAAGATATTTTTATTGCATTGCTATGCAGTTGCTAGAGTGTTCTAGATGACTGCAAATCAAAAGCACATCCACTATATTCCATGATATTTAGGTCTGTAAAAGTCGATGGGATTTTTTCAACCGATTTATCATTTAGTATTTCATCTCTAATGCTTCCAGATGCACCTACTCTGGTGGACACTGAGGAAATCTTTCAAGTGAATTGGAAAGTGAAGACAATGTGAAGTGATGTGCTTATTCAACCAGCTGCTAAAAACATACGGTCAGCTAATCCTGATAGATTCACCTGAACAGAGCTGTGGGCCGAGAACAAAGAGAGAGAGAAAAGAGAAAGGACAACAAATTATCATCCTCACAAATAACATGGTTAAAGACTTCAAAAGTGCATTTAGCAACAAAGATAGGAACAGAAGAAAATCCAGTGAGTTGCGTCTGATCATGTGACCTAAACTTTTCTATACATGTTAGTGATTCTCTAAAGCAATCTCTGCTGTTTCCCTTCCTCTCTCTCTCTCTCTCTCTCTCTCTGTCTTTAGCCCAAAATCATCTCTCATGCAACAGAGCATTCGGCCTCAGAGCCTGAGATGATAATATATTCCAGCCACAAAGCCATCTGAACAATGCTGCCAAAAGAAAAGACTCTTGCTGCCTTCCTGAGCAGTGCCCAGCCTCAGCTCCGTGTTTTTTTGAGTTTCCCCCCTTCTTTAAATGACAAAGTAAATCCTCCTGGCAGCCCCCTCCGAGGGGCCCCCACCCCCCATCCTTACCCCCCGAGCTCCTAAGCAGACCAACAAAAGGGCCCATTTGCACGGTGTGAAGGTATAATGCAGTTATTAGTGTGGAGAACTCCAGAGGGTCAGAGGAGGGGAACCACCCTCCTGCCCCGGGACAATGCAGGATAGTGGACAGAGCCAGGGGGCTTGGGTGCTGGTCATCTCGACTTTCTTCTGACTTTCATGGACACACTGTCTGAATAACGGCTTTATAATTGTATCAGCTCAAAAAGAAAACTCTTTGGCTTTTGGAAAGTACATTCACAAATAGAAACTGTAACAAAACTGACTGCCTCTGGAATTATGAGAATGTTGTCAAGTAAAAATGACATTGAAGCAAGATTTTAAAAATACATTATCTAAAGAAACAGACGTTCTGTAGATTATTTTGAATATTTGAAAAAATATTTCTAAGTAGTTATACAATCAATTTTTAATATTGACTTTCTTTTAAGATATACGCTCCCATTTAAAAGTTTTAGATCATTGTGATTTTTTTTGAAAGAAATTATTACTTTTATTTAGCAAGAAAAATGAAGCTGAAGTCTCAGTAAAGGCATTTACTTCAAATAAATACTGTTCTTCTGAACTTTCTGTTCATCAAAGAATCCTGAAGAATTTGTCACAGCTTCCGCAAAAATATTATGCTGCAAAGCATTGTTTTCAACAATGAATCTTGAGCAGTAATTCAGCATATGTGACACTGAAGACTGGAGTGATGATGCTAAAAATTCTACTTTGCATCACAGAAATAAATTACATTTTAAAAAATATTAAAATAGGAAACAGTTATCTTAAATTATAATACCATTTCACAATATTACACAATATTAAATGCAGTCTCAATGAGCATAAGCTTTAAAAAAAAAAACATTTTAAAAATCGTACCAAGCTCAAACTATTAAATGGTAGTGTGGCCATGCATGCTAAAATATCGAAAATTGTTTATATTTATTTCACTATTTATGTATGCTCAAGATACACTGCAAATTCAATGTTGTTACACAACATTTTTGACCACGTCTGTATGTAGTTTGAGTTATGCACTCCTTTTACACCTGTATCAGTGTTATGCACTCCTTTTACACCTGTATCAGTGTTGTACTCTTGTGATTAGTTTGTCCAAGGCAGATGTTAATACCAGTTGTAAACAGGGCCAACATGACAGCAACTAGCTCTTTTGGGTACAGTCAATTTCCCATGGCTCTGGTCAAATTGAAGATACTGTCTTGAAACATCATCAGTCTTCATAACTATGGGCTAAAAGACAGGTCAAACCTCCATCCTCTGCCCTGAAGCCCATCCTGTCATTAACCCCCTCTTTATCCTTCGTTCTGAGGGCTGAGACATCACTTGTGCTTTGATCCACGTCTCTGATCTATTTCTATTTCACATTCGGTTAAGGTTCTTGTGACCTGAGAGGAGGCGCCAGGCGATAAAGACTAAAGGCTGATCATGCAGCACCTCATCAGTCTGACGCAGGGTCAGGTAACGTGAAAGAAACCTCAGATGCACATGGGGAACTCATCACCCGCTGCTCTCTGCTCACAACATGGCAAACAAATGTGCAACTCAAGATCCACCACCTTTTCAATACAACAGTTACTCTGAAAGATGGTCTCGGCACAAAGAAGGGTGTGGGACTTTTTTGGCAATAGTCTGTAGAATATTGTGAATTCCAGAGAAAAATACAGCTTACATGTCATCCATAAGGTATGCAAATAACAACGCGAGCGCCCGTAAAACATTTAGTGTGTGGAATAAATCCACTGCACTCATCTGAACTGAGTAATGCTTTTCAGCATTTGCAGAAAAAAAGAAAAAAAAAAACATTTCTGTGGTGATATTGCCTCTTCAATATGGATTTACAGAAAAAGCAATTATAACTCAAAGCATTTTCAAGTATGTTCCACTATTCAAAGTTACTGAGGAAACAACTTATTTTTTTACATTGTGACAGAAAATCAGAATATAATTGTAGTTCTTCTGACTGCATTGCAATAGGAATCTCACTGCTAGGCTCAAACATGGTGATAGAAAGGCCTCGTGAGCCCTTGACGAGATTCACACATGCCAGACGGAGCGTCTATAGGCCTGAGGCGTTCTACTTGGGCCAGGTCATATGAAGAGAGGCCTGGCCAGTGTCTGTTTACTGCAACAGAGCAGATGTACAATATCCAGTCTCCTATCTTTCCTGGAATCCTTGGAATGCACTATGCTTCTACAGGCATAGCACTATCAGGACAGGGGTTAAAACTCTGTCGGTTTATTGATAAAACAGACTCTTTCTCTATCTCTTTCCTCCTCCACCATTCTTTTCTCTTTCTGCTTTCATCTACGATATACTCAAGAATGGACTGGCCATTGGGACTTTTCCTAGTGGGTCAGTTGAGCTGTGGGCCGGCTTTCAATTTAAAGGGATACTGTAGTTGATCCCAAAAATGAAAACATTTACTCACCCTCACGTCATGTCAAATCTGTATGACTATGTTGCTTCTGTGGAACATAAAAGAAGATGTTTTGAGAAATGTTCAACCATGAGACAACTGAGGTGACGGATTCATATGAACTTGTGTGAAGTGATTCTATGACTTTATGGAAAAAATGTAAACGTGAAGGTACAGCCCTAAACCCAACCACCAATGGGACGTAAACAGATTGCACAAAATAGTGCAAAGGAGATTGTATGAATTCGTATGAATATGCTAAAATGTAAACAACTATGAATTGCCTTTTGGTTGTTGTTGTTACAGTGTAATTCAATAGTAACCAAAACTGTTTGGATTATATATATACTAGATGACAGCAAGCAATGTTTTGTATTACATGCATGTGTGCTACATATAGTGGAGGATAATCTGCTTTGGGTTGTGATGGGCTGGCATTGGTCCTTGGCTGCATTTTACTCATCCCTGAGGTACAGAAGCTGTCAGAAGTGTGGAATAGAAACAGAGTGAGAGACTGAAGTGCTGAGAGTAAGAATGGATTTTAAAACTTCTAGTCACGGCAGTCAAACTTTCTTTCCCAAACAGGCCAAATGTGAGTCAAACACCTCCTGCAGCAGCACTAGAGCAGTAATCTTCTAATCTGGTTTGCAGAGTTCATCTCAATTTTGAGTGTCATGCGAACACAAAAAGGATGACAAAAATGTAAAAATAAGCCCTGATTGCTGTTGGTATTTAGGGGTAGATTAGTCGTCATGGATATTTAGTTAGCTGCTCTGCGCTTCCAGTATAATCTGGGAGCAGCAGCAAATGAGAGGGGTTAAAACTGGAGCATCAGCAAACTGAAAGAGACAGAGGCAGGAGAGAATCATTCCATTAGAGAACAACAACAAATCTTTGATGGTCGTCATGGAAACTGGAGACCTGTCGTAGGTGGAGTTGAGAACATGGGAAAAGTATAAGGAAACCACATGTGATCACAAACACACACACAAACATGCATGCAGATACACGGCAAAAAAGTTGCACAAGCCACAGGAACCAAACATAGCAGTGGCACACTTCTCGACTGGGTTATGCGTGACTTCTAAAAATAAAGGTTCTTTGCAAAAAAAAAAAAAAAGTTCAGTTAAACAATTCTCTTGTTATTGGCTGTAAAAGGTTTTCTGAGATGACTTTATGGATTTTTGGAGATGGAAAAAGTTGATGTTACATCAGCTATCAAATGCATGCACATGTAGGCCTATCTAATGGACTTCCACTAGATGCAGAGCAATGTATAGAAATTGTGTGAAAATTAAGCACAAAATTAAATGCTGAGTAAGTATAATACAAGAAATCAATATTGATCAATCCTTTACGCGATTTAAAACTTCTGGAACTCATTACAAAAATATTATGTTTCAATATAATACTACAATGTTATGTTTAATATAGTTACAAATATATAGAATAAAAGTACTATAATTGTTTGCGATTGACAGATAATAGAAAAAAGACAGAAAGAGTTGTTGACGTGAAAAATGGCAAAAATATTTGCACTGTCCAAATTCATGAAAACTCAGTTATCTCATGTCAGTCATTATTTCTGTAGTATCTTTCATGGAGTAGGATGATTTTCTGCATGATTTTAATAAAATCACTCAAAAATGGCATCCAACTGTAAAACATTTTGGCACTAACTGGAAACTTTATTTTATTTGTAAGTAGGCATGAAATTAACATTCTATTTTTAAAATGCATGTAACATCCTATTGTGAAATAATTTTTATTGAAGTGCATTTTTATTTAATTTAGACCTCCCAATCTCGTGGTCCATTTGAACCCCATTTTCGAGTACAACGCTCACATCTTAAAATCCAATCAACAACATATAGCGAAGTCCCCATCCTGCATTTTTCCTTTTTTTTTTTTGATAATCCGTTACACTTCAAAATACAGAAGATATGTCGCTTTAGTTTCATCACAATTTTAAGGCATTTTCTCTGATACATTATAATTATACAGTTCATATTAGCATGTAATGGACATTAGCCCTACATCCTCGTATACTATCCTATGGAAGCTTAGAGCAAAACAAACCCCCATGACAGCCATAGAGGAAAGTGTGGAGTGCTCAGAGATGAGGAGTTAGAACAGAAGAAAGGAGAAAGAGTAAAACAGAGAGAATCTGAAAATAAATAAAACATGAGTATGAACAGAGAGGGTACCTGTCCAGAATATAGATGTCTTTCCCCTGCCTTTTACCTGTCAGAAGGACTAAAAAGCTTATTGAGGTTATAAGCCCCTCGTCCTCTGGGGTCTGGCCCTCCCTGATCCACTATCCTGTGATACAAACCATTCGCTCGTCCATCCACATCACTCAGCCTATCTTCTACCTTTCCTATGACATTCCTTTCCTCATTCATTTGAAAGGTCAGGTGTCTGACCAGTGAACAAAGTGGATGTTTGGAATGAAAGGAATAACAAGGTCATAGCGTGAACGAGGACCGAGAGGCTTTTAAATTACAATCTAATTCCTGAAATTGAATAGAGCAGGATGCAGAACTGAACTGCAATGTGAATTTGAATGTAGGAGTTAAAATGAGATAGATAGATAGATAGATAGATAGATAGATAGATAGATAGATAGATAGATAGATAGATAGATAGATAGATAGATAGATAGATAGATAGATAGATAGATAGATAGATAGATAGATAGATAGATAGATAGATAGATTTTGAAGGTTTGAAAGTGTGGTAGTATTTGACCCCATTTCTGTGCAGCTTGAAGGGTTGTGCACTGCTACTTGGATCTGTCACAATCAGCAAAGAGGACACACACACACACACACACACACAGTAGAACACAGCCAGAGGGACGCAGCAGCACTCCAGCTCTCCTGGGGCTAATTACTATAAGCATGACTTCAGCCTCAAGGGAATATTTAAAGCTCAAAGAATGCTCTATATAAACACACAAAACTATCTATCGCTCTCACACACACATTTGCATGCAATATTCAAACTCCGCAGTTCTTTCAAATCCACATACATGCACAACTCAGCAGCCATCACAACAGCGTCGCCCAAGCCGCTTAAGCTGTATGAAACAGCATCCATGTGGACTGTAATGAATGCAGCAGAGAATGAATCAACCCCTTGCTCACCAGCTCACCCCACAGGCCTCATCCCTTTATCCTGCTTGTAGCTGCTGTCTTTTGTCTGGAAGTGTTAATATCCCTGACTGTGTAGCGCTAACCTCAGTAGTCCAGCTGTGAGGGGATCAATACCGTACCCCAGTTCTGCTCTAGGTTATGTAAACGCCTCTTGAACTTTACAGTAAAAACACCAGGCTCCATCCCTGAGCTCCACTAAATGTTTTTCTTTTTTCTTAAAAGCCAACTATCTGACAAGGTGAGGCGGCATCCAAAAGTCTGGGTCGACTCTGCTGTGATCAGCTGGGAACATTGATTTTATGTCAAGCTAAGAACCAAACCTGCCAGGCACAGTTGGACTGGCTGCCTCCTTCAAGCTGAACTCTCCTAGCTGCCCGCGTGGCTGTTTGTTTAAAGAGGCTGATCGATAGAGACACCCCTTACTTAGTATCACCGCAACACAGACTGTGTCAGATCAACCACATAACTCTTTCACAAGAGCTCCACATCTCCTCAGAGTGAGTTACAGGGTGATATCATTAGTATTCATATATTGTAGATATATGTATGTACTGTTTACATAGAGTATGTTTGAATAGAGAAACTTTCAAGATCAGATAACTTTAAAAATGTCTCAAGGCCTACATATTGAAACAACTTTAACTTCACCAACAAATCCTGTCTTGAAGTATGACCAAGTGTTAAGTCAAGTCCAATTGGACTTCACAATACACATTGTTTGTAAGCAGCTCTATATACAAGTAATAATGTTATAATGCCTTATTGCTTTGGCAAGTTTTAGGGCTTGGCAATATGATTATATATAATAATGATAGAAGTATTTATCTACCTAGATTGTTGAAATGTAATGTTCATGCGGTTTACATGTAAATGTCCTGAATCCAATTCTTGGTCAAATGTCAGTGTGTCACTTCTTTGGTAAGGACTACCAAAGGCACTACCATTTTTATATGAGTCAGGCACAATCCAATTGCAGAGCATACAAATATTGGAACTTAGTCTATAAAATATTTTTATATATTTTGATGGGGCTAATAAAAAAGTCATTTACTTTTTATTTTTAGATAAATATATTATATAATATTACAGTGCTGCTCACTAATATTGGCACCCTTGGCAAATATGAGCAAAGGCGGCTGTGAAAATAAATCTGCATCATTTACCTTTTTGATCTTTCATTCAAAAAATTCACAAAATTCTAAACTTTCATTGAAGTAAAACAATTTAAAGTGGGGGGAAACTCACATTAAGAAATAAATATTTTTCTCCAATGCATGTTAGCTACTATTATTGGCACCCCTAGACATTGTTATGAGTATATCTCTGAAGTATATTCCTATTTACATTTTTTTTTTGCACACCAGTGATTATGAACATGAAATTGTCCAGCCATGACTTCCTGTTCCACAGGATTATAAATATGAGGAACACAAAGTCCAAGTTCCCTTAATCATCCATCACAATGAGTAAAACCAAACAATATAGTTTATGCTGATGTACAGAACAAGATTGTTGAGCTTCACAAAAGAGAAAGTGGCTGTAAGACAAGAGCTAAAGCATTGAAAATCCACATTTCCACCATCAGGGTAATAATTAAGAGGCTCCAATCAACTAAACATGTTACAAATCTGCCTGGAAGATGACGTGTGTCTATATCGTCCTAAAAATCTCCAAATGAGATTAGTTGAGTCTTGGGGTCAGAGACCTAAAAAAATAATAATATATCAAACAGCCCCTACATCACCACATGTTGCTCAAATGGGTTTCAATAAAAAAACTCCTGGCTCATCCAAAAACAAACAGATGGGTTTGGAGCAAACAGGGATAAAAAGTACCCCATGTCCACGGTTAAATATACTGCTGGATCTTTAATGTTGTAGGCCTGTTTTTCTGCCGGAGGTCCTGGACATCTTGTTCAGATGCATGGCATCATGGATTCTATCAAATACCAACAGATAAAAAATCTAAACCTGACTGCCTCTGTTAGAAATCTTATAATGGACCATGTTTGGATCTTCCATTAAGACAATGATCCAAAAAAAACATTAAAATCAACACAAAAATGTGTCACTGAGCACAAAATGAAGCTTCTGCCATGGCTGTGCCAGTCCTCTGACCTGAACCCTGTAGAAAATGAGTGGTGAACTAAAGAGAAGAAGCACCAACATGGAGCTGTGAAGGATCTGGAGAGACTCTGGATGAAGTAATGGTCTCTGATCTCTTATCAGGTGTTCTCCAAACTCATCAGGCATTATTGGAGAAAACTCAGTGCTGTTATCTTGGGAAAAGGACGTTGCAATAATTGGGTGCCGATAACTGTGGCTAACGTGAACTAGAGAAACACATTTATTTCATAATGTGCATTTCCCCCACTTTCCATTGTTTTACTTCAATGAAAGGTTAGAATTTTGTACATTTTTTGAATGAAAGATCAAAAGGATAAACGATGCAGATTTATTTTCACAGCCACCTTTGCTCATATTTACCAAGGGTGCCAATATTAGTGAGCAGCACTGTATATTTTATAATATATTATATAATAATATATTAGATAATATTATTTTTTATGAAATATATTTCCGTTTACTCTTTATAATGACTGAATAGAGGCTTTATAATTATAATGTAATCCATTCAAGTGTAGTAAATAAATGTGATGGCAATAATATATTTATTTGACCTAATTTATAGTAAATTATTATCAAAGAAAGCAAGCAATGTATTCAAAATGGCATAAACCTATTAATTTAAAGGTGTTTATACAAAAGATATATGCTTCAGATATTGTAAATACTGTATGTTTTTTGTATGTTTCAGTTTATGTGTAAAAAAACAAACAAAAATTTTCTTTTAACATTTAAAAATGTTTAATGTGACATGATGACAGCCTTACTATTATACAGAAAAAAATGTCAAGTTAGTGTAAATCCTCAAAGGCTACACATTACAACTTTTTACAGAGTATGTAGGAATACATTTGAACACTAAAGAGACTACTATCTGTGTAAAAGCGTGGAGAAAGACAGCAGCACACACAATGGGGTTTGAGATATAATTGAGATACGTTCTTCTCTACAACCCCCTCCACAGTTGAAAAATATTTGGAGCAGCTGTTTCCTTCAGACCTTTGATTCAACTTGGCTTCTGCAGCTGTCAGGGTTCAAGGCATGATATTTACCCTTACAGTAGCATATCACAGGCACTTCATTGTTTCATCACATGTTCTTCTGCAATGAAAGAGTCTCGCCAGAAACCCGATCAAGTGAAATGAATTTAAAAGTCCAGGTGCTTCAATAAGGCAGCATCAAGCAGTAACACGCAGCACATATAGGCTACGCTCTTTTTCCTGAAGAAGTCATAAACAGAGCAAGGTCTCCTCCTGCTAAAGTGCAGCACATATTGAGAGCCTGTGCCGTCCAATGGGTCGCTCTGTTTATTAATCCTGTGTTAGAATGCCATTTTCAAACAGCACAGAGCTCCCAGAGGTGCCCTGGCCTTGCTTTTTTTCTGACATGTGATAAACACAAGATGGCCGCCCCCACCCCATTTGGTTTACATAAGACTGTTAAAACATCCCTCCGCCTCTTGCCCTCTACACCGGCAGCACGTACCCTTCCCAGCACAACTCCACCAGCCAGAAACAGCCTGCCCGCTCATTTGCCAGCAGACCGTACGCATGGCATATTTGTGCTGCATAAATCATCCTTTCATCGCACAGTTTCTCCTGGCGGCCATGTTTTTTTCCAGGTTTGTGGAGGTAGCATACCTCTGCCCTGTACTGTAGCGGCTCTGTAAACCATTGACGGATCCAGTCCAGCTGGCTGGGTGAGCAGCCCTCTTCTAGTCCACTCCAGGCAGGCTGACGGGCCCTACAGCCCTCCCCTACCACCGCCGCTGACCAAAAACAGCCTCTTTTTTATTCATCTCCTTGTTCACTCAGAGCCAGTGAAATTAAAACCTCTGTGGAAGAAGAAATCAGGACATGCAGTGAATGAAAGTAGCAACACATGGCTCATGATGAAGACTACCCTTGTGAAAAAAGAAGTGCGCTTAAGTGTATTGAACGTGCACTTGTAGTGTGCTTTAAATCTTAAAAGTGTTTTTTAAAACTCACTCTTAAAAATAAAGGTGCTTCACGATGCCATAGAAGAACCTTTTTGTCTAAATGGTTCCATAAAGAACCTTTAACATCTGAAGAACCTTTCTGTCTCACAAGAGGTTCTTTGTGGTGAAAGAAGGTTCTTCAGATTATAAAAAGGTAAGAAAGAGATGGTTCTTTAAGAACCGTTGACTGGGTGCTTCATTGTAGAACCAAAAATGGTTCTTCTATGGCATCGCTGTGAAGAACCTTTTAAGCACCTTTATTTTTAAGAGTGTTGCAGATGATATAATGTAGCCTAAATTAAATAAAAGGCTACTGAAGTACTTTTGTTTGCGAGTACATTTGACTCATTTGTGGAGACTAACATGATTATAATTTTAATTGTAGTGTTATCTGAAGTTTATTTTAAATGTATTTAATTATAATAAATTAAATAAAAGGCTATTTTATTTATAAATACATTAAATTAAAGTTATTTTAGTACATTTGACAGTACACAATAGAAGTAATTTTGAAAGTCCTACTTGTAAAAAAAAAAAAAAAAAAGCATTTTAAGTTCAATTTTTTGCATTTAATATGAATTTAAACTTTTAAAATGTTTCACTTAATTGTTAGTAATGTGTAAAAAGCATAATAAATATTGAAAAGCATTACATATCCAAAAGCATATACACAATACAGTATCTATTTTTTATTTTTTAACATATATTATTTCTGTAATAAGTGCTATTTGAGTATTTTTTTTCACAGCTATGTCAAAGGACACAGAGCATCAGCATCAATATGTTTGTGTACATACACTACCAGTCACATGCTGAAAATTTAGCTTTGATTACAGGGAATAAATTACATTTTAAAATATATTCAAATAGAAAGCAGTTTTTAAATAGTAAAACTATTTCACAATGTTACTGGCTTCTTTAAAAAAAACTTTAAAAATCTTACTGTTCAAAAACTTTTGACTGGTGGTGTATTTTACTATTATTTGTAGAAATAAAAAGCATTATTTATAATATAATTATTTATATATATATATATAATATAATTATTATTATTTGCATATTTATTTTTTATTTATGAAAACAAAATGTTAATTAATAAATAAAATTACATTTTTAAAAATAAAAAATGCAAAAAGCTTTCTTTTAGGAGTAGGGTTTGGGTTAGTCTATAGAATAATTATCATTAGCTTCACATAATAACACGTCTATAGCAGTCTATGGTATGTCCTCATTCAGATAGCTAAGCAACATTTGTGTGTGTTTTCAGTCTGCAAACCGCTCCTTCCAATCTAGCCTTTAATGAGCCTATGATTCTCTAAATTGTTTCCCCTAAAATGTATATTGCCAGACGGCTGTGTTTAGATTAACGGTATAGCGTGTTTATACGACGAGTACATCTTCCACTGTAGAGAAAAAGAGAAGATCTTGCTCTGAATCAAGGGATTATAGGACAGACGCCTGCACTCTGACAGCTGGCCACTTGAGTTTTACAAATGACAGAC
This sequence comes from Onychostoma macrolepis, assembly GCF_012432095.1. NCBI lineage: Eukaryota > Metazoa > Chordata > Actinopteri > Cypriniformes > Cyprinidae > Onychostoma > Onychostoma macrolepis. The sequence goes on from NC_081163.1 coordinate 33,989,695, forward strand.
AAACTCCATCAGTGGAAACTTGCAGAAGTATGTCGACCAGAACAAGAGGGGGGGACTGTGCATTGGGTCAGAAGGAACACACTAAGAAAAAGCAGAAGGAGAGAGTGAAAGATAAGACAAAACTAACTTGTCAACTCACAAAACACACATAAACATGTCAAAAAGGGAGTTTACGAGTAAATTGTGTTTATACCACTAAACTGTGTGGCGATAAAACATCTTAAGCATCACATTCTGGTGCAGTTAGGGTGTGGATATCTGTCATGAAGTCCTGTGGAGAGAGCCTGGAGCTCTGTTTCCGTAACACAGTGTGATGTTCAGTAAGCTGGATGATCAGAGGGCTAAACCAAAGCTTTCCTCCCTTTTCCCGTCCCCTGTGACAGCAGTACACGGAAAGCTGGAGAGGGACTGAGCTCTTGGCACAAAGATTAAATGAGGGAGTTTTAACTGCTAATTAATTGCAGGTCCAGCACACACACACACACAAACACCCTAAAATTCTCTCACATGCAACAACACAAGCTTTTTTCTCTCAAACACACAGATCTCACACACAGAAACAATCATTCAAAAGCTCTTAGTGTATATGTGACACATTTTAAAAGGAATTACAAATATTATGAGCTGGTTTTCCTCATATTATGTCCCAGGTATGCCTTCACGTGTTATATTATTGCATAAAAAGAGACCTTTTTTCTTGACCAATTATATTCCGTTTGCACTAGTATATTTTTTCAAAGTACATTATTTCCATAATAAGTACATTTTAAAAGTATGCTTAAGTGTAATTCCACAGCAGGGACAATAAGAACATTTGCTATAAGACTCAATTTGTATACTGAGAAATAAACTGGAGAAATCTAGTACTAAATCTACTAACAGATGCATTGTTTGCAGTAAATTGGGGGTAATCTGCATAAATATGTTTGCGTAGGTATTTAACTGTAATTTGTAGAAAAAACGGTGCCCAGAAATTGTGCCTATTTTGCACCGTGGACGTCATGATTCTCTGGAGAGGACGCATTAACCCCTTCTACATTACACTGGGCCCTATTAGCTGAACTGAATAAGCCTCCTGTCATTTATGATTCAGCGCCTGCAGCCTATCCCCAGGCAATGCTCAAGAGTCCAGCGTAACCTGCATTTCCTGTGGCTCTCACTCTCTTTCTGCCTTTCTCTGCCTCACTCTCTCATGACTATCTTCATTCATTCCTTCGGCAGACACCATCCCTTCATCTGCTGCCTGCACCTCTCCCAGTGCATGAGAACCACTGTCATAGGCAGACTTGCCTGGGGCTTTTTAAATATGTATGTGAATCATGATACACTCTTGCCATTAGCTATGGAAATATAACGCAAACAAAGGACATTTATATGGAGTGGAATGCTAATGAATGCTGCGGGATCCTGCAGGTCCAGACCGATATAATCAGAGTATAAAACAGGGTTGTATTTCCTCTCTTACATGCACGCTATTAATTTAGACAAGAGCTAACATTTCTCCAAACATGAGAGTGCTGAGTAGTGGGTTAATATACAGGCACCACCCAGGCAGATATCTGGGTATATGACTCTGTAAGCGGGAAAATCTCCACTGAAGACTTCCAGAGAGCCTTACAAACTGACACGGTAGCTAAATGACCACAGTGATATACACTTGGCCCGGGACGATGTGGCTCAAAGCGCTCACTGACCATCCTTAAGCGTTTTATTTGGCTTGCATGTGTATGCAGTGTTGAGTTATGTGCCACAGTCCTCAGTAAGTTAACGTTGGTGCCAGACTACAGGAAAACCGAGGGCTTGACCAAATCAAAACAGACTCACCCGCAAATTTACGGACCTGCTACTGAAAGAGCTGAATGGCCAGGGAAGGATTTTCTGCTTGTGCCATTCAATTTTCCTTTTCCTTTAATTTCTCTTGGTTTGAGTCTTTTGCTGTGATTAATATTATTTGAGAAAAAAAAGGGAGGAATACGAAAGAGTAAAACTATAGCATATGTGCAGAAAAGTGATATTATTTAGTAGTAATATTTCGAAAAAAAAATGCACGAAGAATGTGTATGATAAAAACATCTCTGGGACAGTAAATCCAGCATAGTGTAATGAGATTTCCTCATGTACAGAACATCCTAAATCATGAGGCTTTGATGGGACGAGCATCAATAGATCCATGGAACAAACTGTAAAAGAAACTGCACATAATCTGGAAAACATGTTCTCCAAAATATAAGTGATTAAAACATGGCACCAATGGGAGGAAATGTTCTTGGAAAACTAACAATGCATCTCCAGAATTTCCTGGAAACTTACAGTTAGTTCTCTGCAGGGTCATGTCACTTTCAATCTTGTAGTTTGTCGTTTTTGTCTCAAGGGTCGGGTAGATGCTGGTAGGTGTGTCTGTCTGAGCGACTCCCTCGGGAAATCAGCCTCTCTGAAACCGTCACTGATTATTAGTAAAAACATATCATTTAGTTTGCTTCACTGACCCAGTTGAAAGAAACAGCATCATTATTTTGCAAGACGTTATGATTTCGTAAGATTTTCGCTTCAAATGTCAAGTCATCATTATTTTTATAGTGCTTCTTACAATAGAGATTGTTTCAAAGTAGTAAAAGTAGTAACTGAATAAAAGATGCAAACTCCAAAACTGAGGCACATCCAAATTCTGCTGTAAAGCAGCTGTAGCAAGACAATGAATAATCCTTATTCAGCACAAGTCAGTTCAGTTCAATAACTGTGACGTTCATTATGAAACAAATGTGAGTTCAGTTTATCATAATATATTTGTATGTTTAGATTTGTGATTAAAAAGTAGATAAATTTGTATTTTTCTTAGAAAATGACTGATTGTTTCGCTGGATAAGACCTGTATTCCTCGGCTGGGATCGTGTAGAGCCCTTTGAAGCTGCATTTAAACTGCACTTTGGACCTTCAACCCACTGGCTCCCATTGAAGTCCACTATATGGAGAAAAATCCTGGAATGTTTCCCGAAAAAAACTTAATTTCTTTTCAACTAAAGAAAGACATGAACATCTTGGATGACATGGGGGTGAGTACATTTTTTAAAGATTTTGGAAGTAAACAAATCCTTTAACACACTAAAAAAAAACACACACATGAGCTTTGTTATATACACCACAGTTGCCAAGTCCGCATATTATACGCGACTTTGGGCTTCTTTTTTTGTAAAGTTGGGTGAAAAAATCCCTGGTCGCGGGTTGCGGTTTTTTGGGCTTATTTAAAAAAATATGGTTGCTTGTTAGGGAAATCTGACAAGCAACTTCGTTTCTTTATTTATGTTCGCCGCATTCTCCAATGCATTGATTGACACTCTGTCTGCTCGTAGTTAATAGCCAACCAGTGCAATAATATAAGTGCAGTAGCGTAATTTGCCAAATGTTCTGCCCCCTCATTGGAGAAAAATCACATTCAAAAAGGTGCGTGACGCTGTAATCCAAGCAATGACAGAAGTAGACATAGAGGAGTGGGATGACTTTCTTTTAGCCTAATTTTTACAATGTTTTTGTAATGTATTATTTATCACAGGCATCGGGCTGTAATAAAAAAAAAACAAGTAGTCATATCCTAATACTAAGAGTAAATACAGGTGCTGGTCATATAATTAGAATATCATCAAAAAGTTGATTTATTTCACTAATTCCATTCAAAAAGTGAAACTTTTTCACTTATTTTTTAACTTTATTCATTCATTACACACAGATTGATATATTTGATATATTTTATTTCTTTTAATTTTGATGATTAGAGCTTACAGCTCATGAAAGTCAAAAATCAGTATCTCAAAATATTAGAATATTTACATTTGAGTTTGAATAAATGACCATCCCTACAGTATAAATTCTGGGTATCTCTTGTTCTTTGAAACCACAATAATGGGGAAGACTGCTGACTTGGCAATGATCCAGAAGAACATTGACACCCTCCACAAAGAGGGTAAGTCACAGAGGGTCATTACTGAAAGGTGTGGCTGTTTACAGAGTGCTGTATCAAAGCATATTAAATGCAAAGTTGACTGGAAGGAAGAATTTGGGTGGGAAAAGGTGCACAAGCAACAGGGATGACCGCAAGCTGGAGAATACAGTCAAGCAAAGCTGATTCAAACACTTGTGAGAGCTTCACAAGGAGAGAACTGAAGCTGGAGTCAGTGCATCAAGAGTCACCACGCTCAGACGTCTTCAGGAAAAAGGCTACCAAGCCACTTCTGAACCAGAGACAACGTCAGAAGCATCTTAACTGGGCTGTGGAGAAAAAGAACTGGACTGTTGCTCAGTGGTCCAAAGTCCTCTTTTCAGATGAAAGTAAATTTTACATTTCATTTGGAAATCAAGGTCCCAGAGTCTGAAGGAAGAGTGAGAGGCACAGAATCCATGTTGCTTGAAGTCCAGTGTGAAGTTTCCACAGTCAGTGATGATTTGGGCTGCCATGTCATCTGCTGGTGTTGGTCCACTGTGTTTTCTGATGTCCACAGTCAACGCAGCCATCTACCAGGAAATTTTAGGGCACTTCATGCTTCCTTCTGTTGACAAGCTTTATGGAGATGCTGATTTCATTTTCCAGCAGGACTTGGCACCTGCCCACACTGCCAAAGGTACCAAAAGCTGGTTCAATGACCATAGTGTTACTGTGCTTGATTGGCCAGCAAACTCGCCTGACCTGAACCCCAGAGAGAATCTATGGGGTATTGTCAAGAGGAAGATGAGAGACACCAGACCCAACAATGCAGATGAGCTGAAGGCCACTGTCAGAGCAACCTGGGCTCTCATAACACCTGAGCAGTGCCACAGACTGATCGACTCCATGCCACGCCGCATTGCTGCAGTAATTCAGGCAAAAGGAGCCCCAACTAAGTATTGAGTGCTGTACATGCTCATACTTTTCATTTTCATACTTTTCAGTTGGCCAAGATTTCTACAAATCCTTTCTTTGTATTGGTCTTAAGTAATATTCTAATATTTTGAGATACTGATTTTTGACTTTCATGAGCTGTAAGCTCTAATCATCAAAATTAAAAGAAATAAATTTGAAATATATCAGTCTGTGTGTAATGAATGAATATACTGTAATATACAAGTTTCACTTTTTGAATGGAATTAGTGAATTAAATCAACTTTTTGATGATATTCTAATTATATGACCAGCACCTGTACATTTGGTTCGAATAGCCTGGTATGGCAAGATGTCTTAAAATGTATTTCTTTTTTTAACATTTAAACTTAGACCACATTATTAGATTACCTTTTGACTTCATGAATACAAATAAATGACAGCTTAATGATTTTTTAAATCTTTTTTATAATATTTAATATATAATATAATATTTTCTTTTTTAATATAATATATATTATAATTTAATATTATATTTTTAATATATTTTTCTATAATTTTTTTGGCATTTTTTTTTTTTAATGTTATTTATTTGATAGTTATGTATACATTATTTTATTTTAAATGGTTGAAAAACCTGTTTTTGACCTCAAAATAAAGCACTTTCCCTCTGTACATGACTGTGGGGACGAGCAGTTTTGTGGTGCTTGGAATTCTTTATAATTATTATAAAACAAATATTGCCACATTGATGGCTCAAGAAGGTTTAATTGTTCAAATAACACATCGTTTCATTTTAAAATATTTTTTAAAAATTGTAACCAAGTGTTTTTCAAGTGTAATATTTCTGTAAAGGCTAGGGAAGAGAAATGGACATTTCCATAGAATGACCGCTATATATTTTAGGCTATAACTATGTGGCTATATTACAGCTCCCCTTTGAAGCTCTTGTGTTTTTCTCCTTTTCCATCTCTCCAACCCTATTCTGCTCACAGGTGATTGGACAAGAGTTTTGTTCCCACTTTTGTTGCAGTTTGCTGATTTTTGTAAAATAGCTTCTGTTTTTGCTTTTCAGATAAAAGAGTGGTTTCAGTTTAATATGTTGCAGGCTCATTTATTGGTAATAAGCAATTGATAATAAATAATATTGATGGTAATAAATCATCAAAAACAATATTGGGCTTGTTTTGGGCTTGTATTTGAAGCTGCGGTTGCTTATTTGTCTCGGGAGAGTTGGCAACAGTGATATACACTGTCTTTTTATGCTCACCTCAGATGTCACTCATCAAAATGTAGAGACATGCGGAGCTGTAACTGGGCCTGTAAACACAGAAAGAACAATAAATATTGACACACTAAAAGCAGTGGATTGATTTTTTGTCAGGATGATTAAAGGTCAAATTCAATTAACCCCCAAAATAAGTATGATCCACAGGTTAATAAAGACACTACTCAAACCACAGCCAAATAGAATTGGAAAGTTTAGAGTTTCAATGAAGTTCACATCATGTCAAAGAATTTTTAACAAAATACAACAGATGGTGTAGTTTATTCCACTACATGCCACCCCTCTACTTTCTCTCTTCAATAGATGAAGTGTAAAATGAGGAGATGAGCACTGCAAGAGCTAATAAGGTCCAGTGGGAAACCACAAACATTAATAAAGCCTACTAAAAACTCATATGAATTCTCGAACTGGTCTAATCATCTCTACTAAATCTTTTCTTTTTGACATCTCTCAATCCACCCATACCAACATACCATCATACCATCTCTTAAAATATTTTCCTATTGCTAATATAGACTGTTTCACATAGACTGCCCTAATGTTGTTCCTACTTTTATTGGTCCTACTAAGGTATGTCAAAAAAAAAAAAAAAAATGCACATAATAAAACACTCTTGCAGAGTAGCATTACATTTTCAACCTTATTCTGTTCTCAAACAGGAACAAGGATCATGAATTATAAAGTCATGCTGTATTTTATCACTAAAACATCATCAGAACAACTTACTGGATGTATTTTTCAACCCTAGCTACTATGATCTAATAAGCCAGAGAAGTGTACTCTTAAGAAACTGTCAGTCAAAGTTTTAAGTTGCATGTCTCTCGAAAGATGAAGTGAGTGTATATGCTCAGCGATCAAACATGGGCTGCTGTAGAGCTACGGTGAGCACCAGAATAAGCGTGCCACAGCGCTCATTTCTGAGGCAGCAGCATTGGGCTCCGTGTGATTGATGTTGAGGTCCATAGAGCAGATCATCTCCCTCAGCCCTCACATTTACATACCGAGTAACCAGGCATACAGCTATAAAGCTCAGATCTATTTTTAAAACACACTCCAGCAGAGAGGAGAAGATTTTTTATTTATGATTAAGAATAAGTTATTTAATAAGCCAATAGCTCTGGCTATCACTGGTCTCTGACAGTTATTAATTAATTGGTTTATAATTGTAACAAGTTGTGAATATTCCCCATTTTTGGCACCACTGAAACTGTTTGGTTTATCAATTATTTAGTATCCTCTTTAAATCTGGACCTTAATAAATTTCACAGAAATTTCCAGACAGATTGCATGTAGTTTTTCCCTTAATCTCTTCCTTACATGGACACTCTCTTCATGTACATTTAATTATCTGCATTCTTTGCCCTTAAGTAGCCCAAATTGTTTAGCTGATGCTCCGCACCTGCAATGCGTGAGAATAAATTCAAATAAAAATGATCAAAATATTTACCCGCTTTCTAGCAGGTTAAGTATCCACACCGGGCTGAAAAGCAGGTGTGAGGCCTATCATTAGGTGAGTGCATTTTTCAGTAGATTAACATTTAAATAGTAAATGTCACCTTTTCAAAACATCTTAAAAATAACACTGCAACAAAAATATGCAGATATTAAGAAAACAGATCTGGAAAATTGTATGTACTCTCAGGATTTCCCACATGGATCTGGCTCTTATTTAGTTATGTCACGTGATTGCAAAACTTTGAAATATAAATTAATACACACATATTTTAATGTTTAATGGCGACAATATACATAATGACCATTTGAGAGTTTTTATTAAACAAAAGCTGGATTTGAATCGAGAAACCCCAGTATTAGTCACGTGTAGGGATTTGCGTGCCCATAGAATTACTACACTTTCAGAAACCAGCCTATGGATTTTTTTCCCTCCGCCCTATATAGAAGGAAAGTTTCTGATAGCTGAAACCCTCCGCAATTACATCCAATGACCAATCAAAAGCAAGACGCAAAGGAAAACAAACCCTGTGATTGGTCTAAACCGCTACTGGTTTCAAGGCGCCCCGCACAGAGGGGCAGTGAATCTGAATGAGGGGTGTGTAGAAACCGACGGCACATTATTGTATGTGCGCCTCACTTGCGCTCAAACCTTCAGTCAGCGAGAAGCGCGTCTGCTGAGCGCACGCGAGGAAAGCGCACTCAAGTTTTCCAGCAGCGATACGACTCTCTGAAATGCAGCTCTAAAGTCATTGGATACACAGACTTACACGCAGGATTTGGAGAGCCAGGCGGAAAACTTTAAATAACAGATTCTCTAACAAACCTTGAAGCAGAGGGAAAAAACGATGCGCTCGTTGTGGATTTAGTTTGGATGTATTTTCGGACTTGGTGACTTTTTATCAGGGTTTTCTTCCCATATCCACTTATTTGCCTAACATGCGCGCTTTTAGACCACGAGTGCCGTGACAGGAGGAGTTTTCGATCGTTTAAACGCATACGAACTGGTCGCGCAGAAACTTTTTCTCGGAGCAGCCGCAGCCTAATTTCTTTCACACCGAATCACCCAAATAACAGCTCTCCTCAAGATGCAACACTGTCGCGGGATTACTCGATACTTTCTTCTATTCCTCGCCCTGGCCCTGCAGCCGTCCGGCGGCCAGTATCATGGAGAGAAGGGCATCTCCATTCCCGAGCACGGTTTCTGCCAGCCCATATCGATACCTCTCTGTACGGACATCGCCTACAATCAGACCATTATGCCGAACCTTTTGGGTCACACCAATCAGGAGGACGCCGGGCTGGAGGTGCACCAGTTCTACCCCCTAGTGAAAGTGCAGTGCTCCATGGACCTCAAGTTCTTCCTCTGCTCCATGTACGCGCCGGTTTGCACGGTGCTGGAGCAAGCCATCCCGCCGTGTCGCTCCCTGTGCGAGCGCGCGAGACAGGGCTGCGAGGCCCTGATGAACAAGTTCGGCTTCCAGTGGCCCGAGCGACTGCGCTGCGAGAATTTCCCGGTGCACGGCGCGGGGGAGATCTGCGTGGGTCAGAACACCTCGGACGCGGGAAGCCCGACCTCAAACCCGACGCCCTACGTCCCCGAACTGATCACGTTACAGCCGAGCGTGGTCAGACCCAGCCAGCAATTCACGTGTCCGCTGCAGCTCAAAGTGCCCACTTATCTCAAGTACCACTTCATGGGGGAAAAAGACTGCGGGGCGCCGTGTGAGCCCACTAGACCCAACGGGCTGATGTATTTTAGAGAGGAAGAGGTCAAATTTGGCCGGCTCTGGGTCGGAATTTGGTCTATTTTGTGCTGCGTTAGTACACTGTTCACCGTTCTCACGTACTTGGTGGACATGAGGCGGTTTCGTTACCCGGAGAGGCCCATCATCTTCCTCTCTGGGTGTTACTTCATGGTGGCTGTTGCGTACGCGGCTGGCTTTTTCCTTGAAGACAAAGTCGTTTGCATTGACAAATTCAACGATGATGGTTATAAGACCGTCGCGCAGGGCACGAAAAAAGAGGGCTGCACTATCCTCTTCATGATCCTCTATTTCTTCGGCATGGCAAGTTCAATCTGGTGGGTCATTCTGTCCCTCACATGGTTCCTCTCAGCGGGAATGAAGTGGGGTCACGAAGCCATCGAGGCCAACTCTCAGTATTTCCACCTTGCCGCTTGGGCTGTCCCAGCAGTTAAGACCATCACCATCCTCGCCATGGGCCAAGTGGATGGTGACATTCTCACCGGGGTGTGCTACGTCGGCATCTACAACGTGGACTCCCTGCGTGGCTTCGTCTTGGCGCCCCTCTTCGTCTACCTCTTCATCGGCACCTCGTTCCTCCTGGCCGGGTTCGTGTCGCTTTTCCGCATCAGAACCATCATGAAGCACGACGGCACCAAGACGGAGAAGCTGGAGAAGCTGATGGTGCGCATCGGCGTGTTTAGCGTGCTCTACACGGTTCCCGCTACCATCGTGATCGCGTGCTACTTCTACGAGCAGGCTTTCCGAGAGCAGTGGGAGAAGACCTGGCACATGCAAACGTGTAAGCGATTCGCTGTCCCTTGCCCAGTCAACAACTTCGCCCCCATGTCTCCAGACTTCACCGTATTCATGATAAAGTATCTGATGACCATGATCGTGGGAATCACCTCTGGATTTTGGATATGGTCTGGGAAAACTCTGCAGTCGTGGCGCAGGTTTTATAAAAGGCTCAGCAATAGCAACCAAGGCGAGACGACGGTATGAAAAAAGAGCGAGTCGTCCTGATAGTGTCGGTCAAGCTTTGACCATGCAACTTTTCTCTGAGATAAATGTCTCGAGCGGAGAACTGTTGCGCGAGACTTGTTGAGTGAGTTTTGTGGACACTACTGTGTGCCTAGACGTTTCCACGGCGGAGACGGACCATCACGAACAGTGTTATCAGCCCGAGTCTGTTAACCATTGGTTTTTCTCATATGTTTGTATGTGAAAAAGACTATGTTTCTGTGTAACACGATATCATTTTGCAGATGTGATCTCTGTAGACCGTATTGAATGATTTGCGCAACGCTCGAAAATATTGGACGTAATTTGCCTTATACACATGTACCATCCCTTGTTTTAACTGGGGACTTGTATGACTTTCGCAGACAATCATGCGTACATTGGCACACATGGACCGTCAAGTACGCATTAGGATTGGGATACTTATATGCATGTGTACAGCTGTGAATTTATGCAAGCTCCCTTTAAACGATGTAACGTGTAAATAATCACCTTTTCTGAAAGAATATATGTATTTATGAAAATAATCTTGCTGTTTTTTACTTGATTTTTAAAATTTGGTAAGAGACCTTTGTATCTGTACAGTTTCGCTGAATAAAACGATTAGATTTTTAACCGACTCATGTTACTTTACAGATTGCATTAGGCCTACACATTTCTTGTTTGCTACCAATTATTATTTTTAATATCTTGAAAACAAAGACATAAAGATGAGTAGGCCTACACCGCACACTGATCTGTTAAATATATAGTTGTTGTTTTTTTCCTTAAAGAAAACCATACCAGAATGTGCTCAATAAACTGTTGCGCCAAATGCAACAGTATTACACTCCTGACGAAAAACATAGAACATGAGGCTAAATTATTTTAAATGTAATTATAAACAAGACTAAGTCAGCCTCGGTAAATGAGACCAAATAAAATTGTGCGTTCAGGTGTGTGCAGTGGTGATATTTATTGCATTTATACTAGTAAACGACTAAGTGTTTATTAGAGAAACTCCTGCAGCTTTATTGAGATGAAGCTTTGGCGCCACCCACAGGTGACTGTTATGTTGAGAACACTATAGATTACAAGCGAAGTTGACTTGAACGAACTGTAAAGTTTAATACATTTAATTAGATTTTTCAGCAGAAGCTTAGTTCATAATCACGTTGTACATAATTTATCTCCTTTAATATCTTTAAATGCATTGCTTTGTAACAGCCTTCAAAGCACATTGTAAATGTGCATGCTGCAAAGCAATCATCAAAATAGTATATTGCATTGCATTATTATATTGTATTGAGAACAGAATACATATTTTATTTCATGAATCATATTCTGTAACAATAATTATATTGCAAACTTGAATGTCTACAGAACAAGCTGTGAACAGTTTGTGAAATAAACGCAAGGCAAAACATATAATATGTATAATAACAGCAGATCAATACATTCGTTGATATAAAACACATGGCATATTACATTATGCCAAAAGTGACTGAAATAAAGTGTAAACTCATTCTTTAAATTTTTACAGAAATTGTTACTGCGTTATAATACTCACTATCGTAATGCATTTTGAGAGCAGAAAATAAACCATTTTCATTTAATATAATCATGAATTGTTAATGATTTCAATTTGGGCCAAAAATGACTTAAGGATCACATGGGATGGCGTTTTTTTATGACAACAAGAGGTTTAATCATCATTACAATACTCTACACAGACTAGGTTGAGAAAAAGCAAGAGGCTGTAGGCAGGTTACCGTTAAGTATCCTAACATTTTGTCCTCATCAGCCTATTAAGCCCTGCAGGTGGCCAGACTAGGGTTCTGTTCACCGTCAAAAAGTATGATCTCACAGAGCAATAAAATGATTCACCGCGTAACACAAGGCACATGGAGATGTGGTTGAAGAGGCTAGTGTTGTGGTTCAGGCTGAATAAGTCTTTCCTCTACAGTAAACAGTGGAGCTCAGTTTAAACTTCCAACTTTGTGGAGCTGATCAAAAGAAACCAACCAATGTACTGTTTTACTAAAACATATTCATTATAATAACACCTGCTGTCATACATCACTTCATGTATCTTTCTTTGTATTTATTTTTTCTTTTTCTTGTGGCTAAACTGTCACGGTATCCTCTCACGTTATTTAAGGACATCCTGCAGTTCTTTAGCTGTAAGCTTGAACAATTTCTCCTGTCTGTTTGATTGATGGAGGGGTTTTACGTGAAGGAAGGAAAAGTCTATTTCTCGTGGCACAGTCAATAACACTAATTAGGGATGTGCTATCCTGGGCATATGACAGGACGTGTCGTGCAGGAGACCCAGTTCAGGTCATTCACAAAAGCTGTGAGCTGTCATCTTCCTTTTGTTTGTATATTCGGATGGGTTTAGCTAAGGTAGTCAGAGTTTCTGGCCTGACCAGGAGGGGGTAACTGCTTGGTTGCAACCAAGGCAACAAGAAAACAGTTCTGAGCTGAGGAGCTGTGGAGAGCCTGGCAACTGCAAAGCTCAGTAAACACAGACATTCGTAGCATGGGCCGAAATGATTCAGTAGTATGTAAAAGCAGCGGGCGGGGATGCTGAACAAACACACGAATGCATTCTGAATTAAAGAGAAATGGTCGCTGAGGAGAGAGGAGCTCGGCCACAAACTGAGGTACGAGAAGAAAAATTGCTGACTTTGAATAAGTTGTTATTGTTTAAAAAAGTTAAAAAAAACAAATAAAAAAAAAAAACATTTTGGGTTCCCCAAAGAACCTTTCTTTATATAATCAAAGGCACTTTTTCAATTATACAGAACCTTTTGTAGAATGGGAAGGTTCCTTGGACATTAAAAGCTCTTTGTGGAACCACAGATGCCGATTAGAACCTTTATTTTTAAGAGTGAGTTTTACAGTTGCTGTATACACTATCAGCATGACTTTTGATGTGAGCTTTGAAACTAGATCTTTACAACACGATAAGACCACAATCATGACAGGATTATATCTCTTTAGCATTCATTCAAAGAAACACAAACAACTCCACAATGAAAGATTTTGTCCTGTCTTTGCTGAGTCGTGGGTACGGCCACATTGTGCCAAATGAAGACGGTCATGATGGAAGACTGGAGGTCTGTTTTGAACCAGAGGTAAAAGTTTTTTATATGTCTATGTAAGTCCAGTTTCAATGAGATAAAGTTTGATTTGTTTGGATGCACACAGTCAATGGAAACATGATCTCTTCTTAACTAGGACTACTTCAACTGGAAATCCCAGCCTCCTTTGCTGCGGCTTACCAGCAGCGGCCGTTTTTTTGGAGGCCTGGAGCCAGTTCCTCCTAAGACCTACAGTACGAGGAGAGGGCCTCTTATTCTGTATTCGGAGGATCTCGCACTGGCATACCGGACTGGCCAGGTTAACAGGAAGAGAATGGCTCCGAGCTGCCCAAAACAGGAAGTTGAGAAGCAGCTGCACACACTACAAGACCTGACTGGAGCTATTTTGGCTTTTGGAAAAAAGAAGGTAAATCTGAGAAGTAGTAGAATAAATAAACAAGTTCTATACTAATTCTACACTATCACCCTTGCAAAGGGTAGCACATTTATTTTTATATTTATAACAGATAGAATAAACTTTAAAACATTATACTTAGGCCTATGTGTAAACTGAATTTAATGTTTTCATGTTAGCTGCGATTAAATGAAAATGTATTATAGTTTGAAATTTACATTAAATCTAAAATGCTTTTATCAACCAACTTAAATAGGATTCAAGTACATCTTTATGTTATAATTATACATTTTGTTTACACTTTATTTTAAGGTGTCCTTGTTACAGTGTAATTATACATTATACAAGTACTGAGTAATATTAATTAGGTTTTGGTTTAGTTTTACTTGCATGTAATTATGCATAATTAGTTGATATTATAATAGTAATTATATGTAACAAGGACACCTTAGTGTTACCTACATTTCTGTTGTCTTTGAAATATGGTTAAATAAGCATTAACAGTAAATTCAAATGTAATTTCTATTGAAACCTGTGTCATGCATGTAAATATATGTGTAATTACACATTTGTAATTAAGCTGCAATTTAGTACATTTAAAATAATTTGAATGTAATATTTTAGAACATGCTAGAGTTAAAATTATAATCAAGTACTTTACATTTACATATTTTAATCAATGCAAATTAAGTGTATTTACTGTATATAAAAGTCATAAATTAAAATTTCTTAAAAACATTTTTAAGTGTACTTTAGTGTGCAAAAGACTACAAATGATCAAATGTTTCTTATGTATAATTAAGTGGCCTTTAATTTGATCTGAAAGTCATTTTTCTTACTTATTTTTTTAAATAAGTATTTAGTGAGTGTTCCACAAAACAACGTTGTTACTGTTGTTGTTATGCAGAGGTCATGAAATTCTGTAAACATCACTCATATTTTAATTACTTGACTTAATAGCCAAGTTTAAATAACATTGAACAGTCATCTGATTAATGCATCAGTTAATGTACACGTACATGACCGAGTACTGCATGAAACGGTTCCTTATCTGTTAAATTTCTTCAGTTAAGAGGTCCAGATCTACTACAAATGAACCATTGTGCAGATCTGCCTGAATTTTCCTCCTGATTGCCGCAGAGCAAGAGAGGTGGGACGTAAACTTGAGGGACAGGCCAGTCCATAGTAAATCTTCCAGAATTTTACTGCCCAGAAAAGTTGAAACTCAGGTTCAGGTCAGGGTGACAGACTCGGTGGCGGTATTAGTTTACCAGCTCTGAATGCCGTACCTCTGCTCTACTGGCCAGAGCGGTAACCCCATCCTAAAGGCAAGTAGGTGAAATGTGGTATGTTCATTTTACATTTCACTCCATAACCTTCCACTGAGCGCTTCAGCTGCACCTGGGCTGGGCAGATAACGCTGCCGTCAGTATGCAGCACACACACACACACACACACACACACACACACGTATGCGGTCAGTCCTCAAGGTGTCTTCAATTTCCACACATTCCAGGTCAATCAAACTGGTGATTTACCCATAATGTGCCGTTTGACCTCCGTGAGTTGTGAGCTGCAAATCTTAATAAAGGTGTCCTGAGGGATTTTACATAAGCACACAGTCCATAATCTATCCAACTCCAGTCCACCACAATCTGCTAATGCTCCACAGCCCTTGACTGTTCCCTCATTATATGCACATTAATCCATCCTCTCTCCGCGCCCCCGAAAATCATCAGTCGATGCGAAAAGAGATCAAAAGGATCATCGAATCAGGTGTGCATCTTGAATGAGAAAAGTAAACTCCACGGTGGCTTCGTTTTCACAATGTCCAGCTTCTATCATCCAAACATAAACTTGCATGAACCATCAGAAGAGAAACTGCCCGAGTGCTCTGTGATCAGCAGGAAAAGAGCAACTTCAATGACACCGAAAAATTGCTGCAGTATGTGACCGAAATGGCACCCTCTCGGGGCAAAAGGGGAATGATCCAGGTGATGAGAGCTGAATGCAGTAATCAGTGTGTTTACCTCATAGACATGAGGGTTTGGACAGGGACTTGGAGGGGTTCCAGAGAGAAGGGCCTTTGGTTGTGGGTGGCCCATGTGAAGTCTCGATCCGTCACGTTCAACTACGGCAGAATGTAAACAACACAGGTGTGCTCCAGGGACTCAAAACTGGCCGCCATAGTCATCCTCAGCAAGGCCAGCTGAATTCAGACAAACAATGCTCAGAAGGAAAAAAAATCACAATTTGGTTTTGTTAAATAATAATAAATAGTAACTTTGAAAAACCCAAACTAAAATAATTCCAAAACTAACTAAACTAAGATAAAAATGAACAAAAAATGATTTTAGCTTTGCTTAAAACCTTTATAATCCACCTGCTTTCAACATTTTTAAAAAGGCAGCCTTAAAATACCATTGAAAAGCTAAAATAAAAACTAAATTGAAAAGTCAAACAGAAAAAAAAATGATAACATTTTAATTAAAATTTTTAAAAAACGATAATAGCCTTCCATAACACACAAAAACAAAATAATATTTTAAATTATAATATTTAATCATTTAAACATTAATAATTTAGAAACAAATACTGATCAAATGCTGTTTGTAAGTTAAATGTTTTATGTGAATAAATAATAGCTACGCTGTAAGAAAAAAAATGGTTACGGACATGTCTTTCAACCCTAAAGCACAACACAATAAAGTGCATAATTTAAAATACGGCTAAAAAACTTGGAAAATTCCTTCACATTAACAAATGCGCATTAACAAATTGTTTTTTGTTTTTTTTTCTTAGGAACTGATTTCAAAGCATTGATGTCTGGCACCTGGTTTCTCTTTATTATTGTTAAATGCTCAAACCAGGAGATCAAAACATCTCAGTTCTCTTATATTCTTTTGAATCTATTGCAAGGTATTGCATCCAAAATAATTCCAGTGTGACTTCCAGCTCGGCATTCATGGTTTCGTTTTCCACTGACGTTTACTACAAAGAGGAGGCCACGTGCAGAGAAATCCATCATGTTGCTAATACAGACAAATGACCTTGAAAATAAAGTGAACATTGTGTTTGAGTGGTTTCAAAAGAGATAGTTAGAGATAGTGGAACATGTTTGGAGAGGACTGAAAAATCAAACACGTGCTCTTTATATATGATTCTTTGTTTCCTTTAGTCAACGGTTGGACCTCTTGCCGGTGTAACGCACCCCTTATTGCCAGATACTAAACATGCTATACAGAACATCAACACCCATCACAGACCTGGAGAGAAGAACTATAATTCAAGCCAGGTTAAAGGTGAGACTCTCTAAACAATCAGGTCAATGTTTTATATATTTTAAAGCTTTATAGAATAAAGGGCAAAATGCTTTAACAAGATTTAAATTTAAAATAATTTATAATTACTTTAAAAGGGAAATTTTAAAAACAAACAAACCCAAAGAAAACTTTCTTGACTTTCTTCTTCTGTGGAACATTAAAAAAAATGAATTAAAGAATGCCCTGGCTGCTGAGTTCAATATAGTAATAATAATATTTGTTAAATGGATGAAATTTAATTGGAACAACATGAATACATTATATATTTTGTTTTATTTTACACTATCCTTCAAAAGTTTGCAGTCAGTACGTTTTTATTTTTAATTTATATGTTTATTCAAGTACGCACTAAATTGATTCAAAGTGACAGTAAAGACATTTATGGCCCTGGACCACAAAACCAGTCTTAAGTCGCTGGGGTATATTTGTAGCAATAGCCAAAAATACACTGTATGGGTCAAAATTATTTATTTTTCTTTTATGCCAAATATCATTAGGATATTAAGTAAAGATCATGTTCCATGAAGATATTTTGTAAATTTCTTACCGTAAATATATCAAAACGTAATTTTTGATTAGTAATAAGCATTGCTAAGAACTTCATTTGGACAACTTTAAAGGCGATTTTCTCAGTATTTAGATTTTTTTGCATCCTCAGATTCCAAATTTTCCGAAATATTGTCCGATCCTAACCAACCATACATCAATGTAAAGCTTATTTATTCAGCTTTCGCATGATGTATTAATCTCAGTTTCGAAAAATTGACCCTTATGACTGGTTTTGTGGTCCAGGGTCACATTTATAATATTACAAAAGATTTCTGTTTTAAGAAAATGCTGTTCTTTTTTCATTTTCTTTTCATCAAATAATACATAATACACAAATAAACATCTCAGTTTTCAACTTTGATAATAAGAAATTATTCTTATTTAGCAAATCAGCATATTAAAATGATTTTTGAAGGATCATGTGACACTGAAGACTGGAGTAATGATGCTGAAAACTTTGCCATCACAGGAATAAATTACACTTACAATAGAATACAGTTGTTTGAATTTGCAATAATGTTTCACAACATCACGGTTTTTACTGTATTTGTGATCAAATAAATGCCTAGTGAACAGCTTTTCTTTTTAAAAACATTTTAAAATCTTACAGACCCTATATATCATATATCTAGCATAAAATTATATATCATTGTTTTTCAGGAGAAAAAACGAATCAGATCAGATATCAGCCACGTTTCCTCTGTTCCCCTCGGCCCAACAGGGCACACCTGGGTCCTCTGCCACCCATAACGGATGGTTCGGTACATGTACAAATCCAGGAGAAAACTCAAGCGGCACCAGGTAGAGTTCATGAAACACAAACGACACTAACGATCAGATAAACGCTGACTATTCAAAAGCAGTTCTTGATTAGATCAACAACATCCTGTGCGAACACAATGAACAAACTCAAAATATGTTACTGTGTTTGTGCCAGTGTTTAGTTCAAATCCATTCAGAGGGCGAATGTTTACATCTTTAAGAAACGCATATCAGATACCTGCCTCTGAATGCACTCTATTCATGTCGGGACTGAAAGCATTAAGTTAGGAAAATCCTTCTCTGCATTGCCAAGAGGAAGTATTACAACCACAAGCAGCTTCTTCAGCTTCTGCTCGCTGTGAAATATAACTGGACACAGAATAATGCTTGTTCTTTAACTTAATGTCTATAATGATCTTGATTCCAGATGAACAAATGGCCTTTAAGACCAAACAACAGAAAGACCAACTGAAAGAGAAGCCAAAAGAGAGAAACAGGATAGCAGTTGACACGTGCAGAGCCCAGATGAGTCCGATCCCTGAGACAGAACCTGCACATCAGACTGAAGATCTAACAGTGACGCCAGCAAACAAAAAAATCCCCTCTACAGTATGTTCATCTGGCTCTTTTTGTCTCTTTTCCATCACTGACCTGAAATTCACTCTAACTGTTTAATTGACACATTGCGCTTTTGGCATCATAAGACCAGACACTTGGAAAGGTTTGCTCATAAGTAAACATCTGACCTTTAACAGCATCTGATTTCATTTTCTTGGTTAATCTCTGTCACTGATGTAATATACTGCTGTTTATGTGAAGAATTTGGCTTTTGAACCTTTACAATGAAAAGCGTGGAGCAGAAATGCTAAGATGAAGTAGACTTTTTAGTTCATGCGTTCTTCCAAACTACGTGACCATAACTTCAAAACTTTTGAAAAAAGAGCTTTTCATTATTTTGCTCTGACATATACCAGATGCTCCCACATGTGATCGACCATCCTAAAGATCTAAACGGCCGTGGGAAGCGCAGCCGGATGGAGAGTGGAGGTGGTGTTGGAGAGATGTGCACGCTGAGGTCAGTGTATGTGGATTCGTCTTTGGAATACAGCCCACTCTCACGGGTCAACTACTACGGTGGACACATGGAGGGATCCCGCCAGAGTAAGACAAGATCTGAATCAGTATTTAGTGACCATTTAAAGTCTATAAAATGACATTCAGATACAAGCGTGAAGTCCTAAATGAAATGTTCTGCAAACTGTGTTTGCTTTAGTGAGACACTGTGGAGGTGAAGCTCACATGAGGAGAGTGAATACAGAAACAGATCCAAGCTTCACCATCTTCCACTTACCGCCCATTAACCAGAGCCCACTGGTCAACTCAGGCTCTGACATCACTTTAACAATGGTAAGAATTCAGTTTGTGGTAATTAAAGTCCAAAAAAAAACAAAAAACGTATGAAGACACATTTATCTCAACCCTAAGCCAAAATACTTCTTATAACCAACCTAAAAAATCTTCATGTTGTTTTTCGCTTTTCTACGTGTTAACTTCTGTGATGATAATGTCTTGACAAAACTTGTCAAACGTTGTCAAAATATTACTGAAATGTGTATTGTAAGAACACCTGGGGCTCTTATTCATGTGCAAACCTCAAAATGACTCTTTAATATAAATAAATCTACAAAAATGTCTTTTTGTTCTCTCTGTTCTCTACTTTTCTGCATTTTAACATCCGCTCTAGACTACTCTTCCACAATGTGAGTCTGTGGATATGGTTGACTCTTGCAATGATTATCACTTGTCATGTTCCTCATTTGTAAATCAGGAAAGGATTAAATGTTAATATTGTGAAATACTGTATAAAAATGATTAGAACTCTTTTCTATTTTAATATAATTTTTTCCTGTGATGCAAAGCTGAATTTTCAGCGTCATCACTCCAGACTTTAGCTGAATAAAAGTATTAATAGTATTAAATAATTAATTGTTTAAATCATACCCATTAAATCTTATTAACCCTAAAGATATGAAAGATAAACAGTGTAAATGTTCTGAAATGACAAAAAACAACCTTGTCTCTTGTAAATTCACCATATCTTGCATGTAATTCTTTTGGAATTGTCTTGAAGAATCAAACAGAAATTAAAGAGAAAAAAATCAGCTGTGAGAATTTACCAAAAAGGGAACTACACGTACGTCTCCCTGACATCAAAGTGGGAACTGCACATGAAAACCCCTCAGAGAGACGCATGCACAGCAAAGTGCTGCTGCTTTTCCCTGCACAAACAGACACCCATCAGCCAGATGGTATGCAACATCTCACTGCACACTATTACCAATAAATACAGCATAATGGGTTAGTTCATTATGTTGCATTTTACTAAGCATTCATTCTTTACTGTGCCTCAGATGACCTCCACAGGACCCCTGTGAAGGAGACGGAGCCAATTGGTGATTTGGAGCATGCAGTGGGGCTAGACCAAAGAAAACAGGACACTCACTCTGACAGCAAGTGCAGGATTATAGAGATGGATCTTGGACATGTCATGTGGTCTGATGGTCTAGAAAAAGGAGGTAATGATAGATTTATTTATTATTCAGGTTTAACATAGTACAGCTGCTGATTCACATATGACTCACAACGTATTTGCTGAAAGAAATATGACGACTCGTGATGCATGAGCTTTACAAAAACAATCCATCACAGAAAAGATTCTTTTTGTGATATGGTCTTTTTGATTATCCACCTTTATGCCCAGTGCTGTACAACTGAAGCATTAACCAACTCATTCAAAACTGGTGCTAGAATTCAATGCAAACTCAAAAACTTGTCAGAAGACAAAACAGATCTAATATTGTTGAGATATATATTGTAAGAACACCTGGGGCTCTTATTCAAGCACAGAAGTCAAAATGACTCACCCTGAAAGTCAACGGCAGTGTGGTATTGAAAACTGGTGAAGTGATGAAAAAATACAAGAACACTGCCAAAACTCTGACTTGTAGATGTAAACGCATTACCAGTGAGTCTGGAATCAAGTGATCCCGCTAGACATTTATAATAAAATTCAACAATACAATAATTAAAAACAATACAGTTTAAATGTACTTTCAGAGTAACTTCAGTTTAAAAACTAAATTCAGCAGTCTATCGAGGAGTTTTCTATTTGAATATAAATCAAATGTAATTTAGCCATAAGTGTCACATGATCCTTCAGAAGTCCTTCTAATATGCTGATTTGGTTAAATGTCTTTTCCTTGAGTGACTGCTCAATTATTTATTGACCCTTCATTGGCCATCGCACAATCAACAACCAAATAATGTTGTAGTATAATTTATGATTATTTATTTGGGTAACATTTAACAATAAGGTTCGATTGATTATCAATAGTTAATGCATTAGGTATCATGAACCAACAATGATCAATATTCTTTAAATAAAATATAAAAGTTTATTTAAAGGTTAAGTTTAATTTATAAAAAAAAATACTTTTCATTCATAATGACTAATGTTCATTTATACAACTTAAAATGTTAAAAGTGTATTATTATATTTTGAAATTAATGCTGCAAAAGTAATTAAATTAATAAAATATATGCTGTTAAATACTGTGATACCTAATGCATTAACTAATATGGATATATTAAACCGAAATTTTGTCATGTTTTCTTTGTGTTTTTCAGTTTAGAGACTCTTATTTTGATATTCTTATTCCTTCCTGTGTTTAAGTTTGTTTATCACCATGGTTACTGATTATGTTTGTCACCTGTGTCTTATTTAGTTGCTCATTAGCTCATCCTTGTGTATTTATAGCCTTTTGTTTCCTTAGTTCTTCATCTGATCTTGTCAATGTATAACTGTTGATTTGCATTGTTCCTGTGTTTCTTCTTTGCTCCCATTTAATAGTGTGCTTTCTGTTTGGCCTAATAAAAATACCTCTTGCAAATAGATCCTCACTTCAACTCTCTTTGCCTGAACCATACTGTGACAAATTTAAAGTCCTACCAATTTCTCATTTCACTTTTTTTTTTTCTTCTTATTTTTAACCATCTCATTTTTCATGCTGCTGACCGCCTTTCCTCTTCTCATTAGTTCACACATACTATCTGTAATAAGCTGTAGGCTCCAGGGCTGCAGCGGCTCATACAGTGAGGTGGTAGAGCGCAGCCCCCCTCTGAGGGCCGAGCACCTCTTCATGTGTGGCTCGGCTTGTGCTTGGCTGCAGCTAAATGAAGTCTTTAGACAGGCAGAGCAGTGAGGAGTGAGGACAGGGGTGGTGGGAGATCTCAGGGGCCGATATGGTAAATAACAACACAGAGGCTAAGGTTCAGTTGTCCATTAGCGCTCAGGGAACCAGGCAAAACAAGCCTCTATGAGAACGCTGCACTGCTGTAGATTCGACTTGAGCATTTCTGCAATCATTTCTTGTTCAGTTTGAGATCGTTTAACTATTGCTACTGAAGAACTGAAGTGAATTCTTTACCTTTGATTCCCTCAGATCAACATCCCCCTCTTGGTCCATTGCCCCCCCTGGTGGGCCGGAGGGGTCCAGGTAAACAGAGCTCCATGGCTGTGTACAGACAGAGCCTACATGACCCTGCAGACACATCAGAAACACAAACAGGAAACACTAGAGGTTGCATCCCTCTGGAGCTCAGAGGTAACAGCATGCTTCATAAAGATCCACTTAAAGGGCATCTATTATTCCCCTTTTTTACAAGATGTAATATACTGTAAATCTCAGGTGTCCCCAGAAATGTGTCTGTGAAGTTTCAGCTCAAAATACCTCATAGATCATTTATTATATCACTTTCAAAATGCCTATAGTGGAAGCAGAAACTCGCTGTTTTCATGCATGTCTCTTTAAATGCAAAGGAGCTGCTGCTCCCTGCCCCCTTTTCCTTTACAGCTCATACCACAGATATTCTGCAAAAAAAACATCTGTTTAGTTTTGATTATCATGTTTATCGCACTGAAAACATGCGTTTTAAAGCCATTTCAGTTTAAACTTCTGATATACGGTTTTCTGAGTGTGTGCACAGAAAGCAGCTGCCACTCGGCATGTGAGTACTAAAGTCAACAGTCGTGGGCGGGGCTTGTGCAAAATGACATCACATTGTACAGATTCTGCGAATGGCTTGTTCTGAGACACTGCTTATGATTTATGGGGACTACAAAAAGGAGCGGGTGGATTTTTATCATTGTACGGTTGCGTGCATACACTGCCAACAAACATTTATGTTCAAACAATAAGTAAAAGTGAATTTTGCATTATAAGTCTGATGTTAAGTGTCACCGTTTCTGGGTACAAATATTCAATAGGATGCTAAAAGCAAACAACAAACCGTGCTAATATACACTCAAAGTGCGCTGTAATACTACCAAAAAATAAAATAAAAATCATGATCCTAACCTTTATCTCCATACTAAAATCTCAAATGGTCAGATTTAAAATATTGGTGCATGGGACGCCATGACCCTGGAGACTGTAGTTTAAATCATGAATTTTTAAAAGCTTAGCTTAAATGTGGGATACTGTATGAATGAATAGTGCTCATAAACAGCTGCCGAAATATTCTCAATTGAAACAGAATCAGTATTCCTTACATCACAACTTAACAAGCGGATTAAAGACATTCCAAAACAAGTAACAAAAAAGCATGCTAACCATTATCTGGAGACAAGCAGGTCAAGGGTTAATCTTTCATTGAGTTAAATATATATATACATTATATATATATATATATATATTTAATTTAATAGCATTTAATTAATAAATACATAATATTAGATATATTTGTATAATTACATTTCACTATAATGTAGATATTTTGAGACTAAACATTTACTGCATATTATATATATATGGTAAAATGTCACCACAAAAAAATAATAATGTTTTATTCATTAAATATATAAAAATATATATTTATATTGTAGATATAGTTGTATAGTTACTTTTTACCATAATTTTAAATCTATACAATTATCGTATCTACAGTATATCTATGCAAAATCAATTATATTTATGTAATCATTTCTATAACTATATAATGTTACAATATGTAATATTTAATAAATTACGTTAATATTATAGAAATATTTGTGTAGTTATATTTTACCATTATATATTTTTGGAGTCTATAAAAACAATTGTCTATAAAACTAAAATATCTATATAATTGTAAAACTATAGAAAAATATCTGTAGTATAAAAATAAAGAATTGCTAAAGATGATTGTTTCTAAAGCTGGGCATATATGTAAACTCTTTTTTGATGCTGCTGAATTGTTTATATTGTGCATTTCAGCATACACTTTAACATACAAAAATGTATGCGTAAACGTGCCTATTAATACTAGTGAGATCAGACTGACAGTTCATCATATTGACTATAAAATTAATGTTTGTGAAATGAGTGTGCTTGTGCCATCTATGCAACTTAGGTCAATGTTTCTAATGCAATGGCATTCATGTTTTTCAATGTAACTTACTTGTCTAATTACATCTTGGAGCCACTGTATGTAGAGCACTGTCTTCTCTTTCCTTTTTTAGGTTTGTTAAGTCTCACTGTTTGAATCTCTGTGTTTGTCAGAATGGCAGGGAGGCAAAGCAGTGGGCACCCTAATAATGGGTCCTGACGGTGAAATCATACGCTTGTCTCTCTGGGATCCCGCAGTTGACACTGAGGACCACCCAATTATGGGTGATGTCACACAAGGTCACGGTAATCGAGGCTTTACTTGGTTTTATATTGTCCTCAACCAAATAAACACAGAACACAGAAAGGTCTGTACTGGCTTTTGCTCGCAGGGCTCTTAAGGAAAAGAAAAAAATAACATTCAAATGTTCACAAGACATTATTCTCAACGACGTGTGTTATTAGAGTTATTATGTTGTAAATGTAACTTGTTGTCAGGGGAGTCTGTATTAGTGTATTTCAAGGACAGAGGAGGTGATGGGTGAGAGTTCAGGTCAAATAAAGGGAAACACAGCAGACAAAACATAAACAGAGAGCACAGGAGATCTGGAACAGACAGATATGATGTTAACATGAAGAATGTACCTCTTTGTTTCCAGTTCTTAAGGTTGTGACTTCTGAGGGAGATTTGAAACAGCCTTGGACAATCCTCATACAGGACAACGATACAGATAAAGGTTAGCATTTCCAAAGTACAAGAAGAATTTAATACGGAGTGTGCAGCTTTATCATTAAACATGGTTCATATACATACCATATATATATATATATATATATATATATATATATATATATATAAAACAGTAGAAATTATAGAGTTGTATTTTATATTTGTGTATTATTATGTTTTTGAAAACAGTCTCTTATGCCCACCAAGGCTGCATTTATTTGATAAAAAATACAGTTTAAGAATGTAATATAGCTAAATAATATAACTGTTTTGTATTTGAATATATTCTAAAATGCATTTTATTCCTGTGATGGCAAAGTTGAATTTTCAGCATCCATTACGGCAGTCTGTCACATGATCCTTCAGAAATAATTTCATAATGCTGATTTATGACATATATATACAGTATATTAAGCATATTTTATTATTATTATTTATATGTATTTATTTATTATATATATATATATATATAAAGTTTATTTGCAAAAACAGATAACCCTGTTTTTCATTTTTCTAAAAATCATGTTTTTATTATGCTATCATGTTTTTATTGTGTTTTATTGTGTTAGTAAGCTGAATTTGTTAGGTTTTTATTTTACCTAATCAAAATAACCAGACTGCAGTTTGATTGAGATTAATTGAATGCACAATGAAAAAACATGATTTTTCAGTTATCTGTTTTTCCAAATGAACTCTTCATATATATATATGTGTATCTTTTATATATATATTTTATATTTTTGTGGAAATCGTTAAGTTATTTTTAATTTCTTTACCATTTAATAGTTTTAAGGTCAGTAAGATTTTTCTTGTGTATATAATAAGAATAATTATTATTATGATTATTATTATTAAATATTATTAATTATTAATATTGCTCATATTACAACTTGGATAATATAATATAATATAATATAATATAATATAATATAATATAATATAATATAATATAATATAATATAATATAATATAATATAATATAATATAATATAATATAATAAATATAATATAATATAATATAATA
Organism: Onychostoma macrolepis; assembly: GCF_012432095.1. Taxonomy (NCBI): domain Eukaryota; kingdom Metazoa; phylum Chordata; class Actinopteri; order Cypriniformes; family Cyprinidae; genus Onychostoma; species Onychostoma macrolepis. Next base: position 34,016,342 of record NC_081163.1, read on the forward strand.
TAATATAATATAATACAGATTAATTGTAGAATTCTATTATTTGGCTACTCTTTTCTGAGTTTCGATCTCCTGGACTCATTGTCTGATGTATCCGTAGATGTTCCAGCCTTCATATGGGTTCACTTAAGAACCTTTCATCAAATTTGCATTTTTATATAACCAACCTTTTTTAGAAATTCATCCCATCCTCAAATTCGTTTCATATGTGCTCTAACGAGTAAAATACAAGTAAAAATAGTACAGTACAATGAAACACAAACACACAAACATGCATATAAAGCACACGCCGCCCCTCCCTCCCTCTCTCATGCTGGCTGCTCCACATCTGGTAGTGGTTTGCAGCAGTGAGGTATCCTGGACAGAGAAACCCGATCCCCCCCCCCAGGCTGAGGCCTAATCCCAGCCCAGGAGTCTGTGTGACTGACAGAGGCTGTGTTTTCTCAAGCCGACCTCTGGAGCTGCTCTGTTTCCTTTATCCTGTCACTGGTCAGAAACTCAACCCCCACCGACCCGCCTTAACCCACCGAACCCCCTCCTCCATCGGCTCGCCATGCAAGCGTTCTCTTCATTCGCCCCTTTCCTCCTATCCAGGCCCCTTCTGAAACAGACACTTTCTAAATAAGGACTCTTTGAGCAAATGGCTATCATCCCAGGGGCTACATCCACGTACCATGATATATATCAAAGCACCACCGCATAACTTTCTGATACTATCACTGTACTACGGAGTACTATTTTGTTTAAATTCATAACAAGTTCCCCTATTGATTTATTTGAGTTTTAGAAACAGCCTGACGTGTGTTACAGCAGGTCATTCATCCATTAACAGACGTAAGTGCTGCAGACAGCACTTTAACCTAAAACCAAATGCCAATACGTGTGTCCTTGGGCTTATTCTGGGATGTTTTATGCTTGTCTGTCCGGACATTGACAACGTGCTAACAAGTTGGTCGCTGAAAATAGCAAGGAGTGTTCAGAGGTGCCACATAGCATTCTGGGGTGTCTGGAATGCTGGAGACGGGTGGAGTTCATTACAGATAGACCCTCCACCGGCAGAAGAGAAGGAGGAAATGAAGCAGTGAAAATAAGAGGCGGGAATATTTCCCCTTCTTTGTGAAGCTAAAAATTAAGTGGATTTTTTCATTCCCATTTGTCGAAATATTGATTTATTTTGAATTGAGGTTGATATCAAAGCAAAAACATTCTGTTCCTTCGAGAATGAGCTTCTGTAGAATCAGAATCGTGCAACATTTACTGCAATACAACAGAAAATACTGGTAATCAAATATGTACTATACTTTAAATGTACTATATATCACTGCCCTCTAATGGACATTCACATGGCATGATTTTCCAAAACATCAAAATCATTGGCATGACAACTTAATGAACGGATACTGTACTTGGATCATATTATAACATAAATAGTTTATTTCCTATTACAATTACGGTTTTAGATTTGCACAGTAAATTTTTCAGCATGACCCGATAATTTTGTCATCTTGTACAAATTATTATGGCCAATAAGGCCATTTTGAAAACATCAGAGACCCAATGCATAAAGGGTACAAAAATGGGCATTGAAATGTGCGCATGCAAGTTTCCACTCACTTATCTGGATGTGTGCAGTGTATATGTGCAAGTTTTCAAATGACATAAAAATCATTATCCAGAAGTTGGAATATATATATATATAATAGCTTACTAAGTGAGTGATGCACTTATATTAGACAATTGTATTTACACTGCAAAACAAGTATCAGATTGCGAGAAAAAAATAATAATTCTAAACATTCTATAATATATGTTTACTTTACTGCCAAAACTGCATAAAGTCAGTTTGTTTAAAACATTTAAAACTATTTTGCCAAATGGAATGGATGAGAATAATTCTTCCCTAAAAACATTTTCTGAAAAGCCTTTTATATGCGATTTTGGCAAATGTATGTTTTATGGCTATTTGGATGTTTTTATTCTAAAAGGATACTGAATGATTTTTAGCAATGCAATGTAAAGGCACTTACACATATTTTTCTAGTATCTTGTAGGCTATTGTGAAACCAAGTAGTATTATAAGGATAGAGATATGCATATGGAAATGATATACAAAAGATGGTGTTGTACGCGCCAAAGATTTCTAAATAGTTCTGGCATGCGTACAGATTTACACATCTGCCTTTTGTGCATCCATGCAATTTTAGGATGAAATATACACAAAGGTTTATACATGAAGCCCCAGTTCATTTGTGCAAAAAAAAAGAAAGATCAAAATAATGAGATACATTAATCCAAACAGTTTAGTAGACAATCTCTAAACTGTTATTTAACAATGAAGAGGTGTGGTCAGTCTAACTACTACTAATAATGAGGTAACTAACAAGATGTTTTATATTATATTTTATATATGAAACATAAGCACAAGTCCAGTTAAAAACAATCTAGTGTCATACATTCCATTTTCATTGCCTGTTTAGACAGAAGTTCAGCAGGGGCTCTGACATATAAACAGAGAAAGAAGTGAGACAGAGACAGAAATCAAGAAAAGACAGAAGGAGAAAGCAAGCGGAAGAGCAGTCCTGTTGCTTTTCGGCAAGATTTGTGTCACGCAGGATGAATAATTGCAGTGGATGGGTGTGTGAGATCAGAGGGTGTGGAGAGACGGAGCAGAGGTCTCACTCACAGCGCACAGCAAGAATGTGGAACAAAATGCAGCCCCTCTCTCCTGAGGATGGGGTCGCCGCTGCGTTCACACCGCCTTACAGGCGAATGTGTGAGGCTCTTTCCATCCCCCCCTCGGTTAAACTCGCTCCCTCATACTGTCTATCTCCTCCACACACCCGTTTCTTTGCCTCATTGACATCAAAGCAGCGCTGGAACCCATTAAAGCACACAGACTTGCTGAAAAATAAACCGTTGCTGGCTGGTGCAAAATAACTGGCCGCTCTGTGTCCAGACTACAGGCCGGGCGCGCATAATATAGGGACAAAGAAAAACACTGCCGATCCTACAGCAGGACACTAAACATGCTCGCTGTCTCATGGTTTAATGCAGAAGACAGAAATCTGGCATGCAAAAGTGTGTGTCAGTAAAATACATTGTACAAGTGGCAAACTGAGAAGCTGCGGTTGCTACAACCTAAATCAAACCGCACTGTAACTTCAGAACTATTTTCTCAGACAAGAAGATAGACCGGATTTGACTTAGAAATGACTAGACATATAAACATACTATTATGAATAAATTTAGCATGGCACGCTGAACTGCTGTCATGGGCTGTTGAGGTTTTTGTGAGCGATCATGCTTGGGACAGGCCTACGTTTCTTGTGCCCCCTGGTGGAATGCAGCACTTTTCCACGAGGTTCGTCCACCTGATTAGAGGCGCCGCAAGCATACTACACTTCAGCCTTTGCGTTTATGTCATGCCAGAATGATTGTATTTACAAGCTGAGCACCACCATGAAGTCATAGTTACAAGTGGGAGATTTAGCAGCACTGACTTGGCAAATTGTGTGTCAAAATAAAGATTTATGGCAGAAGCAAATTGGTATTGATCATATTGGTATTGTTGATGGTACAATTTAGTTTGTAGGCGTTTTGTGTACACTTGATGAAGACTTTGATTTAACTGTTTTATTTGGGCTGAACTAACACAGGACATAATACAGATAAAGGGTCAAACACCTAATGTGCACTGGACTCTTTACTAGCACTACCGCTAACATATGTAGTTTCTTTGTCAACAAGTCAAACTGTCCAACAATTTTCCATTTTAATATATTTTAAAATGTATTTTTTCCTGTGATGCAAAGCTGACTTGTCAGCAGTCATTACTCTTCAGAAATCATTCTAATATGCTGATTTGCTGCTCAAGAATATTATCAATGTTGAAAATATTTGTGCTGCTTAACATTTTTGTGACGAGTCTTTACTGTTACTTTTCATTAATGTGGCCTTGCAGAATTAAAAAAAAACAGAACCCAAATATTTGAACAATAGTTTATATTTGAATGCGTGGTAACACTTTATTTTGATGGTCCCTTTTGAACATTCTGTTGACACTAAGTAATGTTGCAACTACATGTCAACAAACTCTCATAAGAGTATTAGTAGACTGTCTGCTTCATATCTACTAACTCCTTATTGTGTTTGTCTCCCAACAGATATTCTACTGACTATAAGTAACTTTGCAAGAACGTGTCAACTTAATCTAACCCTAACCCTACCAGTCAACTAATACACTACTAACACTCTAATGATTTACATTATTTACAGTCAATAGAATGTGTTAAAGGGACCATCAAAATAAAGTGAAACCGAATGCATTTATCTTCTTTAAAAGTCATGCAGAAACGTGTTATGTCTGTTCGCAGAGGAAGACACCACAAGTAATACTGAAGAAACCACTTCAAACACTGAACATGAGGTATGTCCTCACACAAACCTTTCCATTCATTATAGGTGCTGAGTGAAAGAGACACGTTTATGATCTAGTATGAAATATTTCACAGTGAGAGAGAAGGAATTAACTAGGAACTAAAATTCAGTGCACTCGCCGGAATATTGCAAAGTCAGATAAATCCCCTTTAATCAAAGCCAGTTCTGTTTTCAAATTAATGATATTTCCATTATGCCGACAAAGCCAGTGTGCTTGTGCTCTCAATTAATATTCTTTTTAAACTTCTGTGTGGAGCACAGCATGTGTGGATCAGTAGTTGTTATTAATCAAGCAACATAAGGTGCAATCTGTTGTTACATTGATTTTGTCTTTAAGGACACCACTAAGTGCTTTTTTGGCACTAGAGAAGTTTTCCGTCCCTGTGATCCTTAACATTGTGCAGAGCAATGACAAAAACACAAGACCTTTGCACAGCAAACTAATCAGACATTTTCATTTTAGGGTTTTTAACTTCAGCTTCTTTTGCCAGAAACAACTGATGAATGAGCCTGAAAATGTTTAGGAATTCTACAGGATAACTGACTTCACTAAACATTTGTCTGGTGCTATCTTCTGTAGGGGTTTGAGGTCAATAAAACTGCAGAGCAAATCAACGCTAAGAAGAGGCGGCATCCATTAGGTTCCTACAATAAAACAGTTCGGATGAGGCAGGTGAGCCTGAACATGATAACATCAGATTGATGTTGACCTCTGGGAAATTTTAGGATCATTTTTGGTGGAAAATCAGATGCTGCTTTCTGAAGGTGTTTAAGGTCAACTCTCGTGAAGAAACTAATGCAGAGGAGGAGGAGGAACAGGAGGAAGAGGAAGAAGAGGAGGAGGCGGATGAGGAAGATGGTTTAGACTCTGACAATAAACCCATTTATAACGCACAGGTGAGTTTAATTTCATATCATCATGTCCTTCAAAACCTGTATGACTTTCTCTCTTTTAAATTTTCCTCTGTGGAAGTAAATCAGTAAGTCATGGCAATAACAAATGGGACATAGGATCTATCGATCATATATATGTGTGAATCTTTTCTGTAGGCATCTAGGAAAGCTCACACACAACAGAATAATGCAGCGGATGAAGAGGACGATTTAGGCTCTGACTGTCAGATTATTCAGGAAGAAAGGGTGAGTCTTCCTCTTTTAACAGCACACTATTATGAGATTTGTTATAAACAAGTAACAGTTTATCTAAGGGTTCCAGCATAATGATTTTATGAAATATGAGAGATGCTGTTTATTGTAGGTGATTAAGGTCAAATCACGTGTAAAGCAGACTAAAGCCAAGAGGAAGGAATATTGTTTAGGCGCAGACAATGAAATAATCCAGGAGGAACAGGTGAGTCTTCCTCTTTCACCTGCATGCAGTACGCTATTATAAGAAGTCTCAATATTGTGTGAAGCCTAAACCATCTTCAGAGCAGCTGACCAAAGAGCTATAGATTCAGGTGGATATCACAGACTTTAAAATATATGATGTGCTGTTTTTTCTGTAGGAATATAAGGTCAGATCACGTGCAAAGAGAACTAAAGCCAAGAAAGACGACTGTTTGGGTGCTGACAGTGAGATCATCCGGGAGGAAGAGGTGAGTCTTCCTCTTTTAACCGTACGCCATTAAGTACGCTATTATGACCTCTTAACAATCTGTGAAGTCTGAACCATCTTCAGACCAGCTGACCTAAGAGCCACAGATTCAGATGGAAATCACAATAAAATATGTTTTCTCTAGGTGTTTAAGTTCAGATCAAGTGCAAAGCAGACTAAAGCCAAGAGGAAGGATGATTGTTTAGGAGCGGACGCTGAAATAATCCATGAGGCACAGGTGAATTTTCCTCTTTTACACTGATTATCTTCACATAGTAATAACATATGCAGCCTAATAATCTATCTTGCGAAAGAAGTCTCTTCTGCTCACCAAGGCTGTTTTTGTTTGATCAAAAATACAGTAAAATTAGTAATGTTGTGAAATATTATTATAATTTAAAATAACTTTTCTATTTTGATATACGGTATTTTAAAATGGTCAGATGCAAAAGCCTCTAAGTGCCGTCTGAAATTTTCATCTAAAATTAGCATTTTTATCAGGCTCCTATGTTTAGGTTCAGGAAATTTATTTTAATGGCAATGTATAGGTCCTTTTCTATGCAATTAAAGTGAAATAACTAAACATAAATATCGGAGCCTGATAAAAATGCTCATTTTAGATGAAAATTTCAGACGGCACTTAGAGGCTTTTGCATCTGAACTCTTTTTTTCATGTGACAACACTGAAGAAATGACACTTTGCTACAATGTAAAGTAGTGAGTGTACAGCTTGTATAACAGTGTAAATTTGCTGTCCCCTCAAAATAACTCAACACACAGCCATTAATGTCTAAACCTCTGGCCACAAAAGTGAGTACACCCCTAAGTGAAAATGTCCAAATTGGGCCCAATTAGCCATTTTCTCTCCCCGGTGTCATGTGACTCGTTAGTGTTACAAGGTCTCAGGTGTGAATGGGGAGCAGGTGTGTTAAATTTGGTGTTGTCGCTCTCACTCTCTCATACTGGTCACTGGAAGTTCAACATGGCACCTGATGGCAAAGAGCAGCAATTATTTAAAATAGGTGCCTTTTGTAATATTATAAGTGTTTTGTTTTACTGTCACTTTTGATCAATTTAATGTGTCCTTGTGCAATAAAAGTATTCTTTTTTTCTTCTTCCAAATAAATAAATACATGCATACATAAACATTTGAATGGTATTGTATGAGCGATGCTGTTTTCTGTAGACATTTAAGGTGAGATCCCATGCAAAGCTGACTAAAGCCAAGAGGAAGGAGGACTGTGAAATAATTCAGGATGAACAGGTAATTCCTTCACTGGTGTAACATGTAGCATGCCATTATGAGTTATCCATTAACGCCTGGTTTAATCTTACTGAGTCTTATCCCGTCTCTCTCAAGGTCTATTTACCTGAGGAGAGATTAGAGGAAATGAGCAGCTCCACGGCTCACCAGCTCAATAAAACCGGTAACCTGAGTTACAGCTCAGCACAGCAACATAAAGAGTAATGCTGCCGATCTGCTATCTAAGCTCTGCCCTAGATTTTTCCATTTAAGTCAAAGATGGTGTTGAATGTCTTCAATAACTGCACATTCAGAGTAGATGCAAAAAGATGGAGCAAGAGCAACCCTCAAAAGTTTCACCTGAACTATAAATAGTTGTGATTCACAGGAGAGGAGGCCACTGGGGTGCAAAGAAACCGAAAAATAAAGACAACAACTTTCCAGCCGGAAACAAAGGTGACACGGGGGTCAAGGAAGTCCAAAGGTGCTGTGCCTGCTATCAGCCCTAAATCAACACAATTCACTCCCGGAGTGTCTTTGTGTTCTGAAGGACAGGCAGAAATCCAGACAGGATTACCAACCGAGGCAGAGTGAGTCTCAGTCACGTATAATATTGAGTGTTTGTGTTTATAAAATCCGTACTGATGCGCAGGATTGTTAAGTATGATTGACATGCTTGTGTATTTGAAATTCGCAAAGCCAAATGACAATAAATGTTCCCAGTGTGCTCATGTAACCCCTCTATCCAAATAAATGATAAATAAGGGATCGCGTCATGTTGCAAATGTTTATATTATTGTGCTAAATTGTGACCCGGTCAGAGTGAAACTGGTAACAAAATACTGCTTTAGTTAACTAGCAGTTATAGTTTATAATTACAGTTTATCAGAAAGGGTTGGAGGGTTCTTAATAATAAATATGTCCTGGTGCTCTTTGTAATTTCTGGCCAGTAAATCCGTCCTTTTAATTTCCCCAAACTCCTCCCTCTCGCTTTTGGCCACTTCATCAGTTCTTAGCTCTTCAATCATCAGCCTGCTTGCGTTCCCGTTGTGTTTTGGTGTACACAAAGCAGGTTGCGACTTCAGGTCATAGGTCAGACAGAGGTCAAACAGCTTGGCTCCAAGGTTTTTGGGACTCATTAATATCCCGTCTAATCACTGTTTGCATTCCTCTCTCGTCGCTCCATCCGTCCCAGTCTCCGGCGCTCTTTGATTGTAGCTCAGATTTCAGCCCGAACCCTTCTCAGGCCCCGTGAGCGGTGAGAAAGCCGAGAGGAGATTAGGGTATCGCTTCACATCTGAGCTCTTATCAGTAAATCTCTCTCGCTCCGTCTGGGCTATATCTTACCTTCTGAACTTCCGACACTCTCCCCATACAACTATCTATATCTAAATCTATCTATATACGTTGTTGTTAGTGTTGACAGAAAAGGTCATTCGGAAAACGCAGGTGGAAGAGAAGACGCAGAACACACGCTGGTGGAGAAAGTGAAGAAAAATAAAAAGTCTAATAAGCAAACAGGCAAAATAAAAGAGAAGAGTGTTCAAATTCATGAAGACACTGAGACCCAGAATACCAGCGTCCCTGAGGATCCCACCTCTACTTCAAAGAAAGTGAGTTACCGTACATACTAGTCCACATGCTCTTATTGATTAAATATGCCTTATATTCATCATAATATGCTCTGAATCTGCAGAAGAAAAAGAAAACGGGAAAACAGAGAAAAGAAGAAGCTGAAGAAGAAAAGGAAGAGCCTATAAAAGCCCAGAATTCAACAGTTAAAGTTAAAAAGAAAAAGGGTCAACCAGCATTTGTTGTAGGTAAGTTTATGTTAAGATTTAAAGGCATAGTGAATAGTTTACATTTCTATCATTCAACACTTAAAAGTGTCAAAACAATTGTTTAAAATAATTTAAAAACTTGTCAAACTAATTTAGAAATTCAAAGTAAACTACTGTTCAAAAGTTTGGGGTTTGGAGTTTGATGTTTTATCTTTATTTTATTTTTTATTTTTTGAAGAAATTAATACTTTTATTCAGCAAAGAAACATTCGATCAAAAGTGACAGAAAAGATATGTATAATGTTAAAAAATAATAATTCTATTTCCAGTTTTTAACTTTCTATTCTATTTCAAAGAATCATGAAAAAATGTTCACACGAAAATATTAATAAGCACAACTGTTTTCAACTGATAATAATAATAAATATTTTTTTAGCACAAAAGCAGCAAATTAGAGTGATTTCTGAAGGATCATGTGACACTGAAGACTGGAGTAATGATGCTGAAAATGCAGTTTTGCCATTACATTGTAAAATATATTCAAATAGAAAACTGTGATTTTAAATTGTAATAATATTTGACAATATTACAATTTTTTGCTCTATTTTTGATCAAATAAATGCAAATAAAAAGACTTCTTTTAAAAACATTTGAAAAATCTTACCAACCCCGTATTTTTGAACAGTAGTGTTTATTTTTCTTTATTAGAGTATTGCACTGACTGTACTTCTTCCTTAGATTTTAAAACAAAAATAATTTTTTTTCTTAAACAGAAAAAGAAATTAAGAGCATGTGAAAGAAAATCAAATTTCAATGCATCTCTTTTAGGAAAACCTCGGCCACAGGATGCTGAATGGATGGCAAATCCAGTGGATGAACCTGAGAGACTGATGACCCTTAAGAGAGAGGTGACGACTCACGGCTCAGAGGATGACCGACTAGAAAACACAGAGAACACACCAGAACACAGCTATCTCGACTCTGAAGATGACATGGATGCTGATACAGACTCAGAGAGTACAGACACACATGAAGCACACGAAGTCTCTCCCAGATCAGTTTACAGCACTCACAGATCACAGCGCTCACTCATTACAGCTCGTTCAGATGCCAGCATTCACAGACTCTCACAGAGCTCCATCAGAACCACCTCGATGGGGACGGCGTCCCACTGCGGCCCGTGCAGCCCAGCACCGCTGTCTCTCATCCACCTGCCTCCTCAGACAGCACTCCCTTCTGCCTCAGACCCCACTAAATCTGAGCCAAGCGATGACGTGAGGATTTCTCATTTAACAGCTAGCTATTCATTTGAATACATCACTATATGTTTGAATCAGTCAGACTGTCAGTGGATTAGTGGTGAGGATTTTACCGTGACATTGTTGTAGGTCAACAAACCATTTATTGTTTAGGAATGAAATAAGTGAGTATTTGAATTGTTCACTAAACCCATTCATTCAATAACACTGACTCATCCAGGAACAAAACACCACTCATGTGCAGCTGATGATTTTCCTTTCACTTTGTTTGCAATAGTAGAAATGATTTCTTTAGAAATAAGGAAATGTTTTGTCTACACTGCACAAAAAATGGCTTATCTTACTTAGTATTTTTGTCTTGTTTCTAGTCAAAATATCTAACAATTCTTAAATCAAGATACTTTTACTAGATAAGCAAAATTACTTTTTGGGGGGGCTAAATTAAGTGCAGTTTGCTTAAAACAAGTAAAATGATCTGCCAGTGGGGTAAGTAAAATACTCTTGTTTTAAAAATATTTTACTTACTCCACTGGCAGATAATAAGCAAAATGCACTTAATTTAGGTTTTTTCCGCCCTGAAACAAGACAAAAATACTAAGTTAAGCCATTTTTTGCAGTGTAGACAGCAAGTTACTCAATGTCAGCTCACTTTTTCAGCAGCCTTGGTTTGCCAAAACTTTTTTTCCATATGGATTAAAAAAAGTCATAAACCAAACCAACCTTACAAAATTTGCAAATCAGACAAAAAGGTACAAGACTGTACTGTAAGGAGAAAAACAATCCCTTGAAACATTGTGAATGACATAATCGAATAAATAACTTTTGATTCAAATGTGTTGATTACATATATTTAAACTATATATTTTAAGATTACTGTAAAATATACGTCTTGTCCCGCTGTTAATTTGAATATCAACACTTTTGTTTTTAAGTAATGATAAAGATCGGTAAAACAATCACCTGTCATGTTACTGTCATATTCATATGTTACCATACCATACATGTTAAACTGATTTTACTATTAGGTTAAAAGCAACGAGGTTTCAACCAACCAAACAGACAAAAAAGCTGCAGCGCTGGCTGAAAGGGCCGAGCGCCGTCGTCTGGAGGTGGAGAACAAACGGAGGGCGAGAGAGGAGGAAAAGAAGAGACAGCTAGAAACAGAGACGGCAGAAGAGAGGATGAGGCTGGAACTGGAAGAAGAACAGAGGAGGAGAGCAGAGGAAGCGAGGTAAAATGCTCTTTGGAAACAAATACTGTAATGAAATACTATATCCCGCAGACATTGGCAAGAAACTATCACTGTCACATATGCAGGTTATGGAAGATGAGAGAAGAAGATGAGAGACAAAGAAGACAGGAGGAGGAGATGGAGAGACAGAGGAGAGAGAGGGCAGAGAAGGACAGAGAAAGAAGACGACAGGAGGAGAAGAGGAGGCTGCTGGAACGGCTTCAGAGAGAAAGACAGGAAGAGGAAAAACGACAGGCGGGTAAATACCTGTGCAGTCATGCTTTCTGATTGGTCCAGGCCCTTATGACGTGGCAGTCTTGATATCTCTTGGACTGAATTCTGCTTTCGTATGACTACTGTGAGAACATACTACAGGATCTGAAGCAAGATAATGACTATGTTCCAAACCCTAGCAAGCTGCCAACTCCCTTCATAGACAGCTGCCTTCGAAGATGTGAGAGCAATAGTTAAACATGTCCACCTAGCACATGTTTACATAGAAAACGATGCAAAAATGAACTCTGAGTGAACGGCCCCTAAGGCTGTATTCTCAGCAGCAGAGAAACAAATATGTGTAGTCTATGATTTGGAAAACTCTACAGACAGCTACTCAGTGCGATGTGACCCTGCAGCACAAAAGCAGTCTTAAGTCGCTGGGGTATATTTGTAGCAATAGCCAACAATACACTGTATGGGTCAAAATTATCGATTTTTCTTTTATGCCAAAAATCATTATGATATTAAGTAAATATAATGTTCCATGGAGATATTTTGTAAATTTTCTACCGTAAATATATCAAAACTTCATTTTTGATTAGTAATATGCATTGCTAAGAACTTAATTTGGACAACTTTAAAGGCGATTTTCTCAATATTTTGATTTTTTTGCACCCTCAGATTCCAGATTTTCAAATAGCTGTATCTCAGCCAAATATTGTCCAATCCTAACAAACCATACATCAATGGAAAGATTATTTATTCAGATTTCAGATGAAAATTTTGTTTTGTGTTCCTGGGTCACATGTAAATAGATTTCATACTAGATTCATACTAGTTTTAATATTTTAAATAATTGAATGATCATTTATTTATAATCAGCATATTCTCCATGATTTGTTTTTTAAACTGAGCCATGCCTTCTGGGATTGCCTGCGCCTGCTGCTTATGTATGCGCCTCACTAGGTTTTGGAAAAGGAGCAGATATCTTACTATCTGCACAAGTTAGCCCACTACTGCTGATTTAATACATAGCAACTGTTTGAAACATTTGTGCTGTAATGAGGCCAAGTTCTAGCGATACTGACCACAGTACAGTCCCAAATGGCACACTTGACAGACTTGCGGTCTTGTGTCCTTCACTTGCACACGTCCAGAAAATCAGTAAAACCGAAGGCAGTCCAATCGGTCGTTTTATGATTTAAGAGGGCGCTCACAAGGGCTTTAGTGTGAGGCTTTGATGCCAAGCCTGCATACTATTACCCAACGGCCTATGCAGCACTAAGTGGACCACACAGATCAGTATACATCCTGCAATATTAAAATGTAAATATCCTGCTTTATGAATAAGTGAACAAATGAATGAATGACTGTCCTCATTTTCAGCCCTACTGGAACGTCAGCGTTTGGAAGAGGAAGCTCGGAAGGAGGAGGAGGTCAGGAAGCTGTCAGAGATGGAGGAGGATGAGAGACTGGAGTACCTGCGCAGACAGCAGGAGGAGGAGGAGGAGAGGAGGAAAGCTGCTGAGGAGAGGAGGAGGAAGGAGGAGGAAGCAGCGATGCACGCTGAGGAAGAGGCCAGACTGCTGGCTGAACTGTTTTCCAGGTATGTCACAGCTGCAGCACACATCTCAGCCCTCGTTCATAGGGAGAACAACATTACAGTTACACTATGTGACTTTCGGCTATGTAGCATAAAACCAAAGCGTCATGGAAGAATGATAAAAGTATGTAGTGATGGAAGTAAGTAATTTAGGATTACCATAGTGATTTGGAAGAGGAATTTCACTAAACATAGTGTATTTCTCTCTATGACAGGCAGAGGGCAGCACTGGAGCACCACTTAAAGTTTCACAGGGGACTTTTTGTGGAGTCTGAAGGGCTGGAGCAGACACAGGATATCTCCCGGCCCTGGGTTTTCTCCTATTTCACCCTGTTGAAGCTGCTTGGCTTGGCTGAGCCCACATCTGAGGACACACTCAAAGATGTGCAGTAACTCCTGTTCATGCAGTAAATTCTCACAACTCGTGTTTCAGTTATGTGGCGTTTTCTTCAGTAGCTGAACAGTCTGTCACATGTGAATCAGTGTGAGTTAAACTGCTGGATTGCTCATGTATTCTCAGATGTCTAACTCTGGCATCTCAACATATAAGCACTTCTGAATTCTAGACCTGGAAAAGTAATGTAAATTAATTAGTGCTGTCAAATGATTAATCGCGATTAATTTTTTGTTTGCATAATATATATGTGTGTTCTGTGTATATTTATTATGCATATATAAATACACACACATACGGTATATATTTTGAAAATATTTACGTCTATATTTATATTCATATAATTTATATGATAAATAATTATAGTTAATATATAAACATAACCTGTTTTTCTGAAATATGTGACCCTGGACCATAAAACCAGTCTTAAGTCGCTGGGGTATATTTGTTGCAATAGCTAAAAATACATTGTATTTTTCTTTTATGCCAAATATCAGTAGGATATTAAGTAAAGATCATGTTCCATGAAGATATTTTGTAAATTTCTTACCTTAAATGTATCAAAACTTAATTTTTGATTAGTTATATGCATTGCTAAGAATTCATTTGGACAACTTTAAAGGTGATTTTCTTAATATTTTGATTTTTTTTGCACCCTCAGATTCCAGATTTTCAAATAGTTGTATCTCAGCCAAATATTGTCCGATCCTAACATAAATTGACACTTAAGACTGGTTTTGTCGTCCAGGGTCATACATGCATGTGTATGTATTTATATATACATCATAAATATACACTCTAAAATTAATAAAATTTTAAAACACCATGGGCATTTTCATTAAGAGTATATATTTTTCTACATATGCCAAGTACTAAAATTCATTCAAATATTGTTGTGGACAATGATTGGGAGTCAAATGTGGGTCAAAGAGTTTGAGAACCACTTGCAGAGTGAGCAGCGCCCTCTACTGTATGTGTTCACGTGCAATATGTGCTCATATTTTGGAGTTAATTTTGATCTATAGTAGAATATGAAATAGAGTATCACAACATGCATCAGCATCTAGAGGGTAAAAAGACAAGCAGGTAACAGTGAGTTCATCTTTTGACTGAATAAAATGATTATTAGCAATGTTTCAAATGTGAAAAGCTTGTGCCGGACAAGGGTTAAAAGACCTAAAATATCTGTAAGTGGAAAAATATGGGCAAACATTCTTCATAAGTTAATAAAAATAATGCTGGTAGATGCCTTTACTAAGATTTCTCAATTGAAAAGTAGCTAGTCTATGCTGACAAAATAAATGAAATAACAAAAACATAATTAAATAGTAATAATAATGGCTAAATGTAACATTCATTGCCTCAAATACTGCAATTGGTTTGTAAAAGGTGTCTTCATGCAGATTTGGACTGCATTTTTGTTACATTCACACAATTTTGACCAGCAGGTGTCGCCAGCGTATGTGTTTTGAGTTTATTATGAATAGGCCTTGTGTGGAAAAATCACCATCAAAATCCCTTTTTTGTGCTTCTGAGAGAGAAAGTGCTTGAATTTAGCTTCCAGCTTCTTTTTGCTGCAACATCTACGCTATAGGGAAGGGACCGCTGGCTACTGATCCCAGATAAAGTAGTACATTTGGCTGCATGTGGAGAACACTTCCCCAGTCTATTTAGTCCATTTTAAATAAAAGTTGCACCAGAGGAATGCTGGATAGACACACTCCCTCGTTCAGATCCTGATGAATAACACTAATATATATTTTTCCTAATCTGTCTGATTCCTAATCACCAACACTGACACTGGCTAAAGCAGCAGTTGCAGAATAAAAGACCTAAATATTATTTTTCCATGCTGGAACAAAAAATGAACATATAACAAGCTTTCAGATGTTTTGCTTCTGTTTGCTTGACAGATGGTTTGAGCTGCATTTTCAACTTTGACCAAGGTGACACCTGTAGGTTATGTATGTTAGCCAAAACAAGCAATAAATTGCATTTAAATAATACTGGCTCTCTTAAAATGTCCACCACAAGGATCCATTAGGCTTTTACATGCAGAAAAAAAAAAAAAATGTTTTGAAAAAGTGCCAGAGTTTGTGTGAATAAACAAATGTCTTCTGAAACAAAAGACATTAACCTTTAAATATTCAATTCTGGTCTCATTTATTCAGTTAGACTTTTAATGAGAAAATGCTTTTTTTCTCTTGTTGTCACCATAATAAATTAAAATAGCAATAATTGGAAATTGAAAAAAATAATAATACTACATATCAATATTGCATACAAGTCCATGTTCACATAATACTGTATATGATACAATGAATGAATCCTCCAGTGATCAAAGAGCTCAGAATGTTGTTTTCTTCATCCTCGGACTCTGCTGACACATCCATCGTCCTATTTTACTGGAGTTTCGTCCGCTGAGGGAGTCAAAGCTAAACGATAAGAAACAACAATATATTTACCTGTTGTTTTGCTGATTAGAATCAGATAAACATGGGAAATAATTATATGCTCCTATGAACTCACTTATGCTTGCAGGGTCCACAACCTGGACAGGAATGGCCTGTCCGTCCTCCAACAAGATTTGTGTGATGCCACCTTCAGTGGCCGAGGCCACGCTCACCAGCTGACCCATGCCGAGCAGGGCCGGGCCGTCACACACAGCCACGCTTTCACCAGCACCGGGACTCGACTGCAGGAAGTGGGACGGACTCAGCAGGACAGGCTGTGGGGGCGCAGGGCTGGACAGCTCTTGGGCTTCTGGTGGTGCTGCTGTAGGCTGAGCAGTTTCTTCCACTGGACACAAGGCAGGCTGTAGCTGGATTGCCTGTCAGACAAGAGAGAGGAGCGCTAACATCTATCTGTCTAATGATCTGATAGTTTTGGATCAGTTTTACCACATGACATTTGTGACCCTGGACGACCAGTCTTGATTTATACATCATCTGAAAGCTGAATAAATAAGATTTCCATTGATGTATGGTTTGTTAGGATCGGACAATATTTGGCTGAGATACAACTATTTGAAAATCTGAAATCTGAGGGTGCAAAAAAATCTAAATATTGAGAAAATCGCCTTTAAAGTTGTCCAAATGAAGTTATTAGCAATGCATATTACTGATCAAAAATTAAGTTTTGATATATTTATGGTAAGAAATTTACAAAATATCTTCATGGAACATGATCTATACTTAATATCCTAATGATTTTTGGCATTAAAGAAAAATGTATAATTTTGACCAAACAATATATTTTTGGCTATTTCTACAAATATACCCCAGCGACTTAAGACTGGTTTTGTGGACCAGGGTCACATTTGACAATCTGAACTAACCCTGCTCTTGTCACTACAATAAGCCAAATTATCTGATATTCTAAGAAACCTGTTGACCTTGATGCACAGTCATAATGGTTTTCAGGGATCCTCTCTATCAAATCATTTCCTGTTTTATGTCGTTTATTAGTATGTTGGTCTTTAATTTGGCAGAGAAAAGTTAGTCAAATATTAATATTTTCTTACTTGCCAAAATATCTAAAAATTCTTATATCAAGAAGGATTTTCTAGATTTTAAAAAATTATTGTCTTGTTTTCAGAAAAAAGTGAGTTTTTGCTTAGAACAATCTGCCAATGGGGTAAGCAAAATAATCTTGTATTCTGTTTGAAATAAGATTATTTTGCGTACCCCATTGGCAGATTGTTCTAAGCAAAAACTCACTTAATTTTGATGGGTTTTTTTATGAAAGCAAGACAATAATTTTTACTTGTCTAGAAAATCCTTTTTTTGCAGTGTATTTCAAGAAACAAAAACAGAAATATCTGCAGAAGCACACTCATGTTTTATAGCAGAGTAGTAGTAGTATATTTTTATTTAATGCCATGTCAGCATCTTAGGCTATTTTCATGGCAAAACGATAAAAAAAAATACAAGTATAACAAATACAATAAAAACCAGCAAGATTTTTTACGTTAACATATGATAAAAATTCTAAAACTTTTTCTGGCAAAATTATACTAAATAACTCTTTAAGTGAGTTCAGTTCTTAAAATAGTTTTCTACATACATTAAAAGCGGGACAGTCCAATAAAATATGTTTGACAGAAAGGAGAATCTTGCCGTTTTATAGTAGGAAAAAAGTGGCCATAGTCCTTTGTGTAAAGAAACAAATGGCTTTAGAAATACAAGACTTGTAGATTTAAATATTTCTTTGAAATCTCATTCATTCAGTCCTATTCTAACTAATGAGCAATTGCTAATTAAATATAATAATAAAATGAATAAACAGTGAAGCAGTTTTGGTTAAATATTTTTCTAAGAAATAATAATAATAAAAAAAAGTATGCCAAATCACATAATAATTTTTTTCCAAAGTATTTAATTATTTTAATGACTTTTTTCTTCATTATGTTATCAGCTCAGTTACAGCTTGATAAAACACTGGAAAAACATGCTCATCATTAAAGAGATATAAACACCTTATTATGTGTTTGAATAGCATTTTTAATGTACATTTTAAAGTAAGTTAATGTGCAATTCTTATTTGAGTTCAGGACATGGTCACCTGGAGATGTGCAAAGATCTTGGGCTGCAGTGAGGTGAGAGAGCTGAAGAGCTGCACTGCTTCTGGAGAAAGAGTGTCACTTCCCTCCAGGAGCCCTTCCTTCTGAGAGGATACTGTCAATATAACAGCAGTACACTGGATAGTGTGGCAGGGTAAACAATGGTTATACTTTGACAGCTTGGTGCTTTCTTTTTGAAGCAGGACTTTCCTCCACTCTCTATACTGTATTGAATGATTGAGGTGTTTTCCAAGGCTGGAATACAGTACACAAATGCACTCTAGGCACTTGCTGACTTTGTAAATGGTTACTGGGCATCATGCACTAAATGACTGAGGATCACATACTAACAGACTTTAGCATAGAGTTAATATGAACACAAACTCACACAGAAATATGTGCCTCGTTGAAACAGAAATAGGTGTTCTAAAATCGACTGCATGCTTAATATCCTCCGACTGGATGGATTCAAAATCTGAGTCTGGGCCCATCATATACTATGTGATTTTCTGTGAAATCTGCCAACTCCGACTGCCCAAAATCTGCAGGCTGGCTCTGAATTTCAGCAGTTGCATAAAACATAAAAACTTATGTAATGCATTCCAGCCATAACACATTAAACATTTATTGTTTTAATAAAGTAGCTCAAATTTTAAACAACATTTCAACAGTATTTTACCGCCCACAGTAGCAGGAGTCAGAGCCAAGGTCAAAGTCTCCGGAAGCAAGTTATTAGCCTCTGCTTTCCACTGCAAAACACACACACACACACAAATAAAGGCTTACTACAGAAAATAGCTTGCATATTTGTGCTTATCAAGCATATTTGTATTTTTACTGGAATATATTTTCCAATAAAAGTCCACACTTCTGTGTCTGAGGTAGCCAGTGGTCCCGCAGTCATCTGAAGAGCTTTCTGAGCCTCGTGGATGTGGTTCTTGATGTCATTGACGGTGGGAAAGTAACACAGATTGTGTCTCTCAGGCACTTCCTCCGATTTGAACATCTCACGTTCCACAAACCTCCTGCCAGGGTGTTCACAAAGCAACAGTAAATAGCTTTTCAGCAAATGAAAGCGAGGAGATTTGAAAGCATCACTGAAGTCATACCTGAGCTGCTTGCGGACAGTGTAAACCTCATTATGACCTTGTGCCACCAATTCACAGATCTTCTCTGCTACGAGCGGGTGTAGTCGAGAGGGTAGGGGTGTCCCATCTTCCATCAGGACATCCAGCTCCTCTGTCTCTTCCTCTTCGATTTGTTGTTCCTCTGCAAAGCAGATCTGCTCTGGGAGTGGAGGCAGGTTTGCAGTGTCCACGTTGTGGTACAGGTGGGCTTTCTCTGTGGGGAGCTGGATGTAATACCTGTCACGAATGTAAACGGGGGCAGTTAAGTCAGTTTTTTTTTTTTTTAACTGTGCTGGCTTTATACCTTACAACGCCTCCAACATCCCATAAAGTCTTCTTGAGGTTGAAAAGGCTTTCTCCTGCTCTTGCCGCACTACCTTCTTGTCCACTTTGGGATCTGTTGGAACCTTGTACTCCAAGAATTTTCGTACTTTTTTGATATATATTCTGAAAACAGTCAAATATTATTGTGCCATAATGTACACAGAAAAAAAAATCTGTTGTGCTTGGCTCAACTGAAGGTTGTGTACCTGGCAGGGCAGGTTGCTTTGTAGAGGATGTTTTGATTTGTTTCTTGCTCAGACCCTTTTTTAGGTTGAACGCCCTTCCTCCGTGGACCAAACTGGCATTCCATCACAATGGCTCTGCTTCCTTAAAACCATGTTAAAAATCAAGATAAACTGACTTTGTAAGCATATCGTAAAACCATGACATTATCTTCAACAACAGCATTCGATCAAGGTTTAACAAAAATGTTTGTCTTTTTTTTTTTTAAAGTATGCTAATTCTACTTCCTATTGCTAGCATAAAAAAAAAAAAAAAGTGCAAGATCAATCATAAATAATCTGATTAGTTTACCCAAAGACATATACACTACTGTTCAAATGTTTGTTATGCTCACCAAGGCTGCATTTATTTAAACAAAAATACAGTAAAAGCAGTAAAATTGTGAAATATTATTGTAATTTAAAGTACATGTTTTATATTTGAACACATTTTAAAATATAATTTTTTCCTGTGTTGCCAAAGCTGATTTGCCAGCGGTCTTAAGTGTTCTTCAGAAATCCTTCTAATATGCTGATTTGCTGCTCAAGTAACATTTCTTATTATTATCGATGTTTAAAGCAGTTGTGCTGCTTAATATTTCGGTGAAAATATTTCTTTAGGATTCTTGGAGTTCAAAAATAAGCATTTATTTGAAATGGAAATCTTTTCAAATGTCTTTACTGTCACTTTTGATCTGTTTAATGCATCATTGCATCTTACACCAAACAGTAGTGTATCTGCTCAATTTTAATCTGCTACATTTGTCAACCAATACCACTAGCCTACAGACGATCCCAAAGTTAACAAACGTCAACTAAAAGCCAAAAAAATATCCAATTTTGAATTCATGGACCTTTAATTTTTCAAAATTCTGGCATTAAAATAACATTTACACTACATGACTAAACATCTTTCAGACTTAAAGGGTGGGGGGTGTCTAACATGAAGTCATAACATAGATCCCACAAGTAAAAAGGGCCAGATTACCTGCATTAACAAAGGGAATGCCATCGTAGGGCACATACTGTGATTTCCACATGAGTCTGGTGGCAGGTTTAGCCGGTGAGGGTGACTGACGGGTGCCAAACACGGTGTGGGTCTGCTGCTTGTGTAGAAGCAGAATGGCTTCCAGCTCTGCCTCTGTGTTACAGTAACCACGGTATGAGTCACCGATCTTCTGCTCGTCGTGAAACAATCATAAAAAAAAAAAAAAGATTTAACAAGCCATATTATTGTGTTCTGTTGCTGGAAATGTGTCTGTTTGACAGAAGGCTGTTATTGGCAACGCACACACCAGAAATTATAATGCATTTCATCTATTTCCATGCATATTACACTTTACATTTAATTGTTTACATTCTCATAAGTTAATGCTTTGTCAAAGAATAATTTAGCCATTTTCTACTGGACAAACCTCACACCGGCGCAGTCTCAGAGCCCAGTTTGGTGCCCCGGGTGGAAGTGGCTTCACTGGAGGCTCAAATACATCAGGAGGACTGAAATACATAAGAAGACATTTTAATGAACAATCAATCAATGCAGGCACGCTTGCACTCAAATGTCTGAAGCAGTTTCCTTTTTGTACAACCGAGGGTTAAATTGGGCAAGAACATGGTTTAAAATGTGGCAGAAATCATGTGCAAACAAGGCGTACTGACCTTTTCCTCTGAATTTTAATACCAGTGACATTCTGAGCTGCCACTGCAGCTAAACTATGAGTGCCATCACTGTCTTTTATGGAAGTGATGATTGTCTGCTGTCTTTTCTCCAAAAAGAGATCTGTTTAACAAAACAGAAAGAAATGGCAGAGCTGGAAAGCATCCGCTCACTATATATATATACTTACAGTACATAATTACAGAAGTAATTATTCAGTGTATCTAAATAATGACCTGATGACTTTGCTACATTCAACAGCTGACCATGAGGTAGTAACATCTGAGCGGCCCCCATAGACACAGATGGGATACCATATAATTTCTCCCCTGTCACAATCACCTGGGGAAAAAAACTCATTTGTGTTTGGTGTGGGGAAAAATGTTCATATATAGTTCAATATATAGCTCTAAATGACTTCACAGGTGGAACACAAGCTCGAACCCAAAGTTTTTACATTCATGGGTGATATGCATGTCGTCTAGTGTGAGTAATATAGGTTATGGTGATGGGTCATGATGTAGTGTCCTTACCACCCGATCATATTGAATAGGATGTCCGTTTTGGTCAAGTATAATTAAGTTGTCCGTTTGCGTGGGAAATGTGGAAGGCCTCTGATTGGCTGCTACAGTTTCTGAGGCTGGAATGATTGGTGGAAGCTCTTGTACATCTGCATTTTCTTCAGCTTTTGAGTTTTCGCCACGTTGCTAAAACATCACAGTGCAACAATAAAAAGTCTGAACACAAAACATTGACACCTGATGATTCGCAATTATTTTGTAAATTTAAGCTTTATTTACCATTATTTAATACTTAACGATCGGGAAGAGTGTCAAAAAAGCCCCAGTCATAAAACTGGTAAGAAATCATACTTTGCATGGAGTAAAAGAAAATGCATGAGATTCTAATTCTCATTTAGTTTAATGTAAAAGCAATGTGATTTTAATGAGAATCGTCACTGAAAATGGAAATAGGAAAAGTAAATGATAATTTGTGGGAAAAAAGTGCTTAATTGTCCTAAAAAAAAAAAAAAAAAAAATCAACATTTTTGTTTGCGTTGGTGTTCATTTAACATTATCTTTCAGTGATTATTCAGTGCTGTGCACCATCTTTACTAGTCTACACGTATCCTTACCAGTCCATCTCCTGTGTGTTCAGGCTGTGCATCCTCTCTGTCTTCAGACTGAAGAACATCCTCCACATCTCTCTCTTCCTCCTCCATTTATTCTCAATCTGACAGACACACAGCACTCTAAATCAAGAGCCCAAGCCAAACATAGCCTACAAATCTGCATGAATTTAGGTTATTAATATGGTGTAATATTTTTGTGTATTTAGTGTAATGAGAAAAAATATTTTGACTGGTGTCAAACTAGTTCAAGTATATGTTAAGCAGTGTTGGGCAGTAACTAGTTACTGTAATAATATTACTTTTTGCAGTAACTAATTACTAATAAGATTTCAGTAATAATATTACAGTTACCAGTTACTTTTGATGCCTCAACCCTGCTGATTTAAAATGCAACAATTGAATAATTCCTAGATTTATTTTCATAATTTTCAGGACTCACACATGCATGTGATGTCCCCGGTGCAGCAGGCAAGCTTAGAATATGGAAAAGCTTACATTCAGCAGATAGAAATATTGCATTATATTGATTTTGTCAGGAAAAAATATGATCTGAACACTGTTGTGTAAGTTGTGGCTTTACATTACTCTGGCATTACATCCCTCTGATCAGCATGTGGTACATTATATTACTATAATTAAAAATATTTTTGGAAAATTAAACAGTTTCTGACAAACTTATGTGATTTGATAAAATGCATAATGAAATATAATCGTATATGAGCAACAAATTACAATTAGCTTCAAGCTACACATGACAATTAATGAGATTACTTCTACTTGAATGTCACTATCAATCACTATTGAGTGTTTGTAATAAAATGTGGATTTTGGTCAAATGATGAGGCAGAAATATGTTGTTAGTAACATTCTAGAAGAATTTTATGTGGAAGATACACAGTTACAACTTCTGTGCGGCGTGAAGAAACAGTAATGCAACTAGTAGTGTAACTAATTATTACTGTTGCCAGAAAGTAATAAGTAACAATATTACTTTTGAAAGGAGTAACTAGTAATGAGTAATATATTACATTCTTTGAGTAACTAGCCCAACACTAATGTTAAGCTATATTTATGTATAAAAGTGGCCATCTCTTTAGATTTCAAGAGCAATGTTTTGATTAGGCAGCAATAAAAGGTGAATCTGCCATTGATTATTTTGAAACTCGTACTAATATTTAATTTTAGGCAGCAATTTGTAGTGTTTTTATGCTTTGCGAGTGATGTAACTTACTATAATTCCGCTTTATGGACTAAAGACCGTTATACAAATTAACATCATTTTAAAACATAAACGCCATATTGGATCAGTGGCGCTCGCTAGCGCAGCAGTTTCATGAAAACACACAGCGTATAAAAGAAAGAAAACAGACATATCTCTCGCGTTAGACTGAATAGAAATCATTTTTTTCGAGCCACCGCGCTCTGGCAGCGCTTCCCGGTGAACGGGGTACAGTCGAGCCCGGGCTTTATATACAGGAAGGACGCAAAATTGAAAACGAGTCTACTCAACCTCGTCTTCGTCCAGGATTCCTCGCGACGAAAAACGCGTTAGCTGCGCATCCTCGCGGCTTCCGTAGGACACGCGCTTTCTTTCTTTCACTTTGAGCTCTAAAAGGTGTTTTGAAACAGCAAACGATCCATTCTTTAATAAAATTCTATTTCGTTTATTTATAGATGACAAGTGCAATTTTAAAAATGCGGAAAATAACTGCGGAATGTTTTTTGTATGTTTTGCACATTCATCGTGAAACTGTATAAGGATCTTTTACTGCAACCAAAAAACGAAGAATCATAACTGAAATAGCCTATATGGGAATAGTAAAATGTAAATGGGTAAATGGGGAGAAATCACTTTGACTTCGGCTTTGTAACAGGAAGTAATTCATTCTTTAAGAAAAATGTATATGTGACCCTGGAGCACAAAACCAGTCATAAGTAGCTCGGGTATATTTGTAACAATTCGATTTTTCTTTTATGCCAAAAATCATTAGGATATTAGGTAAGGATCATGTTTCATGAAGATATTTTGCACAATTCCTACCGTAGATATATGAAAACTTAATTTTGATTAGTAATATGCATTGCTAAGAACTTCATTTGGACAACTAAAGGCGATTTTCTCACTATTTTGATTTTTTTTTTTTTTTTTGCACCCTCAGATTCCAGATTTTCAAATAGTCATATCTCGGCTAAATATGGTCATATCCTAACAAACCATACATCAACGGAAAGCGTATTTATTCAGCTATAAAATCAACTCTTATGACTGGGTTTGTGGTCCAGGGTCACATATATTTCATTTAAATATGACAGGTACAGGTTTATAAATGAGTGAGAAAGAAATGACTTTTTTTTTTTGCATTAATAAATATATTTTCCCCATATGTAAATGTTTTGTGTGCGTTTGGACATTAATAATGAACAAGTAAAATGTCAATAATAATAACACACAAAGCCCAGACGTATTATTTATTAGACATATTATTCTTCCATCACGTTCCACATTGTTTGTCATACATACGTCTCACCGGTAAGGGGCGCTAAACCTTAATAAAACTAAAGGAATTCCCCCTTCAAAGTTCACAAATCTTGCATTTTACTGAATAAGTGGAAGACTTATAACAGTTCTCAAATGTTTCACACAGCAACGTCGTCTCTCGGCATTCCTCTGGAAAAACCAAACAGGAACAGATCTATGGCTGTCACAGACCTGGAGGATTCTGTACAACTGTGTTGAAGCAGCTGATCCTTTGTCAGGTTTAAACTAACAGGACAGTGTTTGAGCTGAGCCTGTAACAATGAGTCTTGCACGCTCAGAGCGAAGAGAAAACGTGAGGAATCTGGGCCTGTGATCCCAGGCTGGGAGTGAGATTAGAGTCCGAGCGGCCCCAGGGCCTCAGAGAGGAGTCCGGCTCGCTCACACACAGCCTGAGAGTCTCACACTGAGGTTTTGATGGAACATGTCAGCAGACTCATTTTGAGCTCAAGAATGGAGAAACAGAGTCACAGGGAGAACAATTTGCTGTTTGTTCAGAGAAGATCCGGCACTGAGATGCATTCACAGACTCATATACAACGCACACTGAAAATATGTCATATTTCTCAGTGCATTCAGTTAGAAACTCCCTGCGAGGCTGAAACACACGCCACGTCCAATTATGTGGGCTCCTCTCAGACAAGCTTTCTTTCAGCCCCTCTCTCCTATTTTAGTTTCAAATAAAGTTTGAAATGACAATAGAGTGCCATATATAAGGCCATCAACAGCCTACGCATGAATAAAAACAAGTAATAATAAGTAACGATAAAAGACCATGCCTTATGAAATTAACCATGGTTTTATTGAAGTAAGAGTGTAGTAACCATGGTTTTGTGGCGTATTGTATAACCACAGTTTAACTACAAGTACCATGATTAAACTAGGGTTAGTCTAGCAAAACCATGGTTGATTTGTGGTAACCACGGTTTAACTACAGTAACCATGTTTTTTTTTTTTGGTTTTGTTTGTAGTAAAGAAAAAAAAAAAATCTGTTCATTGATTAGTAGTAAAGTTTTCATTTAACGGGAAATTTCCTGTAGTTTTACAGCAAAATACAGTTTTTGGAAGTCAAAAATAAGTCATTTGATAATACACAGTGGAGAATCTGTAAACTGATATTACCGAATTCCTTGCTGCCGCAGTTTTTATGGTGAAGTTCTGGCAACCACAGCCTGCTGTGTTTATTTATGTAATTTCTCACGGTTCATGATGTGTCTGTGGGGTTTAAATGCAACATGAGGCAATGCGGTGCTGATGCATTGTGGGATTGATGTCTGTGTGTGACCTGACATAGTGCTGTGTAATGGCCCTGACTCTGGAGGGGGGTGAGGTGGGCAGGGAGTCACTGGGGAAAAAGCCCCTGTTTGGATTGCCCTCCGTGTGAACATTTTTGCCCCTACATTCACAAAAGACCTTACAAAAAAGCGAGCGAGGGAGGGATGGGGGTGTCAGTGGACGACGGCTGAAGAGTTTGCATGACTGAACCATTTCAAACACCTTTCAGCTACACTTATTGCACACACAACAGCACGCTTGAGCCACAGCACCCACGGCTCCATATCACTCATGAACTCCAGGAGATTCATTCATCAGCTTGTGGAGGAAGGGGATCAAAATGAGATGACTTTTTAAACTGCTGACTACAGTCTACATATGAAAGTGGCCCATGTTGAAATGAGAAATGTGATTCTGATGTGAAAATTCTACATTTTAAACATTTTTGATCAGTGATTGTATGTGTATATACCCATTTCAATTTCTTATAATTATGGTCAATCATCCATTGGCATCAGCTTTTTATTTTTTTTAATCTTTTTTCCCCAGTAGTTTGGTTGAAATAGTGCAGTGCATACCAGTTTAATACACCTATACAACTGTTCAGAAGTTTAGGGTGAGTGAATTTATTTTTATGCTTTTTTATTTTTTTTTTTCATGTTTTTTAATGTCTCTTTTGCTCATCAAGGCTGTGTTTATTTAATAAACTATTGATTCATTTAATGTGTCCTTTCTGAAAAAAATATTCATTACTTTCACCAAAAACATCCCCAACTCAGTAGTGAAATCAGAGGGGGAAAAATGTGATAAGCATTGTAATGAATCATAATCATTCTAAGCATCTTCAGCTTTATATTACCAGTCATTTAATCAAATAAAAAGCCAGCCTGAAGACTGAAAAAATGTAAAGTGTCACTCTTGATTTGTGTCCATCATGTGAGGACATGCATTCTTACAGCATGATTACCACTAGGTGGTGTGTGTGTGTGTGTGTGTGTGAGATAGCACCCAAAACACATGTTAGAAGTCTAGTGCCAAAATACAAATATTTTCATTACTCCACATTTTTGTTCTCAGCAAGAGATGAAACATTTCTAATGACACTTGGAAGGCTTTCTTTAATATTCCTGGGTTCCCTTTGATACCAGCACCAACTAATAATCACACTCCACATTATCCAACAAAGACATCTCATTATTGGAAAAACGGTTAACCCCAAACGCAACTCACACATCAAATAACACCCTCAGACGTTTGGAGCGAGTGCAACTTTATTCTGTTGAGTTCCATACACACGTAACAACACAAGAGAGTATATGGTGCATGTGGAGAAACATCCACTGAAGACAGACAGCATCCAACACAGTATCCCATCATACAACACTGTCCCAGCGTTAAGAAGCTGTACATATGGATTATTAATATCTGACTGGTATTCCGCTCTAATTACAAAGAGTAGGCCACTATCCATATAAAAGTATATTAATATTGGCCCTACAGCGAGAGAGTTCTCTACTTCAATACATATCCTAAGGAGATATACAAAGCGCTTGATAAAACGTTATCAATTTGTTTTTGAGCAAGAAATGTTTGGATTCTTGTGCCGTTGCCAGAAGAGATTGCTGCTTTTACATTCCTGAGTACTGATCTACGATATTAATCACAGGCTGTGAGATTATTTCAGTTCAAACACAGAGCTCCCGTACTGATTCACAATGCTGGTATAAAAGTGCTAAAGTATTCCAGGTTCATGTTGTGTGTCGTTTAAAGCTCAAAACAATACCTTCCTTAACTACAAGAGTGAACAAGAAAAAAAAAACAAAAAAACAAAAAACAGGAACTCTGCTAAAATGCCTCCCAACAAAACAACTGTGAGGAACCCCACCCTGCACACAAAGCACAAACGCACCGCAAGCGGCCCATCCGTGACAGCCTTCCCACAGCACTTCTGAGCTTTAAGCTGAAAATCCTAAATTACTCCCGCAAGTGAATGACACAGCGTTCAATTAGTACTACTGTTGTCCATTAAAGGGATAGTTCAGTCAAAAATGAGCATTCTGTCATCATTTACTCACCCTCATGTCGTTCCAAACCTGTGTGGAATTCTTCTGTGGAACAAAAGAATATGTTTTGAAGAATGTTGGGAACCAAGCCGTTTTGGTGTCCATAGACTTTCAAAAAAAAAAAAAAAAAAAAAAAAAGACATCTCAAAATATCTTCTTGTATGTTCCACAGAAGATGGGAAACCATACAATTTTGGGTGAACCGTTTCTTTAAGTCGCCTTATAATTCCATCTTTCTCCATCTACAATGACTGTCGCTGAGCCACAGGAAATGTTCTCTTTGGCCAAGTCTACAGAAGCACTTGCGTGAGCTGCATAAAATGACAATCTTTCATCAGACGCTACTTTATTTCATACAAAATAACGATTAAAACAACTACATCATAGGAAATCAGCCTAGATGCTCAATAAGGAAGATTTGGAAAAGTCTGCTCCATGATGAAAATGCCATTTAGACACTGAAACGGAGAGAAAATCTGTGCTGTTTTTAATTGCTTGAATCTAGTGATACACACACACATACACACACACACACACACACACACACACAGACTGAAATTTCCCAGAATGCATGCATTAAATCAATCTAATGACAATATTGTGCTCTGACTTTGTAAACTATTTCATTGGATATCACAGGAAACATTCCATGAATGTTTTGATAGACATCTGAATTGTGAACTACCTGGACATTTATGCTTTACATTTTCGCAGTTGGATTTTGTACTTGTCGTGTCCTTCTTTCAAACATTCCTCGAGCTAAATCGGTTTAATCTTTGCGAGAGGTGAGAAAACATCTCGTCTGTCCACCCAGACCCTGTCTTGCCCTCCTCTCGCTCGCTCACTTTGTTCCCAGCTGGGCTTGAAGTTCAGAGTTTGGACCCATATGCATTTGAAACAAACAGCATTTTACAACTATGCAAACAAAAGAATCGGGTTTACAGGCCACTCGTCCTGTAGCCGTTAAGCGGCGTTCTCTCTCACACTCGCTAGTCTTATCTTTAGCACCTTTCGGTCTCCTCGCCACCAGTGAGAAAGGAAGAGGAGAAAAAGCTTGTTCCGCTGCTGCTTCTGTCAGGACTGAACGGAGAAGGCAACGATTCAGTCCCGGAGACCTTCATCAACCCAGAATTCATTCTACCAGGTTTCTTGGTCTCATCTGAAATGGCATCATTTGCATTCAATGATGTGCCGGTCCTAATATGACAGAAACGATTCTCGCAAATGCGATCCACTGCAAACTATTATAAAATATACACTGCGTCTCACAAAAACAGATCTATGCAGCCACCTCAGTACTGAGAAAGATCATTTAGATTCGTGTCCATAGCGATGAGAGACACACATTCTCAGGTTCACTTGTTATCTATGAAAGGTAGAGGAATAATAAAAAGCTAAATATGTTTATCACAAACCCAAAACCCCCCAAAAATGGCCTTTGTTCTTTGAGAACAAGCACAAAGCTAAAAATGTGCATAGCAAAGGCAACCGTTTCATCTTCTCACCCAACCAAAGCTATTATTAATAACCGCTTTGTTCTCTAAGAGTCACTTATTATAATTTTTTTAATCATCTTCGATTATTGAAATGTGCAGGGTATGCGGACGCAGTTGCTGGGATGCTGGTTGAGGGGCGTGTCTAACTCTCTGACAGACAGGAGGAGGGGGAGGAGCCTGAGGGCTGCTGGGAAAGCATGCAGGTTCTTCGCGAGACTCTCGGCTCGGGTTCAGGCGTGAGACGGGCGGCGCTCTGGTTCTTGAGGTTGTTGAGCTCCTGTGTGGGCATCAGCGGTTTGGGAATGCTGACCAGGCAGAACGCAGAGCCGCTCTTGGGGATGAAATTGACCTTGTTCCTATCTGGGCACAGGAACTGTGGGATCTCCCGCGGAGGCCTGGACCTGAGGAGATGAAAAAGGAGGAGGAGGAGAGCGATAAGACTGTGAGAAGCTCTGACTCTGCTTTGAAGTCGGTGTAAATGTTATGCTATCGTGGTTTCAAGGCTCATGGCGCAACAAAGCAGCAGATCAGAACATACTGCAGCACTCACTGTGTTTCCTCTGTGAAGACCTTGACTCGCTCACAGCCCTCGGGCGGCTCGCGTTTGAACATGTAGCTGTTGTTCGGCTTCGGTGATGAGGCGTATTTGGGTAGGGGTGAGCTGGGGGCCAGATCTGTGAACATGGCACAAAAAATGAGTAGGATGTCAATACAGCTCAGACAGGATTATTAGTGGAGATGATGTGTGTCCAAAACTTAGAGCACTAAACAATTAGTTGACTGCCAGTCTTAAAGAGATAGTTCACCCAAAAATGAAAATTCTGTCATTAATAACTCACCCTCATGTCGTTCCAAACCCGTAAGACCTTCAATCGTCTTTGAAGGAATTTTGATGAATTCTGAGAGCTCTCTGACCCTCCATAGACAACAAGGATATTACCACGAACAACGCACAGAAACGTAGCAAGGGCATCGGTAAAATAGTCCACGTGACATCAGGGGTTCAACCGTAATTTTACGAAGATACGAGAATACTTTGTGTGCAAAGAAAACAATAATATCATAATTTATTCTCCCCGAGTTGCCGTCTTCCGCCATTTTGTCGAGTACCCAAAAACGTAATCAATGTAATCAGCGTTGTTTACGTTCAGCATGCGCATGCTGTCTACTGAACATAAACAACGGGTTTGGAACGACATGAGGGTGAGTAATTAATGACAGAATTTCCATTTTTGGGTGAACTATCCCTTTAAGGAAGCCCTGTATAATTACGATCCACCAGATCAGTGTTGTTATTGAACTAAAACTATTAAAAATATATCATTAATTGAAATAAAGCTGAAATAAAATAAATATTAGCTGAAAAAAAACTATTAATGTTGCCTTGGCAACTATCTGAAGTGGAAGACTGCATGGTGGAAGTTGAAGTACTTAAATTACTAAAATTAAAAATGTGATTAAATAAAATTTAAGTAATTAAATAAAGCTAAATAGAAAATTAAATTGCACATAGCAAATTGACCAAAAGTTAAACTACAATTAAAATTAAAATAAAAATAAAAGCCAAATTATGAATTAATTATTATTAATTACTAACATTAATAAACACTATAATAGTATCCAAGTAATACTAAAATAATAGCATCAGATCCTCCACCTGGAAAAAACAGCTATATAAAGTGCAGCAAATTGGCATTTTGAAAAGCTGAATAACTCTTAAATTGACGCAGCATCTTAAAAATGCAATGTTCATGTTGCGACTAAGCAGCCATGACGTCCATCTGCGCGTGAACGCAGACCAAAATTTTAAGCAGACTGCACATTTCTTCAATAGGGTATTTGACATATATTCAACAAATTTGTAGAATTAACATGTGTAAACTTTTATTGCACAAAACAATAATAATCCAAGACATATGGATGACAGTCAAACAAACTGCCTTTAAATTAACCCATTATAAAAATGTGCAAATTGCTAAAATATTATTATTAAATCTAAACCAAAAATTTGTAAAATAAAATAATTAAAATAAAATTCAAATCTAAAAAAAAAAAAAAACCTACTTGATTTGTGGATGATCAATTGTTTATTTAATTTTAGCTACTAATGAAAGTACAGCACCGTCAGCCCCATATAACAAATCTGACCATGTTTAAATTCATCCCGCACACAATGCAGAAAATGCATGTGCAGTTTCTGTGTGGGCCTCAGGACATGTGAACAGCCCTGAGTGTGTATGTGGGTGTGAAAATATGTGAGTTGTACCTTTCTCACGGCCGTCAGCCAGAGTCTCGTCCTCGTGGGGAGATGGACTATCACTGCAGGGCTCGCTTGGCACGTTCAGGAACGTGGGTGAGATGGACTGAGAGCGGCTGCTGCTGTTGCTGTGGTTACTGCCCGCTGCGGTGCCCAGGGGCGTCTGTGTGTCAATGCTGCGGGAGCTGGCGCTGCGTTGGCAGAGAGGAGGAGGAGCCCGATGCCCATCCGGAGCCTCCTGAGGCTGGCCAGAGGAAAAAGTGCAACGATCATACACAAAAGAATACAGAAACAAAACTTCAGTTACACACACACTCAGTGTCTTAGGGACCCCGGATTATGTAACAGTGTTTTTGCAGCATCATGTCAGGCACACTCACAATAAGCTGCTCCTCTCGGTCTCCTGTGTCTCGGATAATGATGCGCTCGATCTCCTGATTCAGCCCCTCCACGCTGTTCCGGAAACGAGAGACGGAGGACTTGGAGATGGGGATAGAGATCAGGACGCTCTTTGGAATAGGAGCCTGGAACAGGAGAGAGTGAAGAGTGTGATTATTTGCTATAATGTGATGTTTTAATGCAGATCATGTTGGAGGCTTAACCCAGTGGTTTGTGCATATAATTAGACTCAATGGTGCTTATATGGGAAAGATGAGCTTGAGTCAGCCACTCATCAAGCAGTAGTCATCAAGTTTCTGTCCTATGCCCCTTTTTACATTACTAATAAAAATAAAATTAAAAAAATAACTAATGTTTATATATTAACTATCTGTATTTTACATACATGTAAAATAAAGATAATTAATATATAAACACAGACACACATACATTGTATATACAGTATCTCACAGAAGTGAGTACACCCCTCACATTTTTGTAAATATTTTATTATATCTTTTCATGTGACAACACTGAAGAAATGACACTTTGCTACAATGTAAAGTAGTGAGTGTACAGCTTGTATAACAGTGTACATTTGCTGTCCCCTCAAAATAACTCAACACACAGCCATTAATGTCTAAACCACTGGCCACAAAAGTGAGTACACCCCTAAGTGAAATTGTCCAAATTGGGCCCAAAGTGTCAATATTGTGTGTGGCCACCATTATTTCCCAGCACTGCCTTAACCCTCTTGGGCATGGAGTTCACCAGAGCTTCACAGGTTGCCACTGGAGTCCTCTTCCAGCTGGTGGATGTTAGAGACCTTGCGCTTCTCCACATTCCGTTTGAGGATGCCCCACAAATGCTCAATAGGGTTTAGGTCTGGAGACATGCTTGTCGACAGCCATGCAGACCAATTTGATGCAGTGTGCAGCACTGACAGGCTGACCCCCCACCCCTTCAACCTCTGCAGCAATGCTGGCAGCACTCATACGTCTATTTCCCAAACACAACCTCTGGATATGGCGCTGAGCACGTGCACTCAACTTCTTTGGTCGACCATGGCGAGACCTGTTCTGAGTGGAACCTGTCCTGTTAAACCACTGTATGGTCTTGGCCACCGTGCTGCAGCTCAGTTTCAGGGTCTTGGCAATCTTCTTACAGCCTACGCCATCTTTATGTAGAGCAACAATTCTTTTTTTCAGATCCTCAGAGTTCTTTGCCATGATGTGCCATGTTGAACTTCCAGTGACCAGTATGAGAGAGTGAGAGCGATAACATCAAATTTAACACACCTGCTCCCCATTCACACCTGAGACCTTGTAACACTAACGAGTCACATGACACCGGGGAGAGAAAATGGCTAATTGGGCCCAATTTGGACATTTTCACTTAGGGGTGTACTCACTTTTGTGGCCAGCGGTTTAGACATTAATGGCTGTGTGTTGAGTTATTTTGAGGGGACAGCAAATTTACACTGTTATACAAGCTGTACACTCACTACTTTACATTGTAGCAAAGTGTAATTTCTTCAGTGTTGTCACATGAAAAGATATAATAAAATATTTACAAAAATGTGAGGGGTGTACTCACTTCTGATAGATAGAGATAGAGAGATAGATAGACAGACAGACAGGCAGAATGAATTATTATATTGATTAACCACATATTTTATGCTACTAATAAAAAATCTATGTATTATATAATTTCATTTATAATATAATAAATATATATTATAAATATATTAAATCAGTATATTATATTATATTATTATAGAGTATGTTAATATAAATAATTAAAAGAGTAAGTCACTTTTGATCCTACATTAATTCCAATATTTACCTACCATATATATTTCTTTTACTAATAAAAAAATAGTTTTTTAGACTTAAACTATATTTTGTTTAATATAATATATTATAAAAAAAATTTATATATGATTTACCTCATATTCTATGTAGCTAGTAAAAATATATATATATATATATATTATAGAATTTAATTTCTAATATACTATTTATTTAACATTTATAATACATATTTTTAATATAACATCATATTATATATATTACCTTATATTATAAATAATAATAAAACAGAATTTTTTACTTTTTGCTCCCCCATTCATTTCTGGTTATATTTTGGCCTCCCTAAGGTTATATATTTTTGTTTTTAATAAAAAAGTATTTTTAATACTTAAGTGATATATTATATATTTAATATAATATATATTATAAAAATGAAAACATACAGGAGGAAGTCAGTTTTTGTTCTCCCAGTTTAGCACTAACAGGCACATGTATGTTCCCCCAAGTTTGTAACTGAGTGGTCAACTAAAAGCATCAGGACAGCAATGAAGATAAAAGTGTGTATGTGGTTGGTGTGTGTGGGTGCAGTGTGCATAACAGAGACACAACCTCAAAAAGAGGACAAATATGCCACTGAAAGGAAACATTGCCTATGTGAAAACTTACAGCAACAGCATCACACAGCAGCTGAACATTCACACACTTCAGTTTCCACATGATGCTAAACACTAACACAGGTTCGTCTTATCGCAGCACAGCACACAGACACATTGCAAGGTAGCGTGTTGGTCTTCTCTGCAGATCAGTGAATTATGTAACTCCGTCTCGCTGGCCGACTTCTGATCCTCGCTTGCATGTCTTCGACGCAAACCTCACAACTAAACCAGGACATATAGCGAGATACAGTGACGCATGCAAACCACATGCTTACTGAGTTAAATCAGCATGCACATCTACAGCATGTGCCATCTATGCTAACAGCTGCCGTTTATGACGGCAAAAACTTCACCTTTCCCGAAAGTCCACTTCCTGTCATCCTGTCAGAGAGGGGGTTCGGTCTTCCTCCTGGTCCACCGGTCTCTCTCCCTCTCGGCTCATGTTCTGGATTTTAGTTCTCTCGGCCCCCCTCCGTCCTGTGTCTGCCTTCTCTCTCTCTCCCTTGTTCTGATCTTTCTTCTCCAAGCGTGTTTCTCCATCCCACCCCCTCTCTCAAAACAGAGCGCTGCGCTCGCCATCGGCCCTCCCCCCTCTGCTTTCTCAGGGTACGAGGGAACAATGTGAGGGCATTAGCAGGACGTTGCTGAGAGTTGTGTGGCCTTGCGGTGGCCCTCGCTTAAAGCACGCCAGATCTGCTTCATTAACATCTCAATAGAGCGAGCCAGGATTTAAACTCGCATGTGGCATCACTACTGCTCCAATGTGCATGTGTGCGTTTAATCATATTGTTTCAACATAAAAGTGCTCTGGAGCCTTTTCTTCTGGGTGGTTTGTTTGGTTGTTTACCTGCTTCATCAGGATCGAAAACAACTGAGAGACACCCTGACCCTCGAGGTCACCTCGAAACAATACGCCGGTTAAGTGATTTCGGTGATTTCCTAGCAACTTTCTGGCGAGCGGTCGCTAAGAGGCAAATATTTGTTTACGTATCAGATTTGCAGTGGCATGCTGTGACATTAACAGAAATAATGTACGACCTGACCCAAACTGAAGGAGGACACGGCACTGGTGGACCCCCGGGTCATTCCCACACCGTCAGCGCTAGTAATCTGATCGGTGTCGTCTTCAGACAGAAGAAAACTGGCTCAGCAGTTTGGTGACGTCTATAGAGGCCGCACAGGACTGCTAACAAACCCATGCTAACTTCTTGACCACAGACGCTAACCTCTTACATATGAGGTTCCAATTAAGGTGCTGTAACCGCAAGAGTAGAAAAGGAGTAGAAACTGGCAGCCAGAGGTGTGAAGAGTGTGAAAAATGTGTTTAAAGTTGCAGGGTAACAGGAAGCAGTGTCCAATTCTCTTTTCTGTACTGACGTACAGTATTGTTCAAAATAATAGCAGTACAATGTGACTAACCAGAATAATCAAGGTTTTTAGTATATTTTTTATTGCTACGTGGCAAATAAGTTACCAGTAGGTGCAGTAGATTCTCAGAAAACAAACAAGACCCAGCATTCATGATATGGACCCTCTTAAGGCTGTGCAATTGGGCAATTAGTTGAATTAGTTGAAAGGGGTGTGTTCAAAAAAATAGCAGTGTGGCATTCAATCACTGAGGTCATCAATTTTGTGAAGAAACAGGTGTGAATCAGGTGGCCCCCATTTAAGGATGAAGCCAGCACTTGCTAAACATGCATTTGAAAGCCTGAGGAAAATGGGTCGTTCAAGACACTGTTCAGAAGAACAGCGTACTTTGATTAAAAAGTTGATTGGGGAGGGGAAAACCTATAAAGAGGTGCAAAAACTTATAGGCTGTTCAGCTAAAATGATCTCCAATGCCTTAAAATGGAGAGCAAAACCAGAGAAACGTGGAAGAAAACGTAAGACAACCATCAAAATGGATCGAAGAATAACCAGAATGGCAAAGGCTCAGCCAATGATCACCTCCAGGATGATCAAAGACTGTCTGGAGTTACCTGTAAGTACTGTGACAGTTAGAAGACGTCTGTGTGAAGCTAATCTATTTTCAAGAATCCCCCGCAAAGTCCCTCTGTTAAAAAAAATGCATGTGCAGAAGAGGTTACAATTTGCCAAAGAACACATCAACTGGCCTAAAGAGAAATGGAGGAACATTTTGTGGACTGATGAGAGTAAAATTGTTCTTTTTGGGTCCAAGGGCCACAGGCAGTTTGTGAGACGACCCCCAAACTCTGAATTCAAGCCACAGTACACAGTGAAGACAGTGAAGCATGGTGGTGCAAGCATCATGATATGGGCATGTTTCTCCTACTATGGTGTTGGGCCTATTTATCGCATACCAGGGATCATGGATCAGTTTGCATATGTTAAAATACTTGAAGAGGTCATGTTGCCCTATGCTGAAGAGGACATGCCCTTGAAATGGTTGTTTCAACAAGACAATGACCCCAAACACACTAGTAAACGAGCAAAGTCTTGGTTCCAAACCAACAAAATTAATGTTATGGAGTGGCCAGCCCAATCTCCGGACCTTAATCCAATCGAGAACTTGTGGGTGATATCAAAATGCTGTTTCTGAAGCAAAACCAAGAAATGTGAATGAATTGTGGAATGTTGTTAAAGAATCATGGAGTGGAATAACAGCTGAGAGGTGCCACAAGTTGGTTGACTCCATGCCACACAGATGTGAAGCAGTTTTAAAAAACTGTGGTCATACAACTAAATATTAGTTTAGTGATTCATAGGATTGCTAAATCCTAGAAACAAAAACGTTTGTACAAAATAGTTTTGAGTTTGTACAGTCAAAGTCAGACACTGCTATTTTTTTGAACACACCCCTTTCAACTAATTGCCCAATTGCACAGCCTTAAGAGCGTGCATATCATGAATGCTGGGTCTTGTTTGTTTTCTGAGAATCTACTGCACCTACTGGTAACTTGTTTGCCACGTAGCAATAAAAAATATACTAAAAACCTTGATTATTCTGGTTAGTCACATTGTACTGCTATTATTTTGAACAATACTGTATATGCGAATGAAATGGACAATTAAAAAAAATAAATGTAATGGCGTATCAATCGAATGTTAAATGGATAAAGGCTTTCAGTCGACTGTTAGAAAGGGACAGAGTTAAAGCAGGTTAAATGATTGTAGAACTTTTCCAAAATGTGAAGGCTGTTCCAAATGCTTATAGGATACAAAAGTGCCTGACCATTTTTTCAACAGCCTTGGTTCCCGAAATATTTTTCCCCGTAGGGATTTTGTTAAGGAGCTATAAGCCATGAACCAAACCAAACAGCTACGAGGTGAATCACAACAATATAAACTTTGATTTGAAGCAAAACAAATATTCAAAAATTGGATGAAGAGTCAAAAAGCCTGTTTACTTAGCCTTAATGGGGTAAAGAACTACAATCCAATGAAGTACTGTAAAATGACATGATTGAATCAGAAATGGAGAGTTATTCATTTAAAGATGATGTTTATGTACACTATTGTGCAAAAGTTTTAGGCCACTAGTATTTTCACCCACAAAAAATGGTATTAAGTCAGTTATTTCTAACTTTTGCTGTAGTGTGTCAGTAGGAAATATCAGTTTACATTTCCAAACATTCATTTTGACATTAATTGTAATAATCCAGTGAGATTTTTGTTTGCATAAGCAGTCTGAAAACAGCCAGTTCTCCACACAGAGATCTGATCTGATCATCATCCAGTCTGTCAGGAATGACATGAAGAAACAGAAAAACTGAGACAGACTAAATCCAGAAGAACTGTGGCAACGTCTCCAAGATGCTTCAAGAAACCTACCTGCAAAGCTTCCTGAAAAACTATGAGCAAGTTTACAGATGACAAAAGCTGTTTTAAATACAATGGATGGTCACACCAAATGTTGATTGCATTTAGTTAATAGAAGTTAATTGATAAAGAAAATCTATTTATGACATTATTTTTGAAAGCATCCTTGCTTTACAGCATTTTTACACAAGTGCCTAAAACCTTTCACAGTACTGTAGCTTTGCAAGAAGGTTTCTTCAGGCATCTTGGAGACATTGCTAAACTTCTTCTGGATTTAGTCTGTGTCAGTTTTTCCTGTTTCGTCATGTCATTCCAGACAGACTAGATATTGGTGAGATCAGATCTCTGTGTGGAGGGAGACTAAGCTAGTGTGTTTTTGGCATGATTTGCTTGTTGTGATTCTTTGATTGGTGGTGATTTCTTTACAGAATAATGAGTGATGTAGTTTGTCACCAGAAATTCTGCTGTTAAACAAGATTATTTAAAAAGTTGAAATAATGTTGAAACAATGTGGGCTAATAGATTCAATAAAAGCATATACCATTGATTAACAACTTTAAGGCTTTTCATTAAAGGGGTCATCGGATGGCCATTTTTCACAAGTTGATATGATTCCATAGGGTCTTTATGAAAAGTGTATAACATACTTTGGTTAAAATTTCTCAATGGTAGTGTAAAACAACACCCTATACCTTGTCAAAAACAGCTCTGTTCACCGCTACACGTTTCAGTGCATGACCCTTTAAATGCTAATGAGCTTTGCTGACCCCACCCCTCTCTCTGTGGAGTGACGAGCAGTTCTCTTGACTGTAAACTTTAGCCGCATTCATCGTGAAACTTACCAGCTAGCACATTATTAGGAAAGGTGACTTGCAAAGATTCATAAAAAAAAAATAAATAAAAAAAAATAATAATACAAAAACAAACTCACTTCTTCTGTAGGTGAAGCTGGATCACAAATGATTTGCATGAATCCATTTCCCTATGGAGAAAATTAATGGGATTTTTACCTACAGAACCTGACTGCTGCACTCAATTTAAGTAGTGCAACATTTGCTTAGCAACACGTGCTTATGCCAAACTCTACTGGAATTAGCCAGGAGTTGCACTGCTCATGAGCTTCATGTGAGCAGCTACGTAGCGCATTTCAAATTAGTCAACTTATGAGGCTTCATTTCAGTCCGTATGCCGCCTTAGAACTCAACTACAATTGAGGGGTGAATGTGGACTGAAATAAAACTGCATATATAAACAACTTAAGTTGGCCTGTTGCTTTTAAATTGCACCAAAATTACAAGGATTAAAAAAAAAAAAAAACTCTGGTGTCCATGGACACGCACTGAAGCCTTAGTTAAAGAGTTAGTGAAAGTCTTCCCGACAGCATGTAAAGGGCCTTTCTTCACTTGTATGGAGGCCTGTATTGGTTACCACAGTCTGCCTTTAAAACAAGAGGTTAGACAGAAGAATCCCTTTGAAAGGTCTCCAGGCCTTGATAACTATACTGGGCACTTTCACGTCAGCCTTTCTTTGACCACTGTACTCTTTATAAAAACAAGAGATTCATAGGGTTGAAGTTGTTGACCGGTGCTTAACTAAAGGTTTGTGGAGAGAAATAAAGGCACGACCCCTCCAAAGCCCCACGCAAGTTCAAATGACTCACGACGCATGTCTTCTGTCTCCCTGGATTCACAACACAAAAAGATTACTCAAAAAAAC
Organism: Onychostoma macrolepis; assembly: GCF_012432095.1. Classification (NCBI taxonomy): domain Eukaryota; kingdom Metazoa; phylum Chordata; class Actinopteri; order Cypriniformes; family Cyprinidae; genus Onychostoma; species Onychostoma macrolepis. The sequence continues at coordinate 34,057,090 of NC_081163.1, forward strand.
TCAGATCAAATAAAACCTGAGAAGCTTCTATTGTTGTGGTCACTGTTTGAATAGAAGGTCGCAAGTGATCAAAAAACCTAATCCATCAGAAGTACTGCCAATTAATTCATCAACCCCCACAAAAACAACATATTACAAAAGAAAAGGAGGTTTTGTTTTTTGAAAAAGTAGGTTTTACACAAAGAGCTTAAAGAAAACTGACAGAAACCGTTTGAAAACAAAACCACTTGCTTCAGATTCTGTTGATAGACACTGATTTGTGTTTAACCTGAAATGTTGCTTTAAATGGAGTCCAATTCATTTCTAAATGCTAGACTTCGGACTGTGATCAAACTAAAGCTAAACTGAGTAGCGTGCTTCATTTCCTCCAAATGCTCCAGGGACAGCACACAGACTGGCTCTGCACTCCTCATTTCTGACACTAGAAGGCGCTGCGGACTCCACACAGAGAATGGCAAGAATGCAGGAAAAGATGTGCTCAATCCTTCAGGCACAAAAACAACAGTCAAGCCCAGAAAGCAGCCAAAAACTGTTAATTATTGATCAGAGAGCACAGCACATGACAGACAGAAGAGCAGAGGAGATAGAGAACAAAGCCAGTAGGTTTGTGTTAGGATCCTTTATCATTGGCCTTTACCCTGCAATCCATCACATATGGACGCTCAAACTCTGAATGTCATGAAGATCTGGGTCTGCCAATATCCCTGACAGGACTAACAACCTGACCACACGGTGCTACGCATACAGTACAACCGCACTAGCTCACTTTAGGCCATGCTAATGCACCTAGCATGACTAGGGAATATAAGCAGAGGACTAACTTAACAGATTTTATAGTTATTAATCAGAGTAGATATCTTTTTTTGATGTGAAACAAAACAACGGATAAAAGTAGAGGCTGTGTCATGCTATTTTAAAGGGGTCATGAAAGGCACTTTCAGATCTTTTTCGTGTTTCAAGACGTTTGCTTACGAAATTAAAATGTTTTGCACCAAAAAGTTTGAATATTTATATTATATTAATATTGTATTATATTAACTAATTATATTAAGAAAATGATGATACGATGATACACTTGGTCTCTTAACAGTGTTAAACATTGGCTTGACATTTATTCCAAACACGCTTGATTATAGATAAATGTACTTACTGGCATCTGAGAACAAAATACTTGGTAATAACTTGCCTTTGAGTACAAGATATTTAGAAAAACCAGCGGCATGTTGAAGAACAATTAAAAAAAGAGGGGTGTGTAGAGGAAAATTGTGACAATGACTGGGGCGACTTCAAATGTGCTTTGGGAAGGTGGGAAAACTTTGAAAGCTTTGAGCTATGAGACTTGCAGTTGCATGTTTTTATTGTTGAGCAACCACTTGTGTAAATATCAAGGACATTTTGATTGTCCATTTCATGACCCCTTTCCACATGCACAACTCATGCACTCCAGAGTTGTTTTTCCACTGGACATTTGTTCTCACAGTTACTGCAGCTTATACACTTAGCATGGCAAAGGAGTACAAATCGAGAATCAAGTTCAAGGTAACCGTTAAGAATCTTAGTCAGAATGCCAAAATGAGGCTATGAGGGAAGGAAGTTGAGTCTGCTTAACATTTCATAACTTCAGGTCCAAGGTCATGCTTAATTTTCACAACCCTTGTTGTTTTTGTACACTGGAGATTTGCGGAAAGATTCAGTTCAATGCGACAATTTACACAAGAACGGATTTATGAATGATTTACACAGCAATTAGTTTTGCTGATGTTTCATGAATGAGGCCCATTGAACGGATATGCTAGAACTAACACTAAGGCTAATACATCTAGGGAGTAACAGATTATTAATATGATGGATATTATTGTTATTTAGGTCACAATGGACACCACATTTAATTTAACATGAATGAAATGAGGCTTGAGGAACAGAAGTATAGGTCATGTCTAATTCATAATTCATAGGTGCATCACAATTTCGTACTTATGCACAATTTTGTAGCATCAGTAGTGTTCACACTGAAAATTCCAAAAAGTGCATTTTATATACATGGATAATGTACTCAAAACAAAGAAATGACAAAAAAAACAAAACAAAACAAAAAAACCCAACATGCTGGATCCTATATGCACTTAACTGTTGCAGATTTCTTTATATATTGGAAGGAGAAGGGCCATCAGACTACAATGATGGATGACAAAATAACATTTAAAGGGATGGTTGACTTTTTTTTTTTTCTAGGCTTGATTGTTTTTATGGAGTGAAGTCTAGCATGTGTTCATTTTTTTTTTTTTTACATAATTTCTCTGATAAACGCTCTGATGATTTCCTGGTTTTATAAAGCCCCTCCCTCAGAAATACACAATGGGCTCAGATTGGTTAGCTGGCCCAGTGTGTTGTGATTGGCTAAACCGCCGAGAGCGCATCTAAACATCCCGCCCCTCACCTCAGACATGTGCTGCTCCGGCTGTATTGTAAACAATGGCGTCGTCTATATTGCTTATCAATTTGAGCCCGATTGAGATGCAGAGGATATTAGTGAAGAGGATTGCTCAGAACCTGTGCAAGCACGGCTTTTAATGGTATGTTTGTTTGTTGTCTCATACTTTTAGATACGCTGTTATTTGTAAATGCTACTGCTTCTGTTAGCTTTTAATATACGGTTTTATCCTGATTAAAACTTTAATACAGTATGGCAACCGCATGTGCGTCCATGTATAACGCTTCTCATAGCTATGTGAAAATAAATGTATAATTGGAACAGTTCATTGTTGGAGTTGAGCTGATGATCTGTGTGAGAGAGAGAGAGAGAGAGAGAGAGAGAGAGAGAGAGAGAGAAAACATGATTAAGAACCGCTGCTTTAGAACATTGATTTTGAAACTTGTGAATCCATTAGAGTCGTTAGAAGACAGAATCGCTATTCATATACGAATAGATTTTTACGTGCACACCTAGTTTTCTCTTCCTCTTCTCTAAAGCAGTGCAGCATGGCCTCACCCCTTTGCTGCGTGTTCCCGGGGGCGGGGTTTATCTGGGTTCGTTACGTCACGGCCCCAGAAGTAGCTCATTGTGGTCCCTACGAGCCGTTTTTGTAGGCATTAAACTGCCATAATTTTAAGAGACAGCGATCAAACAGCAACATTACACAACTAACGTTAAAAAAAGTGAAAATTGCAATCAACCACCCCTTTAACATTAACATACTAGACAGCAGAGTAAAAAGTGCAGTACAAGTGCGTAATTTGGGACACAACTCATGACTTTCTGTTCACTGGAAATTTGTGGAAAGACGTTTCAATGTATTTATAGCTGAACTATTGACACAGGTACACAACAGTACAACACAGATTGAACAGATATTACCATTTGTTTGTAACAAATATGGCATCTTCTCTAAAGTTTATGATCAAGTTTGTCGATTCTGTTACAAAGCAGATCCCAAGCCTGAAGAAGAGGCGCACATCTCCACGGCTGTTCACCCGTGTTTCTGTGTCTCCTCTGATGTTCTTCTTCTTCTTTTCTTCTCATGGAGCTGCTGACCTTATGGCCGGATCTCTTATAAAGGTCTTCAAATGCAACATTCATTCCTCCTCTTTTCTTATTCCCCCTCTTCAGGGCTTTTATTTCTGGAAAGAATGCTATTTTCATGACTGCCACTTCATCTTTAGCTGCTTTCCACGCACATAATGGGAAGAACACCCCCACGTATACCCGACGCAGCCCTTGAGACGACACACACACACACACACAATCCTCCCCCTCGACACAGAGGTCACGCTGTGTGTGTTCTTTAAGAAAGTGCTTTTACATCAGAGTGCCAAGACAAAAAGGAAGTAGAAGACAGAGAGAAATGGAAGTTTACGATAAAATTTGGGGGTTGAACTTGGTCAGACTAAAGTGCCTACGGTCATCAAACAATTACAGACAGTTCATGTGATGGAAGAGAGAGAGTTTACATTCTACATCACCCACTGGGTGGCACCCGACCCCGATGGCCCAGCTGAGAAACATCACGACCACTCAGCCTGAGGCGCAGAAACATGCCCTCTCACCTCACGTCCAAATAAATGCATGCTTGTTATAATTACCAGGCCTGGGCATCTCTCCGGCTCTAAACTCAACCTCAGCTGCTTCAAATTACGGCTAATACACAGCAGAGAAACTCCCTGAATAAATAAACCTTCAAAAGACAAATCCAGCTCCACTTCGGCTGCTATGAAGAGAACTACAGGAATCTGGAGGCAGAACGAAATGGCACTGACTAACGATACACCGCTCAATCAACCCCGCGTACATCTGCTGGAGGGGACAGCGCTTACAGATGCGAGTGTGTGTTTGTGTATAGCTAAATGATCACATGGTAGTCTGGGTTCCTGGAATAGCAGGTTAGCACTTCCATGTGTTTTCACTAAGTTTTTTACCGTGTTTTTGAAAGAAGTCTCTTATGTTCATCAAGGCTGCATTTATTTGATAAAGAAATACAGTGAAATATTAGTTTAAAATAACTTTTACTACTAGTAAAGTTAATTATATATTCGGCAGCCATTACTCCAGTCTTCAGTGTCACATGACCATTCAGAAATCATTCTATTATGCTGATTTGCTGCTCAAGAAGCATTTCTTATTATCAATGTTGTCATAGAAAGGGCTACCATATCCCACAATGCAATGCAAACAACCTTGACTCCTTATTTGACCCAAAAAGCCAAATGTTAAGACATTTGTTCACAAAATTGAATTGTAATTGAATCATTTTCATTTCCAAGTAGTTAATAACTGGATGCCACTAATTATATATGGAATGTCATGGGGTCATGTGACAATGATTCATTATACTACCAAATATATAACTTTGAATAATGTGTACTGTTAAACTATTTTTAGTATTAGTAAGTAGTAGGCAACATGATGTATATAGTATACTACACATTCAATAGTAAGCTAGTATTCCATTCTGAACAGACTTTGAGTGGGGAATCTGTAAGGTGTGGGACTGCACCAGTCAAATCAGTATTCTTGTCCAATTCAGGGTGAGCTGTGAATAGTCTGGTGTTTTGTGCAACAGAGGGGCAGAGTCTGAGTACAGTTTAGAGGATTAAATACAAAAGATGAATACAGTGAGACGACAGATGGTGCTTGAGCCCGCCACATGCACTTGAACAAAAAAAAGAAAAAGAAAAAAAAAGAGCCCCAGCCGCACAACGGGCCCCAAAAACACACATCCAGCGGGCCGGACAGAGTGTGGCCTTTAATTGACTGGCTGGCAGCTATAGTACAGTAAAGACCAGGCGTGCGGCACATTCACCACATGCTGGACTAATTCATGGACAAACACAAAACAGAGCGAGAGCGAGAAAAGGACGGAGGCAGGGAGGGAGACACGGCCAAGCGGCAGGCCGCAGTAATTTATTCACTGTTTCGGTCTTCGTGAAGAGAGGTCTTTCACTCTGAAACAGCCTGCAAGCCTGCACCTGGCCTTGCCAATTAAGACCAGAGTGCAAGCGCGCACACACACATCATGACACGCTTTTACACAGTGGTATGCACACTTACCCACTCATGTGCTTTGAGAATGAGTGAGAGAGAGAGAGAGAACGTGGCAAAACTACGCAGAAATTCAGTGGCTTATAGTGTGGGGAGGTATTATAAAGGGGACGACTTCTAGTTCCCAAATCATTTTGTCACATTAAAAACTGCTGTGTTGATGGTACACGACATTTGTGTTTGGTTTCTTCTTCTGCTTATATGGCGTTAAGTCCACTCACTGCACTGTGCTACGCTTATGTCAATAAACAGACTTTCGCTCTCTCGTGGATCATTAATGTGGCAGACTTGACTGGCTGAGGATTTTTAGTTAGTAAATGAGTTTAGTCTGTTCATCACATACAGCTACAGTATGATTTCAGAAGACTTGAAAAGTAGCGCACGAGTCGCATGGGCGCTTTTAGGAAGAGTAGCTAACTGTAGGCCTACTGGGAAAAAGTTAATGAGTTTTTTTTTTTTTTTTCGATGAAGAGAAAAAAAAAAGCACCTGCTAAATTAATAAATGTAAATAATGTACACTATCACACATAAATTTGGCTTTAGTAAGTTTAATTTTTTTTTAAAGAAATTAATTTTTATCAGCAATGGCACATTAAATTGATCAAAAGTGCAGACATTTTGAATATTACACTATATTTCTATTTCAAATAAATGCAGTTCCTTTGGACTTTCTCTTCAATCAAAGAATCCTGAAAATGTTTTCATCATTAATAATAAGAAATCAATATATTAGAATGATTTCTGAAGGATCATGTGATACTGAAGGCTGGAGTAATGATGCTGAAGATTAAATTTTCCTATTACAGGAATAAATTATATTTAAAAATATATTAAAATATAAAAGTTCATTTAATTTGTAATAATATTTCACAATATTTCAGTTTTATTGTCAAATAAATGTAGCCTTGGTAAACATAAGACTTCAAAAACTTAAAATCTTACCATTTAAAAGGTAGTGTATACATTTACACTATTAAATTTGGCCAAACCCCCCTCCCCCCCAAACAAACAAACAAACAAAAAAACTGATGGTTGCCGAGTCACTGCTATAGAGGTAAAACTTCAGAAAGAGACTCAAAAACAACAGTGTTCTTGTTGGTAACCATCACCACATCACCCCAGGTAACCTTCTCCACCGGGTCTTCTGGGTTCAGAGCGAATGAGAAAGAGCTCACCTGTGATTGGCTGAAAGCAGCATGGTTGCCATTGAAGGGAGATTTGCGTTCCTTGTCACGATGGTGACGGCTGCTGTGTTTACTGCGCTGGAGCTGCTGCCTCAGCTTCACAATCTGAAACATGGAGGGAGGGAGGGAGGGAGAGAGAGAGAGAGAGAGAGAGAGAGAGAGACAGAGAGAGAGAGAGCGAGAGAGAGAGAGAGAGAGAGAGAGATATTGTCAAAACAGACATTATTCCTCACTTCAAGTGAACTTTCAAATCTCTTGATTAAATAAAAGACAGCATATAATTCAACTACATTGATGGCGATAACATCAGGGTTTATTGTTTATTGTACTGTATGTCTTATTAAACTCCAGCCTCGAGTGAGTCAGAGCCCCGGGTCAGATGTATTGTTGATTGTCTCATGACACTACATTCCTCACTGCATTCAAGTAATTTGTTACATACACAAATAAACACCCAAACCCTCAAAAACACTTATGATCAATTACATTAGTACTCTTTCCTTTATAAACATCCGTCTGTTAAACAAAAAACAAAATACACCCTCCGCTCACGCTCTCTTTAACCCAGCCTAGGGAAGAGAAAGGCAATACATGTACAGATGGGATCGGATGTCGAGTTTAAGTCCAGCATCAAGTCAGTGGCTGTGAGCGAAGCCCTTAAATGAGACGTTAGAATAATTTCAACTGTAGCAGCCAGGATCTGACAACATTAATTCCCATAAAAGCATTTCTGACCAGGGTTTAATGGGTCCGTGTGGGCTTTATCTGTGTGTGACTGTGGTGAAGAGGTGTCGGTGTGGTTTATTACTCATTTGAGAAGGTACATTACGTGGTGTTTATACCACAGGCAACAGCTCTGTCCCTTACTGCCTACTGAGGCCTGTTACCTTCTAAGGGAGCATCCTGACTAAAACTGAACTTCACATTTGAGTGGGTCTGCACAGGCAGCAAACAGCGATACTCATGCGAACCACAATAATACTGCATTTAAATAATGTCAGAGTTACAGTAATTACAAGATACTGGCTTTGTACCACCCACATGTGTTTAAGACTTGTAATTACTAGCTAGAAACTAGCTTTAACAAGCTTCAATTTCAGTTTCCCTTATTCAATTTCTCTCATCCATCCATCTATCCTTATATCTCTTCATCTGTCCATCTATCCATCCATCCATCTACTTATCCACCCACCCACCTATCCATCCATCTATCTATCCATACTTCCATCCATCCATCCATCCATGCATACTCACCTACCTATACCTAATACATACTTCCATCTATATATATTTTACTGATCCATCAATCTGGCTATCCATCCATCCATCATCTACCTACCCATTCCTCCATCTATCTATCCACCTGTCTAGCTATCCATCCATCTATATTTTTATCCATGTACCTATCCATTCATTCATCTGTCTACCTATCCATCCATCCAACCATCCACCCATCTAGCTATCCATCCATATATACATCCACCTACCTATCCATCCATCCCTGAATGGCTCCAAGTAGAGACTGTTAGTTGTCATTTAAACAGACATTTAAATTTACAGATCTATTTTCTTGGAATGCCATTCAGTTATGAACAAACAAATAACATTTTCTTCACTCAGTCCTATGCCTTAAGGCCCGTTCACACCAAGGACGATAACTATAAAGATAACAATAAAGATATAGTTCTAAAAACAGTCCACACCACAACTATAACGATAAAGGCACAGAGAAACGATATCGTTGGAATCACTTTCAGAACAATTTTTTCCAGCTGATGAACGATAAAAACATTGACAGCCAATCAGAATCCATCCTGCTATAACGAGCTCGAGAATTTAAAGCGACAGATGAGCGTGTGCTTACAGACAATATCGTTTGCTAATATCATTATCTTTAAAGTTATCGTTCTAGGTGTGAACGGGGCTTTACATGTTTTTTTTCCCCCAATGAAGAATGCAATGCAGTGCATTCTAGGGTAACCTTCTGTCTACTGCCTTACAATTTAGGTCAAGCAAGAAATGCCATTCCAGATCTTCTATGATATCTCTAAACGTTGTCTAGGTAAGGCAGCTCACTACGTCTCCATCAGATTTGCCTACAGCGTGTGTGAGTGCACACATGACCTGCTGACTGTTTAGAGAATGATTAACTATGAAGTAGAACACTAGTACACACAAGTTTAGAGTCGACTGAGCGGTGAGAGATGGCAGTTGAGATAACGAGTGGCAGAAGATAATGTATGTACAGACGCCTGTGAAAACCTGGCACTGAAGGAGCACAGCAGAGGCACCCGAAGGGAGGAGACCCTTGAAGTGGTGGAAGAGAGGTAGAAGACAGGCTGAATAGAGAGAACAGTGTATGAAGCCACTGGAGGATGTGACAGGGGAAGTAAGGGTGCACACACAAACAGGAGGAAGGGAGGGTGTAATGTGAGGTGACACCAGGCTGCTTCTGGTTCACTAGAGCCTGCCAATAATATGATAATGACACAGCCTCCGTCTTCCCCTCCCCACCAACCCCAACAGCCTGTTGCTGCCCCGTCTCCTCATCTACAATCTCACACGGGGGAGATAAAAACAACGAGGGGGTCCTGCCCCGGCCCTGATTCTGCTGAATGGAACAAAGCACGGGGGAGGAGAGGAGATCAGGCCCTAAACGCGTCCTGACCTCTTTTAGCTGGTCAGTGCTGCCGCAGGAGGCTGAGCGCTTGTGACAGCCCCTCTTCTTCTCTTCGCATTCATCGGCCCAGGCGCTGGGGGTCTGTGGGAGACAAACATGAGACCGTCATGAAACAATACGTTTTGATCATCACAGCATTCCATTGTTCCTTGACTCGCGAGTATGCTGATACAGTCTTTTGACTCTTGTCCAAAATAAACACTCGCCAAAGCCAACCGAGAATAAAAAAATTGGGCTACTTGCCATTTAGCTTGTAACTTTGGGAACTGCAATTTTAATTTGTAGATTTAAACGAATTGAAAATTTGTGAGGGTCACGTAAATCAAATTGACGTGCCTGTCTTTTACGTCAGTGGAAAAGTTATCAGAAGATTATCAAGAACGTTGTTGTTTTTGCCAGAACTCCATGAGATTATTTTTTTTTGCTCTTATTTTTGTCTCACATTAAGCCAAAAAAAAAAAAAAACCTAAACAAGAGGAAGAAAATCATGCTTTGACAACAGACTCATCTTGCATATGATATAAAAAGCTGAAATAATTGCACTTCAACAGGGAGGGACATACAAATATTATATATACACATATAGGGTAAACCTACCTATTAAGCTCATGTACCCATTAAGCACACTTCCATTTTTGAGATCAGATTATAAAAAGAAAAAATTATTTATTATCCTACTTGATGTCTTAACCAATTGATATGTTCGTTACTATATACCTCCTATAATTTCAGGTCAATCAGATCATCGCACGCCGAGATATCTCTGACCACACGGTCTGGTGGTCATTTTGAAAGCTGTCTGAAAACTTTCACCAAAAGAGGAGCCCCTTAAATCTGCGTTTTTTTTTTAGATGTTTAAGCCTTTATTTTGGGTAATTTTCACTACTTATTGTAAAATTAAGAGATTAATCTTCAGATTTTTGAATATTATAACCTGGAACTTGGATGGGGGAAATAATTAGAGTTAGATCCAAAAGATAGTTTTAGCAACACAGCGCAGATGCTACAGAACACGGTTAGCTGACTAGCTGTATGAGATTGTGTGCTACGCTAACATATTACTTCACAGCCATTACTGGCTTGTACTTTTACATCCATAATATTATAAATTTACAGTTTATTGCTGTTCTGTCGTTTTACAGTGCAGTAATTTTTAAAGATTTCATATTATTGTAAGGTGAGCTTAAAGGGTGCACTACTATGAAAATCACACAGCAATAAGAAAAAGTATAATTTCATAGATATTGTTAATAATAGTTGTTCATATTGAAATATGTATGAACTTAATACATGACCTAGACTATTTATTCAGCAAAAATTTCATTACATGAAATTTATTGAAAATTGTTCCTGCTCCAATTAAGCTCAGTGTGCTCCCTTTAAGCTCTTCCACATTGAAATTCTGTAAATACTTCATGAACAGATTTTAAATATTAACAGATGATTGTGACTAAGTTACTCGATATTCTATGGATTCTGTCGACTCAAATCTGCAGACTGGCTCTGATCTTTGCCAGCTAGCATCAACTTCTCCAGACTGTAAATCTGTGGAAAATCAGGGCAAAAATCGTGTAGTGTATTACAGCCATAAGAGACTATAAATAAGTTGACATCCATTTAAAAAGAGGTTTCATAATGAGGCTAGTTTCTGTGCTCATCTCCATGAATTAAATGTTTTATTGGTTTGTTTTATTTGATTTTTGAATGTGTTACTTAGCTGAACGTGGACTAGTCTAGATGTTGCAATATCTTGTGCACTAAAAATGTCTCAATGTAGATTTTGGTGAGCTTAATAGGTACAGTTACCCTAGTACATATAAAATTTTGCCGGTTGTGGCATAAAGTTCATTTTTTCAAGAAAAATAAAAAAAACAGATCTCCATGCTCCTCATGTTTTATGACCATATCAATAGGCTGTCTAGCCTGCCCTTTAAATTCATTCATGCACAATGTCACAAAAAGACCCCTGACAGGAGAGATCACCCACACACACACACACACCAGTGAAGGCATGAAGCTGGGGGATGGTGAATCTAATTTCGGACTTAATGCTCATCTTCACACAGAACAAGGCTGGTGCAACTTCTTTGCAAACTTCCTTCCTAAATGTAAAAATACAGCTGGTGTTGCCAAAGACAAGCATGGAGAAGCACACAGGGCATAGGGCAGCTGGCTCTGTGCTTCCTTTGAGTGAAGTCTCAGGCGCTCAAATGTGATACAGCTCTCTAAAAAGATAACCGCAAACACTGCAGCCAGAGCAGAGACGGATGGTGTCTTCAGGACTGCACACACACACACAGTCTATATTTTCAAACAGCATGCTTCAAATGAAAACCGGCATTAAGCCATTATATTGTCTGATATATCAACCTTCCAATCTAACCAATGCTGAAGATAAGCTAATACTCAAGTGGTCTCTGATGCATCACAAATCTATAGCAGAAACTACTGCATGCACATTTTCTAAAAATGTGAACTGGACATATTATGCAACTATAAATGTTTCAAACAGTAGTATGCTATATTGTCTAGATTAATTCAACAAGTAGCATCCAGCTGTCATGTTTTGAATCCAATTTTAACTAGATCCTTAATCATTTCAAATTAAAAATAATTAACTTTTGGACAATAATGAGCCAAGAAAGAGACCTTAACCGTCATCAGAGGTGGGTAGAGTACCCAAAAACTGTACTCAAGTAAAAGTAAAAGTACTTGAAGAAATATTTACTCAAGTAAAAGTAAAAGTAACAGTCTGAATAGTTACTTGAGTAAGAGTAAAAAAGTATCGGATTAAAAAAAAACCTACTCAAGTAGTTAGTTACTAGTTACTTTGGATCATATACTGAATATAGTCTATTTTTATTTAGCTATATAGATATTTAGATACATTTTTATATACACACAACGCCGTTCAAAATACCTTACATTTTTTTTAATGTAATTTATTTCAGTGATGCAAATCAGAATTTTTATCAGCCTGATTTATTATCAATGCTGTTCTTTTTTAGCTTTCTATTCATAAAAGAATCCTGAACAAACTGTCACAGGTTCCAAAAAATATTAAGCAGCAAAACTGTTCCCTGTTGAAAAAAACAGCATATGCTGGTTAGGTATGTTTTGAAGCATGGGATGCTGGTTTGAACTGATTTGAACTGATTTAAGCTGGTCCTTTGCTTGTCCTAAGCTGGTCCGACCAGCTCAAGACCAGCTCAAGACCAGCACATGACCAGCACAAACCAGCATCCCAGCTTCAAAACATACCTAACCAGCATATGCTGTTTTTTTGTTTTTGTTTTTTTTCAACAACACTGGTAATAAAACAATATATTTAAATGATTTCTGAAGGATCATCTTCTTCCGTCTGTTCTGCAAAATGTAAACAAATGTAGCCTTTATTTCTGCAAGCGTAAATATTGTGAAAATATCAATATTAATTGTGTCTAGGCAAGGCATTCCTCCTGGAACTAACGCGGGTTTGGCGGGTGTTTATTTCATACTCCGTCACAGCTTATTTAATGAATCAATTATACATAGTATTTAATGTGTAAGGTACATGTACAACAAACTGGCAATGTCATAGTGGTATCGTGTACTGTAATCGAATCTATACCTGTGGAACCGTCAGCACACGCGGTGTTCGTCTAATAAAGATCTTCATAGCTAGTAAACCATAGCCTTTGCAGATTTGCTTTCAACTGACTGTTGATCCAGAGCCACGTCTTCAGCGCTCTTGATGTTACAACTCTGAGTGAGAATCGCTTCAGACGACTCAGCGCGTGCGGCAGGGAACTGAACGAATCATTCAAACTGATTAAAACCGATTCATTGGTCTGCCAACTGGTTTGATCAAGCCTTCGAACAGAATTGACTCAAAAGAATGAATCATTCGCGAACGGGCACCACTCATTGCCCAGAAAAAAAAAGTAGATGGCGCGGTTGGAATAAACTGAAGGATTTTTAACTTGTATGCATTAAGATAAAGTAACGAGAGGAGCGTCGCCCACAGTAACGAAGTAAAAGTACCGTTTTTTCACTAAAAATGTACTTGAGTAAGAGTAAAAGTACCCATTTTTAAATATACTCTAAAAGTATTAGTTACCCAAAAAATTTACTCAAGTAAATGTAACTCGTTACTACCCACCTCTGACCGTAATGGTATATTACTTTTGGCATTTCATCACACTGGAATAGAAGGTTAAGTTGTTTGCAATGCACTTTGAGATACTATATTCTTTGCAGTGTGACTTGTTTTATACTGCTCATTTTAGCAATTGCAGTAAATCATTCTGGTATTCCATGTGTACTGTAAACTATGAACACACATACCACACAATGAAGAAATAGTAAGTAGTTTGCATGTAGCATGGGTTTTAATTCCAACATTCCTAAAACATATGACATTTCATTAAAACACAGCATTCTGTGAGAAAAAGTAGTTTCTGGTAGTTCAAAGTTGCTGACACACAACTGGGAAACACTTCAGTTGCCTACAGCTCTTATAATCAGTAGTCCACGTCAGCCTAGAGAGTTATGGGAATTGCTCAGCTGTGAGTATGTGCACACCATGGCCTTATTTATCACGCACTAAGATCACTTATTGGCACATATTACCTCACTAGGAGTACAGACACAAACACTACATGCACACTCACACAAAGATTTGTTTGGAAACCTCGTCTCCGTCCCTCCCCTCTGGGTAAGTGCAGCCTCCCGCTGCCGTTAACGGCACGACACCAGAGACTCAGCCTGTTGGTTTACACCATAAACAACTCTAGATCATTCTACACCCAATACACTCAACGTGTCTGCACTAGCAAGTTCACAAACTTCCACTCAGAACGCCGTATTGAAATTTATTACCGGACAGCTATGGCCTTATTTAGATATCTGGCACAGATGAGGAGTGATCTTATGTTGAGGAGGTATGGAAAAGTAATCTCATTGCTTCAGCCTCTCTCAATCACTCAAATGTGTGAGCCAAAACTGTAAAACGCAGCACAGAAAAAAATTAAATCTATGGCACTGGAAACAGCCCAAGGCATTAGCTGTCAAAACTCAACCAATCAAATGCACTTTAACACACGAACGTGCTCTTTTTATTTCTGTGACGTGCATCATGATATTAAATCAAACTTTGGTTTTTATCAAAACCGCAATCCTGTTTTGTTCCTTGCTGGTGTCAAACTTCACCCATGTTTAACAGATTGTTTTCATGCAAGCGTCCTCACACACCATTAATTAGCAGGTCCATTTATCAGGGAGACATGCACACACATTGACACACTTTCTTTGGCCTTGGACACAAATGGTGATAAACGTGCAGGGAAACCAGTCGACTCTCCTCTCTGTACAGGCTCTGTCTCTCAACACATAAAAGACATTCGTTCCAATTCACACTCCCTTCATGTCAGCTGACATCACACACACACACACACACACACACACACACACAAGTGTGCATGCACTGTATGATCAAAGCTAAACCTCTGACATGGTTTAAAGAAAACATTACAGCAAAATTACTTTCTTAACTGTTTCCGGTCTTTTTGCATGAACCACCAATGTTTGCTTTTATCAAAAAGTAACCTCTGAACCGCTGAATATAATACCTCAATTTTCACAATTCAATCTGAGAGATAAAATTAAATCCCGTCTTGCATTACACATTTACAGTTAAACATTCAGTTTCACTCAGAAATGCATCCGAATGGGAACTGTTAGTTTTGTTTTTAAGAGTAAAACAACACACATTAGATGAAAAGTCTTATGAATTTCGAATCAAAAACTGGATATTCAAGAAGGGGAAAAAGTAGGGCGGGATTTTATTTTATACAAATAGAATGGATTGTGAAAAGTTGACATAACACACCAGGGTTTACAGGGAGATTAGGAAGAACAAGTCCTCCTCTGAAACTCTCCTGGCACCTGTTGATTGCAATATTAGCGGCCTTGATGACATCAGTCAAAAAGGAAAGGTGTTTCAGAGGTGGAGCAAATACAATCAGGAAAGAATACCCGTCGATTTGATTTCATGCTGACTTTATACATGAATAGGGAGCATTCATGGAAATATGTCAGACATGTTAAAAGAACACGAGAGAACAGAAGTCGAGAACAAAAACAGAGCTAAAGACTCAACGAGAGAGAGAGAGAAAGCAAGATGTGGCTGAACGAGCCAGTAGGATAAAGTTTCTCTTCTTAATTAACTTCATGCCCTGTGAACCTCCACGAGTCGAGCCGGAGGAGCGGTGGCTCCTGTGCCCGGGCGTACCTCTCAAACCCCTCCCCAACATTTATTCCTCTAAATTCCTTTCTTTCTTTAATTAATCCGTGCATGTGCTTCTTTGTTCCATTGCTCTTTTCCGCTTCTCTCGCTATTGTTCTGCTGGTTTCCTCACACTCATCTCCATCTGATCTCTCTTTTCTTATCTCTTTTTTTCTCCTCTTCATCGCCGCCTACTCCCTTTATACACTTCTGCTTTTTCTACCTCGTCCTCCCTTTCATGCTCTCTGCAGGCTTCCTCTTTTCCTGTGTGTGTTAAAGTGGACGGTGACCAAGCGCTTTGTAATGGTGTCGCATTTAGTTTACTTTGTAATGGTGTCGCATATACACTGAACAAAATTATAAACGCAACACTTGTTTTTGCCCCCATTTTTCATGAGCTGAATTCTAAGACTTTTTCTATGTACACAAAAGGCCTATTTCTCTCAAATATTGTTCACAAATCTGTCTAGATCTGTGTTAGTGAGCACTTCTCCTTTGCCGAGATACTCCATCCACCTCACAGGTGTGGCATATCAAGATGCATGATTATTGCACAGGTGTGCCTTAGGCTGGCCACAATAAAAGGCCACTCTAAAATGTACTAAAATATAAACATACATACATGCATACCATACATACAACCCCAATTCCATTTTGTATAATGCAATAAAATCAAGAATCTGTGTTTATTAATCTGTGTGAATTGTTAATTCTCTTTAACTTTTAACTGACAAAAGTACAAAGAAAAGATTTCCAAAGTTTTCACTGACCAACGTAAATGTACTTTGTAAATATGAACAAATTTTGTTTTTGACAGCTGCAACACACTCCAAAAAAGTTGGGACAGAGGCAAAATAAAAGTGAAAAGGTTATAGAATATCCACGTTAAACTGTTTTGAAACCGTTCACAGTTGGCAGGTGAACTGGTAATAGGTCAAGGTATCATGTTTGGGTATAAAAGGAGCATCTCAGTCTTTGCAAGCAAAGCTGGATCATGGCTCATTACTTTGTGCCAAATTTCACAAGAAGTGTCAAACAAATAAAAAATTACATTTCGCAATGCAAAACTGCAAAGAATTTAGGTCTTTCATCAAGTACCATACATAATATTGTGAAAAGATTCAGGGAATCCAAAGAAATCACAGTATACGTAGGGCAAGGCAGGAAACCTCAGGAAACCTGAATGTGACCTTTGACCCCTCAGATGGCATTGCATAAGAAACAGTCATGCTGCGGTGTTAAATATAGCCACATGGGCTCAGGAGTACTTCAGAAAACCAGAGTCATTCACCACAGTCTGCTGCTGCATCTTGAAAATCTGTTTCTCTAGGAGAAAGCTATACATCAATTCAATGCAGCGATGCTGCCGGGTTCTCTGGGCCAGAGCTCATCTCAAAAAGACAGTGAAAATGTGTGCTGTGGTAAGATCAGTCCATATTTCAACTCGTTTCTGTAAAAAATGGATGGCGGGTTCTCAGTCCCACAGACCAAAAGGAGCATCCAGACTTTCATCAGCAACAGAAGCAAAAGCAAACGTCTGTCACGGTATACGAGTGCATCAGTGCAAACGGCATGGGTGACTGGCATGTGTGCGAAGGTACTATTGACATGGAGGCATATACTGGGATTGTACAGAGACATATACTGCCATCAAGATGATGTCTTTCATGGGAAGTCCATGGATATTGCAATACAATGCCAGGTCTCATTCTGCATGTGCTACAACACATGTTTCGTAGACAGTGAATGCACTAGACTGGCCTGCAGATCTGTCTCCAATTGAAAATGTATGGCTCATCGTGAAAAGGAGAATCAGACACAAATCACAGACTGCTGAGCATCTGAAGTCTTGCATCAAGCCAGATTGGACAAAAATTTGGCTTGCAGAACTTTAACAATTAGTATCCTCAATTTCTAAACAATGAAACATTGTAATTCAACATGCCTCTGTCCCAACTTTTATGGAGTGTGTTGCAGCCGTAAAAATCAAAATGTGTTCGTATTTACAAAATACATTTACGTTGGTCAGTGAAAACTTTGGAAATCTTTTCTTTGTACTGTTGTCGATTAAATGAAAGTTTAAGAGAATGAACAAATCACAGATTCTTGATTTTATTGCATTTTACAAAATGTCCCAACTTCTCTGGGGTTGTACATATCCTATATACACAGATGTGAGGGCTGTGGGGCACGAATGTGGTGTGAATGTCATGAATGTCACATTCTGAATGTGAGTGATTTGATCACTTTTCCAATATGAGAACATTTTGGACTTGGGTTACACTAGTATTTAGTGCGGTCCAATTGTGATCAGCCAAAACAACACCAGATGTAAACTGGGTCATAGACACAGATATGCATCTATCTTATCTGCCACAAAAATGCTGATTACAATCTAGATTTATGCCCTCTCCCCAGTCCCAGAATATTTTATGACTGTGACTTTAGTCGGGCCTGTGATGGCTCAACCTGACAGCTTAGCTGATTGCTTTAAGATAGACAACAAACAGTCCATCTCTTTCTGAATGCTGCTGAAAGTGTGTGTGTGTCGTCTTTCAGCTGTGCTGCTCTACAGCAGTTCAGCTCCATGACTGATACTGTTGTATTGAGCACAGGACTGGGCCGCTCAGCTCCTGACTCGCTCTCAGAGCTGCAGCCAACTGCCAGGATCACTTCCTCCTTCCCAGCAGTTTAAGATTTCCAGCGGAGCAGGCTGGCTACACACAAACACTGCTCTGTTCAGCAGCTGTGGACGCTGCACAGAGGGATCCTCTGCTGAGGAGGAGGAGCATCTGTCTGCTCAGGCCTGCCAGGACATACACAGTCCGTGTGATACTCGCTTTCACACGCGTTTACAGATACACAAGCAGTTTGTCAGTCCAATTTAGAAGTTTGTGCCACGGATTTGGCATGCAAAGACAGTGTTATTTGTCTCGTCTTTTCTACAAATCTCAATCAGAGATGAATTTTCTCTCTTACTGCATCCAGATGGGCGACACATCAGTACAGCCCTTACGTGCTGCAAAAATGTACCACAGTAAGCATTGATAAGTATGCATTGAAATTCTGTACAATAATCTGATAAATATTCATGTTATGGCCAATAACTGATTTTAAACTGTTATACTTTGTCTAAATTGAAACTCATTTAAACTTATATGCTACATGTCTAGGCAACACAACTTTATATTGTACAGTATGACAAACATTTAACAGCGTTATTCAATTATTAGTGGTTAGAAGTTTTTTATTTATTATTAGAAGTTTGATTTGATATCAACCGACACTTATAAATAATTACACAATGAAAAATGTATTTATGTTAAATGTATTACCATGGTTGTGGTATCATGGTGAGGCATTCTTTGAAATACCATGCACTGAAGTCTGGTATTTTGACAGAAAAAAAAAAAAAAGGTACATTTTTGTAAAGGAAACACGAGTGTGGTTTTCTAGATCAGGCTGTATTTGGGATAGGGGTGTGTGTGTGTGTGTGTGTGTGTGTGAGAGAGAGAGAGGGTTGAAGTTACAGTAGGGCCCACGCTCAAGTAGATTAACACAGAAACAAAGGGCTCTTTATAAACAGAGGGGTGCTGTGTTTGGACTCGCTTTGAAGCACAGGTCATGAGTGGAGGCCCTAGGTGTGTGATGTAACCCCAGTCAGCCAGTGAAAACTCATGAGCAAAGCCACTGGAGTTTAGCAGACCATAGAAAAAAAGTGCAAAAAAAAAATGCAAAACGATGGTGGGAATCAAAAGGGCACAAAGTCAAAAAAAAAAAAAAAAAGGCACCACCTTTACAGCAGATCAACTCTCATGTGAACTCCTCACAAGAAAAAAAAGAGAGAGAAGGGAAGGGAAAACCCCAATTCCACTATGTAAATCATAGTATTTGCATGTCCTGCCTGAAACTGAAGTCTGAGGATCCAACATAAGGGCCCGTTGTCGTATAATGCCTCCAGAAAGGTATTTGTATTCGAACACTTAAGTCATACAGTACTTAAATGAGACTTAAGAGACAACAAACAAATTATCAACCAAGTTGCATTAAGAAAGAAAAGCGTCGCTGCAGGACATTAAGACTGGAGTAATGACTGCTGAAAAATCAGCTTTGAATATAGCTTTCAAATAGGTAACAATTGTTTTACATTATAATAATATTTCACAATATTAAAATGTTTTACTGAATTTTTGATCAAATAAATGCAGCCTTGGTGAACATAAGACATTTATTCTCAAAAACAGCCATCTTTTGTTAAAAAATTTAGTTAAATGACACAAAAAAGTCTTGATACTTTTTAGATTCTGAAAATTCGATACCTAATGCTCTGACATTCAGACATTTAGACATTTTTGTGTGTAGCTTAAGTCTCCAAACACCGTTTGGGGCCACTGTACATTAAAACCCTGATAGAAGGCAGTTTCAGGTCCTCTCTGGAGAGCCGAGCACTGTCTCTGGATAATCTGCCAGCTAAGCTTTTCTGTAACCCTATGAGCTCTCATAGAGTGGTGAATTCCCCTCAGACAGGCTGTTACTCGGTATTCACCTGTCTCTCTTTCAGCTGGACTGGAACACAAGGCCTGTTACTGAGAGAGTGCCAAACTTACCACAGGCTTTCTGAACACTGAACACCAGTGTTGGAAAATACTTCAGATTTTTAGCCTGTCAGTGCAGAAGGGGATTATCATGACAAAAAGAACTTTCTTGTTAAAAAGTAACAAAGCTGGCAGGGCCACTGAGGTTTGTGAGCCAAGTGTGCGCACGGCTACGAATAGACCGCAGTAACGTGGACACTTGTTAAAGGTTAATGCTTTTCCTCCGCAGGTACATGGTGTTGTAAACCTTACAAATGGAAATCCCCCTGGCAACAGCACAGATGCATCCCACTCGATATTTTCTGGCCTAAAAACATTCCTCACGTCAGAAAATCCCTGTGATTGCTTAATGTAGGTAGGAATTCACATGCACATATTTGTCTTCATAAACGGATAGCTCTCTGATGGTTCACACATTCCACACATATCAAAACGAAGTCTAGTAATGGCTGGTCCTTGCTATATATGAGAGGATGCTCATTTAAACATGGTGTTAAAGTGCCCCTATTATGGATTTTTGAAAATAACCTTTCATGCAGTGTGTAACACAGCTCTAAGTGAATGAAAACATCAGTTTTAAATCTGAAAGTGCACCGTGTATAAAGTTATTTTCCGAATCATTGAAACGAGTCGTTTTTAAAACGAATCCCAAGTTGATGTCAACATGAAACATTAGCATATTGCCCGCCCACTTGTTGGTGTTTTTGCATTGGTCTGAATGAAAATGCAAATTCATTCTTTGCCACTAGGTGCCACTTTTGGAGCGTTAAAAATAGCTGTTTCCCCGGTAACGCTGTACACAAAGCAGCACTGCGCTCACAAACACTGCTTTATCAGACACTACAGGCGAGATGACATGAAAATGAGACCAATCACTGCAGATTAGCGTCACGCGAAACGTTGAGCGAATCGTTTGGGAGTCGTTGAGCAAGTAAGGTTAAAATAAATGCATGTTATAAGACATTGAAAGTGTTTTTTTGACCTTGCATGCATGTCAACCTGTTGTTGGGAACTCCCAAAACCAAAATATTAACCTTTCATTACCCAGAATAGGGGCACTTTAAGTTTTTGGCAGGAAATGCAAGTGGCTTTTGCCTGTGCAAACATGCCTCTACAATGTTCTGTGGGGTTGCCAGTGCGTTGATAAGATATTGTTGGCATGTTGCTAGGAGTGTTTTGGGTGGTTGCTTAGTCAAAGGAGCCCACCCACAAGTTGCCATGGCATTTGGAACTGTGTAAATGAGTAAAATCCCTCCTTCAAAAGGAAGTATGTGGGATTTGCTTGCCGTTTTATCTTCCTGCATGACAAATTTAACATCTTATCAATTAGGCTGCATTTAGACTGCAGGCAAAAGAGGCCCAAATCTGAGTTTTTGCTCATATGACTTGGATGTCTTTTTTTTTTTTTTTTTATAAAAGTGTGAACAACAAGCACCACATGGAATCCGAGGTATTTTTTAGTTTCTGATTTGGGCCACTTCCATATGTGGTAATAATCAGATACAGGTCTGGGGCCGGTTGCACTAAGACTAGGCTGGACATAAAATGCGCTTTAAGTTGTGCGTAGAATTTATACCTGTTGCACCATCTCGACGTAGTACTACATCTGAGATTAAATCTTACACCTAGTTAGAGGTAGGTGTAAAGTGAAAAGTCATGATTTGCTCTGACATTATTAGTTTTTAGGATTCATTTCTGTTAATTATTACTGCAGATGTGAACTTTAATGTTCATGGTCTTTTCGAGCAGGATAAGCGATATCAATTGTGAAGCTCGGTGTAGACTATACCACACTGCACAAAAAAAAAAATAAATAAATAATAATAATTCAATGAATGTTTGAGTGAAATGTTTACTCAATGAAATCATGGCGCGGTGGCTTCACTTATGTTATGATGTCTTGAGCAATTCAGTTCTATACGTGAACGTCGTCTCAGCTATCACTGCGGGAAAATGCGTCAGCGTGGACGTGCATCGTCTACGCCAGGTGTAGTTGCGCCTGATCGTAGTTTTAGTTGGTGGAACAGGTCTAAATATTTATCGTTAACTTGGACGTTGCAAAGCCCAGCGTAAGGCTTACACCCAGCTTTTTTTACGTCTAGCTGGTGCAACCAGCCCCTGATGTTTTGAAATGCGACCTCAGTCTGAACAGTCAAATCAGAATTCATGAGACTTATGTCACTCGTGATTGACATTAAATCACAATTCTGCACTGACAGGAGTCACTTCAAAGATTTTACGTAGCAGTAACTCTTTAGTCACTCAGCTAATAATGGAAGACATCCATGACTGTAGTCGGTGAAGGGACAGGGAGGTGTAAGTATTAAGGTGATACCTCTATATAAGCAAAACTTCAGGTAAAACTATGAACACTACAAAAACTTTCTTTCTTCCCATCCTCATCTGTGTCCTCCTTACTGCCTGCACACAAATTCACTTGATTCCTCAGCACATCAGTTTATAAATGAATGTGTAGTCACTGATTTCAGTGTCAGTTCCCAATGACAAGGAGTTGTGTGGTATCTTTGTTCTTGTACTGTGTGGGTCAGTTCGGGACCACAACCACTGCACACTCAAATCTGATTTCAAACACATTTAAAAAGTAAATAATAAAATAAAAAGACCTGAACGATAAATCAGACCCGATCACTTAAGCTTGCAGTGTGAACATCTGCTTAGGGGCCATTCACACAGAATGTGTTCTTGAGTTTAAAGAACTACTACTGAACCACTTTTAACTTGACATGGCATCTTAATGTGGAAAAAGCAGAAAAAAGCTAATACATACATCTAGAGCATTTTTACATAGGAAAAATAATTAAAAAGCAGTATAGGTGAGCACAAAGGCATAAGTAGAAAATGGACATTAATTTCCATAAATGGTCAGCTCCTTTTCACATTATTTCTTTGTTTAGTATAGATATTTAACACATTAAGGCTAAATATTGTATTGGATTTATGCTTCCTTTCAAAAGACTTAAAGTTTTGGAACTTATTAACTGAAATTATCTCAACAAATGGAGCTTTCTTTTTAAAATATTGCTTTAACTACTTTTTCACTACTTGGAAAAGTTAGGAATCGGCACTAATATATTCTTCATGATTCCTATCCCTAAGTCACACTATTTGAGATATCAATCTTGTTAGCAGCTCAAAAGGTGACGTACCAAAGGGTTTATACAACTCTACCTATGAGCAACGGTAATAGTGATTCTGATGCTTGCCATAACAAGCACTACTAAAAGTAGTATGCCTCTGTAGAGTCACATTTCTCCTTGTAAGCTTCAAAAATGAGTAGTAACCTTTCACCATCAGACACCCGAAGGGCCAGTCCATAACCATGAGAAATGTTGCAACGTGGTAAAAAAACCATTCCCAATAAAAAAAAAAACGTTTCAGAGATTTCATTCCAAGGATCTGGCCTCTTCCCCAAGGGTGTGAGCTGATGTAATTTCAGCACTCATTTATCTTAAATGAGGATGTTTTCAGGTCTGGTTCTTGAGAACGCTGTTGAGAACAGCTTAGCATGCATGTCTGATCGGGTTTCTTTATTATTGTAATTATGATGCGCCGTGGCAGAAGGCTCATGGGGAACTTGTCTCTCTTTCCCCTCCCATGACTTTCTCAGGGCGTCTGACAAAGCATGAAACATAACCTACAGCACTGGATCTAGCAGCTTTAACACATGTGCCGTGCAGTCCATAGAAGTACAAAACCGCTAGGTTACAGAACGCACACTCTGCTGATCCTGTATTGGCTATAAATCTGTTACAGCTGGTGTATACAGATTCACACAGAGCGCATTCATGTGAGTGTGTGGCTGCATATTTCTCAGGGAGAGCAGCAAAGGCCTTCATTCCGTGTTTTTGTTTGGTCACTAGGTGTGAGCTCAGCTCCCTGGCAACTGACACCGTCGCACGGATCCAAGATCTGGTTATTTTGGCGTGATGGTCCAGGGAGAAAGAGAGAGCTCTGCAAATGTCGGCCAAATTCCACACTCGCCTCCAACTCGCCAAGTTCCCTTTGCACTCATTGTGAGACAGGCACACTGCTGACAAAAAGAGCTGGGTGGAGGTCTGAGATCTCCAGAGGAAAAACGCGCGCACATACACTCACACAAGCTCAGGCTTTGATGAGAGAGGGTAAGTGAAGACCCTAGAGAACCAGGGCGTATAATCTGTGATGCTCTTTCGTATGGGCTTGTGTGATCTAAATGAACCCCATGCCTCTGACATCACTTCTTTTTTTAAAATATGCCTCTTCACTCATTAAATCAGACTTGTGTCATTAACTCATTTGTCAAAATGACAGCAATAAATCATTAAGAAAAGGATTTTTTGCTGTGAGTGAATGTTTTGTTAAATGTTAATGCCCTGTGGAGCTTCTGGAAGAAAAAACAAGCTGGAAAAAACAGGCAGCTTCAGGAAAGAATGCAGCTTGATGGTGGACGGTCTGCCTTCACCAGAAATATGCCGCAGTTTCCTCTCATCTCTCAACAAACCAGGGAGAGGCTTCCTCCTTTTCACTCTCTCTCTCCCTCTCTATCTTTTTTCATGCATAATAACTTTCACATTATACTCCTCTTATTTTGTAGTTACATTCAGTTCTTTTGTAAAATGCTAAATTAACATCTGTGTTTGGACCTGTGGAAAATCAACATTAAAATCCCAGAGTAATAGATGTTAATAGCTGCTCACAAATAAAGGCAAGAGTGTGCATGTGAGAACACATCTGTGTGGCCTACGCACTCACCACACCAGAGGTACAAGAGTGATGGTTTGTTTTGAGAGGTGTTTATTTTGCGTTTATCCATTAATACATTTTGTATTTCTTTTGGTGCAATTACAGCATTGTTCTACAGGCAAACTATGACTCAAGCTTAATGCAGGCTGACTGATTGTAATATCTGTTTATTTGAGCAAGACTAAATTCATCTTGCATTAAAAGGGATAGTTTACCCCAAAATGTAAATTCTGTCATCATTTGCTCACCCTCGTGTTGTTCCAAGCCTGCATGACCATTTATTCTATAGAACATAAAATAACATCATTTAAAGGACTGTTTTTGTCTATACAATGAAAGTCAGACTCCTAATGACTTTTATTGTAGTGACCAAAAAAACTCTTCTTTTGGCGTTTCAGAAACAAGAAACAAGTCACACAGGTTTAGAACGACATGAGTGTGAGTAAATATGACAGATCAGTTGAACGTTTTGCTTAGGAAATAGTCAAAGACTGATGCATATTGCATAGTTTGTTTTTGAAACATTTAGTAAAGTAAAAAATTTAGTAAATATTCATCATTACGCCAGTCTTCAGTGTCACTAGATCCGTCAGAAATCATTCTAATATGCTGATTTTCTGCATAAAAACAGTTGTTCTGCTAAATATTCTTTGTGGAAACAGTGATAGATTTTTTTTTTTTTTTTTCCAGATTTCTTGATGAATAGAAAGTTCAAAAGAACAGCATTTATTTGAAATGGAAATCTTTTGTAACATCGTAAGTGTCTTTACTTTTGATCATTTTAATGCATACTTGCTGAATAAAAGTAAAAGAAAAAAACTATTACTAACCCCAAACCTTTAAACGGTAGTGCATAATTGAGATGGTCTATCCTATTTAAGCCAACTGAAGCTGCAAAGTGAATATGCTGACACTCAAAACGTCTGGCTACACGAGACTCAGGTCGACTGTGCCTCACAAAAGACATGTCTGTGGTGGTTTCATGAGTTTGTGTTCGCACAAAGCAAGTATTTCTCAGGTGATTCATGCTGGTGGTTTGCAAAACACGCGTCTATGCAAGTAGGTATTTGATGTCGGAGTGGAAAGTTTTCAGAGAGAAGTGAATGGCTGATTGACGGGAGGTGTGTTTGCGTAAGATGTTGGATGATGTGCAACGTGTTTCTAAACGGGGTAATAACATCTTGTGTACAACTGGTGCAACTCACCTGAGTGGATTTGTCCCTCATGCAAGGGGCACAAGGGGCGTGGTTGGAGTCCCGGGGCCAGTGTCCAGACAGGTAAGGGGCCGTGAGCGCGTCCAAAGAAGAGGTGCGACGAATGCTACCGTTATTGCTGGTGGTACACCAAGACCCTGCCACAGGAAGTCTATGCTTGTCTGCATAAGACAGTCAGAAAACACAGAGGAGATAAAGAGGGGAAGGAAGGATGGGGAGGAGTGACAGGGGTCGAATGAAAGTATATGAACGAGACGTTTGTGGGGGAGAATAAAACAGATGGGAGGGAAACAGAAGAAGAGCATACGTTAGAGGCTGCGCATGTTATGAACACAATCACAGTAAGTGCTCAGAGACGCTCATCAAGTGTGTGGCCGTGTGTGTGTGTGTGTGTGTGTGTGTGTGTGTGTGTGAGAGATTACACCAGCTTGAGTGTAAATGTCCGCTGGACTGGTGGTGATGAATACTAAAACCCAGCAGATTGAGACAGAATTAGTCTGGTGTCCAGTAGCTCTTTTAATAAAGCTAAAGCTGATTAACTGCTCGACTGGCGTGGAGGAAGCGGCCCGCGTGTCTTGACCTACATTTAGTGTGTCTCCACAAGTAATTGCCCCCTTCACTATTCTCCCAGCTCTCTTTTTCACTCATTCGTTCTTCCTAGCACACAAGCGTTGGCTTTCTCTCCATCTCTTGTCAGTCTGAGTCTTTGAAAGACTACTCTTATGTAAATTCACACTTGAGTATACGGCGCAGATGTACACTAAAAAAAAGTGAAGCTTGCGGTGTTTTGTACCGCTTTAAAAAGATGACGTCTGTGAGGGATTTTACACAGGAAGTTCAGCCTATGTGCTTTTCAGAACACTTTTTTAAGAAAGTCCCACTCTCTTTTGCCGCATAGGTGACATCAGTCTTTGTGTGTGTGTGTGTGAGTGAGGGAAGCAAATCAGAAGGGAACAATTAAGTTTGTTTGCCTCCAACAGTCCAATGGGAACATGAACACTCACCTCAGTAATAAAACAAATACTACTCTTCACTGTTGGGTGGACCTGCTGTTATTTTAAGTCATAACTACAGAAAACTCCAGTCTTACAAAAAGCAGAACAGGGATCTTGCATTACGTTTTTCAATATAATGCTGGCTTGACTTTGTGTGTGTGTTGTACACATTGAGGAAAGTGAGAGAGGATCTAAAGAGGAGGAACCTGTAAGGAATTCTGGGGGGAAGTCATGCGAGAAAGACAGAGGAATTGGCTACGTAGCTCAAGTTGCAATCGCCACATGGTATGCTTACACTCACTTGGAAAATAAGTGCATGTGCAAGGCCCCGAAACAAAGCAATGCAATGTGAACAGAAAAGCTTCTAGCTAACTTCTAGCTAATTCTGAAATGAAAATCTGTTTCAGAACACAATTCATAAAGCAACATGAGTATATGTGACCCTGGACCACAAAACCAGTCTTAAGTCGCTGGGGTATATTTGTAGCAATAGCCAAAAATACATTGTATGGGTCAAAATTATTGATTTTTCTTTTATGCCGAAAATCATTAGGATATTAAGTAAAGATCATGTTCCATGAAGATATTTTGTAAATTTCTTACCGTAAATGTATCAAAACTTCATTTTTGATTAGTAATATGCATTGCTAAGAACTTCATTTGGACAACTTTAAAAGGTGATTTTCTCAATATTTAGATTTTTTTGCTCCCTCAGATTCCAGATTTTCAAATAGTTGTATCTCAGCCAAATATTGTCCGATCCTAACAAACCATACATCAATGGAAAGCTTATTTATTCAGCTTCCAGATTATGTATAAATCTCAATTGACACTTAAGACTGGTTTTGTCGTCCAGGGTAACATATGAGTATTTTTATGCTTAAGTATCAGATATATTAGAAATCAGATTTAATAATGGTTTTACTGATGCTTTTGAAAATTGGTAACTAAATCTTAACATTTCAACAAAAATATAATATGCTTTAAATATGGTATGAAAATACTAATATTAATAAAATTAATAATAATGATGATTTGGCGTTGAAATCAGTTGTGCCGCTTAACGTTTTTGTGGAAACAGTGATAAATTTGAAGAATCCTTAAAAATGTAAAAGTTCAAAAGGACAGCATTTATTTGAAATGGAAATCTTCTGTAACATTACAAATGTCTGCCACTTTTAATCAATTGAATGCATCCTTGCTGAATAAAAGTAACTATTTCTTAAAAATCTTACTGACCTCAAAAATTTGCACCGAATATAAATAGCAAATTGTAAATATCGGGCAAAGTAATAATTTTAGTTCGTCTCGATTAATAACATTTTAGGTTAACTGGCATAGACATCAAACTCTTCGAGCGCCGAGGTTTCACAGTAACGCAGGAATGCATGGCAAGTATGTACAACAGGACCACACGCTTGCAATGCATTTGCCAAACATTCACATCTGTGTTTGCATTCTTGCGTTGTGTTTTTTTCTGGCCTAACAGTGCACTGATCTACACCTAAATGACGACAAAGCTTTATGTGTTTGTGTGTGTGTATATATGCTATATAATTGCATACACATACATGCATGCACATAAACAAGCATGGTGCACAGAGGACAGACTATCACACAGGGACGTTATCTCATCTCTGATAGGCTCATATGAGAGATGCTATGATGCACTACTGAGCAATGAATTCTCTTATCGTCCCTGTCTATGCACAGTAGGTTCTTGTGTTGTGTCTATCCTGCACCTCACTCAGCAGATCCGGCACACATGCTGATAATGCACACAGTGGCCCATGAGTCGTGTCCTTGGGAAGTCTGTGCTCTTGACTTTTGCCTCCTAAAACGAGTGACTAGACCAAAACAATAATAACATCACAGCAATTAATCAACAGTACCATGAATACGCCTACAGTTCAGTCAGCACAGATAACCACCTTCTCAGAAACGTCTCAACCCGCAGGATTATGATATACTCACTGGAGCTCTAAATGGACTAAGCCAAGCAGAAGGAAAGGCCTGCAGCTGAAGTAAAAGGGTGTAATAGTGACCTGACTCCTAATAGTGTTCTTTGCCTGGTCTCGTCCCGGCCTGCCTATACCACCCCTCTCTGAAAAGACTGGGGGTGTGCCCTGTTAAACCCCCAGCCAAGAGCAAAAGAACAACGTCCTCATGGAGATCTTCAAAAGCGTGAGCAAAGCTTTTGAGACACACACCAGCATATGTCAACTTTGTTGCAACGCTGCACTGCTATGAGCAATCGTGTTGTTTAATCCTGAGAACAATGAACTGAAACGTTGAGGAATACCTTCAAAGAAAAACACCTGGATACTGTAAAAAGGACACTGACTAGTTTGCCAGTAAAGTCGACAATAGTTGCAAGACAAACCTCTCTCTGAGAAGTTCCTCTAACACTGTCACACACATGCAGACGGATGTCTTTGGCGATTGCTTCACGACTCGCATTGTTTTTTTTAAACATCCTGCACCATCCATGAGCATTACGTTTGTGCCATATCTCTTCTTAATAAACATGAGATGTTGTAATTCCACACTACATTTAAATGTGCATTTTTTTTACCCTTTTATTTCCATCATCGTACCATCATTAAAGGATTAGTCCATGCACAAACGAAAATTCTGTTGTAATTTGCACACCCTCATGCCGTTCCAATCCCACAAGACTTTCATTCTTCTTCAAAACACAAATGAAGATATTTTGAAGGGATAGTTCACCCAAAAATGAAAATTCGGTCATTGATTACCCACCATTTTTGTTCTCGTCACACACAAAAAGTATTCTTGTAGCTTCATAAAATTATGGGTAAAAAATATCTTAATTTGCGATGGTCTTACAGGTTTGGAACGACATGTACATTAATGGCAGAATTTTCATTTTTGGGTGAACTATCCCTTTAATACACCTGAGAAAAGTGGAAGTCCAAAAATTTGACACTTGAAAAATTTCATAAAAACACTGTAAAGCAGTGTAATCCAAATCTTCTTAAGAGTCATGCACAGTGTGTCTTTATAAACGTTTTGGAACATCCAAGTTTTGGTAGAATGGTAGAACATGAGGGTGAGTACATGACGACAGAATTAGCCTTTTTGGGTAAAGTTACCCTTTAAAAATGTTATACAAGAATAAAAATGTATTAACAGTGTTAAATGTAATATTTAGCAAATTTCATGAATACTGGTTTTTCATACTGCACATTATAATGTTGTAATGCCTAAAATAATGTACAGCATCTAAACAACTGATTTTTGTTTTATATTAATTATATAGAATTTTAATATCAGCCTTGGCCATTACATGAAAATCATTATTGTACTACTGGTATCAGCCAGAATTTTAATATCCCTTGTCCCAAGTGAAAATTCCATTAAAAGCATCTGATCAAGGTCAGGTCAACCCGCATGCAGCATATGAAAAATTGATTAATTTGTCAAGTTGTTCTATCAAACTTGACTAGCTAGTAGCGAGATGTGAAAAATATACAGTTTGGCACATGGCTAGACAAGATATCTCAGATTATTTTTCCCCAATTTCCTCCATTTCTTTTCTGTCCCTTTCGTGTGCTCCGGCTTTCATGGGATCTTAGGCAAGTCTGGTGATCTGGAAAATTACTGGACATACCAGAGCGAAGTGTTTTCAGTAGGATACAGTGAAAAGGGGAGGCATGGCTCAGGAGACTAAAAACAGTAATCACAAGGGCATTCCAACAGGCATATGAGTCTCTGACCCAAAGTGAGATGTAGACCCAAGATCAATTTTCCTCTTGTTCAGACAGAGTTAGTCATTATTGGACTAACTCAGAAACATAACTAAGACATACACATGACCTCAGAGTCGGTTTGAGGAGGCTCCAAGAGAATCATGGGTAATTTACTAAAACAATGAGGGCTGGGTCTTGGCCAAGACAAAGAATGACACTCCCAACCCAACAACCACTACCTTTCCCTCTTTGTGTCTTTTTTGGGGCAGATAACCTCATGATCAGTGGCTGCTTACATTTCAACCAGCAATTACTTTACAATATATATAAGGCTGGTGTCAAAAAAATCCTTGTGTGTCAAACACGATTTGTGAGCGTGCCCTAAAAATGCAGCAGATTCTGGGCCCGACTGACTGAATCTACGCAAGCAAAAGCGGAAAATGTGTGTAAATGAGTTTCCTTAAACCTCCTTTGTGCGGAAATTGCATTTTTTTCTGAAAATGTGTGGTACCGGTCATTATGCCAGTTCAAACAGTTACTGTAACTGAAGCGCAGTGCAACACTTGCTGGCAAACTGATCACAAAATAAACCTGAGAAAGTCAAAGGGCCAAACCAGTGACTGGCCACCAAACATTTGCATTCTTACCAGTCAGCAACAGAGAAAAGCCTCTGAAGCGGCCACCTCAAACCTCTGCGGCCAGACCGGCCTTCTCTCAGCATGGCTCCCCACAAGCTATTTTATGAATGAGACATTTGAAATACTCTGCAGCGAACACCAGAGATTCCCGTCACCTAACACTTAACATATCACTAGTTAGCTATAAAGTACATTAGTGAGAAAGAGCCTGATTCATCATGAAGCTTCAAGTATACGGTCAAACATTTGGAGACACCCATCCATTATTACTTCTTCCACAGTTTTGAATAATATGGTCATCAAAACTGTGAAACATACAAAGACAAATACATGGGAATTAAATAAAACCAAAACTCTTTTGTATTCAACTTATTCAATGAAGACACCATTTGCCTGCATCCTACCAGCTTCATGAGTTGCATCCTGGGATGCTTTGTGAAGTTTCTATGTATGCTGGACACGTACTGGCTGCGTTGCCTTCATCATCCATTTAATTGTGTCACTGACACCATTTATAGGTGTCAACAAATTAACCTTTAGCTCATAAGAAACATATTTAGTTGACTGGGCTATACATGCACCCATAATGTTTGTTAATGGCCTCTTAATGTTAATATAAATTATTACGTTCACCATTTATCATGTGCTCCCAGCAACCAATATATCTATACTGGCCAGAACTCCCTGGAAGAAGAGATTTTGCATCTCAATGGGACTATCCTGGCAAAATAAGGGATAAATAAAATAAAAAATATGAAGAGGTTCTCAAACAGGGGCCAACTAGGATGAATAAAATGATTTTGTATTTGCATTTGTAAATGTATTCAATTTTTATGTATTAAAATAAAGTTTATTTTAATACATAAAGATTGAATTATAATTTTTTCATATGCATTTAATTATTTATGAGATTATGTAAGACATTACACAGATTGATTAAATCAAATCATTTAATTTTCATGTAATGTTATGGAGGATGGATTAAAACACTTGTCTAGATTTTTTTCTGTATAAAAACAGTGTAACTATTGAATCGTTTTTGGAAAATTAATTGTGGTTGATTAATCTGCCAGTTTGTGTTAAATGAGCAGGTTTGGCATAATTACATTTCATAATTACTGTTCTAAACCATTTGACACAAGACATGTTGTAATGCAATTATGAGCCTCACGAGCTTCTGTTGCATCTTAAATGACAGTGACATTATTTGGCTAATAACCCTGTCAATGGGTTAACTATGAAACTTTTAGAAAGTTTCCTAAAGCGGATGTAACCCACACAAACCACATGGACTATGTGTGTTTACAAGTTACCACAGTGATTTCAAATAAACATCAGGCCTCATATAAAATCAACTGCTTTAGACTGTAGATTTACCTGCGCAGACAGGTGAGCTGGGACTGAGCCTCTCCGGAGACAGTCTGTCATGTTCAGGGGTCTGGAGGGGTTTGGCTCTGTGAGCGCACGACCACAGCGACGAGGATGAAGACGGAGAGGCTGATAAATTAGAGGTAAGGGCTGAAGTGTCCGAGCTGCAGCTGATCTGCTGGGAGGGAGAGCAGCACTGGGGGCTCAGGTGCACACCTGATGAAGAGGGTGGCACAGGTACCTGCGCGTGGGACGCTCTGGGGTTTGACGCGTGCACAGCGATAATGGGACTAGTTCTTGATGAGGATGATGAGGATGGTGAAGAGGAAGATGAGGAGGGAGCGGCGGGAACAGCGATGAACTGTGAGCACGTCGCAGAGGAAGTGGACGTGGCTGCAGAAACGTTTGAGGCACTGGAGGAGAGGGATCGCGTGGGGCTCCGGCTGTGGGTTCCGCTGCTGTGGCATTTACCGTTACCGGTGGAGGAGAGGACTGTCCGTGACTGTAGAGGGTGCTGTGTCTGCGTTTTCAGCTGGAAGGGAACCGTGGCTTTCATGGGCAGCAGGCGACCCAGTAAACTCACTCCAGCGGCGCTGATCCCCGGGGATCCGCTCGGGCTTCCCGCGGTCGCTCCGCTGCAGTTAGACGTCGGAGATCCGTTTTTGCGAACTCTTTGAGACATTTCGTTGGCCGGGAAATGACACAAAACTCGACATACACACTTTAAACGTACGTTTAAGGCTGTCTGAGGTGGTTAGTGCTCTTTGGTGCCCTTGTCACTCCATGTAAAGTCTGTTTTCTGCTCTCTCAGCGGCGCAGCCGAGCCGTTACGCGAGCTCAAGTAAACTGAGAGAGATCAGAGCCACGCACCGTCAACTGGATCCGGAGCTCTGCCTCTTCATCTCTGATTGGCTGTGCGCTCAGCCCTCTCAACTTCTGATTGGCTAGGAAGTGGATTCTTTGATTCAGTAAAGTTGATTACAATGCACGCAGTTATGAGGAAAACTTTCGCAAAGACGACGATAGATACGATTTTTACAGAATTATTTATATATATATATATATATATATATATATTTTTTTTTTTTTTTACAGGATTTCTTTATTTTATGTGTGTGTGACCATATTTAAAACTACTATTTGATACAATCAGTGTTTAAAAATACACTAAGGTCTATTATTCATGTATTATCTGTCTCATAAATCACAGTCATATGATAAATCGATATTCAGTTATTATTCCCTTTTCCCACAACTGATTCATTGTGAAGATAAGTTGTGAAAATAAGTTGTTTGCATGTTTTCATTCAGCTTTCACTCCGTGTTCTGAACCTTTTTTTTGTTGTTGTTGAAAATGCTAGTTCTTTTCTTTAAGATGAGTAAGTCCCACGTGCTCACTAATACCATGTTAGTTATGTATGTGTGTGTGTGTGTGTGTGTGTGTTTAGACACCAGATTAAAATCATTACATGCGCGCACACAGCAAAGTTAAACTTTTATCTAAATGATTTGCACTGTTACTTGAATGGAAACTGTTACTCTTTTGGTCCTGATATTGTGGTTGCCTTTACCACCCTCATGTGGCCATTTAATAAAATGAAACTTCAGTGTAAGTAGTTTATAAACGATCCCAGAAGTTAAACATTTTCTACCAGTTAAAAGGAAACAAATAACAAGCAAACATCATATACAGGTTTTCATTAATATAATCTTTAATCAACTGAGTAATGCAGGGTTGTACAGCAAGCTTTATTTTCTAAATGGCATTTTAAAACATTTTCTGAATAGACTAAAAGCATGAGTTATCATTTGTTCTTTTTCTCAAAGTGCTTACTTTACAAGCTGTAATAGAAAACATGTCAGTGTCTTTTTTTTTTTTTTTTTGAACATCCATCTATGCAGGGGCCAAATGAATATTTCAGCTTCAAAATGAACTCAAAATTAAAAAGAAAAACAGCAGCTTGTCAACACAGACCCTTCATTCACTCGATCATACGCACCCCAAAATACAGCCGATACTCAAAGTTTGTGTTTTAGGGGACACATTATCAGCAATCTATCATTTTGTAAGGAGTTCCAATCAATGTAGGTTACAGTAACGGATTCATTTTAAACTCAAGAGTACAACTTGGTTTAGTTAAAACATTCCTGCAACTTGACTGAATTAAAAAAAAGTCTGACTTCTCAAGGCCTGCTTCAGGAATAAACAAGGCATGTAGTATCTGTAAATGATTCGGTATTCAACAGTGTGCTGTAAAACTGGACAAAGGCTCTGGTGTAAACATCTTGCATTATTAACATGTAGCAGATGGACAGTCCTCGTGAACAAACTACACCTCCAATGACTCGGCTTCAACAACGTTTTAGCTTCAACGCTTTGGTCTAAATCATAAACGTGTGTTCATTTTAGTCAAATTAGCACTGGAGGTTTGTTTTGACTCTTATTAGGCTATTATTCCTCATTTCAGTTCACAATCTTCTCCAGCATTCACCGAACAGTCTGACGTTACTGTGTTTATCTTCAGATAAATCTCACAGTGATTTAGCGTTGTTCTTGGTCCCAAAGCAACAGATGAAGAGTCTGTATATGTGCATACAAATGCACCGTATATATTTACACCACAGAGGTTAGCCTATATTACAAACATATACAAAAGTCAGACTGAAGCGCTGATTGGTTCAGAAAAGAGGGCGTGAGAAACTAAACTGCACTGTATCGTCTTGTTTTCCGACGGTAAAAGCCAGTGGAAGGGAAAAATCAGATGACTTTTTGAAAGTTCCCCATTCTGGAATGGACAAAGTCCAAAGATAATGCTGGCTTGTGCCAAATCATGGTTAATCCCCACTCATTATGGAAAACGCATACGAGCACAATAAGGGTTCTCTGATAAAACGTGTGCAATCTTAATTTTTCCTGGCCTTGCTATACGAGGGAATTTTCCTCATCACTATGTAATTATTTGAATGGCTCGTGTCCATAGATTTCCACAAAAGGCAAAAAAAAAAACGAGGCCCATGTTATGGCTGGTAAAAACATCAACTGCTCTCAAAGCGTAGATGATTTCAAAATGAGGATGCGGCACTTAAACATTACTGTATTTCTAGTGGCACCAAAAAAAAAAAAAAAAAAATGTAAATCCCTCCTCGATTGTACGAAAACGAAGGGTAAAACTACATGCACTTCTGATGTATTTGATTGAAAGTTTCATTGAAATAAGATAAATTTACATGATTATAAACAACTTACCGATTCGATTTCATGAGAATAATAAACCCAGAGAATGAAGATGGCCCAGGGTACTACATAAATTAAACATTTAAAAAAATAAAGAGAAAAAAAATAACTTCAGAAACAGCTAAAATGGATAAAATCACGGTTTCTTATTGTACACTATCATGTCAGCTTATTTTAACAGAGGCTAAAACCAAACTATAGTAGCTGTGAGCTTCAGTCTGTACATACTGTATATATTTTGTGCATGGCGTATGTACGTATGTGTGTGTGTTTGCCTTCTGAAGCACGTGGAGCAACATCCACTGTCCTGGCAGAGATGGGAAGGGGAAAGTATTGTTTGACTGATGCCTTTTCAGCGGTGATCCGAGGAGCTCAGTAAAGCAGAAGTAGACCCATACATACACATTTACATACACTCTCACAGAGGTAAAACTGCACTGAGCATGTGCAGAGAGGGACTTGATTATTCAGTGTCTTCAGAAAGCATGATTTCCAGCAAACAGTCCAGGTTGATGCCTGACTTGTAGTGTAACAGAAACAACCTACTGTCCTCGTTGAAGCTTGTGAGAAGCCGTCCGTTATAAACTTCCCATAATTAAAGCAAACACCCCATGATTTTCGGTTCACTTCCCTTTTCACGAGTGATGGGATTGGTGAAAAGGTGTAGGATTGTCATTTATACGACTTTTCGATGTTTGCAGTCGGGGTGGCCGAACGGACACAGGTTTGCCACTGCTAAGTGCAGTGCTTCTAGATATTAAACTAAAGACAAGAAACAAACAAAAGCCGCATAAAACACATAGCAAAATGAAATTGTCTTATGGAGCACCTCAAAGCTAAAGTCTATTGCACATTTCAAAATATTGTACAAAAAAAACTGAGTACACAGATACGTACAACAAATATAAAACATATGAATGTACTGTAGGTTAAACGGTATTAGAGTTGCAGTCAACCCCGTCTTTGTTTTTTTTTTCTTTTTTTCTTTTCTTTAGATGGACATGATTTGAATTTCGCCTAATTTACTATGATTGTTAAATCAACACATTGTCATTTACGTTTTTCAGTTTTAAGACCAGTCTTGAACATGGTCGGAGGGTTTGTGATTAAGATTACTTACAAAAAAAAAGTGCAACACATGAAAGAACAACCATAAAAACAATTGAAAACGAAACAACAAGAACAAATGGAAGCATTTTATGCCAATGTTGCTGCATAGCTGGGTTCGGTTTAAAGCGGTTTCTTCAAAACAAGTTAAGTGCTTGCCAAATTACGTCCCTTCAAGAGTCTGCTTTCCAAAAACGTTTTTCGGTCATCAGCTGGATCAGTTCTTGGAGCACGATAGCATTGACGAACCCCTCCTGTGTTAAAAAGTCTGATCTGGGCTCGGAGATGCGAGTTCACAGGCGGGTCATATCTGGTGGGTCAGAGGTTAGAGTGGCGGTCGCCGTTCCACCGCTGACCAGGAACACAGCGATGCTGGATTTCGATTGGCCAGAACTTGGGTGAGCACCTCTAGTCGCTGCCGTCCCCGTCTGCTGGCTGAGCCCGTTGTTGTTCACCTCTCCGTCCAGCGTTTCTGTAGAGACGACCCATGTAGAAGGACGCCACCTTTTCAAAGAATAAGGTGTCTTCACACGCTTCTTAATCTTCTCGGCCGATCCGGCCTTTCCCTCATGTGAATCGACCTCATCTAAAACAGAAAAGGAGGTCACGTTTAAACAAACATCCTTGATACGACAATGAAAAACAGTTGTGTGTGTTGCAATGCGTCTATTGGGAACACAAGCAGAGCTGCTCCAAACATCCCGCCCAGTGAAGCACAAGAGAGTAGTATTTCAGCACACTCAAATTTGTGGTTGACCTTTCCCACACTAACTCTCTCAGTGTGCGCTCCAGACTGAATCACCGGGTTCGAGCGGTTCATGTCTCCGCGTGCACAATGTAAACACGTGGGCAGCGTGACTTGTTTTTTTCATCTTCCTGTTTAGCGTCTACTCCAGGGGTAACAGCGACGGACGCGTCATCACGCTCGCATCTGTCTGTTAGCATCACGCTGCCAACCGAGGCCAAACGTTTTCTGGATTCTTATCAATCCAGTGGAATTTCCTTCCTTCTCAACATCTAAACACTCCACCACAAAGAGCAGGAGAGTGGGAGAGAAAGTATGACTAGCCACTCATCTTTTTTTCTTTCTTTTTTTTTTATACGAAACGTTTAGCTTTTGAGGAGGTGTGCTCTTGATTATCTGGGCAAAGCAGGATATAGTGAGCTCAGATGGGAAAACAGCCTGGCGTCTTTTTTTGGGTGGTTATTGTTTGCAGCCAGGCTGACACGCACACCGGCTCCTCCACCCTGCTTCTGGGGACGCCGTTCATCAGGGACGGTCTGAGACGCTCTCCAAACTCATAACAACACGGGTCGGCTCAACTAATCTATATTACATATAATTCATGGTGAATTTCAATAATTTAGCACATAAAAAGGAAAACTTAAATTAGCATGTTCTGATTTAACCTATATGAACAACATTAACGCATTGTGCAAATGTTTGGGGTCAGTAAAGTTTCTAAAGAAATTAATACTTTTATTTAGAAAACATGCATTAAATTGATCAAAAGAGACATCAACAATTAAACTTGAGCAGTTATTTTAAATTGTAACAATAGTTCAAAATATTACTGCTTTTTTAATGTACGTTTGATCAAATAAATGTTTGGGTCAGCAAGGTTTTTTTAATGTTACTATCTTATGCTCACTAAGGCTGCACTGCATCATTACTCCAGTCTTCAGTGTCACATGATTCTTCAGAAATCATGCTAATATGGTGCTAAAGAAAGATCTATTACGATTATCAATGTGATGAACAGATGTTCTGAAGAACAGCAATTTATTTGAAATAAAAATGTGACCCTGGAGCACAAAAGCAGTCATAAGTAGCACATTTGTAGCAATAGCCAGCAACACACTGCATGGGTCAAAATTATCGATTTTTCTTTTATGCCAAAAATAAAAAGTAAAAATCATGTTCCATGAAGATATTTTGTAAATTTCCTACTAAATATATCAAAACTTAATTTTTGATTTGTAATATGCATCGCTAAGAACTAAATTTGGACAACTTTAAAGGCGATTTTCTCGATATTTAGATTTTTTTGCACCCTCAGATTCCACATCTTCAAATAGTTGCATCTCGGTCAAATATTGTCCGATCCTAACAAACCATACATCAATAAAAAGCTTATTTATTCAGCTTTCAGATGTATAAATCTCAATAACTGACCTCTTTGACTGGTTTTGTGGTCTAGGGTCATACATTTGTGAAATTACAAATGTCTTTACTGTACTTTTGATCAATTTAAATGCATCCTTGCTGAATATTTTGGAACAGCATTTGCATTGGAGAGCACCTATGACACCTTATAACGTTATCTAGGTAGGAGGCATTTCTCGCATTCCAAAACCTAGTGACTTCAGGTCCAAACTAAAACCGATCTTACCCAGAAGAGAAGAATCCTGGGAAGTTGCTGACAGGTCCAGCGAGTTTGGCCGCTCAGGTCTCCTGGGCTTATGCGGTCTCAGAGGAACCCGATCATCCCTTCCATCTGGTGCCCCCGGAGGGCAGGTTGATGTCTCCATCTGGGCGTCTACAGGAGCTAAGGTACGAATCGTGGCGGTTGTGTGGATGTTGCTGTTGTTGTTATTGGAGTTGGTGCGACCGGAGTGATCGCGTGCCGCTGGCTGCTCTCTCCTCAACAGGGGCTCGTGTTCATCGGGACTGGAGTTGATGTTGATGTTGAGGCGGCTGTCTTCTCCACTCAGCTGGCTCTGGAGAAGAGGTGCACCGCCGTCACCCTGCGGCCCGACTGGGTTGGTGTTCCCAAACGCATCAGAGGAGCTGGCGCCACTGCCCCCACCATATCCATTAACAACGACCACTCCAACACCACTACGGACACTGGGCCCGTTGTTAGTGACGGTAACCAAGTGTGGCTCGACTGCCACTACAGTGTTCATCTTGGCTACGCCCGTCTCCACCTGCTTCAGGTTGGACTTGTGCTTGCCAAACTTCAACCGTGACGACGAGGACTCCCTGCCAGAATTTTTGGTGTTGAGGGGCAAGCTGGTGGGCCGCTTGGGGAGATTCTGCTGTTTGGGAAGAGGGAACATGGCTGTAGGAGTGTCGCCCATTCCACTGCCGCCCACCCCGAAATCGGCCTGGCTGCCAGTTGCTGATCCTCCAGTCACTTCTGCGGCCAGTTTGATCAACGGGTACAAGAGGCTGGAGCTGCCCGAGCTGAGCGGGTCAGGAGCGCTGAACTGCTTCTGCGAATGCTCCATCAGGTTCTCATCAGAGCTTTCTTTCAGGTTCTTGTCCACCTCCTTGGGGTCCAGTTTGGTGGTCTCCAGGTCCTCTTCTGTGAGCTGAAGGCACACTGGTACACTTCCCCCGGCTCCAGCCTCCTCTGAGTGGCCTGACTCAGAGATGGTGGTCATGATGGTGCTGGGCGTGAGGCCCGTTGTAGTGGTTGTGGCGGACAGACTCGTGCCGCTGGTCTCTGGACTTGGCAGCCGAGCTTGAGCCTGAGCCTGCTGTCTCTCGTAGTTGATAGAGTTTCTGTTCTTCTCTCCTGTCACCGCTACGCCGCCGCTGATGCCGCTCACGCCCATGCCACCCACAGAGGACGTGCCAGACGTGGAGACGTCGCCTGGGAGGTTCTTCACCATGCCCTCATGATCCTCGATGTAAGAGGATGAAGAGTAATCTGGATAAGAGCCCACCTTGGGAGCCCTGCGACTGTGGGTGAGATTCCTACAAGAACAGACAGAGAACAAGGGTCAAAACGGAGAACAGATGGTCCATTTAATTAAAGGTGCTGTAAATATCAGAAAATGTACAGGTCATTATCACGAAATAAACCCTGACAGGGTGATCAGGAGCCCATCAAGAATGACCCTGAAGGGGTTTATTATGTTATATTTGCTGGCTGACAGTACAGCAAACAGTACTCTCAAGAAATTCAAATAATAAATGACGTTTTGACAGTCTTTGTGGCATGACAGTTCACTGTATAAACGCCTTGGAGAGCCGCTTCTGGGACGGTTCAGAGATGTGCTGGTATAAACCCAACACAAACATTGACTCGAGCGGCCGCGATCAGCTCCGGTTCCCGTGTCTGAGCCGTGACGCACCGCAGACTTCATCCTTCCTCTGTACTACTAGTTTTAATGTGAATAAACATGACTGAACAACTCATGCCTTATGGCTCAATCAGTGTTTCAACCGCGGAAAGACATCAACAAAACAGCGTGGAAATAAAATGTCACGTAGCATTTCATTTACCTCAGCAAATCATCAGTGTCCACAGCTCGTTAGTTCACTAGAGAAATTAAGTCTGAGAGGAGCATTTCACGAAATATTACACCATATACTCATTGTGTTTTACTAAACCTGTTAAACTTAATTATTTAATATATGTTTAAATTAATCTGTTATGAAAATGCTATGACAGCCAGTGTGTAATTGAATATATTTTAACAAATAACCTAGAAATTTTTTTTTTTTTTTTTTTGTAAAGTTGAGTGTTGATCATCTATTTAAAAATAAATAGTAATTAAATTTAAATTTGGGTTAAGTTGTTAGGCCTTAGTTGTGTAACCTTATAATGTAAAAGGGCTCCCTATAGTTTTAAGCATAAGCTGAGGTAGATTTTTATCACTAAGAAAATTTTAACTATAACTGAATGTATTTAAAGAAAGAGCAACTTGTTCAGTAAAGCACTGTTAATTAAAAAAAGAAAAAAAAAAGTTTTTAAACCGTGGCGTTAAAATCGAGGTACGTACCGAACCGTCATATTTGTGTACCTTTACACCCCTACTATTAACCAAATAAAAAAGCATTTTTTTAATATAACAACATTATTATAATATTATATTTTACGAATTATGTTTATATCTTACATATACCCTAAAAAATAAATGACCCTTATGTCATATTCTGTATATTATTATTTATTATATTATTTTTAGTCTGGCTGACAGTAATAATCCTAAGTATTTATTTATTTATTTATATATTTATTTATTATGTTCATACCTTACATAGGCAAGTTCATACCTCTAAAGAATAAATGACCCTCATTTTGTAATATTTTGTATATTATTATTTATGATACTATTTTGTAAAAAAGAAAAGTATCAGTAAAAATTACAGTAAATTTCACTTATACCCAGCTGCATTGTCTATGAATTATAATGTATATTTATTTTAAAATATTTTAGATTTTTTTATACTTCACATTTATTGGTTTAAAGATTTTGCTGTGAGTAATATATTTTGTTTCAGTGCACCTAATTCAGTAAAATGTGTAAGACATCAGGCAAAGTTTCAATGATAAATTGCTTACAGCTCCTTTACATTATTTAGAAAAGGCCGAGAGCATGGCAAAAAAAATAAATAAAAAAATAAAATAAATAAAAAAAGTCAAATGACAAAAAGCCCAGTCAAGAACAATTAAGTGTGTAATAAGCACAAGTCCCCCTCATTTATTCATGAGCCGGTCAGGAGTGACTGTGAGAGTGTGTGAGGTGTGGTCAGACCTCTCGTTCTGCAGCGCTGTGCTCATGGGATTGATGGTGGGGCTGACGGGTTTGTTTCTTTCCCAGATCAGCAGCAGTTCTGCCATACGCTCTTCTGCACACTGCGCTGTCAGACGAGCCTCTGCATCCTGATCCCAGCAATCCTCCATAGTCTCCTTCAGAGAGCGCACGGCCTGGGAGCGAGGAGAGTGAATGTGTCAAAAACACACAGATAATAAAATTACTGCTGTTACGTTTGTGGGTGGTTGCCAGTACATTGTTATGTGCTCACCATGTTCGATTTCATCATGTTTGAAATCACTTGAGATTCTGTTGTAAACACACTGTACCGAAAAGACCACTAATGATCTTGCAGCAATAATCTGACCACTTCCTATCACAAGAACAGAATGAGATTGTCTCAGTTACTCACCAGGCTGTTCTCCTTCCAGGCTTCTGGGAACTTGGGTCTCTGTTTCTCTCTGGACACCAGCACCTGCATGTCCTCAAAGGAGGGGTGGTTCCCTGCCTCGGCCTGGAAGGCCATCTGGTAATCTGGCACTGCCTCCCTTCAAAAAAAAAACAAAGGAAAGTCAGTCAGTAGAGACCTCCATACGCCTGCACTCACCAGAATTAACTGAAAAATTCTCAATGAGATGAGGCACACTCATATTTCATGACTATAATGAGCAGGACACAGCACAGGCTTTGTTGTAACCCAGTGGTGTAGAGCCTAGTTGTTATGGAACTAAGGGATTGAGCCTAGGGATGGGTCAAGATGCTCAACAAGATACCCACCAATCAGACGGCCAATTATTTTGACAGGGATGAAGTAAGAAATAACTTCTCTGAGAGGATGCTGTTACTCTCTACAGAGGTTTCACCTCTAAATTCAGCCCAAACCCCAAAGCATCTCCGCTACCATCAACAAAGCACTGCTTTTGCAAAAAAAAAAAATCCTCTTTCAATGAAAAATATCAAGACAATTACAATCGGACTTCCTACTGTGAGCAATGTTCCTAGTATGCATAATCCATAAGTCTCCGAGTGAGGAGAACAATCATTTTGTGCTATAAAAGGTTATATTTTACATCTTTCATTTAATAAAAAGGTGGAGGCGCTTTGTGTCGGGAGGTTCTTGCCTGCTTGTTGTGCATAAAAAACATCTAATGCAAACCTAGCCATAGATTATCCTGCTTATACCATGGAAACTTGAAGCTGTCATTTATAAAAACTAATAAAAATGTACATTAAAAAAATGCTTCTTTAACACAAAATCATCATATTAGAATGATTTCTGAAGGATCATAAATTCATCTTAGCCATCACAGGAATAAATGTAATTTTAAAATAGAAAGTTGTTATTTGAGTTATACATGTATAGAAAATAGTGCTGTCAAACGATTAATCGCAATTAATCGCATCCAAAATAAACGTTTTTGTTTACATAATATATGTATGAGTACTGTGTATATTTATTATGTATGTATGTATGTATGTATGTACAAACACATGCATGTATATATTTAAGAAAAATATGTTATGTTTATATATTAAATAATATTTATATATAAAAATATGTACATGTAAATACATGTAAATGTTTTCAAAATATATACAGTATGTGTGTATGTATATATATATATATATATATATATATATATATATATATATATATATATATATATATATATATATATATATATATATATATA
Organism: Onychostoma macrolepis; assembly: GCF_012432095.1. Taxonomy (NCBI): domain Eukaryota; kingdom Metazoa; phylum Chordata; class Actinopteri; order Cypriniformes; family Cyprinidae; genus Onychostoma; species Onychostoma macrolepis. Next base: position 34,101,550 of record NC_081163.1, read on the forward strand.
TATATATATATATATATATATATATATATACACACACACACATAAATATACACAGTACACTTACATATTTTATGTAAACAAAAACTTTTATTTTGGATGTGATTAATCGCGATTAATCGTTTGACAGCACTAAATGAAAAATTGAATTTTAGAAAATTTTAGAATAATAAATAAATAAAATTTTAGAACATTATTTTCACACACATATATAAATAGTTATATTTACTGTATGCTTAAAACAAGACAAAACACTATTTACAAATGTTTTTATTTAAAATATTAAAAAGGCATTAAAAAGGGCTTAGTATCTTTTTCAGACATTCTTATTTACAAAACAAAAATAGTTAAGACAATGATTTTGTCTTAACGTAATTTTAACAACACTGAAACTAGCTGACGTCACATGCTGCAGCCAGCAGTATATCTACATCCTTGCTGTTGTTTGTGCAGAGCTCTGGTCCTCACCTGGAAAAAGGTCAGTGCATCTCATGAAGGTCTCCCAGTAGATGAGGCCGATGGCGTACATGTCCACCTGTTTCAAAGCCGACTCGCAGTCCCTGAGGTTCACCGCTCCCTCCAGCACCTCCGGCGCCATGTAGCGGATTGTGCCCACCTAGACAGCAGAGCAGTACAGGTGTGAAGGGAAACGTGCTCTTATGGTGGGGTCTGGATCAGCAATTCAGGACACCTCCAACTACCAACACGACCATAACTGGGTCACGTGCACTAACAATAATACACTGCTGTAATATTCCAGTCAAGCAAGTGCTTATGGGCTGACCTCACTGATGGCAGCGTTTTCCTCTTCACCGGGCCGTACGAGGCGATTTCCCGTCAGTTTCATGGACAGGCCAAAGTCACTGATCACACACGTGCCGTCGTTCTTCACCAGAACATTACGGCTGTTTAGATCTCGGTGTGAAATGGCAGGTTTATACACATCTGTAACAGAAAGATCATGTTAAAAGAGTTTTGAGTAACTCTGGAGTCACAGACAGTGAGCCTAAAGACTGGATGTTGAAAATTCAGCTTTGCCATCACAGAAAGATTTTAAAATAGATTAAAATAGAAAGCCGTTATTATGAACTGCAATAATATTTCACTGTTTTTACTGTATTTTTGATCAAACGCAAGCTTAGATTAAGGTCGGAAAGTTTTTAGGTTTTTTTTTGTAAATTAATCTCTTAGGGTCACTTATTTTAAATTTTTTAAAAGTCTTACCAACACCAAAGGTTTAAATTGTATTTTAAGCCTATAAACTGGTCGTTAGCGGACAAATTAAATAAATTAGTGAATGTTAAAAGTGATTTAACTCTTTTAAGCAACCCTGGACCACAAAAGCAGTCATAAGGGTAACTTTTTTGAAAATTACATAAATAAGCTTTCCACCGATGTATGGTTTGTTAGGATCGGACAATATTTGGTCGAGATACTATTTGAAAATCTGCAATCTGAGGGTGCAAAAAAATCTAAATATTGAGAAAATCGCCTTTAAAGTTGTCCAAATGAAGTTTTTGAAAAATTAAGTTTTGATATATTTACTGTAGGAAATTTACAAAATACATTCATGGAACATGACCTTTACTTAATATCCTAATAATTTTTGGCATAAAAGAAAAATCTATCATTTTGATTGTATTGGTTGGCTATCGTGACAAATATACCTGTGTGTGACTTCCGACTGGTTTTGTGCTCCAGGGTCACATTGTTTTTGAGACACATTGCAAACCACTTGCACAACACAGCCAGCAGAGGCCGCTGAGAGAAGCACATGATGTGAGTAATAGTTTCAGGATGAATGCCCTCTCTCCCAGTCCTTCCCCCCCCCCGCACGCATGCTGCCTGTCTGGCTCTAAAGTTCAGCCAGTAACGAGGGCAGCGGCTGAGCAATCTGAAGCACGATGGTACGGAGATCAGCTCGTAATGACGACATACGCAGGGAGCTGGTGAACGGCTGCTCTGAGAACAGTTGGTAATGAGGGTAGGGTCAGAGACAGCCGAGTGGCAAATAAACTTGAGGTCTGATGAGCTGCAGATTGTCTGCAGACCTCTGGCGGCGCTCCAGCAGCACCCAGAGAAACACGAGGAGCGCGACACACAAATTAGCCAAGTGTTATCTCTTTCGCACCGCACGCTGGCCCTTTAAGGCCAAGCCAAAGACTCAATTAGTTTTCATGCCGAATACCAGTTTCCGTGCAAAACGTCTCGGGTAACCGACCGTCATATTTCAAACTGTCCATCTTAATCTATTTTTTTTTTTAATTTAAGAAGCTTTTTCCAGCCCAGAAGCTCCAGCGACTCGGCATTCTTAACTACACGCCGTCGTTCTGTTAAACACAAAGACACATCATAAAAAATGAACAGCGTCTCATTCATCTTACAGAAAACATTCTGTCTGACCCAGATGTGCAGATTAGAGAAGGCAGCTTCTATGTGACGCAGCAGAGCAGTCAACTGGCTCTTTGGGTGGATTCGCACAGCTTTTTTTAACCCATGTGGTTAGACACACATTCTTGCTGAGCTATGGAGGAGGCATAAGGCAGCTGAAAGCATATGAGAGTGTTGTGTCTGCGGCACTCAAGAACCATTCACTGAAGAAACAAGTGGAAGAAAGCACATACAGAAAACCAGAGCAACATCCACCTTGCTCAAGACTGCATTCAGCCTATATTTTTCTTCAAATGCTTGTCATATATATTATGAACACATCTGTGCCTCTAGGGTATGCTATGATTTATATCTCCCACCAGACTTCGGCTAAATTATACGCCGATCAAACTCACAGCAAAGTCTGTTGACACCGAAATGGAAAGATAACTACTTGCTTCTTTTTTGAAGATTTGAAGTCAGACATCAAACGCCTTTTAACAGAATTCTGAATAGCGATGAATCTGTGATCATCTTTAAAGTCTCCTAGTGGTCAGATGACTCATGTTCATATGTTCAAACTGCAAGCCGGTACGAAACTTAAAAGGCTTGGATTTATTTCTCCCATGAGAATTTGCTCATTTCTATGCCCATCACACCTGTGGTGAATCAGCCACCACTCGCAGAAACAAACCACACCGCAATGTTCTTAGATTGAAATCTTAAGTATATACACGCTACTGCTGAAAAGTTTGGGGCAAGATTTTTTAATTTTTGTTTTTGAAAGAAGTCTCTCGTACGCTGCATTTATTTGATAAAAAATACAATAAAATTGTAATATTGTTACATTTTGTTACTATTTGAATATATTTGTAATTTATTCCTATGATGACAAAGCTGAATTTTCAGCATCATTACTCCAGTCTTCAGTGCCACAGGATTTGATGATTTGATATTTTTGGAAACCATTTTTTCTAGATTTTTGATGAATAGAAAGTTAAAAACATTTACATTTATTAATTTAGCTGACACTTTTATCCAAAGCGACTTACAAAACTGCATTTATTTGAAATAAATATATTCGTTGTCATGTTTGATCAATTTAATGCATCCCTGCTTGATGTACGCAAAATTTTAATATGCTTAATTTTCATATTCATTCATACAATATATTCATGATGACTTTATGCATTCATTACGAGTTATCTTTTATGATTCATTATGATCTTATTACATTACATCCATATTACTGTCTTGTGTTATTCATATACTGTTACTCAAGTATTATTCATTCATATTCATTTTGTGTTTAATTCTAGTCATACTCGTATTCCATTGACGTAGAATATTTCTCTCTCATATTTGACATTTAAAAGGTTTGACGAAATATATATTAACATATTTTCTTTTCCTTCACATGACACATAAATGGTACATTTTGTTATGCTTATGTGATGTTTGAAGAGGATGTTGAAGACTTATTCTCTGCAAAATATTTTTATATGCAAGGATGTATTAAGTGCTCTATTTCAAGAGCTGGTGGTTGTTGTAAAGTGATATTTGAAGACTGCAAGCTCTGCTGTTTTTGCTCAAAGGATGTAAAACCACAACCCATGTCTATTCTTATCCGACTTCTACCTACACCAGTCATGTCACCGTGACCTAGCTGGTAAGATGTAATGGATAAAACTGTTTGACATTTATCAATCGGACATAAACATCCTGTGATGTTGTAAAAGGATGCCTCGAGTATATATGTGACCCTGGACCACAAAACCAGTCTTAAGTCGCTGGGGTATATTTGTAGCAATAGCCAAAAATACACTGTATGGGTCAAAATTATTGATTTTACTTTTACGCCAAAAATCATTAGGATATTAAGTAAAGATCATATTCCATGAAGATATTTTGTAAATTTACTACTGTAAATATATCAAAACGTCGTTTTTGTTCAGTAATATGCATTGCTAAGAATTCATTTGGACAACTTTAAAGGTGATTTTCTCAATATTTTGATTTTTTTGCACCCTCAAATTCCAGATTTTCAAATAGTTGTATCTCAGCCAAATATTGTCCGATCCTAACAAACCATACATCAATGGAAAGATTATTTATTCAGCATTCAGATGATGTATAAATCTCAATTTTGAAAAATTGACACATAAGACTGGTTTTGTGGTCCAGGGTCACATATATTGTTTTTAACTGGCTTCTTTACTTCTGCTCACATCACATGCTGCAAAGGCTTTTATCTTTAACTTCCAAAGATTATTATACTTAGATTTTAGACCACTCTTTTAGAGTTTCAGTAGAATATACTCAGTTTGGATTTTGTATTCATTTTTTTATCCTTTCCTTTAATTTGAATATTTAATTTTTTCTCATCTGTAATTATTATTATTATGATTGATGATAATTGTTTTTAATAAACTACAATTTTACGGAAAGACATCATCTGGCTGGATCCCTCCCTGCATCAACGCTGAATAAAAGTAAAAAAATAAATAAAAGTAATAGTAATAAAAGTACAAAATATTAATGAAAGTTAAATAAATTCTTACTGAACACTCTTGACTGGTAGTGTTTTACTCAATTAATTCCCAATAGATAAAATCAGTAACACTTTAGTATCAGGACCAATTCTCACTATTAACTAGTTGCTTGCCTATAATTAACATATTGGCTGTGTATTAGTACTCATAAATCACATTCTTCATGACTATATTCCACATCCATAATCCTATCCAATACCTAAACCTTACTAAGTATTAATACGCAGCAAATTAGGAGTTTATTGAGGCGAAAGATATACCTAATGGTTTGTTAATAGCGAGAATTGAACCTTAAAATAAAGTGTGACCATAAAATCTAGTTGCACACTACATTTTGTCTCATTAACTGCAATATCTTGTTTCGCTTGACATCATGAAAATGACCCAATTAAACCTCTAAACACAGATATCAATTATCAAGCGACAAGGCTTCATTCCTTCGAATGGGCAGCCAAATTATACCTCGAGCTGGCGAAAAACAAAGAAAGAGCTCGAGGGAAGGATGTGTGCGCACAGATGCAGAGGTGACCCTCACCTCCTCTCAGCAGCTCGGTGTGCAGGTAGGCCAGGCCTCTCGTCACCGAATGTGCCAGACGACAGCAGCTCACCCAATCCAGCGTGTGCAGACTCAGGTAGCGACACAGAGAGCCCTACAAACAGACACAGTACAGTTAAACCAGCACATATACCCACAGAGCCTGTAACTGCTCAAACACACCACTAGAAGGGTCATGAAAGAACATGGACGTGGTAGCTATTGCAAAAGCAGTAACATCTCGCTTGTAGAAAATAAGAACCGTGCTTTTAACAACAATCTATCCACATTAATACTGCTTTTTTCCCCCACACAACTCATCATTACTTTTACATCAGCATTTCAAATCTCTGCAGAGAAGATATGAAGCTTATGCAGCTCTTGAATAATGAATTGGAGCTTCAACAAAGTTGTAATGTAAAGCTGCCTGCAACTAATTACTGCCTCTGGGGTATTTAGGCAATGCAATTAAAACTACCAGCATCAACAAACAGTGCTGTACATAACGGAGAATTCCTTTTCCGAACTAAACTACGAAAGTAATGCTGTAGATTAGATTTAATTAGTTCAACAGGAAGCTTTTGTACATACAGTACATGCAGTGCTGTAGAGAGGCGGATGTAATTAGAAATATCAATAACTCATACTGTGAGCCAATTCAAAAGGTGGGGCAAATAGTTGCTTATTAGTTAACTGTCACTGTGGCATGCTGCGTTTAACATTGAACTGTAATCTCACTAAGGTCACTGTCCTGATGGCAAGCTCTTGAAATAATGCGACATAGGACTGAAAAAAAAAAAAAAACTACTGCGGCTGATGCGACTATTGTGAATGATGATTACAGAATTTAATTTCGGTTTACTCTTGTTGCATTGAAATTTTTATTTTTTTTGCACTTATAGATGTGTTTGTTAATGAATCCAATGGTCAATCAAATTAGTCTAGAATACAGGCGTTGTTGCATTTCTAATTTCTAAATTAAAGAACCTGGCACGCAGTTGTCCAACACAAAACAAATATTTAAATGTAAATAAGATAATAAAACAAATAAGATAGTAGTATGATATTGTTACAATAGAAATAAAACCGATAAATCATTTTATTCAATTAATAAAATAAGGTAATGTAATATGGTTACAACTAAACTAAAATTGAAATTAAAAATTTTGGGGAAAAAAATGGAATATTATAATATAGTTATAAATTAAACAACAATTTTTTTAATAAAATTTTTGTAAAATTAAAAAAAAAAAATGCTCCACATATATGGTAATATTGTAACATGGTTACAATATAACAAATAACATAGTATTATGATTTGGTTGCAATCCAAGTAAAACAGACAACAAATCTGTTTTACAAAATCAACAAAATAAAATATAACTAAACTAAAATCAACAATAAATATTATAATATAGTATATAATTATAATATAATAGTATATAATACTATTATTAGTATTAAATAGTATATAATTATAATATAAATTAAACAACAGTATTTTTTTCAAAATATATTTTTGTAAAATTAATAAAAAAGATTCACATATAAGGTTATATTATAATATGGTTACAATATAAATAAAATCAGCAACAAATATTTTTATAAAATAAAAAATTAAGAATAAACAATTACCCTAAGAATTGAGAAATGTATTAATTATGCAGCATTGCAATGCATGTTGATAATAGTGAACTGGCTCTGCACCGACAACAAGACATAGATCAAGAGATTTTTGACCTGTCATCTAGGACGGAGGGGTGCAAGAGAAAACTAACAGACTGCAGGGCACTCTGGGTAGAGGAATGATTATCTACCTGTAAGTGTACATCAGAGCCATAAAAGCCAATCGCTTTCCCTCAAGTCCTGCCTGAGTCTCCGTGTTACCATAGCGACAGGCAAAATGATGTTATCCCCAGACACTGGCCCAGGCATACCGTCTTTCTAACGACATGTGACAGACAGAACACTGACTGATACAGACACACACTTTGCTCCAAAACCTAGTGCGTCGCTTTGCTGTCTACTGCCCACATAGGCAGCTGTCTTCTAAGGCGGTATCCTAGCTGACATGGAACCCTATAAGGGATGTTTCAGAGCTCTTTTTAGGCACATGTGCCACACAAAACAGCAAAAATGGCTTCTCAAGTGAAGTGCATGGTAGACTTGACTCATAATTGATTTCTCTGAAGTCTGACTAACATGTTGCTAAGCAAATGGCAGGATAACAATAGAGAGCACACACACACACACACACACATTTATGACAAAGTTCAATTAACTTTTCCATTCATGCTTTTCAACCTTGAGCAACTTTAAATTACATTTCTTTCTATTGTATGATTTGTTTATGCTAAAAACTCACACGAGTTATATACAAAAACATTCAGTTATGTCTGTGAAGGAAAACAGCTGGGAAAGAAAATGCATGTTTGTATTAGATCTGTGTGGCAGCAGCGTAATATACAGTAAATAAATCAATAAATCCACTGCTCTCTTGTCTCCTCTGAGGCTGGGACTCTAAATACTGTTCTGTGCTCAGTTAGCATGTTTCGCCATGAAAAAAAAATTATAACTCTTAAATACGTAAAAAGTCAGATTTTCATATGTCACCTTTAACTAAACTAACTAAAGCCAGTAATGATATCCTGCTGGAGGTTATGTTATTTTTAGAGGGAAAACAAGTAAAGGATTGGATGGATTCTGTTAATTATTAAGTTGGTTTGTCTCACACTAAAAAAAAAAAAAGATGTTAAAAAATAACTTCATTTTGAAACCCTCAGGTTAGCTAACTCTCAAATCACTCATTAAACATTGGCTAAATTAAGCTTGTTATTTCCATCCAGTTAATTTGCCACAATGCATATAATCATGTTTTAATTAGAAAAAAAAAATCTTGATTGTGAAAGTCTGGTATACACTTTTATAGCAATTTAATTTCTTAAATTATAACTCAGACATAATCATTTTAAGTTGCAGAGTTCAAAAGGTACAGCATACATGGAATAATCCAGAAAGCAAACCATCAATTCATGTCCAAATAGGAAACGAACATTCACCTACAAGGGTTCTTCCTGTACTTTGGCTTTAGGCTACGAGTTCATTATATAATTCATACATCAGAAGTGAAACAGGGCAAGCGCAAACACAGCGATGTCTCAACAGAGCGCTGTCTGTCTGCAGCCAGACACAATAAAGGTGTGTCTCATTCCTCACTGCCATTCAAAAGGCCCAGGCGGGTACAACAGGCGCGCTCACAGACAAACCTGCGAGTTATAACATGTCAAACAGGAATGTACAGGAAAACATGTTGCAAAGAATGCTGGGCTATTGTCACTTTGCATGTTTTGTGCGAGTTCTGAAAGCTGCAGGGGGAATGACTAAGAATGAATTGTGCCCAATGATAAGTCTGTTTATTTGCATGTGGTGTTTGCCTTGCGTTAGCACTCAATTAAAGGAATTACACAAATTAGACAGCGGCATAAACATGCCTAAATAAAACAGATAACGGCACAAAAAACGGCCTTTGTTCTAAATGAAATTTACACTTCGTAACTTGCAGGCTGGTTCTGAGTGCGAGGTTGTCAAGGATGCAACAGACTACTTCAATCTGACATACTTTACTGGGAAAGTAAAGCATCGCTTCACACCAATGCAATCCAGACACTCATATTGACTATTTAAAAAGCTGAAAGTGCATTCAACTTCGCATATGCGCGCGGTTATGTTTAACACTCATTTGATGAGTAATATTCACGTGTAACTGTTGCTGTGATCAATAAAAATTTAAATAAATATCTTAAGTAAAATTCAGTTTACTGCTCCCCCCCAAGTAATTTTAACGCAGGAAGTTTTCTAAAGAAGAATCAATCTATAAAAAGCCCACTTAAACAAAGAAAGGAGGCGTGTTTGTGTTTAAAAAAGAAAAAGCAACAATGACTTCATTTAAATACAGTGCTGCAGGAACGAGTCCTAAAACCCAAAACCCAGAAGGTATTTTTGAACTTCCAGTTCCATCGTCCTGAAGTCAGTTTTTTTTTTTAATGTTAACACAAGCATAATATATTTTCATGTTTTGTAGTATGACATAAAATACATTAGTAATCTCTCACTTGTGATTTTTAAAAGCTTTTACATGTTGAAAACTATGCAATATATGACCTAACTTAAGCTTTTTACTTTGTATTGTATTTTGCAATAGTATTTAGGCTTCAAAATTCATAGTTGATAAATTGACAAAAGTTTATGATATTTACACGTTTTGTTCGTCACAGAGCTTATTTTCCGCAATGGAAGCCAATGGAAAAATCCTATTGGGTTTTTGTCGACTTCCAGATTGGCCTCCAAAAATACGTCATCCCCGCAGCACATCATTTCAGCACGTTTAGTGCTGCACGGGATTGCAGGTGGTAAGTGAATACAACAGACTAATTTGTGCTGAAATACAAAAGTGGCGCAGCTGTGAATTCATCTCAGTATTTAAAACAGACAGAACACCACTTTCTCTGACTGCAATGGCAGATGGATACAGAATAAGTGAATGAAAACAATAGGAGCCAGTCAGACAGAGAGAGAAAGATGAACAGGCACAACTCAAACACAAAGCTGACATCCAAGTCAACCTTCTCCTGCTGCCTGCTGGAAATCCATCTGGATCGTGGATAAAAATACCTGACCAGATAGTGGCAGGACATTCGATTCCACTCCAGACTTTGACAGAAATAGTCAGGAGAAACCAATAAAACAAAGAGACGAGGAATAAAGGACAGATGAAGGTAAAATGTGGAAAACTACACCAACAGGGCGGGCAGGCAGGCACCAGAGCCGTGTCACATACAACTTTAAAGATGAGCGAAAAGAGGGCTTGTACCAGATCAATACTTACATGAGGATAGTACTCCATAACCAGCAGGTACTCCATCCGCCCATCTGTTGTGAGACGCTCATCGCCAACGATAAAACGAGCAATGTTCTCATGCTCCAGAAGAGGGATTCGGTAGATGGAGCGCTCATTCACAAAGTTCTGCCGGTTGGCATATGTAAAAACCTTTACGGCGACTGGGCGTTCATCCAGTGATCCTTTGTAGACAGAACCGTAGCGTCCTCGACCAATCAACTGCGTGAAAAATTATTCAGGTGTGAACTGTAGCAGATGTTCAAATACAGATGGTTCAATTCATTACAATACAATTCAAAATCAAAATATGATAATGTGCACATTTTTGGTGGCAGCTAGATTTAAACTCACTTCCAGGAGCTTTAAACTGTCTAAATCCAGAGACGGTTCTGACGGTGCGGCCTCTATCATGTCCATATTGTGCAGACCCTGTTTACACTCGCCTGTAACAAACACAGTATGCACACAATGCATCACAAAACACTGTAACAATATGATGTGACCTTCATTTGAAAATAGCCAATCAGTACACATCTCACCCATCACCATGCGATAGCCGAAGAACAGCGCCACGATCAAGACCGCTGCTATAGAGACAGACGCGAGGGCGATGAAGACAGCCTCATCTCTGTGTAAAGGTTGCTGCTCTTCTGTTGAAAGAGGGATGAGAGAAGGAGAAAGAGAGGCATGTTAGACATTCAATCATTATTTGCATTTAAGCTCATTTTAGCTTATGAATTTGCATGTTGAATAAAGAATCAACATGCTGTCAATTACTACAAAAAAAATTAATAACAAACCAAAGTCAGTAATGCACAAGATACTCCGAGCGTTTGAAAGCAGCAATGTGAAATTTTCTCTTTTAATACATTTTCAAATGTAATTTATTGCTCTGATAGTAAAGCTGAATTTACGAAGTTCAAAAAAAGGAAGTTAAAAAACAGCATTCCTTTGAAACGTAAATATTTTGGGTAACATTTTATAGGGACCAATTTTCACTATTAACTAGTTACTTATTAGCATGCCTATTATTAACATATTGGCTGTTTATTAGTACTTATAAAACACATGACCATGTTCTACATCCCTAATCCTACCCAAAAACTAAACTTATCCACTATCTTACCAACTAATAATAAATGGCAAATTAGTTGTTTATTGAGGCAAAAGTCACAGTTAATGGTTTGTTAATAGCGAGAATAAAGTGTGACCATATTTTGTAACATTATAAATGCATTTACTGTCACTTTTGATAAATTTAGTGTGTAATCTTGCTGAATAAAAGTATTAATTTATAAAACAAACAAACAAAAAACGTACTGACCCCAAACTTTGAATGGTATCGTTTAAAGTGTGGGTCCTGGGCTTTAACTTTCTAGTGTTCATCACAGTCGTAACACCAATACAGTAGCTAGAGGAACAGAAGTTCTGTCTTACAGTTAAAATAGCCAATCGTCTGTTTGATAAAACCGTTGTTTTTGCATGATTTCAGCTAAATACTCAGCATTTTTGATAAACATTTTGTCTATTACTGCCCAGAGGAACTGAGTAAGGGACAAGCAAAAATATTTTTGTATGACGTTAAAAGGGATAGTTCACCCAAAAATGGAAATTCTGTCATTAATTACTCACCCTCATATCGTTCCAGAAAGATAGTAAGGACATCATTAAAATAGTCCATGCGTGACATTAGTGGTTCAACTGTGATGTTATGAAGCTACAAGAATGCTTTTTGCGCACTAAGAAAACAAAAAAATAACTTTATTCAACAATTTCTTCTCTTCCATTCACAACAGTACCACTACGCATGTGCTGCGGCTTGTTTACAAGCAGAGGAATGCACACGCTGCGTCACGGTTCTGTCGTCAATGGTGGCGGAGGCTGACACGGAAGAGAAGAAATCGTTGAATAAAGTCATTATTTTTGTTTTCTTTGCACACAAAAAGTATTCACGTGGCTTCATTATGGCCATTCGTAATGGTTGAACCACTGATGTCACATGGACTATTTTAATGATATCATTACTACCTTTTGCGTTGCTGTCTGTGGAGGGTCAGAAAGCTCTCGATTTCATCAAAAATATCTTAATTTGTGTTCTGAAGATGAACGAAGGTCTTATGGGTTTGGAACGACATGAGGGTGAGTAATTATTGACAATTTTCATTTTTGGGTGAACTAAACTTTTAACACAGCTTAAAGTGTATTGAATCTGATACATTTCATGAATTCATAAAATATCTGCCCTTACAATGCGATTTGTTAAATCATGACCACATACAAATGTGTCCACCAGTTTCTGTTCAAATCTAACAGTCCACCCACCAAAAGAAATCCTACTAACTGAAAAAAACTAAATCACAGTCGGAAGTGTGAAGTCAGCATCATCTATCAAAATGTTTGAAAACATTCTGGTCCATCATGTACGTGAGCCATACAGAGCCATACAGCCTTCAAAATCCAATTAAACTCAGCGCTTAGCTCTCTTCAGCTTTTGATTCTTTTCACTTTCTCCATTTTCTCACTCTGCTTCAGACACAGACATGTCCTTGCATACAAGAGTGAGAGCTTCGAGGCAAGAAAGCCGCTCTCACACAAAAGGAACTAAAGAGAGAGAAAGATGAGTGGGAATGATAAAACCACAGCTATGGACTTCAGTTTCAAGCCGAGAGAAAGAGAACAAACACTTAAAATGCCAGGACAGTGCTTCAAAATAAAACCCACTCACACAACTCCTATGAGACGATGATTAAATAAGAAATCGAGCTTAAAATATTGTGCATGCTTACGTATTTAAATGAATTTGTGAATTGATGCATGCAGGAAATGTGTTTATCTTCAAGGCAATGAATGCGGATGTATGGGAAAACACAACATAGATGCAAATCTACACTTCTGCCCGTATTTCTGAGCTGGACCCTCCCAGGTCCACTGCAGCAGCTAGAACGGCACCAGACCTGCAGTGCCACACTATCACACAGCTTAAAAAGGTTTGAGTTTCTCAAGACAGATCAATAAATATGAGATTTAATCCACAGCAGTGCGTCAGACTGCATGCTGGTGTTCGCTTCTGGAAACTAATCTCTCACACACACTCGTATATAGCCACGCTCATTTAACGCTCAGAGGATAAAACACAGGCATTTATAGATATCGACAGAAAAAAAACACACACTCTCATTTTCACATATACATAGACGCTGTTTACATGTCTTGGAGCCGGCGGCATTTAGCTCGGAGGCAGAATGTCTGAGTGTCCCTCCCTCTTCCAGACTCTACGAACAATCCTGTTATACTTCCTGTATTTCTCCCTCCAGCTCCCTGTCTATTACAAGAGCTCTCCTTCCTTTCTCACGTCTCCATAGTTCATATTCTGTATGTATGAAATATTACAGAATCGTGGAAACGTACAAGGGTTATATACTACTGCATTCTTTGAAATTAGCATAAAATATCATGGTATATGCCAATCATTCAGTATCACAATATATGCCAAAAAGTATTTCTATTAGTGCTTTCAATTAATCGCGATTAATCGTATCCAAAATAAAAGTTTGTGTTTACATAATATATGTAAGGGATAATCAACGGCAGCGGAGGTGCATTCAAATCGTTTAATGCACAGCTAGCCGTTGATTATCCCGTTTATGCCATGGTCATTTCCCAGCATACACATATTAAAGATGTTAATAATATTTGCGCTGCAATATTTGACCGGAACTATAAAAATGACGGTTATTTTCGTCTGTATTACTTTTTAACTTTTAACTGTATGCTACTATGGTTACCAATGTTTATAGGAAGCGCATTAATATAGAACATGATTAAACTGACCTGGAACTACCTGCAGTTCAACGAATTTAATCAACACCTGCCAGCCAATCAGAATCGAGTATTCAGACAGACCATGGCATAAGTGTGTGTATATTTATTATGCATATATAAATATACACACATACAGTATATATTTTGAAAACATTTATATGTATATATTTATATTAATATCATTTATATTAAATACACAAGTATATTTAATACATAAACATAACATTTTTCTTAAATATACAGGTGCTGGTCATATAATTAGAATATCATCAAAAAGTTGATTTATTTCACTAATTCCATTCAAAAAGTGAAACTTGTATATTATATTCATTCATTACACACAGACTGATATATTTCAAATGTTTATTTCTTTTAATTTTGATGATTAGAGCTTACAGCTCATGAAAGTCAAAAATCAGTATCTCAAAATATTAGAATATTACTTAAGACCAATACAAAGAAAGGATTTTTAGAAATCTTGGCCAACTGAAAAGTATGAAAATGAAAAGTATGAGCATGTACAGCACTCAATACTTAGTTGGGGCTCCTTTTGCCTGAATTACTGCAGCAATGCGGCGTGGCATGGAGTCGATCAGTCTGTGGCACTGCTCAGGTGTTATGAGAGCCCAGGTTGCTCTGATAGTGGCCTTCAGCTCATCTGCATTGTTGGGTCTGGTGTCTCTCATCTTCCTCTTCACAATACCCCACAGATTCTCTATGGGGTTCAGGTCAGGCGAGTTTGCTGACCAATCAAGCACAGTAACACTATGGTCATTGAACCAGCTTTTGGTACCTTTGGCAGTGTGGGCAGGTGCCAAGTCCTGCTGGAAAATGAAATCAGCATCTCCATAAAGCTCGTCAACAGAAGGAAGCATGAAGTGCTCTAAAATTTCCTGGTAGATGGCTGCGTTGACTGTGGACATCAGAAAACACAGTGGACCAACACCAGCAGATGACATGGCAGCCCAAATCATCACTGACTGTGGAAACTTCACACTGGACTTCAAGCAACATGGATTCTGTGCCTCCACTCTTCCTTCAGACTCTGGGACCTTGATTTCCAAATGAAATGTAAAATTTACTTTCATCTGAAAAGAGGACTTTGGACCACTGAGCAACAGTCCAGTTCTTTTTCTCCACAGCCCAGGTAAGATGCTTCTGACGTTGTCTCTGGTTCAGAAGTGGCTTGGTAGCCCTTTTCCTGAAGACGTCTGAGCGTGGTGACTCTTGATGCACTGACTCCAGCTTCAGTTCTCTCTTTGTGAAGCTCTCCCAAGTGTTTGAATCGGCTTTGCTTGACTATATTCTCAAGCTTGCGGTCATCCCTGTTGCTTGTGCACCTTTTCCTACCCAAATTCTTCCTTCCAGTCAACTTTGCATTTAATATGCTTTGATACAGCACTCTGTAAACAGCCACACCTTTCAGTAATGACCTTCTGTGACTTACCCTCTTTGTGGAGGGTGTCAATGTTCGTCTTCTGGATCATTGCCAAGTCAGCAGTCTTCCCCATTATTGTGGTTTCAAAGAACAAGAGATACCCAGAATTTATACTGTAGGGATGGTCATTTATTCAAACTCAAATGTAAATATTCTAATATTTTGAGATACTGATTTTTGACTTTCATGAGCTGTAAGCTCTAATCATCAAAATTAAAAGAAATAAACATTTGAAATATATCAGTTTGTGTGTAATGAATGAATATAATATACAAGTCTCACTTTTTGAATGGAATTAGTGAAATAAATAAACTTTTTGATGATATTCTAATTATATGACCAGCACCTGTACACATGCATGTGTGTATTTATTTATATGTACATACATAAATATAAATATACACAGTACACACACATATATTATGTAAACAAAAACCCTTATTTCGCGATTAACCGTTTTATAAATGGCCAAATGGTCAAAGGAGTTTGTCGTCAAGTTACATTTTTCTGTTCTTTTCTCTCTGTAGCCTCATGCTTGTCATCACATCACGAGCCGATATTCTGTCCTTCACATTCTTTCAGACCAAGCATCAGGACACAGATACAGTTTCCCTGGGTAACCAGAACTCTTCTGCGAAATCACCATCTCCCACTCATAATGCCTGGCAACTGTGCGCAGTCACAACCTGCCTGCAATAAAGTCTGTCTTGCCTAAATTTTCATCTATTGTCTATTTGTGTCAGTGCTGTATTAGGGTAAAGACACTGCGCTGAGATGCTTTTAAAGTTAAAGGTTAAAAGCACACAAAGCAGCAAAAACTTACTACTAAGCCCTATCAAATCAAAATTTTATGGTTTTTAGTCCATGTATATTAGCTTTATAGTCATCTAGCTATATGCTAGCATATTATTCCCTAACATTGACAATATTAGGATTTAACAGATAGGCCTACATTAAAGCTGACATCACAACAGAACAAAAATACTGATGACTCATCCTTGCACTACACCGATTTTTGTCCAATCAAATGCTCTGTAGAGTGAGAATGTCCCTCCCCCTATGGCTCTGACGTAATTAGAAACTTCAGGATAATTTTTTAAAAAGCTGACAAACGGATAAATGGATAATTAACCTAAAAACTTTCATCATTTACTCTTTGTCATCAAGTTGTTACAAAAATGTTTGATTTTCTTTCTTCTGCTGCACACACACACACACACAATATTTTGATGAACTGTTTTTGTTCATACAATAGCAAATCAATGGGGTCCAGGTGTTTCACTGTCAATTTTTGTTCTTTCATTATAAAGACAAACGTTATCGGTTCCCTCACATCAAGCGCGGTTGAGCTTCTATCGACCATATTTGATGTGCTCCATGCATGCGTGTTGTTGATGCATTTTTGTGTGTAAAATTAAATCTGTTCAATGCAAAAAGTGATCATATCACTTCAGAAGACTTGTTTTAAACTGCTCGTTTCATATGGATTACTTGCACTATGTTTTTTTATGAAGTTTTTGAAGAAATGTTTTGGTTGTGTGGACTTTCAAATAATGGCCAAAAATGTTACAATAATTTTGAAAATGGATGAAAGTTATATAGGTTTGGAAGGTTAGTAAATTATGACAATTTTCATTTTTGGATGAACCATTTCTTTAATGGTTTTCTGATACAGAACTACATATAGCCCATAAGGATCCGTTTGTGCAAAGAGCAAAACATTAAAATTCATAAAGGAAGAGGGACATAGGCTATACTTTAAATCAAGACTAATCTGTGAGAGACACCTGCAAAACTGATTTTAAAAGCATTGAATGATACATCATCTTTCCCCTGAGGAACATGCGTCTCATGTTATGATTATGGGTACCACACAGGGTCTTTCCAACAGACAGGCGGTCACATCTTAGATATGCAGCCCATCCATAATACAAAGCCTGTGTGGAAGAATTTCAAAGACTCAGAGACACCAGGGAGACTCTAATGGGAGTCATTCATGAGCGGACAGACTTTCATGCTGCCATTACCACAACAGGACTTAACATCACTACCTGAATCCCCCCACCAGCGAGGACAACAAAAGACACTCAAAGGGAATTCTCTGGCCTACATTCAGCTTTCAGAGTAGGATAGTGGGGAAGAGAGTAAGGGAGCCTGACAAAATGCATCAACATGTGCCAGACAAATGCAACATGACTCCAATCTGCATTTGACCACTATTAACTTCAGATCCAAGGCGTAGCTATGGGCCAGAATATAATGGCGACGGGCTTCCCTGAATTGAGCCACACACCCCAAAAACCACCTAGCAACAACCCATAAAGCCATAGCAATTGCACAGTAACACACTAAAAAAAAAAATATATAAAACAGACTGGCAAAAATTCCCACTACATACGGATGTCACAATAGATTGATATAGACAATAACACTGATATTAAAATATTGCAGTATTGTTATTCTTTTGGCCACGTTAATCATGTATGAAAATCTGACATTTGCACATTCCTAATTTCGCTATGTATTAATAGCCTTTACCAGACTCTATTACCTGCACTGTTATTGGACTAGAGCTTCACCAAGCAAACTCATTCTCCACCAACCCCCCAAAAACTCTTGCCATTCACTGTGTAAAGGTTAAGGTTAAAAGAGGCAAAGCTAATGAATAAATTAATTAAGGGAAATGAGCAGATGCTTGTTCGCTCACAGCTCCGCTGGCAGACAGCTCATCAGCACAATAAAACGATGGACTCAATCTGGCAAGCACAAGCACATCTACAGCGTTTTTGGCACATGCTGTTGTGGAATTTAATTCTTACAGACACACACGTACACACAAACTGCTGGCTATCAGTTTGACGGCACAACTCCGAGCACGGCTTCAAGAATGGATGGACTTCTTCATTTGCTCTAACTGCATTACAGCACAACAATGACCGCCCAGTTTTTCAGCAGTCCGGAAGATTTTGCCCTATTCATTTTCTCCTTGGGGATTTCAAATCAATAAAGCGTTCTAAGCTATGAATCCGTGCCCGCAGACTTGGAACGCCATTCACAAAAGTTGTACACATCCTTTGCCTCTCGAGTCATTATTTATTAAGCATTATGGCTAATTTAATTGTGCTTTCACATATCAATAAAAGCATAGCACTCTAGTACATAGTGTCTACAACAGGCCGTGGCACTCGCGTGTTAGTTCTGTTTAACACATTATACCTAATCCATTCCACAGATTTTTCCTCAAAATCAATACAGAAAATGTGAAAGGATTTCATCTTGGCCTGGTGATTTGTAATAGCAATAAAGCACAAAAATTGAGAGAGAGAGAGAAAAGAAAGACAGACAAAACATCAGCAGGAACTCTTGAACAGCAAAAAAATTGAAAGAGGTATATGAAGACAGCAGATGACAGATGCACTGCCGAGAGTCTGCATGGCTGTTTCGCAGAGATTTCCACCTGAAAGAGTAAAAGCATAAAAGCATTGACCACACTACACAAAAGATGATTTATATGACACAGCCAGGCAACAAATTATCTGTGAGAAAACCCCCAAATACAAACAAACACACCAGAATCAAATAGGAAAGTGCTCCAACTTTCACAAACAAGATCATCCTTCAAATGTGCTTGTTTAGTCACCAACAATCAATTCTCTTAAAGCGGATACATTTCGCATAAAAATCACAGGAAGCAGAAATAAACTGGTGGTTCTACTCGTAAGGGAAATAAATGTCAATTCACATCAAGTCCAGCATCACTAAAAGACAACACTGCAACAGTAATTCTAAAAAAATAAATAATAATAAATAAAAAAAAAAAACTTCATTCAGTCCCTCAACAACGTATTAGATATTTAATTTTTACATTTAATTTATTTTTTATTTCATAGTTTATATTGAATTGAATATATTTATTATCATCATTATTTTATTTTTTTGTTGTTGTTGTTGTTGAAGAAACAGGGTTTTGGAAAACCTGCATTTTAGATTCATTTTAAAAGTGTGATTTGTAGAGCTGGAAAAGTCATTTAATTTAATTAAAATAAAATTACTGGGCATTTTTAATATTACTATACATTTGTCTAAGCTCTAAAACATGTTATAAGGTAGAAAGTGATTCCAGGTTATTTAAAAAAAAAATCTTTAACCTGTAAAAATCACACACACACACACACACACACACACACACGTGCACACACACAAAAAAGAGCAGCTTTAAATGTTAAGGGGCCTTTGAATATTTTCGTGGACAATGGGGAGCTTGGAATGGAAAAGGTTGAAAACAACTGGTTTAATAATTTATATAGTATGGTAGTTCTTAATTTTTTTTTTACTTTGAGTCCAATGCAAAATTCACATCATTATCAGAACAAAAGTATGAATATCCAAATGAATGATTCAGTATCTAAACATTTACTCTAACAAGACTGAGAAATCTAGAGCAATCAATGACCTGCCAAAAGTGTGGGCTGGGAACATTACGGTATATAACGGTACAATTACATTTTGCCTGGCAAACAACCAGCGGGAATGTGCGCCGACCATCAAAATGAATGGGATGAAGGAGTCCAAATATAACAGGGATATCTAGTTCCACTGTGACATGGAGTTTTTCCTGTTTGACTTTTGGCTTTTCTTGTCTTTGTAACAGTAGCTGCATAGAGGCTCTTTGATGCTCTTTTTCCGCCTATCAGGAAGGCGCTTTCCGGCAGTTAGCAGTTTGGCAGCGACCGAGTCAAAAAGGCATTTCCTCTGTGGATAACCTACTCCTTTCTCCCACTTTCACTTCCTGTCCTTCTTTTTCCCTTCTCTGCGTCTTTCTTTCTCGTTCCATACGGATGGCTTTAATCCTCTCACCGCTGATTCAGTGTTCCTCTTTATTCATTTTTTATTCATGGCGACTGCTGTATAATTCCCAGCCGTCTGAGCCCACTGCAATTCACACCACTCTGACAAATAAGCTCATGGAGAGTGACTGGATTTTCAATAAAAAAGAGAAATGGTGACAAAAACAGACTCGTTTGCATAAGTGAGTTACAGCGCTGGCCACAGATTTTGCATTGGAGGAGGCGGAGACATTTCAAGATGATCCGAGACCGCTCCTTTTGTTGGTCATTATGATTTACATTATGCTAGCATAACACAGCAACCACAATCCTGGGTTTGAGGAAGAGAGAGAGGAACCCAGTTCATTTGACTAAGCTGCAGGAGGATCTGCTTTCGCTACAGCAGCCGCACCTGGACTGAAGACACGCGAGAAACAGAGAATGAATGGAGCAGAGTTCACACACCTTTTGACCACTACAGTCAAATGACCTTTGCAGTCATTCATCATTCAGTAAAAGAAAATTCATATGGATATTTCTAGCAAATATAACAGTGAATTATCCCTTTCAACATACCTAGAAACATGTATTTTCACTGCACTCTCAGAAATAAAAGGTACGAAAGCTGTCACTGGGGCGGTACCTTTTCAAAAGGTACGTTTGTACCTAAAAGGTCCATTTTGGTACCTTAAAGGTACATATTAGTACTTAAAGTGTACATATTTGAACTTAATAGGTACAAAAGTGTACCTTTTGAAAAGGTACCGCCTCAGTGACAGCTTTTGTACCTTTATTTCTGAGAGAGTGTAGAAATTAGGGCTGCACGATATTGGAAAAAACTCACATTGCGATATGTTGATTTTCTGCTATATATATTGCGATATGAAAAAAATTATAATTCACCAGATGACTTGAATAGCTCTATTTGGAAAAAAAATTATCAATGATTGAGGTGATTTTGTAGGTGAGTAAATCAGCATAGGAAATAAACAAATTACAAGCATAGATAAATATAATAGAACAAAGATACAAATTAAATAAACCGTGCTTTATATTCTTTAGGTACATCTAACAGTATTCAGGTACAGAAATTGAATAATCAAATGTAAAACACCACTGCATAGTCTTCACTGTATAAGCTACAAAAGTGATTTTTCTCTACGTGTTTTGTTTGATTAACATTCATGACACAGAAAGCCTCATTAAACTGCAGTGAACCAATATAGCCTACTGTTACACATCCATTTTCTTTCTCAATTGTTTACCTTCACCTAAGCCATAAGCAACTGTGTTTACAAGGATACTTGCTGAGGCATGCATTTTGACATCATTTCTCACAAATAGAAGAAAGTGAACAGAATTCAGTGTTCACATGCATCTGCGTGGCTCTCACCGTGTCTACACCGGACAAAATGTGATGCTGTCTACAGATGCGGCGCGACACGACACGACACGACACGACACGACAAATCCCCGACAGTAAACAGCTGCTTCGTTCTATTTATGACGTACTGACAAAGTTCAAAAGATTTGCAGCGGTCGCTTTGTCACGTCCAGTGTAGCCGTTGCATCTGTGTGAGCAAAAAACGATCAGTATAAATATAACAATCAATATACTACATATCGCACATCCTCATCCTGTGACTATCGCAGATGCGCACATCGCGATATCAATGCTGAAACGATAAATCGTGCAGCCCTAGTAGAAATGCATTATATATATATATATATATATATCTCAATTAAATATTTGAGAGTTAAGTATAAATAGAAAATGTTGTATTCACTATAGATTATTAATTTCCATGACTTTTCCAGGCCTAAAAGTTACAGTTAAAGTAAAATCATCTGATATTGTCAGGTTTTCCATGACATCTTAAGGTGTAAGTGAAGAAAAGGTTTCATTTTGACAGAGAGCTCTTTTGACATAAGATAACAGATGTGAAGAAATTAGTGCTGTCAAACGATTAATCGCATCAAAATAAAAGTTTTGCTAACATAATGTGTGTACTGTGTTAATTTATTATGTATATATAAATACAAACACATACATGTATACATTTAAGAAAACACACACATATATATATATATATATATATATATATATATATATATATAAATAAAATAAATACATATTTTCTAAATATATACTTTGTGTGTGTGCTTTCATATATACACACAGTACACAAACATATATTATGTTAGCAAAAACTTTTATTTTGGATGCGATTAATCGTTTGACAGAACTAGAAGAAATATCAAGAATTCAAACTCCTACTGTAACACTTTATCTGTCATTAGTATCAGAAAATCAGGAAGATTGGATCATGATTTCAAAAGGCCAACAGCAAAAGAGGTCAAAGTATAAATTTGAATGTCATTTTAAACCAGTTTCACTGAATCATTAAAACAATAAAGACAACAATGCTCTTAAAGGCCCCATAAGCCTAAACTTTATGTGTAAATAGAAAATACGTCAACACAGGACAAAAAAAAAAAAAACTGCACTTGTCAGGTCATGGGGTCTTTGAAAATGCGGTTTCGGTCTCAAATTAAAACCTGTTTGTGGTTTCGATCAGAAGACGGGTCTGTTGAGTGTCTAGACATCTGTAGACTGATGTGCAGTGTGAGCACCGGGCTCAGGTTTCTCACAGCAGATTGCACGTCTGTGACCATGAACCCTGTGACCCCAGATCTGTTGACCTCTTTGACCCCTGTCACGAAGAAGCACATCTGGGGTCCCCGGTGGAGAGAGTGCTGACACGGCCATGAATCAGACACAGTCGGCCTGTCTCAGCCCAGCGCCACAGCAATGGCCTCCGTAACAGTCCCATCAATTACACCAGCCGCCACGTTCCTCCAGCCGAATCAGTGTGACACAAAGAGAACACCTCCTTCTGTTCAGCCGACACGTCTCCTCTTTACGCATGCTTTCCACATTCTCCTAGGCCAGAAATGTGATCAAAACCACTTCTAGCTACACAAGCTCAATTTACACGTTACTGCGCACTGAAACGTTTCTGAATACAAATCAACAACTAAAAAAAAGTATGTGCTGCATTCTCAGTGTGGCTATAGCTAGTTCTCACTGTCAGGACAAATACTGTCATAGCAGAGTAACAATTTCAACAGAATCTTGCTGAGCAAAAGCTAAACTGCCAACATGTTTATACTGTAGCTACATTATACCTGAATAAAAACCGGAGACATTATAATAGGGAGGAAACCGAAATAGCAGCACTCAATATAGCGAGTGTAAGAATGAAAAAGAGCCAACTGCAATTTTAATGGAGACTTTAAATAGAGACCACTGTGAGATTTTTTTTTTGCTGATTTAAAATATGTTATTAAACCAAAGAACTTACAAAACAATTTGAAGACATTGTATAACTTTTGTACATTTTGGGTCAGATTTTCTTTTCTTTTTTCTGGAAAGAAATAAATACTTTTCAGTATTTTTTTTCCCACAGACTTTTATAGTGTTACAAAAGATTTGTATTTCTATAAAGGCTGTTTTTTCTTTACTTTTTTACTTATTTTTTTATATTTAACAAAGAATCCCAAAATGTTTTCAACACTCATAATAATAATAAATGTTTCTTGAGCAGCAAATCAGCATATTAGAGGATTTCTGAAGGATCATGTGACACTGAAGACATTACCATCACAGAAATAAATTATTTTTTAAAAATATATTCAAATACAAAACAGATGTTTTAAATTGCAATAATATTTCATAATATTATTGTTGACAGTTGTAGAAAATAAATACTATGGCAGTCAATGGGGACCATCAACTGTTGCAGCATTCTTCAAAATATCTTCTTTTATGTTTAACATAGAGGTTTGGAACAACATGATGGTAAATGACAACAGAATTTTTGCCTTTCGATAAATACTATGATATGACTACAAACTTGTTTAACTCAAGAATGCATGTTAAGTATGTAAGACTGCACACTAGTATATACATTTATGCACTTGCGCAGAGTACGTTTCTAATGTTCACAAGCATCTCAGTGATCGAAATCCAGAACACTTTATCTCCTTAATTTTCCATCATGCAGAGAAGTTCAATACTAATTCCCTTCATTTGTTAGTCCCAGGGGCAGATATTCAATACATGATCTTCTACACAAAAAAAAACAACTGCTCAAAGTGACACGGCACGAATCCAGCAGCAGCAACCTGAGGTGATGGCTGGCAGATCTTCTGCCCGGTCACTAGGCACTTGGCCATCTAGTCTCACCTCCGCACAGTCTGTGTGCCGCCCACGTGTCCGCACATGCTCACACTCCAAACACGCCACAAACACACTCAAACAAACAATGATGGAGATATCTGCCTCAGCATACACTCATATGCACCTCTAATGAACACAAACATGCGCTAATGACCCATATGAAGCAGAAAAGCTCTGAAATTGGATTTCTAATCGGATGAGCCATGAAAGGCTCTGATTTTAAAATCACACTTAAAGGGATTGTTCACCCCAAAATGAAAATGCTGTCATCATTTACTCACCCTCATGCCATTCTAAACCTATATGACTTTCATATCTTATTTTACACGTTCCACAGAAGAAAGAAAATATACAGGTTTGGAACGACACGAGTAAGAATAAAATAACAGAATTTTCATGTTTCTGTGAGCAACAAATAATCTGTCTGTTCACACCGGTATTAGTATTATTTATATTATTTATTAATATTTTAAGTAGCTTTTATTTGCATATTTTAATTCAATTTTATGTGCTTTTTTTTTTTTAAATCAGTTTTACTAGTTTTCATCGTAATGTCAGTTTAAGCTTAATAAAATTTGTATGTGTTTTTGTCAATTTCATTACTTTCTGGCTTAATTTTAGTTTAAATTTCATTCATTTTTGTGCTTTTGTCTGTCAAATTTTTAGCTTTAGTTTTTATATTTAGCTTTCATTTGTTTTTAGTTCAATATTAATAGATTTGTTTTAAGTTTAATTAATTTGATTTTTTATTTTAAACAATAAAACAAGTTTTAGCTTTAGTTAAAAATAACAAAATTGGTTCACATTATAGCAAAGGACTATTCAATCACAGTCGATTGGAACAGCTTGTCACTTTTGGTTGCGGCTGGTTAGGACAAAAAGATTTTAAAATCGCATTTATCATTTGTCTTTCATTGTGCCTGGTTAGGACAAAGTGTAACAGACTGACATTTTACTGACAGTTAAATTCTCATTACTGCGCCGTCACGCCGGAATAGCCCCGCCCACCATGAAATCTCATTCTGCATGAGCGTATTAAAATAAATTATGGCCTGATATTCTGCCTGTTTTGTGTCTTTTGTGCATTGCAGCATTTTTGCATTTAGAGTGGACAAAATAATTACGTTTTGCTGGGAACCTACCACATCATTTCTGGGAAGGACGTGGTAAGGCTAACAACATGCCTTAAACTGTGGCAAAATCATTTCAGAACACAGTCTCTTGTGGTGTAGTGCTAGAAAATAATATACATCAGAGGGCGGCTGCTTTTTTATCAAGAACAATGAGAGGGGAAAAGGAAAATCATAAACTACAGCAGCCTAGAAAGCTTGTGTGAAAGGACGGGATTTAAGCAGCCATTATACATGTCACTATGAAGAACGGCAGAGAGGAGGATAAAGTGTAAACTCCCTAAGTTATGGCCGGGGGGAAGGGAGAGGAGGTGTGAAAGGAGGGAGAGAGGAGAGGTAGAGGAGGTGTGTGTGTGTGTGTGTGTGTGTGTGTCTGGGAGATCATTCCCCCTCTGCAATTAAAACAGCTGCCAAGGTTAATCTATGCCTGATCGATCAGAGGCTTCTCACACTCCGTTCACAGTCTTCAGCTGGGAGATCACACCGTCCATCTAAATGAAGCTTGCGGTGAATGTGTGTGTGAGACTCTGAAAGCAGAAGAGCGTTTCACATTTTCTGAGCAGGTGTACGGCTTACAAAATCAATGAAGTACAATGCCAGAGACTAGCAGATGTGTGCTGCTGCTTCTTCTGCAGATAACAACAGCCCTGTTCCAATCCAAGCCACAAGTCTGAATAAATGCAATGGAAGTTTGCAAACTTTTTTTCCGCATTGAATCTATTCAGGCCAAGCCTGATGCAAATCTAGGAAATTTTTTGGAAGAAAAAAAAATGTAATAAAATTTGAATGATGTAAATGAAGGCAAAGTATTTTCCAGATACAATCCACAAGAAAACATCCAGTAAAATAAAGTCCATAGGATTTAGAGATGTTCCGATACCCTTTTTCCCTTCCCGATACCGATTCCGATACCTAGGCTCAGGGTATCGGCCGATACCGAGTACTGATCCGATACCCGGGTGTGTATCTGGTTATACAGTTGTATGTACTACTAGCCCTGTATGAATTGATACAATTATTTTAGGGTGTGCTTCACCATATATAGATAGATAGATAGATAGATAGATAGATAGATAGATAGATAGATAGATAGATAGATAGATAGTCTGGCGAGTAATTTTAACTGAATTTAAGTTAAAGGTGGTGGTGCTTTTTGGTCATTCAGTGTTTCTGTAAAATGGGGAAAAACTGTCAATAATACTGATAAAATAATAATCATACTATGAATTCTACTAAGAACAATATAAAACGCACTAAGGATTAACGAGCTGCTGGATTCATGAATATTAATCACGTTGTCTGCATTGGCTCGAACGGATTTGCTGAAATCAAAACAGGGACGATAATAGGTGAACGCCAGCCAATGAGATTGTCGTTTGCGCATTAGCTCCGCCTACTACCGGAGAACCCGGCAGTTAAGCTGAAGAATTCCAAAGGAACTCCGTTATTTTGACAGAAAAATACAACAAAGAATAACGTTTACATACCATGCAGAATTGACGCTACATGTAAGACTCCCTTGCTCCTCTCCCTCTCTCTCTGCGTGTGAGGAAAAAGCAAAGCGACGGCGAGTCGTGCGCTTCACGCTAGAGCTTACGATGCGTCAAATACAGCTTCATTCAGATGAACTGAAAAATATATCGCTTGACGGAGAGAGAAACTCTGAAGCGCTCAGAGTGTTCAGCGAGTGACAATATATCTGTGCTAAACTTATACATAGCCTACCGGTAAAATCTGATCATTTATTAGCCAGTGGCTAATATTAGACATCATTTAGTCGCCCAGGGTGAAGATTTAGTCGCGTATGCGAGTGATTTAACTTACTGGCAATGTGCTAGCACGTTTGTATTTCTTCTTCTCTGCTCTAAATAGTGGTTGCTTGTGTGGCAACACAGCACAACTTCCTGTCTTTGCATTCTGAGCAGCGAAGAAGAATTGATTTCCGATTTGCAGCGTTAAGCAAAGCTAGCGCGCATAACTATAGGTCTTGTTTAAAAATGGTATCGGATCGGTACATGGGTTCAAGTACTCGCCGATACCGATGCCAGAATTTTTTGTGGTATCGGTGGAATTTCCGATACTAGTATCGGAATCGGAACAACCCTAATAGGATTTACAAACACTAAATCTTTCAGAGTTGCATTTAAGGAATTTTGTATTTTGTTGTTTTTTTATCCTTCACTCAGCAAAGAAAAGGCTTGATTCAAATATTAATTTTGACATGACTCATAGTAAATGTTGCTATAATAGAGATTTTGTGCATTTTGTCTTTTTACTGAAGTTCATTAACATGAATAGAACAATAGAATAATAGAAAGAACGATAGAAAAATGGAACAGTAGATAGAACAACTGAATCACGGATGGAACAATTGGATGGATGGATGGATGGATGGAACGGATGGATGACGGATGGTTGGATGAAAGTGATGAAAATGCTTCATTAGGTCAGAGTATAAAACTTTTTTTAAAAAGATAGAATGATAGAATGAACAATAGATATATAGAACAAACGAACGATAGAACGAACGATAGATACCATACATACATACATAGCCCAATAAACAGAAGCTTGGGAAGCTACTATTTAAAAAAAAAAAAAATTGCAAATCTTGAAATGACAACATGCAAAAACTGACCTAACCAAAAGATTAAAAAAAAACTGGATATTCTCAGTACAAGCTTTAAATGAATGGGAATGTATTTAATCTTTGTAAAATCTTCCTGCGTGAAAGTCTGTGCTGTAAATCAAACATAAAAGCTAAAACAGTTCAGCCGTGTGACCCACAGAGATAGTTCGAGTGTATTGAGTTGATGTCAGAACAGCTGGACTCCGCCACAGCCTCACTGCTCATCACAGTCAGCAGGTGTGCACACGACCTCACAAACACTAACAATGTGCCTCTGATGCAGCAGAACAGCATGCTTGATAGTGTAAACCGTGAGCATCATCTAAATCTATGTGTTTGTAGCATGAGTGCTCTTGTTAGCAAAATAAAAGAAACCGTGCCACTCTAATCTTCCTAAACTGTCACTCACTCTGCAGATTTCACAGGTTGGAAAGCATGTGGCATTCGAAAGAGATTCCCCTCTTGGAACGCGACACTTACGCGCACAATTACCATCATTCCCGGGAATATGTTCGCACGGAGGACATCTTCACGTCTGCAACTCTACAGGATTAAAAGTGAAATAATTGCCCCCGTCACAGCCTTTGGTTCTGGTATGACATCCTCCTTCTGTTGAAATCCTGCTTTAAAAGCGTGTTTTTGTTGTGCTGCCCATTTTCTGAGAGCTGAAAAGCTGCCATAAATAAAAAAAAAAAACAAAAACAAATGAGTCACCACAGCAGCTCTCCAATATAGAGAGTGGGGCGAGGGAACATTTCCAAATCTGCACTTCACTTATCTATAAAAAAACCCATGCGTTTACTGAATAACACATCCGGTGCCGGGAACTGTGTGGTGGAGGGGTGAAAATATTGGTAAATGGATTGTATAACAAGTGAAGATGTCAGCTGCCTCGCACTCAACGAGGAGCGTGTGCGGACATCATCCATCAATGCAAGTGTCCGTGCAAGAGCTACATTTTGCACAAGACTGCAGACTTTATTCACATGTGCTGCAGACTGCTGATAATGTCAGTCTGGTGTCTCTCGCTCTGAGCAGATAGCGGCGAGAGACCGCTGCGGTGGGGCGGGGTTTGGATGTAGAGCATGGCCTCGCATTGCACCCTGCTGCTATACAGTGCAACATGAAAAAATAGGGTTGGACCAGCTCTGTGATGGAGGTGAGGGGACAAACGGTCCGGTGCCGTCTGAGGATACAGAAGACACATGTGTACAGGCATTCTGCCCGGTAACACTCGAAAGCAGAAAGACGATTGGCCGACACGGAGTCTTTAGTTCTCAAACTGTGTGGCCTCTTCATGCAGGCATGGCGCCACACATGGGGCTCCCTCCCCTGCATTAATACATTCAACCTCTCATCTTGTCTTTAGAGACAGATTAATTTGAATGTTTTTGTGCAAAGTTGATTTCCAAGGTCAAGCCTTCAAAGTTTACTCATGCATTCATTAGCGATGGCTTTGAGAAACCCAAAACCTTTTATTTTTCCATTATTCCCCAAATCAAAACGCGCTTCTCAAGGCTCTTCGCTTGAGAAGTCGTGCTAGGGGAGAAAGAGAAAAAGAGACTAACAGCAAAAAAAATGCACTGAAAAGAGGTGTGAGAAGCCAAGCAGCATGCAAATAACTCACTCTTACAAAGTCTGACAGCCATTGATTTTTCTTTTTCGTATTTCACTCAATTTTTCGCTGGATTGTTTGATTGCGTTTGTGGTGACTCATTTCTATCCTTTTAGCAGGGCCATCCGGCACTTTCTTTAGATACACTCTCAAAAGCAACACAAAAGGAGAAAAAGAACTGAGAGGGTGAGCAAGAGAATGAGAGGGCACAAAGAAAGAGGTAAAGCCGGGGTTTTGTCCTGAGGTAAGGCATTAGACAGCTCTAGGAGAGCGAGGATGGGAAATGAAAGGTTGCATGGGTTAGTTGAAAGCGGGAGTTCATCTGAGCTGGACTCTAGTAAAACACACAGTATTTATTAACCAGGGACACTATCTGGAGGAGCCGATGGACTACTCATAGTTTAAACAAATTGGTGGAATTGCAATGTTCAATGTGATGAACTCAGAAGATAAAGTCTGGATTTCTAATTTCAAATAGCCGGTTGGCTTTTTGGGAAATTCAACTCCTGATTTTTCAGTGTAGAAGGTAGTTTGCTGGTTTAGGCTAGTGAATTGGTCTCTCAGTTTTGGTTTGCCACATGGTCTCTCAGTCTGACCAACTGACACATATCCAAAACCCCTGTGGAACAAGCAAAATGATAAGTGAATATGAACCACATTGTTGTCCAGCCTTCTCTAAACTCCTGACTAGCTTGACCAGTGGAAGCCAAGTTAAGAACAATAAATCAGTAATCTTAGGTTTTTAGAACAAAGGAAGATAAAGCATTAGGGCCCTATAAAATCCATTTTATTTTTTCCCCCAAATTCCTAATCCAATTAATTATTTTATTTATTTATAATTTTTTTCTGAAATACTGTGTAGTGCAGGGGTGTCAAACTCAGTTCCTGGAGGGCCGGAGCCCTGCAAAGTTTAGCTCCAACCCTAATTAAACACACCTGATCCAGATAATTAAGTCCTTCAGGCTTATTTAAAAACGACATGGTTTGTGTGTTGGAGCAGGGTTGGAACAAAACTCTGCAGGGCTCCGGCCCTCCAGGAACTGAGTTTGACACCCCTGGTGTTGTAGTGTATTTACTTTTTTTTTGTAAAACAAATCCTGGTAAATAAAAAAAAAAAAATGTTTTAATAAAAATTTTAGTAGTAGTAGTAATAGTAGTATCATTACATTAAGTAATATATTTCTGTCATAGTTTCTTCCAGTTAAACCAAACTTTTATTTTGACAGGTTGCTGTAAAGACCTGTTTCTGTTTGTATGCGTGATATTTTCTCAAAAGAATTAAAGAAACAGTAAAATGCTACTTAAGTGACTCAGCTCTGGAGATTATGTGTGCAGACAGCAGAGCCAACAAACAAACAAAAAACAAACAAAACAAATACACTTGCAAGTGTCACGCGCGCTTCAGTATGTGCGTGTGTGTAGTAAACGAAACAGCGTGTCTGTGCCATTCATTCACACAGAGACACGCAGAACATGCAGGATTCATATTTAAGTAGTATATTCGCGATTTAATATTCACAGACACCAGTCCACATTCTGCTTTCATTTACATGTACTGACCTATTCTGTAGGTAATTCCGTGCTATACAATAAATTCAGTTTTTATGACCTGATTCCATCCACGTTTTCCACATCGCGGAAATCAAAGGGCCCTACATTATACACCCTTATAAATTATTAGAAGCAAACCATTTGGACATTTTTGGGTGCACTGCTAAGTTGGCCGTTGAGCAAATCAACTCGCTCCATTAGCATACTAACACTCAAACCAGTTACTAGATCCCTAAACAACTCTGATATGGGCTGAACATGCACACTTTGTAAAATAAGAATGATAGCTGGCAACCTACAGAGTTCACCTATCACCTATGGGATATGTTGAAAAAGGCCAACAGTCAGATCTTACTGTGATGTTGAAAATAGACCAGACTAATTCTAAAAACTAATCAGAGACACTTACAAAGATTTCAAAAATGCTTGGGAATACAAGAGAGCTACTTCACAGCAATTGTGTGGGCATAAATTTTTGAAAGCCGTGACCTCATGGAGGAGAGCATCCTGACCTTCAATCGATTACATAGAAGTCAATACGACTATTAGACTATTGAGTTTTCTTATCCAACATTCCAGAGCACAGTCGATACAGCAGTTAGTAGAAGAGAACAAAACAGAGTCCAATCTACACAATGTGATTTATACAATCAGTTAAACCAAAATAGCACTCGATCCCATAATGCACCACGTTCTTTATTTGCAGACACAGTTGCATGCATTAAACGCAGTTAGCGTTAATGTGTTTCTCAACAGTAAAATCACAGTCACCCACACATAGGTACTCTAATGTTAGTAATTGAGTATGTTACTGTCGGTCATTCCAGTGCAAGTTAATTTTAGTAAGCTTTTTCCTTTTTCAGTGTTAATACTACAATAATTAAAATGGCACTCACAGAGAAGCTGTAGAAATGAGCTAATATGACAATTATCGTCTAAAAGTGTCCTTCAGTATATTATAGATGTGGACTTAAACGCTGTAATCTGATGATCTGACATAAAACATACTCAAACGAGAATGTTAATAATCAGCATGATTTGTGTAAGACTGATGACAATGGATCCTGCAAGACCGGTTCTACTCCGTCACAGAAATCTAATACGGGCGTTGACTCTCAGACGCAGACATAGAGGTTTCAGATGTGACCTAGACATGAAGAAGCGCTCTGTTTAGTGATTGTAAGACTTACGGGTGGTGCTGGTAGGGCTGGGCACCCAGTTCTCGGTGAAGTTGACGTTGCACATGTTGGTGCTGCAGCAGCAGAATCTGTAGGTGCCATTCTGGATCTGTGATGGTGTGGTAGTAACCACGCAACGGTCGTCATGGCAGTCCTGCTGGTCGCCAATGTAAGTCCAACAGCCTGCAAAGAAGGGATGCAGATGGTTGAGTGAATGAGATACAAAGTCTGTAAGAATGTGTGGGGATGTAAAACATTTGTGTGGTATCAAACCTAATCTACGTCATCCCTGTTACCTAAAAAGTAACAGGTTTGATGATGTCAAAGAAATTTGCTAATTGCTACCTAATAGTCAAGTTTACAAAAGCACATATTGAACATTGCATGGTGGCCCCCCCTCAGTCAAGCCTCATAAATCATCAAAAAAATAGAACATTAAAGAAGTGAGAGAGAAACATGCTTGTGTTTAAAGTGTAGGAATCCTGGTTGAGAGATGATGCAACGTCACTTGATTGTACATTATTTTACAAGGGTCTTTTAATGAGGGTAACAGGGCTGACATGAAATCAGGGGACACCAATAAAATTTATATTTTATAGAAAAAATGCATACTTATGCCAAAAACATTGCTTAACAATGAGACTATATTTAGAACAATATACAAATGTATTTTTATATAATTTTGCAAATTAAAAAAGAAAAATCATAGTGAGGGACAGGCCAAAAACCTTACCCTTACCAGCATAAATGCTATTTAAATTATTTAAAATAATAATTAATTGACTTTTTTATGCAATACTGATGAAAGCATACATGGTATTGCTATGTTTTTAAATTGCACCTTTATTTGTTGTTATATTAAATCCGTTTGATTATTTCTTAGGGATGCAATAGGCACCGATTTTGTGGAATGACCCATATATATTATATATTTATATAATTTATGAATGAATTAATGCATATTATATATTATATTTAACATGACAATGAATGAGATCGTGAATATTAATTTAGCTTTTTTTAATTTAGATTTCTAAATTATCTGAATGTTCTAAAACACAATCATGCAAACCTATTAATCTGGGTTAGAGTGCCGTTATTAGCTTAATTTAAAAGATTAGTTTAGTCAAGATGTTCTCATGTTCTTACAAACCAGTATGCTGTCATTTTTCAGTGATTAAAAAGCTTAGCATGTAATAGTAGCACACTTTAAAACAACATAGGGTAATACTGAACAACTTTGGAACACGTTTTATGGTTGCACCGTCTCTTTAAGAAAAACATAGGTCAATGGACAGTCCTCATAAGTATATATGCAGAAGTCTGTGTGTGTTTGAGTTCATTCTGACCTTGTTTGACCAGGCGGATCTCTCCGTCATGCGTCTTCTCCCACAGGCCGTAGCAGCGGCTGCTCTTGCTGCACAGGATGGTGTTATTTTCTCTGGTGATGTGCCAGTCAGCAGCCACACTCTGCTCATCCACCTGCTGGTGCTGGTCATTAAAAGCACACTCCCGCTCTCTCTCTTCACTCTGAGCAGCTGCCGAGACACAGAATGAGAAAAAAAAAAAAAGAGATGAGATTATTAAGAGAATCCAACATTCGTCAGAAAAACTTCCTGTAGACCTACATACACACCACAGAAAAGAAAAGTGATCATTACTTATAAAAGTCCCTTTAAGACAAGTCAAGCCACATGGCAGCCATCTTGGTGTCTATTATATACCGTAAGTAAGTCACCATGAAACGTATTTTCTAAATGCATGTTATAGATCTTATTGTAAACAATTCATCCATGTAGGTTTTATTTTCTTAGCATTTTTTGAGCTCATAATTTTTAATCAAATTTTCATAATTGGACATACTGTATGTGACCCTGGACCACAAAACCAGTCAATTTTTTGAAATTGAGATTTATACATCTGAAAGCTGAATAAATAAACTTTCCATTGATGTATGGACAATATTTGGCCGAGATACAACTATTTGAAAATCTGAGGGTGCAAAAAAAAAAAAAAAAAAAAAAAACGAAATATTGAGAAAATCACCTTTAAAGCTGTCCAAATGAAGGTCTTAGCAATGCATATTACTAATCAAAAATTTTTGGCATAAAAGAAAAATCAATAATTTTGACCCATACAATGTATTTTTGGCTATTGCTACAAATATACCCCAGCGACTTAAGACTGCTTTTGTGCTCCAGGGTCACATATATAGGACTTTTCCAATCATTTTGCCCCTGCAAGCATGCTCATTTGCCACCGTTTTTCTTTTTTGATAATCTGTAATTGGAAAAGATCAAAATCTCCAAACCCGTTGGCTAAGATTACAGGTGAATAACATTTTATCATACATACATATATATATATATATATATTATTATTTATTTATTTTATTTTTTTTTTTTTAATGGCTTCTTCAATTTTAATGCTGCACAAGTTAGTTTTTTTTTTTTTTAATAACCTTAAATAATTAATCTTTTTGATTCATTTAGTCTTTTTAAGATGTCAGAAGTTATATAATATGCAGTATTTTGCTGGTTATATTTACACTTTCAGACATAAACTGACAATTAAAATTTCTACCCTTCAATTTTCTTTATGAATGTGCCTTTTCACACATTTCCAAAATAAAGAATTTCAAAGAAATCAATACATACTTTGAACACACATCATTCAACAACGTTTTACACATCCCCTGCCTAATTAATGCTCACTTATCAAATATTCTGGTAAATTTAATAAACTTTCAGCTAAGTACATTCATCCTTAACACAGATTTCCCCCCACGATCAATGCAGAACTGTGCGCCTACTTGACTTTTTTCAGTCCTACAAAATGATTTCCTGCCTGGAGGAAGTTGAAAAGTTCATTCTGTGCGCAGGATAATCAGGTTGAATGTGGGCGCGTAAATCTGATCAATAGCTAAACCTTGATTAATCGGACGCAAAAGGAGGGGTGGAGGGATTTGAAACGGTCCGACGGCTTTATTCTGGAAGCGAAACAACAGAACACCTGGGGCCTCCACGGCACCTGCTGCTCCTTCATCCAACCACGTTCACATTCGCTTACGTGTGCACAATACGCAGCACCCAAAAAACTCCATTACAAAGCTTCCCGTAAGTCACTGTCATGACAACAAGGGAAGGGAGGGGTGAAACAACAGCGCGCTGAGCGTACGTGCAGAAAACGAACACTTTTGAGCACTGCCGTGTATTTAGAGGACACAAAACCGTGATGACAGATAAGGGCCCAAGCCAACGGGACTGCCCTCATTTCCATGAGCAGAGCCAGCGGGGCTGAATTCTGCTGTCGGCTGATCGCAATCTCCGCCGCAGCTGGCCCGCGCTCACCCCAACTGTATCCAATGAATTAATCCTCTCTCTCAAACCCGCACTGTCATGCAAATCGTCAGGCCAGCGTCTGAGTTACCGAGAGGGAAAAATCATAATGCCACTCGTTTAACAGGCTTGGTGAAGTCACGGATCTGGGCTATTGTATTCACAGCGTTCAGACAAGCGAGCTGGGAGGGGGAAAAAGCCCCCTGGTAGCATCATCACCGGTATCCGCGTCCCCACCGAGTCCAGAGAGAGAGAATTGTCCCTGGGGGAGGCCTTTGTCTGCTCCTCTACAGGAGTGAAGCCTGAAACGGCTGCACCGGTTTGCATCCCGCCGCACACACACCAGCAAGTGGCAGCGCGAGCACGGATGAATGTGTCCTCGGCGTAGCCGCGGATGCCTGACGCTGCAGGACTCCTCATTATACCGACCAATTCTTAATCTAAAACAGGGCTGCTCGACCCGAGGCCGAGGCACAAAACGGTCCCTCAGCAGCTTGGAGGGAAAAAAAATAATAATAAATTGTTTCAGTTTGTGAGCCCCTCTTCAAGACAAAACACAGAGCTCCACTGGGGGCCGTAAAGGGTCGCTGATGGTTCGGAGATGCCTCCCAATTATGGGGTAAAGATGGAGGATCCCGTCTCAACTGACGGTAATGAGCGCATGAGGGATGAGCCAGATGACGAGTCTTCCTCTTTGCTCTGAACGCGAGTGTTTTTGTTCACAAAAGAGTGACCGGGGTGTAATATCACATTCATGCTGATTGTGTATTTTAGGCCCCGTCTTTGTTTTTGAGTCAGTGAGACAGGTCATTAGGCGCGACAGTTTCCTGTAATTTGTCTGCGAAGCCATGCGCCTACCCCACAACACAGGGGTGCAGAGGAACAAGAGCGGCCTACAGCAGCACACAATCACAAAGCAGCGCACGGCGAAGGAAAACACTGTAGCGTTTTGGCTGGCTCCAAAGCAACGCCTCAGGCCGTAAGTGGCTTAGAGTTCGAGTGCTGGAGAAAAACAGCAGGGCGCTAAACCTTAGAGCAGGTCACTCAGACAAAATCTCTGTTTATTAGCATAGAGTTGGAAAAGGAGCTTTCTCAACTGTCTTCTTAAAAAAAAAAAAAAAAAAAAAAAGAAAGATTTTTCCTCTCTCAAAACTGACCCATGTTTCTAGTCACTTAAAAGCTGAATGGTGATATAGCCGACCTGACACTGCATATCAGGGCAACAAACAATTTGTCTTTGTTTACAGCTCTTTGGCCTAGTTTAGGAAGTATATTACAGAATAATGGGTTCTGAATAAAAATTATTATTATTATTTTTTTTTTACATTGGTTGTGTTTCGGCTCTTCTCTTCTGTACTGATGATGAATTTAATAAAGGCAGAGGTTTACGCAGTAAACTCCCATAAGATTCTATCCCACTTCTGCCTGCAAGAGATCTATGCCGATTTTTCAGTCTAGTCAGGCTGAATGACTAGTTAGGCCCATGCCCAAAATTAATGGGCTTTCCATTGCTTTCCATCACATACAATTGAAAAACATTGGGAATATCCAACCCTGCACCCATGTAAAATGATGTGCCATGCATAAAATATGTGCAAACAAAATACATTTAAGAAACTTTCATATTTAACTTTTTGTACATTTTGATTTACTGTATCAGACTCATTCCCACGGACAGCACACACTTTTCCCTGAGCGTGCATGTGGAACACTAAACAAGCAACACTTTCGCAAAGGCAAGTCTAAATATGACTTCCAAAGGTTTTCCAGGAGTGAGTGAGTGGCGATCTTTACCAGTGAGTGGTCACTATAGAGCCCAGACCTAAGGCGGTCAAGCAAAGACTACAGCAGATCTCAATATGTGGAATTGAAAGCTAAAATAAAACCGATAAATATAGCTTTTTTTACTTCGATTTTGTTGTCTTGTTTTCAGCCCAGATATCTAAAACTCTTAAATCAAGAAGGATTTTCTAGACAAGTAAAAGTTATCGTCTTGTTTTCAGGAAGAAAAAACCAAGTCAAAATTAAGTGAGTTTTTGCT
Source organism: Onychostoma macrolepis (assembly GCF_012432095.1). NCBI lineage: Eukaryota > Metazoa > Chordata > Actinopteri > Cypriniformes > Cyprinidae > Onychostoma > Onychostoma macrolepis. The sequence continues at coordinate 34,139,712 of NC_081163.1, forward strand.
TGAAACAAGCAAAATGATGTGAGCAAAAGAACCTCATTTTAAACAGAAAACAATATTATTTTGCTTACCCCACTGGCAGATCACTTACTTTTGACTTTCTGAAAAATCTAGAAAAGTCTCGAAAATCCTTCTTGATGTAAGAACTTTTAGATATCCGGGCTGAAAACAAGACAAAAAAAATCTAAGTAAGAAAAGCATTTTTTATACCATTTTATTTTAGATGGGGCAGTTGCGTAGCTTGACGAGAATAGGAAAGAGGTGTCTGTCACACTGGCTGTGTGAAGTACGACACTTAATTATAAATGGGAACCATTTAGTTTTGTTGCATCAGTGTAGAGACTTTGTTGAGGTACTAGGGCTCATGTCTCTGTCATCAGCTCTAAAACCGTCTGATGTAAAGAGGTGTAACATGTGACCAATAGTCATCCAGACTTAAAAAGGTTCTGCTGGCACCATATATATTTTTCTTGTAATCTCAAGTGACGTTTTCCCTTCTAAATAGGTCTGACGGCGTTATCTGCACTCCTTTCATTCCTGCACAGTACAGCATTCTGGTCAAGTGTTTTCCTCATACCATGATTAATTCAGCTTTCACCAACTGGCTCCGTTCCACCCGCACATGCAAGACAGGCATCGTCGAATCTTCCAAATGACTCGGCTCGTTATTTTTGTCTGGTTGGTGACAGAAGAAAATTCTCCACCCCTAGGTGGCAGGGTGCTCTGCTTTCCGCCAGGAGAGGACACCAGAAAGGGAGGAGGGTGGGGGTAGGGGAGAGGGGGATTGTGGGATTGTTTCTGGGGGCAGTGGAGGCAGTCTGTACCAGCCTGACTCTGCCCTGCTACTGTTTGTGCACCAGCTCAAGGTTAGAGCTGCCGCTCAGAGGCCTGTCAGCATTTTCCCCAGATAACACTCAACTCTGCCTTACTGGGGACCTTCGGTCTGCGTTAGTCCCACCTCCCGGTCTTCATTTTAAAGGGAAAGCACAGTCAAAAAAGCTGCTGCACTCCACAACAGCGGTAACTCGCTTGTCAGCTGGAGCCGGGAAAAACCAAACTGCGCTTTTCTATAAAGGATACATCAGAGTAAAGGACTACACGAATCTAACCCGAGAACAAATCGTGATTAATTTATCACGTCTCCGCTGAGGCCAAAAGCTGAAGCTGCGTCTGCCAAAGAGCCAGAGGGCCTGTGGCCGTTTCCTTTCGAGTAGATTATCTGAGAGGCTGGCACAGGCCCCATCTCCTGCCAATGTCTCTATGGACAGGGAAGCTGTCAGGCTGGCTCTCAGACACAGGAAGGCAGAGGGGGAGCGCTGGCACTGGAGGGGGCACCAGCAGAAACCTCACTCCGGCTCGGCCTAGGACAACTCAGGGGCCAAATGAAAGGAAGGAGGATGGTTCAGCAATTCCAGGGCCATCTGGCAAGGCAGAATCATGCAAGACCATCAGGCAGTTAGATTAAGTGGCATATTGGTGTAATATAACATTTCCTTGTACTATAGTAAGGGAAGGAAGGCTGTCTGATTTTTTGGATTTTGTAATAAGACCCGAGTGACTCCAAAGTAAAACCATATATTGCTCTTCAATACCACAATACAAGTATTGCATGCTTCATTTAAAACAAAAATGCATATTCCACAGATATAATACAATATGATAATTGATAGCTTGGAGGTGAACTAGCAATGCAATTTGCAGTGAAGTGCAACTAGCATCATCAAACTGAATTGCAAAAATAATGACTGATTTTAAATGGACCAAGGGATGCACAATATATAATCGATACCAAATCAGTTTTACAGATTTTTGTTACCGATATTGGATATTTACATGCTCATTTTCTCTTTTTTACATTTGGATTACCTTTGTCATCGTGTAAATGCTCAAAAACGCATTATTTATAACACTGATAAATGTTCAAATTTTAAAATCTATTTCCAAATTGTGCATGGTCCTGTTGTGATGCCTGAATTCACTTGTAACGCAAAATGGCTGATTTTAATTTTTAGTGTTTTATTTTTAATTTATGTTGATAAAACGGTATAAAATTTTAATCAGTTGTTTCAGTTATCAGCCTTAGCATTAAAATAATTTTCGGCTTGTTATTATCGGCTTCAATATTATTTTAATGTTAATATTTTAATAACGTAGTTTCAGCACATTAAACCGAGACAGGAGAAACTATTTTTACAGAAAAAATAATAAAATCCCACACGTTTAGAAACTATAATTGCAGCTGTCATAGATGCAATAAAATTGGAGATTCCCTCAATGCCATAATTTTCATAAGCCTACTGAAGTTGGAGTACTTGATCCTGGTTTGATCCCTGAACCGAGCAGTTGCTCAGTCAAAAAAGTCATTTGGCTGCAACAGCAATTACACAGCCATGTATTCGTGAGGATGAGCTCAAGGCAGTGATCAAACACAGGAGAGAAAAACGACAATTCCATCTTTATAAGAGGCAGGAATTTATTTGGACCTGTGGTTTCATTAGGTAACATCTACTGAGCCTCAGGGACAAGGCCATCGACTCTAAAAAGTAATACAATTACTGCTTTACAGCTTTTGTCCCTTTAGCTCAGGACAATTACTGTTCATTGTATCTCTGTGTTCTCGTTTAATCAAAGTTGAAATGGAAGAACACAGCTGCACACTAAACACGTGTGATATTCCGCTGCAGGGTCATAACATGTAAAATGTATCTTAAAAAGCTTTTAAAGTCAGCGCTATCTGGCTTTCTAAAACAAAAACAGGCCTCTAGATAATTAGCAAAACACCAGGCAGAGAGCATTTTATTGAGCTGAGCAGAGACTGTGGAGCTTGCAGTGCAGCTCAGTTTATTAACAATAATCAGAGTCTCGTCCAGCCCGTCCAAGACATTTACCTTATCTATCTACCTCTGCAGGACACCAGCTCTCCATCCCTGGACGCTACCACTAATGTCTGCTTTATATCACGGTCATCTCAATAAGATTAGCCGAATGAAAATGAAAGCGGAACGGATGTAGATGGATGCAAGACAACAATGTGGTTGCGGTGTTGGTTTCAAAACAGGGTTTATTAGTATTCTGATTACCCAATGATTTCTTCAATACAAATCTTACATCTTACCCAATGCTTTCCTTAAAGCATACGTGCAAATTGAAGACTATGTAAAGCATGCTATACACTAAGAAAAAAAAAAAAATCAAAGCCTTGTTGCAGCAACCTAGTCCATCTAAAACTTTATGCTAATGACCTTCTTTGAAGTGTTTAATATGGAGCACTTTGGACAACAGCGTTGTGCTTTTTTTTTTTTTTTCCCACTGCAGCCCACTCTGTGCCCTCTGGCATTTTTTTGCAAGTTTTTTATGCAATATGACAGAGGATGAAAGTTTTGTGTTTACAATTAATCATGTGTTGACCATGTTCACTATCGATTTTAATCATTTGGTTGTTGCAGCTTTGCTTCAAACCAGGATTATTACTAAATCTAAAACTATTAAAGTAAAAAAATAAAATAAAATAAAAAAAATTAATACTATTAGATGTTTTCACCTAATAAATAAATACAGAGAGAGAGAGTTTTATTTTATTAATGTAAAATTTAACAATTTGTTTTACTTCAACTAAACAAAATTAGAAATGTAGCCTTAGCAAGTAACTTTAGTTTGAGTTAGAGTAAAAGCACTAAAACAAAATATACACACTTTCAAATATTACTATATCACACCTAACAATATGTAAATCATTACATTAAAAAACTAAAGTCGCATAATAAAATGAATTTAAAAAAAATTACACTCGAATTAAAGTGAAAATCTAAAGGAATTTTTTACAGGTGTTTTACCTGTATTTTGTAAATACAGTGTACCTGTAAATACAGGTGTATTACCTGTATTTTGTCCTAAGTTTGTCCTTTTACTGCATTGCATTGTAAAAATGTGTAAAAATTAAATGCAATTAAATGGAAAAAACGAACCATTATTAAAATGAATGGATAATGTCCCAGTAATGAGCTGCCATGCTATTTTATGGACTTGTTTTTTTTTACAAAGTAAAATAATTAAAAATAACTGCTTCAAACCACAAAACAGACTCAAACAGCCAAGCACCAAAATGCAATTCGTATCTAGCTTCTGCAGGCGTTTGTTGATGCTTTCATAAGAGCGATATTAGTGTGCAGTGGCTGTTTGGGGCCCTTTGGGAGTCTTGTTGCCATTCCTCAGGAGTTTGCAGAGACAGTCTCCTTCTCAAGACTTTGACTTCCAGGAATGAGTGCGCTAGTGACGTGCATTACAGTACAGCTCATCCGCCTGTGGCTGAGAGAGAGAGAGAGAGAGAGAGAGAGAGAGAGAAAGGTAGGTTTTCCCTGCAATCCCACTTCCTTAGGACAAATCTGAGCTGGGTAAGTGAAGTCGCTGCAGTCTCATGTTTGAGTTTTGTTGCCATTTGCCCCGCAGAGAGTCGCATGCAGAGGAACACAGGGATGTTTACACAAGAGCGGCCTGCAAGTCAGCCATTAATCATCCGAACAACACAAAATTCTTCCTTCCAAATGGCCCCTGCAATACAGCGAAGCAATACCAAGAATACAAAACCAACCCCGAAGGAACCGTAACAATGCAAATGACTTTTTCTCTGCAACAAAATGGACGGGATTCCGAAATGAAGTTTGTTTCCTGTAAACCAGCTGTAAACTGCTGTTACCATGGCTAAGTGTTTCGTAAATGGACAGATGTCACTTTAAGGGAGACATTCGGCCTGTTGGCATAGTCTAATGGGAGCCATTAGTGTATTTTATGTGTGAGAAGGGATTACACGCCACACAACAGGGCACTCTGACCTGAAACTCACAAAAACAACACTCAACCTAATAAACAATCATGACCTCTGACCAGATCCTACTGCCTAGTGTCCTGACAGCTGGTGGGAGATGTGTAGAATGCCGTGTGTGTGTGTGTGTGTATCTATGTCCAGACTTTGGGGGGTGGGGGGGATGGGGGGCTAAGTGGGGAACAGCTAAGTCTGTCTGGACCCCTCCCCCCTCCTTTTTTCTGACGCACCCGGCTCTCCCTTAACGCCAGGGGGTCCTAAAGCTGCTTTGGCCAATGTAACCCCAGTGTCTCTTTCTGTGTCTGTCTGTCTGGGTAAATCCAGACTTTAAAAAAACAAATCAGGCTGCTGAGGGTGTGATTGGGTGCAAGGTGAGGTCAGTGCAGCAGGTGGCTACACAGGAACGGAAAGTTCAAAAATACAAACCTAAGATGGAAAAACAGACATTATATAACAGATAGTTCAGGTCGAGTCTGAATTCTGATTAGCTGAGCCACAAATCAAAGCAGTTGTAAAACGGTGATAAACGAAAACCTACTAATGTAACAAGATGCTACGTTGCCTGGTAACAATATTACTTGCGAGAAGAATGCATCCTGTCTCCAAACAGGATTTTTATTTTTATATATAACAGCATATCAGCAACAATGGCTATATTCATGGCAACATTAACACTATAATTTCAATACATCATTTGCAATAACATTTTCCAAAGAAGCAATCACTATACAAAACGCATACAAATAATAACGGTAGTACTGATTTTTTTTATATATATATATTTTGTGTAAAAATGCTGTCTAATATCATTTAAAATGTCTTGAATGTCCAATTCGACATCTAGTATAAATAACCGGTCATATCTATTTTCAAGAGTAATTGCTTTCATTTACAACCGGATTCTTCTAATTAAACATTAAAATAAATACAGCTGGATTAAAACATTAAATAAATGCAACTGAATTAAAACAAATTAAATTAATTTAAATTAAAACATTGAATGCAACTGAATTAAAGCATGAAATAAACGTAACTGATTTGATTAAATTAAAAAAATTTAATTAAAAATGAAAGTTTTTAAAAAATATTACAATTTTTAAAAAATATTTAATTACAAAGGCAAAGGCGGCGGCAAAGATATGTGGACTATACAGGACATTTGAACTGTTTTTTGTACATTATTACAATATGGTTGTTTGTCAGTGACAAACATCATCATTTTGTGTTTCCTGTCATAGCAGGGGTTGAAGAATAAACGCATGCCGTCCCATCATCCAGCATATCACCCCGGCAACAGACATCACATAGCTGAGTCTGGGTCTAGCCGAGTCGTGTCCAGGTAGCAGCAGACTAAACACACACACCGTAAACATATACAATCTCACGTATGTAGAACCTGTGAACGACGCGAGCGAAGGTCGCAAGAGGAAGTCAGATGCTATCTTACGGCAAAGCAGACATAGAACTGAGAAACAAAGTAAAGTAAACTGTGGTGTAGAGCAGCGCCCATAGACGCCTTTTCCTCTTGGTTTGCATAGGAACTAGACATGTGCCTGCTTTCCTGTTGGACGGTGCACTTGCCCCAGAGTCATCTCGTCAAACAAGACGCCTTTAATTAGTGCGACAACTGTAAAACATTCACATGAACCGTCTCTTGTGGCTGTTTTTCTCAGTCGGTTGACTGGATAGAGCTGGCAGCGGTCCAAGAAGAGCATTTAACGAGTATGAATCAACAGAAGCAGACGCGATGAAATCGATTACATCACTCAGAGAATGAGGAAACACTTCCTCCTCTATCAGCTCACCTGTCGGCCCACCTGTGGGAAGCCGCCAGAGGCACAGACACACCCTGTTATGCCGCGGTCTCACTCTTAACACTACAAACAAATCTCTCTGACAGTCAGACTCCTACCAGGACAAGTCCTCACATGCTCCACCTGCAGCAAGTACTTTACAATACGTACTTGTTTTCATTGGCTAGACGGCAGCAGTAATCATGCATACGAGAAATTTCTAAATTGGACAAGTAATGACAGTAGGTTCAGTGACGTGTCCGCAAATCTACACTGTTCGAAAGTCTAGGGTTTGTACGATTTTTTCATGTTTTTGAATGAAGTGTCTTATGCTCACCAGGGCAATTATTTCATCAAAAACGCATTCAATAATAAACCGTAATTTTGTGAATTTTTTTTTTTTTTTACAATTTAAAATAATGTTTTTCTATTTTAATATGATTTAAATGCAATTTATTCCTGTGATGTAAAGCTGAATTTTAAGCATCATTACTCCAGTCTTCAGTGTCACATGGTCCTTCAGAAATCATTCTAATATGCAGATTTGCTGTTCAAAAACATTCTTATTATCATCAAAGTTGAAAACAAAGTTATGTTTGTGTCATGGTTTCCATAAAAATATTAAGAATTTCTATGGAAAACATGACACTCTTTTTTTTCTGGATTGTTTGATGAATACAAAGATAATAACGTTTATTTGAATCAGAAACCTTTTGTAACATAAATGTATTTACTGTCTTTTGATACATATACCCAAATCTTTGTAGTGCAATCTTTGTATTCATATTAATTACGTTCACTTAAAAACTATCATTTTCAAGAAAAGATTAAATTTCTCTTAAAAATACAATGTGGGGCAACTATCAAGTTAAATGTAATATTTTCTTTACACATTAAATACATCTAAATTATGTTCTAAAATGTTTTATTTTTTTTCACAGATATCATGAATTATTTAATAAATGTCATATTACATTTACCACCACATGAACTACCCTTTCCCTTCTCATTCAAGTTATCTGATACTTTAAAACAAAAAAGAAAAACTTTCTAAAAAATTTAACATTAAGAATTTCTTTTTCAACATGTTTTGTTTTTTCTTTATTACGATATGAGGACAGTTGATCTTTATGACTTTATGCCTTTAATTAAAAATTAACTGTATACTTCAGAAATTAAACACATGCTTATCATAGAAGAGGTGTACTCAAGTCACTGCATGCATTAGTTGCATTTTCAGTGTTTTTTTAAAGACATTAAAGTCCCCTGTGGTCAAAAATGTTGTCCCTTAAAACTCATCTTTGATCATCAAAATATTTAATTTTTTTTTTTTTTTTTAAATAAGCACTAACAGCACATGCCATCGTGAAAATAGTGAAAAATATCAACAGTTAGCGAAACATCAACAGAAAAATATACCGGATTAACCTGGTTGCCTTCTCACTAGAGCCCCTGCTTTACAGCACAGTTAATGATAGGATCCCTTGACGTGATTGGTTATTGATTTTTGTGACGTAGCAAAAAAAAAAAAAAAGGGCCGTTTCAAACCACGTTTCTGGGAAAGTACAGTTTTAAGGAGAAAATTCTCAGTAATGGTGTTGATTAATAAACAAATAAACAACATAAAAAACTTGATTTTCACTACAGGGCATAGAACAAAACCGTCAATAGCTTTCACTAACTGTCATCTACAGTCTGCCTCGTTTTTCACAACATAGAGAGATTAATAAACATATATATAATCCTAGATATGAGGCCGCGTTCAGCTTCATTAAGGAAGGAAGGTCTTAATAAGGAAGCTCCATCACTGAGAAGGAAGCAAATTAATGATTATTATAAAGCATACTGACGGTGAGGAGCAGAAAGAGCAGTCTGAAACTTAATTTAGTTTCACCCTGCCTCGTACAGCCCATGTTCTAATTAAAAATGATGATCTGAGAATAAAAGGCATGCTCGGACATGAGCTTGTACATGCTCAACCGCCTCCATGTGAGCCACGGTCAGTTAGGCTGGATATCGACAGGGTTCGAGACTGATGGTAAGAGTAGACATGGAGGACAGCACCTGCTCTCCTAGTCGGTCACACTCCAGCGCCTGGACACGGCTCACTTTCCCTCCATTCTTCCATACGATCATCCATCTGCTCAACAGAACCTGGACCTTACAGCTGATTGCATTATTGGAAGGAGCATATAAAAACTGGAGCAACCAGAAGTCAAAGCAATGAATCCTGATTGTTATGTGCTTTATTTAGGCCTACAACAATCAGGTTTGTACATCATTTTAATCAGAAGCATAGAAGTTTTCAATGCCAAACATTTTAACATACCAAGACTTGCACTAGTTTCCAACTCGGGGGTTGAAGAAGATGTGATACCATAATTTCGACTCAACTAGACAAGAGAGATAGACTTGGATATAGTTGTGGACCAATATGGATTTTCAGATGCCTGATGTCAATATCTTAGCAGGGTTGAATGCAAAAAAAAAAAAATCCTACCAACCCCAGTCTTTTATCATCAATAATAAATTGATGATAACACAGCAGCGTTATCATAAAAAAAAAAAAGGGTACCTTTTTAGTTTGTTAACCTTTAGTCTGTTTTAAAATGATTTTTTTATTTTTTAAATACAAAGTGATCATTCATATTTATTTTCAAATGTTTGTTACAGTATTTTTTTTACTGTTTTTGGTAATGCAATAAAATACTGTAATATGCCAAATCCACACATAAAAGTTCACCAATTATTCATCTCTAATACCACAGTCAAATCTGAGCTTATAAAGTTTCCGTCTGCCATTTATGGAGGCAGTAACGTCTTGCGCTTTCATGACAGCAAATCGTTGTCTCAAGGCCACCAGCTTGGCTCAATAAAACAATGCTCGGTTGGAAAGTAGAAGGTCAGCTAAGCTCTTGTGGGACAGCCACTATTTATAGTCCAATCCTACATCTGAATGACGCCAAGCCAAAACCCGAGTAGAGCCTCCAAAATCACGTTCGCTAGAATAAAGCTACTCTCTCAGCCTGCTATTTACACATCTGAGACCGAGGTGCACATTCACATGCAAAGCATCACCTTTTCCCTTCCTTTGAGGGGTTTGGAGAGGGAAAGAAAGGGTCCCAGCAGGGGCAATAGCCCTAGATTCAGACCCATCCCAAAGCTCTTAGCTCCTCAATAAATGCTGAATGGGCTCACAGCGGCATTTTGTGTTCAAGACGATGAAAGCCAGGAGAACTGCTGATCATGCGTAGAGAACCGGTGGACAGTCAAGATGTGCATGTCCCAATCTGTTGGGACAGCCTCCTTTGCGTAATACGAGACAGTATCATGATGACACATGACATCAGGTTGCAATAAAATCACATGAGCTTCCCTGCAAAATAAAATTATGACGTTGTGATTTATTGGCAGGCAGTAATGTACAGAGGAGCATACTTTTATCGCATATTATAGTAGAGACGATGAGCCTCTGCGCTCTTCCTTCAATAGGAAGTATGTATGATAACAGTGCAGGGAATGCGATGCATTAAGGCAGTAAAAGTAAGATCCAGACGCCAGTCTCTCAATGACTCACGCTCAAGCTGGTTTACTAAGACCTAACCCAAATCCACACAATAAATGGATGACTAGTCGATTAGCGAGGAAACCTGATTGTAGAGACAGCTTCTTCAACAAGCAAATAAAATAATAAAATAAAATAAAATATTTAAAAAAAAAAGCAGAAAAAAAAAAAGCTTTTCTAGTTAACAGAATGAGTATTTTCTATAATAATGGTCATTAATGAAAAATGGTTGTTGGGAGTTTCCCACTAAGAACTATAAACTTGATAGTCGTGAAATATAATTTACATGAGGAGAGAATTGGAAAAAGTGCAAAAAAAAATAAAAAGGGCAACCTTGTGGTCTATACTTTTTTAATTGGTAAGAAAAAATGCATATAAATGACAATGGAAACTTTAAAAACAAAAAAAAAATTGGACTGTGGACTGTGATTAATCATGATTAATCGCAAATTTAAAATACTAGGATTTACCTGTAAATGTGTTGAAAAAGAAATGCATGACAAACTAGTTTAAGGAAACAGAACCTTTCACACCTTCGCCAGGTATGAGACATAATCCTTATTATTCTTTTGTTTTTATTCAGCCATTATCAGCCTTTATACTGGCAATAAAACGTTTACCAAGCCACATCGCTTCAATCCCAGTATACATTTACCCAACTATTATCAAAAGTATTTCTAAATAAATACAACAAAACATTTCTTGCGACCTTATGTGAAGTATGTGAAGCATTAGAGCTAATATAACATCATGCTTCATAAGACAATTCATGAGATTAATAGTACACTTTTACTCAGAAACCACCATCGAGTGTTTGTAATAACTTCCTTTTACGATCACGTGGAATCTGGTCATTTACTGTTGTTAAAATATGCTATTTATAGCCTTTTATAATCGCTGCACAAATTAGCATTTCAGATGAACAAATTCAACTCAAGAAAATCACATACAAATATCCTATCGTGTGTTTATTATCTTATATAATCTATAGTGGCTGTTGTCATGTTTATTTGTAAAAGCCTTAACATGTATGCTCTGCTGAAACTCACGTTGTTTGATGTTACAACCGCCTCTTCGTTCTTAAGTTGCCAGGGATACGTTCCAAGTATAATACACATTAGTAAAAGGATGTATTTTAATTTTTATTTGTCTATATACACTTTGGGTGGCCGCGGTACATTATAAAAGTAGCCCAAAAAAAAATTGCAACCCACGGCTCTGTAATTTTTCCCGTGACTATATTTTCAAAATAGCCCACTTGCCGCTACCCTGGCAACACCGGTGCGCTGTACCCTCATCACACAATGATAGATGACCTTCCACGCTGAGATGACGGGAAGAAGTTGGGGTCAAACCTTATCAAACGATTAATTTGCGTTAAAAAAATATTAACGTGTTAAATTTATTAAAATCGCATGCGTTAACGTTGACACCCCTAATATTATTATTTTCATACACACACAGTATTGTGTGTTTTTAATATATATAAAAAATAAAACAAATTCCCCTTTACCTTTGACTGAATAATTCACATAGTGCACCAATATCACACAGAATATCGCCCGAGTCAAAGCCTGTTATCAAAATGATTGGCTACTATTATCTCCCATAATTGTCCGACAAGCAGTCGCTCCCAGACATACGGCGTCTGTCGCCGATCACTGACAAACAAGAAGTTCGTAATACACTGTTTTTGCACATCCCCAGTTTTGATAGTCTGCAGGTCACACACACAATTTCCTACCAAGCATTAGTCTACTGATTCACAAGTAAACATGTCAACTGGCTTAAATACAAATATCCTGTGCCAAAAATGAACACCAAAAAAAAAAAAAAAAAAAAAAGGTCTGAAGAGAGATGAGACTCTACGGAGAGAGCAGGTTTAACACGCAGCTGCGTTAGGCCCAGTAGCACAAGCCCACCTTTTGCAGTGTGAAACGTGAGCTCACAGCAAGTGGCTGCTCCTCCTGATTGACGACGCTGAATCTGATTACGTGCCAGTACCTTCACCACAAACACACCGGGCTCCTTTTTACACCCTGCCCACCTTCGATATCCACAAACACACTCTCAGACATCTGTCGTTTGTCTGCCTTTCAATTGGCAAGACGCAGGCTTAATCCTGCCGATTCATATTTCATGTACGCCAATGAGATGAGGAAGTAGCAAAATGTCAAAGGGAAAAAGCCGAAACCAAAATCAGCTTACAGCACCTCGTCCAGATAAGGATCAGAGACTGTAGCGCCTGCAGATATACAAAAGTCAACAATAAAACATTCAAAATAAAAAATTATTTTTCTCTCCCAGTCCTCCTTTGCACCAATTCCCCACCTCTTTCCCTCCCTCCCTGTCAGTTCCCGAGGAATACTGCACGGACTCGCGCCTGAGTGGCTGGCAGACTTCCAGACTTCAGTAATGCACTAATGAGTATTTGGAGACTCCCCTCAGCATTGCCGACGCCATTTGGGACATGAAAAAGGACAAAAAGAAGAGGGGGAGAGGAGAGAAAAAAAAAAAAAAAGGAATACTGAGAGAAGAAAACATTGGCTGGCCTGCTGGCCCGACAGACAGAAACTACAGTGACTTACTGTCAGACGCTTATTTACAACACTGACAGACACATACATTCAACGTTTGCGACGTTACATTAGCAGCTTGACATATGCCACTGCTAAAACACGCTAAACAAACACACACCACACAAAAGAACAAAGACGTGGTGATTGGCGCCAATGCAGCAAGCAAATCCCAAGCGGAACGACGTACGTAGACCGTGACACACTCCATCGAGAGAAATAAACAAACACCTCATAAACACACTTGAATAGCACAAAAGCAGCGAAGCGGCCCAATGCAATAAGGGCTCAGCTTATCAACAGAGCTGGAGAAGAGGATCAAAACACAGGGAATAAACAAGTAATGAAGGAAAACAGAATGAATCACACAGCGAGTGAGTCACAAGTTATATTTCTTCCTCACTTCAACACCTTGTCTCATTTCAAGCCCAGTTTTCTCTTTCCTCCAACTTTTATTATCTCAGCTTGAGCAAAAGGATTTTTGACAATTTTTTCGCCACAAAAGCACAGACCAAGCCTTGCCTTCCTACATTTTTGTGAGACTTTCACTGACAGTGATAGTTGATACAAAGGAAGTGACAATAAATTTGACTCGTATCCAATTCAAACTTCTGTTATCTGCACGAGAGGAACAAGTCGATGTGTTTGGGTGCACGTGCTAACCAGTGGGCAACAGCTCTTACAAAATAGCATGTTTTTATTTCTCTCAAAGCAAAATCTTCTAGTATTAGGTAAAAAAGAGACTAAAAAAAAAACTACTAGATTATAGTAAACAACTTAGCCTAGCTTACAGAGTAAATCATATTATGTCCTAAAAGGCCACCTAGTTCTTTAGCTAATATTAGCATGACTGTTCTTTGCGTACTTTAAGCTCTGATAACACAATGGTGTTAGACACTGCACTCCCATCTGCAGTGAGGCTCAGCATCGTCTCAAAGCTTATGTAAATGACACTATAGTGAGTTTTACAGAGCGTCTTGAACAGAGCCTTACACTCTGGTAGTGGTAAAAAAGGTGTTTTTTACCATGTCAAAATCAGCTCAAGCCATTCTAGTCCATGTTGCTTTAAATGCTAATGAGCTCTGCTGGCCCCGCCCCTCTCTTCCGTGGGGTGACGAGCAGTACTGTTTACTTTAAACGCGAAACTGGCTAACTACCACATTATTAGGAAAGGCAATTTGCAAAGATAAAAAAACCTATACTCACTTCTTCTGTAGACGAATGATTGGACCACGAATCGGGATCGGCACATTCCCTTCAAAACGAAAGTAACGTTAATCCTCTGCGTCTTCAGCAGCTCAGATGTCGGGAGTTAATGACGACTGCTATGTTCATAATTACATCCAACAACAAAACACCTCAATCGCTTTATCGGAGACGTTCTTGTTTTTGCGAGAGGTCACAGGTTCAGATCCCGGACGAGCCTCCATGTGTTACAACCAGATCCAAATTGCAACATGAACGAGAGCCAACACGGACCAGCAAATAGCAACGGAAAATAGTTTATTTAACAAAAGCATAATTAAAGTATTCAAACAGTCAGTAGTCAGTGTTAATGTAAGTAAGTAATGAAAGTGTGCGAGGCAGTGGACTAAGTTCAAGGTCTGAACTGTATGCAAACAAAATGAACAACAAAAAGCGAGCAAGCAGCAAGCCCGGTTAGCGTGGTCACATCGTGCCCCCGTCCTCATCTTTATAGCTCTGCATAATGAGCCTCAGTATAGGGTCAGTAGGGTCTAAGGTAAGACGGCCTTGTCAATCAACTATCGTGGGATCGGTCTGTGCAGAATTACATCATTCTGACAGGAATCTCAGAACAGCCTGATATGAGAAAGGGGATTTTAAAATAGGGATTTAAAAAAAAAAAAACACTGGGTGGACTTTTATCATTATAGGAATGATGTGTACACACACTTCCAACACACATTTATGTTCAAACAAATTGTAAAGTGAATTTTGCACCCGATGACCCCTTTAATTTTGACATAATGATAGCCATTGTCCACAGAGACCCTCTTCCCTCACATCTGATCCACACAGGGAGAGGGATCCACTGCTGGTTTAGGTCATTGTAATGGTGGAGTGTGTTGAAGACTGCAGTAGCAGTGAGTCTGCTGATGTGTCAGTGGTTCCTGCTGAGCCGGCAGCTTCACTGCCCAAACACCTCATCCAGAACAGAGCGGCGTCTGAGGGGCTTAAGACTCTGCGTCTCGGCCCTCCCCCACGCCAGACCACCTTCCTCAGCCGCTGGATCATTCCAGCATTCTAGCTTTGTAGTTTCTGGATCCAACATTCAGAAACAAATTGCAATTTTATTTATTTAAAAAAAAAAAAGAAGCTTATTGTATTTGGTTAATATTCTGATGTTGAGTTTGCTATAATGTCGTTCCAGTATTGCCCATTCTATTTTTAAAGGTGCATTTTGGCACCCCTGTGAAAAGGTTTACAATGGTAAAGAGTGAATTTTGCATCCGATTGAGTGGAGCGGTACAACAGTGAGGCTCTGTTCACACAACCACTCGGCAAGCACCAAGTGCATATTGGCTTTGGCAAGAAAATGGTGAGTTCCTCACTAGTTGGATGACACTTTTAGTAGGAACAGCAACGCAATACATGGCTGGAACTAAACAAACTAAAATGACCCTCTGTGATGTCAGTAATTGATTTTGTTTTAAACATTTTCTCCAGAATTCCAGATATCCACAAACACTTCTACACACCATTCCTCACATTAAAGGTGCAGTCACATTTTGACAAAATGTTATTGATAAAAAAAAAACGTCTATTGTCAACAGATGAAGCACCATTCACACAAATGTCACTTTCAAGCCAAGCAGCTTTCTGTTGGTTAACAAGCCAAATCTGTGTGACAAACCTGAACCCGTTGCAAAATCTTCCCAATCGTGTGGATTCCTATTGAAGTAACTAGATTCTGTCTGCGAAAGAAACTTTGACAAACAATGCGACTGCACATTAAGCCATCAAAACACATGTATGTGACTAACAAAATTGCAATGTTTCTAGACAGACAGATGAATACAAGCTCGTATATGATGCTGTAAATGACGCAATGTCACAAATATGCAAGGACGAACAGCTAAATAATAGCAAAATATAAAGAACTACAGCACAAATAAATATACTTACGTCATACATAATATATATTTTGAATCATTTTAATTAAAAATTGCATTATTTTAATTAAATTTTGTAAGGCACAAGTAATTTTTTTTTTTTATGCATTTCTCACTACTGCAAATTGGCATTGCTTTTCCATGTGACATATTCAACTAATCAGTAATGAAACTTGTTGATCATTTCATTGTCCACCTGTACTGATTTTATGGATTCATTGTTGCATCCCTATTTGCTTCATTTGCATTGTCCTGTACGTTTGGTCAAGTAGAGAAGCTTGTGACCACTGAATCTCCACTAGTTGAACTAATCTAGTTTGTGTCTTTTTGCCAATGTCACCCAAATCTCCATCATGAGAGAAACACTAAAACAGATCTCAGATCAGCTGCTTGCAGTAACGTAAATCTCGAAGAGATTCCGCACTTTCTAATCCTACTGCCTGAACAGTAGATGGACTAAGACCATGCAGATCAGACCACTACTCGGCCAGATGGCGTCTCTGTCTCCATCCATCACGCCCCATTACAAGGCCCAGATTAGCAATCTTCAGACTTGTTTACCTATCACCAGCAAGGAGGAAGTCCAAGATTATCCGTACAAAGGATCAGGAGGTTTGTGAATGCGGTAGGGGGAATTAAAACTCGCTGAACGTGCAGTAACCACAGGCCTTCGCTGTCACTATGGGAACCTGCTGCGAGAAGATCCTACTTCATAAAAAAGAAAGCCACGGCTAGCAGAGACGACCGTAATGACTGTCACTAAGCGACTGGCTCTTTCCTCCACAATTACAGAGATAGACAGTAATTAAAGACACTCCTGCTCGCCCTCAAGCTAATTAGCAAGGTGAAGGACCTTGATACATGAGTGCCGTCACATTTCTTACAAGCCATATGGCTGGTCGTGGAGATATGAGGAGAGGACACCTACACGACCGGACAGAAGACAAAGCAAGCAAGGCCCTGTAAAACAATACTGTTTCAAGACAATGCCGACAAAAGAGGCCACAATTGTGCTGCAAGTGATACGCTGCATAGCTCAATGATGTGACGTTTATTTTCAGTCTATTATTTCATTCAAAATTACTTGAATACAAGTCTTCAATGATTAAAATTCATTTTTGACTTTTGTGGGAGCAAAAAATATATCATAAGGTAGACAAAAATCAACTAAAATAACTAAATTAAAAAAGTTAATAAAGAGTAGTTTGAATAATCTTATTTCATAGAGAAACAAAAACTGTTGCACTGCTTTATTAATATTTGAAAAACATATCAAATGAAAGTTGAAAAAACAAAACAGGAAATGACATCACAGAAAGAATTGCAAACCCTCATGACTGTTTGTCAAGGTCAATAATTCTCCTAAAATATCAGATCATTTGACCTCTTTATAACAATGCAAGATTAGTTCAGGTTGTGCAATGTCACATGGTGCGACCCAAAAACATAATTCATGAATTAATAATATCAATAATAAAAAATAAAAAAAAAGTACAAAAATATATATATATGTTTAAAACATTGATGGTAAAGATGTATGGTTAAGGCATGCAAAAAAAAAAAAAAAATTACTACTTTTTACACGATGGTTACACCGCATGACATTTTTTTGCCATCGAGTGAAAACTTTTCTTGAAAATACTATTAAACTTGTTGAAAACCAACATGAATACAAAAAAGGACATTTCTAAAAACTTTACTAGTGTTTAAACTAGATTTTTAAAAGATTTGTCCTGACGTGTAAATTCACTTGCCTGACGTTTTAGTTTCACTTTTGTTTTTGGCCACCGGTCTAGACGAAGACATAGCTTGTGGAAAGAAGACACGTACCATCAGGGCTACTCATGTCTACAAACTCCTAGTTTCTAAAGCAGTTGCTTGCACGTCTGTGTGCAGACAGCATTAATCACACGAAGGGCCTGACAGCGGCAACCTATTTTTGACACTGGCTGAACTTGTATCTCATTAAAACTTAAATACTACACAAATTACCTTGAATCCAGCTTGCTGGGATTCATAAATCGTTGATGCTTTGGCTCGAGGTCAAGCCACTGACGGCAGAGCTAATGTTGATGTTGAATGTGTCAACAGTCATCTTCCACGGGGAAGAAGCATGTGTGCTCACAAAACTCACACGAATGTGAGAGAACTACATGAAGTGTGTTCACAATTCAGTAGAAACTTGCACGACTTTAAAAAAAGTTATACAAAATTTACCTCAAAAACGAAGCCACATTAACACGCAGCCCAGTCCTTTCATGCACCGACAACTACACGGCAACAAGATCAGAGGTGTTTAACGACCGACAGGTTTGTCTGCTTCTCACTTTTTCCACTGGCTTTGCTCGTCAGGTTTGCCGTGTGACTGTGGCGGAGGGCAGCTCGAAAAGCTTCGGAATTGAGCCTCTGACCACAGAGAGAGCCGTGCCAGGGTTTTGAAATACCCCTCCACAAATACACCTCCCATCCAGAGAGCTCTGGTTTGCACTTGCCTCTCACCACCCAGACATGTAGGCGCTGTTGGCAAGAGAACGGGTCCCCCTCCCTGCGCTGGAGTGGCTATGACACTCGCCAAGCTTTCCTAATGCAATGCGGCTCAACTTTATGGGGTAAAGTCTGCTTAATGCCCAGCTTCGTCCAACTCAAAGGTATTTAAACATCAACTTTACCACAGTATCTCGGTGCAGGAGAGGAATTGTGATAAATGTAAGTCCAAAGGATATTCCTTTCGTTTCTGCTTGATTTGTGCAAAACAAATGGCAGCACTTGACATAATAAAAGCAGTTACTTCGAAATATTACGCCATTTTGTACAACCCACAACATTTTAATGCAATTTTGAGCAGGTCACACATCATTCTTCGACTTAACAAATCAATTCATCAAAGCTGCATCTGTTATTTCACGACAGAGTAAACTGCTGCGTGGTTCTGAAAGCAGGCGCAACGGTGCTCGAAGACAGCTGGGGTAAAGAGGAACGGAGCGATGGACTGAATGTGGCAGACAGCCAGAGGAGAGCCAATGCATTTTAATGTGAGCTAGCTCGAGTGTTTGCATCTCAGTGCTCAAAGTGGAAAAAAATATGCGCCGGTACTTGCTTTGATATTAATCGCTGCCAAATTTAGCTTATTAGATTAACTAAATATTTACTGGTGTTGAATTTAGGCTAACCGAAATAGTTTTACTCTATCCTGTGTGAATTCTAATGCCGATTAGAATGAATCAGTGAACATCACAGTGTTGATAAACCATAACACTAGACAATTAATGTACACTTATGTTCGAGGACGGGCCATTATTTTTTTATATAATGACAATCGGATTAAAATAAAATCATTTGCACTGCATGCCTGGTGAAATTATTTAAGTTCAATAAATGATATCACCCAAGTCATGAGAAACATTGTTGATTGCACACGTTACTGGTTACGAACACCTCTGTATCCATCCTTTCTCTGAACTGCTTACCCTCTGTAGTGTTGTGGGAATGCTGGAGCCTATCCGAACTACTTGGGCCACAGACGGGGAACACCCTGGCCAGTCCATCTCAGGACTCTCTCTCTCTCTCTCTCTCTCTCTCACACACACGGGCAATTTATTTTGTCCAATGGTCCCGCATGTGGAAGAAACCCACACTAACACAAATGGAGAACACGCAAACTCCACACAGCCATGCACTACCATTCAAAAGTTTGGGGCAGGTAAGATTTTTATTTTTTTTATGTTTTCGAAAGAAAAACAGGTGTTATATTGTTAGTAGTAGTATATTTATGTAATGCCATGTCAGCATCATAGGCTATTTTCATGGCAAAAACAATTTGAAAAAATACAAGTATAACAAATAAAACCAAGCAAACAAACAAACACAAGATTTTTTACATTAACATAAGATAAAAATTCGAAAACATTTTCTGGCAAAATTATACTAAATAACTCTTTAAGTGAGTTCACTTCATAAAAGAGTTTTCTGCATACATTAAAAGCTGGACAGTCCAATAAAATATGTTTGACAGAAAGGGGAACCTTGCAAAACATGCATTGAGTAGGGTCTTCACCTTTAAGAAAAAATGCTTGTATGACCTATGCGACATTTGGTTAACACCACTTGATCAAATCTAATTTTAAAAGAGATTAAAAATCTGTTATATTGTTAAATGATATTATAATTTAAAATAGCCATTTTCTATTTGAACAGAATTAAAAAATGTCATTTATTCCTGTGATGTGAATTTTCAGCATCATTACTCCAGTCATCAGTGTCACAGCATCCTTCAGAAATCATTTTAATATGCCAAATATTGGATGGACGGTAATGAACAACTGTATTAACAACTAGTTTGCAAAGGTCCAAATCAAAACATTTAGAAACTAAATAGCATTGAATCCTTTAGGACTTATTTTAAGGAGGTTAGCTGCAAACCAGATACCAATTCATTCATTTCATAAATATGCCTTCTACCCTGCCTAATGTCCTTAATAATCTACAACATATACCAGTTTTAAATGACAACAGTCAACACTTTGCAAGACTAAATGGTCTGCCCTGTTGCTCTCACTACACAAAGGGATAGATGTAAAAACAATTACAGTTACAGTAAAAGGCGGTGTAGCGGTGAGCACCAGCTCACATCAAGCTCTGGTGTGTGTTTAATCCACCGCAGTGTGCGCCATCCAACTCTGAAGGACTGTAAACGCCACAAAGACTCCATAAACCGGAGTTATAGTTTTATGACGGGAGTAAGCAAGGAAAATAACAACACAGAAATAAGCGGCGCTTAGAAACCAAGTGATTAGAGGCGTGTAGAAAGAACAAGATCGAAATGAGATCCAGAATAGGGTGTTTTGCCCCCCGAAGCAACGGAGAACTGCAAAGGGGCCACATTACATTCCTCAAGTGAAATGATTTTTCAATTAGTGTGTGAACTGCGTTTGGAAGAAGGGGAGTCTATCAGAGGAGGGGTCTCAGATTCAATCAGTTCGGCTACAGACGGAGGGCACTGTGTAAATGTGTTCGGGGGGGGTTAGCGTCACCGCAAGGGAATGTCTCTCTCTCTCTCTCTCTCTCTTTCCTCCCCCTACTCAGCCTCCTGGCCCTGGAGCCAACGAGAGACACATTGTTTAGTCTAAGTCCTTCTAGTACAGAGCTACACACTCTAGACCCCAATCACACAAACGGAAAAACACACAAATAAGCGGAAATGCGTTTCACAAAAACAACTGAGATCTTCAATAACAGAAAATCTGTACGTTTGCTGCTTTATTTTCAAGTGTCACGCTACGGACAGCTGTATATATGTGATACTCGCAGCATGAAACGCAGACGCCGAGAGGACATGCAATACAGTGCGGAGCAGTGCCACACACACGCATACAGTACATCCATACTGAAGCACTATCAGAGTACAAATCAAAAAAACGTGGAAATGCTTGACAGAGTGAGACAGCCAACTCCCACTTCCTGCCCTCCCCCACAGACAGACGGGCAAATTCCTAAAGGCCGACAGAGCTCGCAGACGGGAACACGTAAGACACGGGGCAACAAACACGCCGCTGCGGTGGGACCACGGTGTGTTTCAAAGAAAAAATATGAGGAAATATCAAAGCGTGTCACGTCTGTGCTAATTTACGCTCCTTTTATTATTCCGCGGAGATAATTATCTTTGCTCATCAAACGCTCAAATTAGAGTAACGAAAAACCTCAAAGGAAATGATATTAAATCCAGACGTTTGAAATCATATATTTGGGTAATTACAGAACGGGATCCAACGTCACCCGTGTGTAATTTTATGTTAACCCCTTCAGCGTGATGAGAGCACCACCTTCAAGTAGCAACAGCAGCACATTCTTTAAAAAAGCACAGCGTGATGGGATCAGATGATAATACTAAAATAGAGGAGAGTTCAACTTTTTTTAAAGAGAGATGGAGCAAGGAACTCCTGTTATATTTTCTATAAAAATAATTATCGCATATTAAGCCTGGCCTAAAATAAAGTGACCCACAAAACCAGTCTTAAGTCGCTGGGGTATATTTGTAGCAATAGCCAAAAATACATTGTATGGATTTTTCTTTTATGCCAAAAATCATTAGGATATTAAGTAAAGATCATGTTCCAAGAAGATATTTTGTAAATTTCCTACTGTAAATATATCAAAACTTAATTTTTGATTAGTAATATGCATTGCTAAGAACTTCATTTTGGACAACTTTAAAGGCGATTTTCTCAGTATTTAGATTTTTTTGTCAAATATTGTCCTATCCTCCTAACAATACCAATGGAAAGCTTATTTATTCAGCTTTCAGATGATGTATAAATCTCAATTTTGAAAAATTGACCCTTATGACTGGTTTTGTGGTCGAGGGTCACATATGTGTATAGCACAGTCAAATACTAATGACCTTTTCTCTTCTGAGGAACACAAAAGAAGATATTTTGAAGAATGTGGGAAACCAAATGATGGTCCCCATTGACTTCCATAGAAAAAAATACAATGGAAGTCAATGGGAACCATCAACTGTTTGGTTACACACATTCTTCAAAATATCTTCTTTTACATTCCACAGAAGGATGAAATTCATACAGGTTTGGAACAGCTTGTAAATGATAACGATGCATTTTCATTTTTGGGAGAACTACCTTTTAAACTTTAGTGGAAGATAACTTATCAATTTAAAACTTTGATGCTTTTAAAAAAAATGTAGTTAGTTAAAGGCTAACTTAATAATAGTAAATTTGGTTTAACAAATACTTTCAAAAACAAAAAGTAAACAAAAACAAAAAAACAGTGTTGTCATGACACGTTAAAAAAAACCGATTGCTAATATTGTTGGTTTGTGTATAATACTGTATTATAAACTTGAATTATAATCCTATTATAAACTTCAAAGTCACGTTGGATATAATAATGGAATGTAAATGATACCAAAAACATTTTTAAACTTACAGTTTTGTATAGAAATAAACTTTTTAATTAAAATGAACATGGCAAAGCCTGTTAAGAAATAAACTGCAAGTTTAGCAGCGAGGTCTGATACCGTGTCCAAGATAAGACTTAAGGTCAAGATGTGTTTCTAACATGGTGCACAGCCCATTATCCAGCAATTGATGCACAGTACTGGATGCTCCACAGAACGTCCTTGATCAAGAACACAATATCTCTCTTCAAGGCCCAGCTAGAGTCTCATACCTGTCATCTCGAAAAAGTGCCAATACTGCGTATGAACTATTGCCAGAGCCTTAATGGTCATGTTACACATATGTGAGCGTGTGTGAGTAATGAGTGCTGATGGGCTTAGCAGAGTGGCAAAAGATCCATAGCTTTATGCTCTCACAGCGGTCACAGACGGGGTAATGACTCTCACACACAGCACAGCCTCCCCTAGCCATCATCTTAATCTTTTCCATGCTTGACAAACCGTCCTCTCGCTGGTTTCTGCAGGGCCCAAGCCTAAAGGCGGCACATTACGGTGCTAAACTCCTTCAAGTGAAACTAACTACCCGTCGAGGGTCTAACTCCGATCTAAATCACTGTGGCAGCTCCTAACGGCTTTAAAATGAGCTTGTGATGAGCCCTGGAACCGGTTCACCAACATTGTTGGACAAGGCCACACTTTTAATTACCGTGTCTGTCTCTATTGTAACCTCATTGTGTGGTCTTACCTCTGTAGTCACAACCGCAAACCTGAAATTGCATTCCTCACAGGACATGTGGGTTTGCTGGACGGATGATGGTGGAATATGTGACCCCATTACGATTACTTTAACTAAGGAGGATCAGTATGGCGATGACGCAGAACTTCAAGGAATTTGTTAAGAAGCTTTCGTTCAAGAGATGGACTATAAGGGAGATGTGAATGTGCCGTTTCTATCAGTGTGCCCACCCTGGGGGTTTATTAGACCGCAGATGAAACTGAAAATCATAGCTGAAGTGGTGACTCATAATAACTGTAAAAAAAATTTTTTTTCTCAAAAATAATACTGGGGTTATTTACATAGCCGGAAACTGTCTGGATTAATATAATGGGAGATATTTTGTAGACGCACTTGCTGCATTCAAAGACAAAAACATTTTAAATACTGGCAAAACAAAGAGCGCTACCAACAAGTATCATTGCAATACCATTAGACCGTCATTCTTTTGTACATACCATAGTATTTGAACATGTAAACATTCAGTAATGTGGATCATGGTATTACCATCTAACACTCTACCTGATCACTGTACCCTACAGTATTGTAATGTAAAAGTGATGTGAAAAAAGTGACATTACAAATCCTGAGCATATTTCTGCTTTTGAGGCTCTCCATTCAACTTCAAGATGCACTCATCAATGTTTGGGTTATATTTTGCTGGCTCTTATCCGTCCCAGTGGTCTTGGACTTTATACTGACAAATCAACATTGACAAGCTTTTCTGTTTCTCATCAGAGCTGCCTGGTTGACTCTTGCTGTATTCCTTTACATTCATCTACACTACTGTTCAAAAGTTCAGGTTCGGGAGATTTTTTTGATGTTTTTAAAAGAAGTCACTTTTGCTCACCAAGGCTGCATTTATTTAACAAAAAATGCAGTAAAATCAGTAATATTATTACTATTTAAAAACTCAGTATACATTTTTTTCTGAATACTTTGATGAATAGAAATGTCAAAAATGTGTTTTTTTTGTGTTTTTTTACATAACTCTTTAAAATTGTGTGATATTTGGTCATGTGATCTCAACATGGCAGCCTCCATGAGGGAGCGACCCACTGCATGTAGAATAAAACTGGGCTACATATGACTGGAATCTTTTTCTAATGCAAGTGTACAACATTTTAAACATTTTTGTCAAATGATCTAATTTCATTAGGAGTAAAACACAATAATTGGGGGAAAATGACTGGGTGCACCTTTAAGAGATAGAGCACATCCCCTCCCATCCTCTCCCTAATCTACTGTACCAGTGGAGATAGAGACCATTATCTCATCGAGGTCAAGCTGAACCCAAAATACATTCCCAACCATCAGCAGTGCAGTTAGCACACATTAAACACTAAGTAACCCACAAAACTCTGTATGCCTTAGTTGTGACTGATGCTTAATTAGGGAAAAGGCTTGAATGAATTCTTGCACACAACATGGGGAAATAATATCCATCTACCACATTCCTGCAATGTTTTAGAGACTTTTCAAGGGTCTCAAAACAATCGATGGTACTCTCTCACATGCTTCTGATCTGATGACTAACTGCATATCCATAACAACCTGGTAAACAGGCTCTAATGGCCAACACACAGCATGGTCGATCTGATCCGTATGAAAGCAAGAAACAAGAATCAAAACGCACTCTGATAATGATCCTCAGTCGGTGTGATTTAGACATACACAGAGTCTTATTTCGCACTACAGCACTGCCAGGATAAAACTGTCCAGTCAGTGTATAAAACAGACATCCAACAGCCTGAAAAACATCTGATTATGAAACCAACCATCAGTAAACTATGCTTGTAAAAATTTGTTCTAATTATCCCCAAAAGCATCTGCTTGTGTAACCACTTTCGTTTAAATAGCGTAAAACAGACAAAAAACACCAGTAAAGTAATTACACTGAAAATCAAAACAGGAATCACCATAAGACATCACTGCTAAAGGTCATTTTCACTTCAACTGAACCTACAAGTCTAGATCAATATACCAGGAGACATTTTTTTTTGATGCATTAATTGCATTCAAAGACAAAAACACTCAAAATAAGAGTAATAAAGAAAATCCACAGATTTTAGGGCATGTTCCAGGATGGCACAGTCGTGTGTAAATACCATAATACAGGCAATAATTCAGAAACATGGACCATAATAATTACCATCTGATACTGTATTATGATACCACAGCTGCATCAACGATCTACTTACTCTTACGATGATTTGAGGAAATGCAGCTCACCATAATACTAAGGTAAAGACTACACAAACGAATTAACCTATTATAAAACTTGCTCTAAAATACATATTATTATACATTTTTCTTTTATGCATTAGGATATTAAGTAAAGATCATGTTCCATGAAGATATTTTGTAAATTTCTTACCGTAAATGTATCAAAACTTCATTTTTGATTAGTAATATGCATTGCTAAGAACTTCATTTGGACAACTTTAAAGGCGATTTTTTCTCAATATTTAGATTTTTTTGCATCCTCAGATTCCAGATTTTTCAAATAGCTGTATCTCAGCCAAATATTGTCCGATCCTAACAAACCATACATCAATGGAAAGCTTATTTATTCAGATTTCAGATGATGTATAAATCTCAATTTCGAAAAATTGACACTTAAGACTGGTTTTGTGGTCACATGTGAATGTGAATACTGTACTTAAAAATAAAGGTTCCAAAAGGGTGTTTTTGCAGTGATGCCATAGAAGAACCACTTTTGGTTCTCCAAAAGAACCATTTTAAAGAACCTTTTCCGACTATAAACAGCCTTTTCTGCTTTTGAAAGGTTCCATGGGTGTTCAGGATTCTTCATAGAACCATTGATGCCAATAAAGAACCTTTATTTTTTTTAAACTGTATATAACCACGAAGGTTCTGCATATATGCAGGAATATTCTCTGGTTTATTAGCTCCAGCATTTCTTTCCAAGTAGCCACTACCTGCTTGCTTGTGTAACTTTTGACCAACTCAAAGTAAATCCACTTTGGTTTAACTAAACTAGAATAACTTACAGAAGAGCCATAATACTGACACTGAAACTAGATTCAACACAACACATCTCTAGGTAATAATGAATCAGCGACGCAATAAGTAGTGACAGTTCACATTTGTTCAGTGAACCGATTCAGTTCACTTCGCATTACAGCGTCCATGCTACAATGCGTGATTCCAATGAACAACATGCACAAATAATGTTACATGGCCGCTATAATACGGATACATACAAGTCGGATGTAAATCTGAAGCATATTTACCAGCCACAGCACTGAGCAGAAGCAATGTGCACAGCCCCAGTGACAGCACTGATGTTCGGTTTAGGATCCGCAGTCTCATCCTGGTGCTTCTGGATGGGTTCAGCTCCCCCCAAAAAAAAAGTTCCAGTAGATTTTCTTTTTTTTTCTCCCCTCTTCTCTATCGACCGAAGTTCAAACTCATGTGCTCGGAGGGAATAATCCGATATCAGACGTGCATTTGAACGTTTGGAGGCAATGCATGATTTTAGACGCCTTTGGGTTAGTGCGTGCTTTGGATAAATAGATTACAAACGCATTTTCTCCATGCTGGTTTGGAGTTTGAGCGATTATAGTTCATGCAGTGTATGTGATCCACTTCCTCGCATGTCTTCAGCCGTTTTAGGAGAGCTCTCAAAACCTGCAGCGATCGCGTCTCGGTTGTTATCGGTGTTTATAAACAAGATTTAGTTTCGATGTATTTGGTTCGGGTCCAGATGCTCGAGCGGTATCTTAATATGGGTCAGGTTTCTTCGTGTCAGTCCGCTTCAGTCGTTGTTTAGCTTCACAAGCTGACGACATGTCCGACATTTCCCGGTTTTATTCCTGCATTGACGCCAAAATAATGTCTCTGAAATGAAGCGGATCTACGGCAGAAGGCGTCGAGCCCATCGGTCGGTTCAAGCGGACGAACAGGAGAGACATCGAGTCCGATCCAAAGCGACAGAGGCCTTTGATAAACAGCACAGCGAGTCTCAGTCGAAGCTGGTCGCTGAACTGATCGCCGGTCAGGGTCTGCTCGGGTAAATTAGCGCATTTCTCCCGGTGTGGATGATTATCGCTCCGCGGATCGCGTCGAGCTCCCGCGGCCGCTCTCGGTAACTTCAGCTCCGCCTAAAGCAGACAGATGAAGGGCAGCCAGTCCTCCTCCTCCTCCTCCTCCACCCCTCCTCTCTCTCTCTCTCTCTCTCTGCCAAACCAATTCAATTATAAGTTGTCTCGCTTTCTTTCTCCCCTCTCACCCATAAACATTTTCCTTGGTTACAATAGTTTCCGCCAAAACACCTCACTTGCTACACTTATGCTATAGCAAGGTAATTTGGTTTTCCTCTAACAAAAATTGTTCATTCCAGGCAAACAACCATGGTATGTTTTTATATGTAGGTCTACCATACATATTTAGTGCTGCCATATGATTAATCGCGATTAATCGCATCCAAAATAAAAGTTTTTGTTTACATAATATATATGTGTGTGTGTGTACTGTGTATATTTATTATGTTTATATAAATACACACACATACAGTATATATTTTGAAAATATTTACATGTATATATTTTTATAATTTAAATATATTTAATACACAAATATAAAATTTTTCTTAAATATATACATGCATGTGTGTGTATTTATACATACATAATAAATAGCTATACACAGCACACACACATATATTATGTAAATAAAAACTTTTATTTTGGATGGGATTAATCGCGATTAATCGTTTGATATTTCTTTTTTCCTTCTCAGTGACTAGTTTTTTTTTCTTTTCTTTTTGAACAACATACAGAAGGATCTCAGGAATTTAGAAAATGAATATAGTTAATTAATTTAATATATAAACACTCCCAGTTTCTGTTAACAAAAAAGCTTGAAAACAAGAAATGTTGTCAGAATTTCTGTGAAATACCAGAGGAAATATCTTAGCCGATTGGAAACAGAGAAGTCTTGTCTTCGAGTCTTGAGAACTCCTGTTTTACACAGTTTGAAAGAAATCCCATAATTATCTATGATTATTTTAAACTGATAAACTGATTTCATTAATTATCTTTTTTAAGAGTTATAAATTATACAATGATTACAATGCAATAGTTATTGTGCAATCAGAGTTATGTATGCGTGTAGGTAACAGAAAGGTAGGAGTTCAGTTAATGTTTTTCTTTCCTAATATTTTTACATAAATACTTATCTGACTACAAATTCAAATAAGACATATAAAATTATATATATATTTTTTTTCTTTACTTTGAAAATGAAATATGACCTAGTCATGTCATCATAAGTTTCACCCACATGTGCAACAATACTGTCCATCAGATGACGTGCCACTACATTTTACAAGTCATTTCTTTATTTGGTATTTTGAATATGAAGGGATGACTTTTATTGCAGTTGAAACTGTCAAAGTTGAGCAAGATTTTGACTACAAGGATGTGGAAGGTTTAGCTATGTGGGTGACATGAAGCCACACAATGTTTCCATTCAAACAGCGCCCCCTGGTGACTAACACTGTTACAGTTCATATGGGGTAAAGCAACAATTTATGTTAAATTACATGACCCTGTTATTAAATTTAAGTGCTCTGTAATTGATTTTAAGAAGCTGACTTTCAAAAGAAGCTGTCACGCATACCACACAGATCTATGCTGTAACAAATACTGTGAAAATACTTATATTTATGCATTTCGCTTTTACTCAAAGCAACTTATGTTGCATTCAATATATAGTATTATTAGTTTATGCATTCCCTGGGAATCAAACTCAAAATACCCTGGGCTTTCTCAGTATCGAACAATGCGATTCTGAATCAAGTTTATTTAAAAAATTAAGATAAAAAAAAAATAACCCACAGTATTACATTTCATTAAACAGATTGCTTCTATTGCACACATAACACTGACAGAATAGCTTTGAAAAGTATTGTAAACACGACTGCAAAGCTTTCAGCTGTAAAATTATCTGTAAATTATCTGAGACGTAAACCTGACATTTTATCAATAGTCAGTTGCCTTAAGATGATATTTTGTAGCTGATTAGCATTTTAAGAATGCATAACAACATATTGAAATGCTCTTTATTAATGCTAAGTAACAGTAAAACAATTTCAGACCCTGAGTGTGAAATAAATCTTAGGCTGACAGCCAGAATTACTTAATATTAAGTGCAAAAATATAGTGTTAAATGAACTATATA
The DNA here is from genome assembly GCF_012432095.1 of Onychostoma macrolepis. Lineage (NCBI taxonomy): Eukaryota > Metazoa > Chordata > Actinopteri > Cypriniformes > Cyprinidae > Onychostoma > Onychostoma macrolepis. Next base: position 34,169,491 of record NC_081163.1, read on the forward strand.
ATAGTCATTAGACATAAAGGAGTGTTTTATATCTTTAGCTTTGGCTGAGAGACAATCGCAGCTCTTCCTCTCTGATGCTCCTGTCCAGCCTCTGTGTCTCTGACTCCAGGACTGAGGGGACGGGCCGCTGGGAGACCGCAGCTAGAGACTCGTTCAGATCCTGTCTCAGGGACATCAGACTCTGGCTGTTCTTCAGAGAGCGATCTATGAACTCTGCCCTGTGCTGATGGTCCACGGCCAGTGTGAGACGGAGATGATGAACCTAGAAAATTGGATTTAAGTTTTGAGACTAAGTTATATGCCAAAATACAAATGAACTGTTGTGTTAAGTGTTTAGAACGAACCTGTTCTTCCAGCTCATTGGCTCGGACTCTGAGACGCTTAAGCTCTTCCTTTTCGGTACCATCTGACAGGGCCTATACAGCACAATTTTTATTTTTTAAACTATTTTTGCTTTTTCACTAGCCAATAACACATAAAACAACTGATTACAATAAAAAAGTTTGGTATTAGCATGTTACTAACAGCATTATTATTGATAACTAAAACTATTCAATTGTTTTCGGTAAAGGAAATAAAGCTAAAATAAAACAAACAATAGATAACTATTAGATAACAAAAAAATTACAATTATAAATGTTACACTGGCAACTCCATGAAATATAAGTAAAGCTACATAGAACTATTAAACAGAAGAAAAAAAAAGACAAATAAAATAATAAAACGCAAACGAATAAAGTCACATAAAAATTAAAAATCAAATTAAAAATTTAAATGAAAACTGAAAATATAAATATGTGACCCTGGACCACAAAACCAGTCATAAGGGTCAATTGAGATTTATACAACATTTTAAATCTGAATAAATAAGCTTTCCATTGATGTATGGTTTATTAGGATCTGACAATATTTGGCTGAGATACAACTATTTGAAAATCTGGAATCTGAGGGTGCAAAAAAATCTAAATATTGAGAAAATCACCTTTAAAGTTGTCCAAATGAAGTTCTTACCAATGCATATTACTAATCAAAAATTAAGTTTTGATATATTTACAGCAGCAAATTTACAAAATATCTTCATGGAACATGATCTTTACTTAATATCCTAATGATTTTTGACATAAAAGAAAAATCAATACTTTTGACCCATGCAATGTATTTTTGGCTATTGCTACAAATATACCCCAGCGACTTATGACTGGTTTTGTGGTCCAGGGTCACATATATGAAAATTCAAAGCTAATCAAAATATTAATAAATATTATAAAAGTATATAAATAATCCTAAAACCACACTGGTTGTTAAAGCTAACAAAATTATATTGTAATAAAAATAAAAATATATTCTACTAACAAATATTGGGTACTTCTGTGACAATCAATCACAGAAAGACAACCAGAACACAAATGTATTGCAAATGTATTCTCTCCATCATACCAGAACTCCAGCTTCTGTCTGTGACAGCTGATGCCTCAGTTTCCCCCTCTCCATCTCAACCTGGTGATAGCCAAGTATATACAGTAATCATGCGTATGAATCATACTGACATCTTAATATATGGTCCCCTTTGTGAGTCGTGCACATACCTGTGTCAGCGTGTCTCTCAGGTGCTGTCGCTCAGTTCGTAGTCTCTCAATCTTCCTCTCCAGATGACCGTTTTTCTTCTGCAGAAGGTTCTGTTCCACCTCTAGTTGTGCCACGGCCCGCTGCATCGCCGAGAGACGCCCCTGCACTGCTGAGTCTATCTCCACTTCATTTACGGACTGGGCCTTTGGTTCAAGCTCTTTCTCCTATTAATATTGCCCAAAACAATTCCTCATAAATGAACAATTCACTGCATAGTGTGTTTAAAGGGGACATGTCATGAAAACAGATTGTCCTCGCTTTTTTGAACTAAAAGAGTAAATATTCTATGGCTCAAAACAAAGCTCCCTCCTCGGTACACTCAACGCCATTTATGAAAACTAAGCCTAAAACTGTCTAATTTCAAAATTTCCACTGCTATCATCACAACCATGACTGGTCATGTTTACATTTTATCAACAGCTTATTCAAAATGCAGTCACATGGTAAGGGCATTTTTGCTTGTTTCACATTCAAAAAGGGTAGCTAATTATGTACATAAAGAAGTCTTAAAGACACAGTAGCAACAAAAGCACATTTAATTAAGACACAAAGGGAGTCAAAAATAATAGCAATAAAAAAGAATGACAACTGCTTTTGGTACAAGAACGTGAAGCTCAGGAGAAAAAAAAAAAAGAAGCTACAAAATGTACATATTTTTTTTTAAAGTTTGGGGTCTAAAAAAAAAAAAAGTGTTTTTCTAAAAAGAAGAAGTCTCTAATGCTCACTCAGGCATTTCTAATCAAAAACACAGTAACAGTAATATTGTGAAATATGAATACAATTTAAAATAACTTTTCTATTTTAAGATATTTTAAAATGTAATTGATTTCTGCGATGGCAAAGCTGAATTTTCAGCATCATTACTCCAGTCTCCAGTGTCACATGATCCTTCAGAAATCATTCTTTGCTGCTCAAAAAACATTTCTTATCATTATTTATGTTGAAAACAGTTTTGCTGATTAATATGTTTTGTGGAAAACATGGCACATTTTTTCAGGATTTCTGAATAAATAGAACATTCAAAAGAGCAGCATTTAATTGAAATAGAAATCTTTTGTAACATTATAAATGTCTTTACTGTCCTTTTTGATCAATTTATTAATTCATTTCTTTAAAAAACCTTATTGACCCAAACATTTGAATGGAAAGGAAAACGGTCCATTTAAATTTTTCTCAACAGAGTTCCAGATACTAGTCTTAGATAATTAAACTAATTTATCTATAGAGGTGCACTCAGTAATTTTTATTAACCAGCCAAACACTACTCAATTCCTCTGTAACCCAGTGTTTCTGGACAGTTTTCGTCACAGAACACACAAATTACAGTTGATTGAAAAAAAGGAGATTTTTATGTTCTGTAACTGAAATCTATAGCTTTTGCTGCATCCACACCAGTACGCGTCAGAATAAAGTCCAAGGCCACATCAGCACAAATATGTACTTTTATCTGTGACCATCACGACACATTTTATGCTAGGTATTTTAAATTAAAGATGTCTCTGCCTTACTGACCTGTGATGTATCAGCTCCTGCCCGCTTTCTCTTATGCTCCTGCTGTTCCAGCCTCTCCTTATAGTAAATCAGCGTGGATTCAGTTTTCTCCAGAGCCGTCCTGACACGGTCCCTGTCTTTACTCAGCTCTTCAACTCGCTCTTTCAGAGCATATACTTCAACGTCCTTCTCTCTGAGGAGTCTGTCCCTCTCCTCTTTTTCTAAAAGTACAGTGGACATTTGTTCCTTTAGCCTTCCCCAGTCCTCATTCTCTGGTGATCCGGTTTTTATGTTCTCATTTCTTATTGTGGAGTGCAATCTATCAATCTCAGTCTGTAGGGTCTGAGCCTTGGTCCTCAACCTTTCGATTTCCTGTCCCTTTTTTGTAAGGTCCTTTCTAAGTGTGTCTGTCTCTAACAACTTGTCATGAGACTGATATTCAGCATTTATCTCTAGGAAGTCTGATAGAGTACCATGGCCACTATCCATCTTTATTCCATTGTTTTTCTTCTCAGATTCTCTCAGATTACGCAGATCCTCTTCCATTTTGGTCTCAAGCTGTTGTTTCTCTTTCTCTAAGGTTTCCATTTTTTCCCTCAGTATCTTGGTGTTTCTTTTCTCATCTTCAAATTGATCCTGCAACCTAAGTTTTGCTGATTGTTCTTTATACGCCATTTCCCGAATACTCTCCAGCTCAGTTTCTTTGTCCTTGAGTCTCTCTGACAATGATTCTAGTTGTCTTATGTTTTGATCCTCCGCTTGCTGAAATTTCTGACTTTTTATTTTCTCATTTTCATATTTCTCTTTCAACAATTCTATCTCCATTTCCTTTTCACTCGTTGTTTTTCTGAGGAGCTCCAATCCCTCTAACACGCCTTGTTTCTCTTTATTTTCTCGTTTGAGTTCCTCCCAGTCTTTACTCTCTCTTCTTCTGTCCTCTCTCAGTCTGTCCACTTCCAGTCTCAGCTCTCTGAATCTGTTGCTCAATTCCTCTGCTTCTCTGGTCCTTTCTGCTGCCAAAGAGCTGAGTTCAGTCCTCTGATCTTCCAAGATGTCCATTCTAGCCCTCGCTCTGGTCAGCTCAGCCTCTCTCTGCTCTGCTACGCTCTTAATGGTCGCCAGCTCTTCTTCTAACTTCTCCTGTCTTAGCTGCATTTGTTCCTTCTCTCGCAAACCTTCCTCGTTTTTCTTCCTATGTTGTTCCTCTTGGAGTTGAAGGGCAGTCTTAAGCTCCTGTTTCTGCTTCTCTAACATCTGGACTTTGAGTAGAAGATCTTCAGCTTCAATCTGTGCTGCCCTAACACCTTTTTCTCTGCTTCGGACCAACTCGTCCTTCTTTTCCTGCATCATGGACCGGAGTCTCTCTCCCTCACGATGACTCTCTTCTAGCAGTTCCTTCAGAGTCGCCATCTCCTGAAGGCCTGCAATCAGGCCCTCTCGCATCTTCTGGTTCTGTTCTTCTCGTTCCTGGACTTTTGACCTGGTTTCTTCTTTGGTTCTTGAAAGATTAACCAACTGTTCTTGTAATGTATCCACCTGGGCAGCAAGTGCTTCTTTCCTTTCTTTTGCATCATTCAGCAAAGAGCTTATCCTGTCCTTGTCTCGCCTCTCTCGAAGCGTTTCATCTCTCAGAGCCTCAATCTCTCGCTCTTTCCTGCGAAGCTCTGCTGAGAGATGGTCTCTCTCCTCCTCCAGCTCTCGTACTCGAGCCCCAAGCTTCTCCACGCGTCCCGTCTTCTCCTCCATCAGGATATGCTGACCTTTTTGCAGATCCTCAAGCCTGGCTCTCAGCCTTTCCCCAACCGTCTTTTCATCTCTCAGTTGGGTCTCCAGTCGCCTCCTCTCATCTTCAATCTGACTCAAAGACCTCTTCAATCTTTGTTTCTCCTCTTCACTGTTCTCTACCCTGGATTCAAGCACTTGTGCTTCCCCTCGGCTCTCCTGCAGCAGTTGTGACAACCTTCCCAACTCTCCTAACCGTTCATCCAGTTTTCCCTTCAGCGTCTTCACCTCTTTGCCCTGTTCGCCAATAAGTTTCTTCAGATCTTCAGCAGTCTCCCTCTCTTGATCTCGCTCACGACTGACCAATAGTAGCTCTTGATTACAGTCCGTAAGTCTCTCCTCTTTCTCTCGATGTTGACGCTTTTCCTCCTCCAGTGCCGTTTCAGTCTCCCGTAGACTGCTTGAAACTTCAAGATTCCTCTGCTCGGCTTCATGCAGCTTTTCTCTCAGCCTTTTCATTGCTTCCTCCTCACGGTGGACTCTGTCTCTTTCCTCTTTTTCTTTTTGTTGTAAACTCTTCTTCAGTGCCTGTGCCTCCTCCTCAGTGTCTTGTAGGAGGCCAGTTTGGCGTTCAAGATCTTCTTGTTGCTCCAATCTGATCTTCCTGCCCTCCTCATTCTCCTGGTTCAGTTCATCAATCTTAAGTCCCAACTGCCTCAACTCTGTCTCCTTCTGAAGAAGCTCTCCTCTCAGTATCTGCTCCCTATCGCTTTCCTCAATCTCCTGTCTTTTCCTTCTCTCTTCTTCCCTTTCTTCCGAGTTCACCCGGTCTCGTTCCATCTCAACTAACTTGGCTTTGCACCTGTTCACCTCTTCATGTTCTGCTTTGAACTTCTGTTCGAACATCTTCTGTTCTTGCAGAAGTTTTGCTTGTAATTCTTTTATCTCACTATCTCTCTCATCCACCCTTTTTAGCGTCTCCTCTTTTTCTCGAATGACTGCCTCCATTTTGGTATTGAGATCTTCTAATTCTCTATTCAGTTGTTTCTCCTGTTCCTTAAGCTCCAGTTGCTTCCTGTCCACCTCTTTTTGTTCCTCCACCTCCTTCTCTAGAAGTTTAAGTTGTTCGTCCTTCTGCTCAACATCAACCTCGAGCTTCTCTACGATTACCTCTAATGACTGAATTCTACCTTTGAGGTCTCCAATGTCCTCTTCTCTCTTTTGTACCTCTTCTTCTCTTTCTCTAAGAAGCTCTCTTAATTCTGTCCTCTCCTTTTCAGCAACCCGGTTTACGCTCTCCTTCACTTTTTCTATGTTGTCAGCTCGTCTCTTCCACCACTCCACATTGTCTTTCACCTCTTTCAGTCGCACTTCAAGAGTTTTCTTTTCTGTGGACAACATAGTTTGTAATTGTTCAACATCTTTATCTCTTTCTTCCACGAGTAATGAGATATGTTCTTTCTCTCTCATCAGTTCATTAATTCTGCTTTTGAGCTCTATCAAGTCTCCATCTTTCTGTTCTAATTGTCTTCTCCACCGCATATCTTTCTCCCTCTCTTGCTCATCTCTTTTCTTTTGTTTGGTTTCATTTTCTCTTATTTTCTCAATTTCTCTCTCTTTCAGTTGAGTGTTGTGTTTCTCCAGGGCTTCTAATCTACTCTCCAAGGCCTCTTTCTCTTGTAACTCTATTTCCAGACTCTCAATTGTTCTCTCGTGTGATTGGACTTTCGATTTTAACTCTTCGATATCCTCTCCTCTCGTTCGTATTTCATCCTCCTTCTTTCTCAGCAGATCAGACATCTTTGCCCTCTCTCTCTCTGTGATCTTGAGGTTCTGACTTTCTCTTTCCACACTTTCTATAAACTTCTGATTTAACTCTTCTTTCTCTCTTTGAACCTCATTTTCTCTCTCCTTCCATCTCTCAATCTCATCACACGCTTCTCTCAGTCTTAGTTCGGCTGTTTTCTGCTCTGCTGCCGATTTCGTTTGTAGTTTCTCAAGTTCTGTGTTCCTTTTATCTAAGATGTCTGAAAGCTCTTCTTTTTCTTTTAACAAACCATCAATCTTGTTCCTCAGTATCTCCACTTCTCCATCTCTCTGGCCGAGTTCTGCATTCAGAGCTTCTCTCTCTTTTTGCCATCTTTCTCTCTCTGTTTTGCTGTCTTCTGCTTGTACTTTGCTTTTCTGTGATTCTTGTTCAACATCTCTCTGAATCCTCTTGCACTCCGACTGCCAGTTTTCTATCTCCCTTTCACTCTTCCTTCTTTCCTCCGTTGATTCTTTTCTTTCCCGTTCCCTTTGTGCTGTCTCTCTCTCCAAGTCTGTCTGTAGACATTGAATCTCTCCTACGCAGTTTAGAAAGAAAAATGTTACATTTTTATTACACACACAAATACACCAACATATATTCAGTTTTTATAATAAGACAGTCCGACCTTGCAAGACATCTTTGGTCTGAGTCAGCGTTTCCACCTGTGTTCGCAGCTGACTGCACTGCATCTCCAAACCTGAGGCCTGTTCTTGAACCTGAGCAATCTGCTTTTGGAGGCATGCCACCACACCTCTAAAGAGAGACAGCAGCAGGTTAGAAATGAATAGGGGATTGGTACAAATATGGTTCCAACAATTAATTCTGATCTAGTTATACAGATCTAACATAAAATAGCTGATGTTAATTTTAAAGGTAACTACCTAGAATATATTTTAATTGGTTTTGTCTGACAAAAAGGATGACACTAAAATAAGTTTAAATATATTTAACAAAAAATGCTTGAAAAACAAACAAATAAACACACAGACTCAGTTTCATTATACCTGAGTTCCTCTTTGACCTGTGTGAGTTCCTCCTTCTCTCTCTCCAGTGAACATACAGTGTCCTCTAGTCTCTGGCTCTCTCTAATTAGGTCGTCTCTCTCTCGTTCAGCTCTTCTCTGCTGCTCTGCTGCTTTGAGCAGTTCTGCCTGGACACTCTGCAACTCCTTCATCATCGTGCTGCACTGCTCAGTTAACTGAAACACAAACACATCATCACGGTCCATGAGTACACCCAAAACACAAAAAGTATTCGAAAACAGGAGAATTATGTGTACGGAATAATACACACTAAATCCCATCATTATCAAAAACCTAGGATGATCAGGACTCAATCAATAGTATTTGTTATGGAATGTTTATGTATGTGTGTTTGTGTTGCTGGACGAACAAATTTTATATTAATTTTTAGTGAAATATTTCATTATTTGTATTGTTCTAAATAAAAATAAATTATTTTAGAATTACATTAATGCACATTTTTGTTTAATAAATATTAAGCAAAGCATGTTCTTTTGATTGATGATTTAATTAATACACACACATACTTATACAAAGACAGAATTACTTGGAAACTTGTCAACTTGTGTTTACTTTTGTGTGCTGAATCTAGTTTGCAAGCAGTCAGTATTGTCAGAGTTTCTCACCTCTGCAAGCCTTTGTTCATTATTCTTCTTCTCTTCTGTGAGAGCAGTCGCCTCCCTCTCTCTGTCCTCCCTCTCAGTCTCCAGCTCATTCTCCAGCTCTCTCTCTCGGTCTCGGAGCTGCTGCAGAGTTTTCAGATCCGTCTCTCTTCGTCCCCTGGAACGCAGTGGGATCATCAACACAATTGCGGTAAAGAATCACTGGCTGTGAAAACACAAGGCCAGCATACTACAGCCAAATACAACAGCTGTTGAGATAAACTCAGACATTTATAGTGTCATCTGAAGCCCCATGTATTCATTAGCATTCCTACCAAACTCATTCCAGCTCATTAGGGACCTAGAATCACAGACACACTTCATCAACAGATTTTAAACTGCTTATTACACAAACATATTTTACTCTGCCTTGCGCATAAGGAGGTAAGGATAAGGCAATATAACAATATTTATATAAGGATATTATTAGTTTAGCAGTGCTATAATATACATTCTTTTTACTTTTGCATTTCCATCATTATAATAACGAAGCTTCCAAGCTAACATACTCAGCACTTTATAATACATCTACAGCCTTTTAATCAGCTGACTTTTAAATATGTCCCTCTGTTTCACAACGCCGCACCTTAATTCGTTGGCCTCTAGAGACGTGGTCTTCGCTTCCCTGCGCAGGCCTGCCATCTCTGCACCACATGCCTGGATCTGGGCCTGGGCTTCTGCCACCTCCGTCTCCAGCTGAGGGGTCAGGAAAACAAAAATCACACCTCTCATCCCTCCATCCCAAACCTGGCCCTACCAGCAACTCAATCTGGCGCTGGATCAAGTAATTAAAGGCAAGAGGCCTGTGACAGCTTGCAGGGATTTGGTCACGTCCCTAGGCAGTGTAAGTGATCTATGCTAAAGATGGGCTAAACCTGCGTGCCAGACCTGCAGAGCATGAACACTGAGTTCTCTCTTGTCCTTGGCCAGAGCTTCATTTAAAGTAGCCATTTTCTCCAGGGCATCTCGAGCTTCTGCCAGCTCCCTCTTGAGCTGGGTTTGACCGGAGGACAGGGCCAGTAATGACTCCCGAGCCTGGAAGGGAGGAGAGAGGGAAAATGGGGGACAACATAAAGGAATGACTGAGAGGTTTGGATGGGTGACAACACAACTCGGACAAAACTCCATCGTTCATTTTAACAGGCAGAAGTGCCTGATGTTCCAGGGCCAGTGTGAAAGAGCTTTGGGCGAATTGACACAGATGCTTTGCTTATGTATATGGTATACACTTACCATGTAGTCATGTTCAAGACAATCAGCTGAAGTTCAAACAAAGCATCAGAATGGAGAAGAAAGGTGATTTAAGACTGCAGGAATATCCGATTTTTTCCTTTTCAGGCAGACTGTCCACACTATTAATTGCAAGTGATCAGATTTGCGTGTCCAGATATAACCAACCTATCTGCATGGGTTGCTTTGGTAACAACGTAGGCGTACACACATATGTGACCCTGGACCACAAAACCAGTCTTAAGTCGCTGGGGTATATTTGTAGCAATAGCCAAAAATACATTGTATGGGTCAAAATTATAGATTTTTCTTTTATGCCAGAAATCATTAGGACATTAAGTAAAGATCATGTTCCATGAAGATATTTTGTAAATTTCTTACTGTAAACATATCAAAACTTCAATTTTGATTAGTAATATGCATTGCTAAGAACTTCATTTGGACAACTTTAAAGGCGATTTTCTCAGTATTTAGATTTTTTTTGCACCCTCAGATTCCAGATTTTCAAACAGTTGTATCTCAGCCAAATATTGTCATATCCTAACAAACCATACATCAATGGAAAGCTTATTTATTCGAAAAATTTACACTTAATACTGGTTTTGTGGTCCAGGGTCACATATGTGATGAGGCTTTCAAAACAGATGCAGGAAAAATAATTATCTCACTCTTCAAATAAGCGCGCTGTCAAGTTGCAGCGCAGAACTGGTATATATTGTGAATGGTAAAGATTTGAATGGTATTGCATTTCAAACCACTTCCAAATGTGGTTTGAATCAGATTTTTCCAGACTTTCAAAAACTCACATAGATCAAATCTGGACATGTAAAAAAAAAAAAAAAAAAAAAGATTTTTGCTGGCAGTCTGAAGATAGTGACTTTGAATGTGGCATGGTTGTTGGTGCCAGACGGACTGGTCTGAGAAACTGCTAATCTACTGATATTTTCATGCACAACCATCTCTAGTGTTTACAGAGAATGGCCAGAAAAATAGAAAATATCCAATGCCTTGTTGATGCCAGAGGTCAGAGGAGAATGGCCAGAGTGTTTGAGCTGATAGAAAGGCAACAGTACTTCAAATAACCACTTGTTACAAATGAGGTATGCAGAAGAGCATCTCTGAACACTCTGAACACACAACACGTTCAACCTTGAAGCAGATGCGCTTACAGTAGCAGGAGACCACACCAGGCACCGCTCCTGTCAGATAAGAAGAGGAAACTGAGGCTACAATTCCCACGGGCTCTAAAACGGGAAGATAGTAGATAGGAAAACGGTTGCCTGCTCTGATGAGTCTGATTTCTGCTGCCATATTCAGATGGTAGGGTCAGAATATGGCATATAAAAAAACCATGAAAGCATGGATCCATCCTGCCTTGGATCAACGGTTCAGGCTGCTAGTGGTGTAATGGTGTAGGGGATATTTTCTTGGCACACTTTAGGCCCCTTAGTATCAACTGAGCATCGTTTACACAACACAGCCTACCTGAGTATTTTTCATGACCATGTCCAACCCTTTATGACCACAGTGTATCCATCTTGTGATGGCTACTTCCAGTATGATAACGTGCCATGTCACAAAGCTAAAAAAAAATGATTTCTCAAATCTCAAATTGATTTATTGAACATAACAGTGAGTTCACTAGATTCAAATGGCCTCCAAAGTCACCAGATCTCAACCCAAAAGAGCACCATAGGGATGTACTTTTATTCAACAATGACACATTGAATTGATAAAAAGTAACAGTAAAAACATTTACAACGCTACAAAATTTTCCATGCCAAATAAATGCTGTTCTTTTGAATAGAAAGTTCAAAAGAACAGCATTTATTTGGCATGGAAAATTTTCAGGTTTGATCATAAGAAATGTTTGAAATATTGTAGTAATATTTCACATTATGTCTGTTTTTACCATACCGACTCCAAACTTTTGAACAGTAGTGTATATAACTGGCTCTGTTTTGCTGAAATTGAGAGAATGATTTGTAGCAGTCATCAGTTACCTTGAGTAAGGAATCTTTAGTGTCGGCGGCCTCTTGCTCAGCTCGTGCTCGGTCCAGCTTCTCTCTCTCGAGCGCCCCCTGCAGGCTGTGCATCTCCAGACGGGTACGAGTCTCTCTCTCGCACAGCTGAGCGGTCTCTAGCATCTCTGCCTCCATGCTGATTTACAAATAAACCTCATCGGAGTTATTTACCAGCAGAATTTAGCATGATGAGCATGACTGAACAGGGCTCTAATGACACACACATCCTGAATGTTAAGCGGTGATTGATGGACAAGCATACCGTTTCTGTCTCTCTCTCTCCAGCTGGATTCTCTCATCCTCCTCCTTCTCTCTCTGTCGTCTCAAGTGCTCATTCTCCTGTCTCAGCTCCTCTGCGAGTCTCTCAGCCCCTTCTATCTGACTGTGCAAACTAGTCACCATCTCCCTCTCACTGTAACACACACACACACACACACACAATGTCAGTTTTACAATTATGGCCAATAGCAATTAGCCAATAATTATGTGTAATGGCTGCTAACAAAATTCTATACTATCTTGTGAAAAAAATTTAACATTCAACATTTTTAAATGTTATATATTTATATTTTATCATAATATAAATATATATATTTTAGCAAAAAATGTTTTATGTTATATATTTATTTGCATATCTTTATTTATTATTTGATCAGAAATACAATAAAAACACATTTATTGTGACATATTTTTACAATTTAAAAAAATAAATAAATTTATTCCTGTGATGGCAAAGTTGAATTTTCAGCATCATTACTCCGGAGTCACATGATCAAATAATTCTAATATGCTGATTTGGTGCTCAAGAAACATTTCTTATTATTATTATCAGTGTTCAAAATATCAGTATTTTTGTGAATATTTGATGAATAGAAAGTTTACGAGAAAGTTTAGAACAGAGTTTACTTGAAACTGAATTGTTTCTATTATAAATATTATATTATACATGCATTTACTGTCACTTTTGATCAATTAAATGTGACTTTGCTGAATAAACTAGTAATTACTTTCAAAAAATATCTTACTCGCCCCAAACCTTTAAACAGTACTGTAAAATAAAAATAAAACAGTACGTTCACTCATTTTAATTTTAAAACAATGAATTTGGGTTTTGCAATACTATAACGTAACGTATGAAAGAAAATGTTCCTAATTTTACATTTTACATTCAGTGTTACTAAAATTATAGGCAAGTGAGAGTTAAAATGTAAATGTAAAAATAAGGAAAGGAGACTAAACTAAAATTAAATATCAAATATCAATCGGTACCACTTAATAAATAAATAATAATAAAAAAAAACATGTTAGCTGATAACCAATATGGTTCAAATATTTTGTAAATAACCTAAGAAGATGCTATTTTACATCACATTTTTTTTTAAATACAGTTAATCACTTCGATAAACTGCTTAAGGTAGCCTTCAGGAATATTAAAAGATAAAAGTGTATTTGTATAATGAGATAATCAAGCATCCTTCACCTGTTCAGTAGTTCTTGTGTGTGTTTTATCTGCAGTGCTCCCTGATCGGTCTGTTCCTGAAACTCCGCCCTCTCTCTCTCCAACTGCATGACTCTCTGCTCCAGTGATTCCTTCTCTGCTCCAAGTCTACGCAGGCTCATCTGAGCATCCTGACAAAAAGATCTGGCTTACTAAGAGGTACCATCAGCCAAAAAGAAAAGTCATTTTAAAGAATATGTTATTTTATTTATTTAGATAAAGCCGTTGTTTTTGTTTGGAAAACCACGCACTGTAGATAACACCAGGAATATGCATTAAGAAAGCAAACGGGGTGAATTCTGATTTCACGCTGACCAACCTGTACTTCCTGTTGTCTCAACTGCAGGGCAGTCTCAGCTTGAGCGATGACAGAGAGGACAGAGGACAGTCCTTCACTGGACACGTCATCTGAAGACAGAGAGCTTGACTGTCCACTCATCTGCTGGGAGCTGAGAACCCTTGACTGGACAAAAAGACAGAATACATTAATTCATTCATGCTTCACTAAAATAAGGACAATTTATTTCCTGTTCTCAATCAGACTCGCCAGTGTCGTGACAGCATGTCTGACAGACTCGAAGTTTCTCTCCATTTCTATCTGTCTCTCCCACTTCCTTTCTTGATCTTTTTCTCTCTCCATCTCCTGTCTGTGTCTCCTCTGCATCTCTGCCTCCTGCTTCTCCCGTTCAGATTCAAGAGCTTGTATTGTCATATTCAGCTCAGTGATTCTGAAAAAAATCAAAGTATAACATCAATATACCGAAACACTGCAATTAACACACAAAATATTTAAAGTAAATGTGTAAACAAAACAATGAATCAGAATTCTAAATCAATTCATCACCAGCAAAATCATTGCAAATATGTGACCCTGGACCACAAAACCAGTCATAAGGGTAAATTTTAGAAATTGAGATTTGTACATCATCTGAAAGCTGAATAAATAAGCTTTCCATTGATGTATGGTTTGTTAGGATCGGACAATATTTGGCTGAGATACAACTATTTGAAAATCTGGAATCTGAGGGTGCAAAAAAAATCTAAATATTGAGAAAATCGCCTTTAAAGTTGTCCAAATGAAGTTATTAGCAATGCATATTACTAATCAAAAATTTAATTTTGATATATTTACAGTAGGAAATTTACAAAATATCTTCATGGAACATGATCTTTACTTAATATCCTAATGATTTTTGGCATAAAAGAAAAATCAATCATTTTGACCCATACAATGTATTTTTGGCTATTGCTACAAATACACCCCAGCGACTTAAGACTGGTTTTGAGGTCCAGGGTCACATATATTGTAAATACTTGAAATAACGCAGTGGAATTAATGTCCTGTAATGACCTGTTCCTGAGTTCCAGGGTCTCTGACTCAATGTCAGCTTTTAATTCAGCAGACTTCCTCTCGCCAATATGTTCATGACTGAGATCATCAAGAGACAGCGGCCCCTGGGAGGAGGAGAGCAGCTGCGCTGTAGTGGAGTGGCCTACAGAGGAGTCATGGGGCATCGTGGGAACTGATCGAGGAGAAGTCCATACAGAGAGGAGAGATGAGGAGAGACGAGAGAACTCAGCTCTCAGCTCCCACAGGTCTCTGTAGCACAAAAACACAACAAATGCACACTTACCAAAAGGTATAGAGAACACATACACTACTGTTGGGGTTATTTTTAGAAACACTTTAGTATAGGGACCAATTCTCACAATTAACTAGGCCTAGTTGCTTATTAGCATGTCTATTATTAACATATTGGCTGTTTATTAGTACATATTCTGCATGACTATATTCTACATCCCTAATCCTACCCAATACCTAAACTTAACTACCTTACTAACTATTAATAAGCAGCAATTTCAGAGTTTATTGAGACTAAAGTCATAGTTAATGGTTTGCTAATAGCACGAATAACATGTGACTGAAAAAAACACATTACACTGATCAAAAGTGACAATAAGCTTCAAGAAAATTCCATGCTGCAAATACAGGAATAAATTACATTTTAAAATATGTTTGAACAGAAAAAAAGTTATTTTAAATTGCAATAATATTTACAATATCACTGCTCTCTAAAAGCATTAATCTTCCTGACCCCAATCCTTTGATCAGTAGTGTATTTCAACTAGCCTGATGCTAAGATGTCCATATGTTTGCTTTTGAAAGCATAAATGAGTTTTTTCGATGAGTCCTCACTTGTCAGTAGCCGTCTTCAGAGAGTGATACTGGCGTTTGAGAGTGACTACACGTCCCCACAGAGTCATCAACCTGGTCTGCTCCTTCCCTATGTAGCCTGTTAAAGCCTGTATTCACAATAAAGGTACAACAAACTTAATAAAACTGAATTAAATAATAACTTCTTGTTTCATAAATAAAATATTGCTTGCATTGCATCAATAAAACCAGTACGTGCTGTTTTTGCATTGTGGGTCATCTGAAGGGTACAGTTTGTCAGAAACATTTGGTAGCACTGTCAGTGTATGCCACAAACACTCATCCATCTGTGTCTGTCAGTCGAAGAACGAGAAAACCTGAAGAAGCAAGTGCAGCAACATCTCCCTGCTACATTTGCAGAGCCTTTCTCTGTAAATCCAGTCTGAGCAAGAGAAATCATTGTGCCAGTGATAATGTTTACAACTGCAGAGTTGTGAGAAAATGCTGAATGTGGATCTCACAGACATCTGAATGATGCCATCTTTACTGCATGATAACATCACTGAGTGTCAAATTAAATGCATTTTAAAACATCCGTGCATTCAAATATAATGTGAAAAATGGTCGCAATCTTTGAGGTTATTTTAAAAGAGCTAACAAGTACTGAATAAAACTTAATGTCTACTTACACTCAACTTTGTGTGTCACTGCGCAGCTGCTTGGTGACAATATATACAGCACATTCCCTAATGCACTGATAAAATCCTCAGAAAAACTGAGCCATTGCCAAGCAACTGCCAAAAGCTCACGAACCTGTTTTAAGGCCATGCACACACTGCATATTTCAGGACAGACAACTGCATTTAATGCTGCACATTGAAATTACTGTAATTACAAGATGACGACAACAACACAGAGCTTTTGCAGCATTTACATCTTCAGAAATGATCTGTTTCTATGGCAACACTTATAATGCCAGAAATGGATTTTGCTGTGGCAACATAAAACCTCTTTTTTTGAGTTTCTATTACAGTCCCTACTGAAAAGGAGCAACTAAAAGAGAACTTTTTTGTAGATTTACATTTACACATATCACTGTTGCTTCTTCCAATACAACGTGTTTCCAGTACATTAACTATTTATTCAGTATGTGTGTTGACTGTGATGTCTGGGAGTTGACCTTAACTGATAAATATACAATAGGCATATATTTATTCCTCACCTCTTTCTCTTTTTGCCAATCGATTTCCTTCTGCACCACCTCCTCCACCGCTTTGGACCAATCAGCTGTTAGCTTTCGCAGGTCGTCCTGCAGGGCTTCATTAGCCTCTGTTGATTGGCTGAGCTGACTCCGCAGAAGAGTGCTGACCTCCGAGAGCCCAAAACATCTGCTCCAGTGAACAAACACAACTCACAGTCACAGGAATTCAAGCTCGGAAGACATAATAATGGTTATTTACACTGCTCCTGCACCTCTGCTGCTCCTCCTCCAGCCTGATGAGGGTGCTCTCCAGTGTGTCACTGCGTTCATCCCGCAGCACCCTCTGTGAAATGCACAGCGTTAATGTGGCGCTCACAGATCTCCAGGAAAACACTGAGGACTGTTGCTCGTCTCACCTCTCTGATCCTCAGCTCTCGCTCTTCACTAATCGCCTGCTGCTCCAGAGTCTGACAGCGAGCCCTGTACTCCAACACCTGCCATGCATGAGCACACACCAGTGAGAGACTGTCTGCATGAACTGAAATATGATTGGTCCTCTTAAATGAGGATGAGGTTAATGAGGCATTCACATAAACAGCTGACTGATTGTAGAGGCTGTTCTAGATGCCCTAACAACTGGCCATAAAAAATTAAAAAAAAAATGTTCAGTTTGACAAGGAATCTGTTTTCTTGATGTTAAGCAACATGAGGAAAGTGTTGTATAGCAATGCATGAAGACAAGTGATTATCAATTAAAACATGCTTCATGTTTTCAACTATATTCCTGTATGTCGGCAGTGGTAAATCATATGTGACCCTGGACCACAAAACCAGTCTTAAGTCGCTGGGGTATATTTGTAGCAATGGCCAAAAATACATTGTATGGGTCAAAATTATAGATTTTTCTTTTATGCCAAAAATCATTAGTATTTTAAGTAAAGATCTTATTCCATGAAGATATTTTGTAAATTTACTACTGTAAATATATCAAAACGTTGTTTTTGATTAGTAATATGCATTGCTAAGGATTCATTTGGACAATTTTAAAGGACATTTTCCTCAATGTTTTGATTTTTTTGCACCCTCAGATTCCAGATTTTCAAATAGTTGCATCTCAGCCAAATATTGTCCGATCCTAACAAACCATACATCAACGGAAAGCTTATTTATTCAGCTTTCAGATGATGTATAAATCTCACTTAAGACTGGTTTTGTAGTCCAGGGTCACATATAGAGCAGCACTTTCAGACTAATAAATTTCCAAGGTTTTTCCATGACTTTTCCCGTTTTTTTGTTGAAACTTGAATCAGATTTAAAAAAAAATAATTTTACAGAGATCATATTCAGAAATCGTATTTCTAGCTTAAGAACTGACATTACTGGATATGATATATCGACTATGAAAATTTAAATGGGTTTTCCATAACCTTTTAAGACCTTATTAATTTCTGGCCTGAAAAATCACACTTTTGAAATTTCCTCGATATTTCCATGAATACAGAAAAATAAAATCCTACAGGGACCTTCGCCATCACTTTTAAAGGAGTTGCATGAAGTATTATTAAAGTTGTGATGAAGTAGCTGTGAGTTCAGACCTTGTTCTGAAGTTTATGAATGAGCAGAGCCTGTCTGGCTTCTCTCTCTCTGCCCTCTCTGAGCTTCCTCCGCCATTCTCGCTGCTCATCGTCCAGACGCACTGATAATGACAGAGAAGGGTCCAGCGTCTGAGACAGCTAAACAGCATGGGTACAAACAGACAGACAGATCATAAGTTTGCCATGTGTTCACTCTGTTATTGATGGACCAGACATGTCACTGGCTCCTTCCTCACCCTGTCAGTCAAAGCTTGAGCTCGAGACTCAAGCTCCTCCCTCTCCGCTCTGCTCTCTGCCAACTCATCCTGCAGACGTGATAGCTCCGCCCTCAGCCCCGCCCTCTCCTCCTGCCAGCCAATCAACAGTTCAGATTCCATAGCCAGCCATCAGCTGTGAAAAATAAAAACATTTATTTAGACGAAATGATTAAAGGTAACATGATTAAACACTTTTACACTAAATAAACAGTACACACAAAAAATGTAGGCCCATCAGGAATTGATCTGATTGTGAAAATGTTTTTGATAAGAGATTGACAAGACGAGTATTTTCTGTATTTACAATAACATGCACTGATAAATCGCTCACAAAAAGATCAGGATACGAAAGTAATTATGGTACATTTTAATTTCATCGGTGATAAAAAAAAATAAAGAACTAAAGCATGGTGGAAACTCGAACATCTACTATGAAGATTGCAGATCACCTGTATCTCTTTCCAGCGTTAAATGACTGGTATTGCAGACTAAGATGACCAGTTATGGGACGATGTAAAATTACATGATTAATAGCATTGGCAGCTTGGACTGCCTCAGGCTTTAGTTCTTTCATTCAAGTGTAATCTTAAAAGTATGTAAGCACTTCAATGACTGTTTCAGATATCCGCAACATATTTATATAGCATATATGTAACGGAGTCACTGTGTAGCAGAGAGCTTTATTTGCCTTATTAAGTCTCTGTTAAAGTGCAAATATAAAGTAGTAGCTTACTTTGGAAAACACGGATTACTTGACTGTGTCCATTCCCGTGTTGCGGTCTAAAAAAACACGCAAAACCTCGGATATGCGTGTTTTTGGTGTTGTTTTTCTGCCTTCCTGCAACATCCGGATTTGAAACAGTGAAGTCGAGTGTTTTGAATGAGCAGCCCGCGTGCGTCAATGCGCGTGCAGTGAACAGCGCCACCACGCGACGCGGAGACACGCGGTTACCATTACTGCTGTATGCTGCATGCAATTCTTCTTCTTCTTTTATTGGCAACCGCACTTAATAATGCATTACTGCTATCCTCAGGTAGCTTGGATCAGAAACATTTCCTATATCTCTAAACGTTTTCTCCCACCAATAATAATAATATTTTTTTATAAAAAACACTGGCGCTGATGCTGAACATTTGGCGTGATATTATTCAACAAAAAAAACATCTAATCGATGCAGATTTGCTCATTGGATAATCAGCTAAAAGATCTGCTTTTAATCAACAGGTTTGGTTTTTGATATTAGATATAGATGATTATACTCACTAATTCTATCAAGATTATACAACAACAATACAGAAACTCAGTTATCAGATGAAGAATATTTATTATAATATATATTTTATAATAGCATACAGTTTTATTTGAATAAGTATTATTTAATTGTTTTATACAAATGTTTGTTTTTTTTTTTAGTCTATCATTTCTGTAGTTTGTTGGATGAACTATATAGTAGAGTATTGAATCTTAATAAGAGATGGGTGTCTAATCTAGTGTAAGCTGATTAGCACAGAGACAGGACTTGAATTAAACAACATGCACAGTTGCAGCACGCTTTCCGAGTTCAGTTTTATTCTCATCTGTACTGGAGTATTTTCAAGTGGTTTGAAAACAGAACTGAGTGGAATTTGACACTCTTCTGAAGACAATAGATTTTAAAATTGTGTCAATGTGATATTCTGTCAACTACATTATATTTCTGGTGCTATACATCTCATCTGATTTAGTGATTTCTTTTTTTTTTTTTTTTTTTGGATGGCATGTTGATTCTGTGGTCCTGTTATCTTTTTCTCACATATCTGTCTCTCTACATCTCCTTCAACTTCCTGCGAAGTTTACTCATCCTGGACAGTGAAAAGCAAAAGGTGACAGCAAGAATTCGCAGAAAGAGACGGCGGAGAGGAAGGTCAAGGCTGTCCAGTAGGATGGTTTTCCAACGCAAGACTGCACACTAGATGCTGAGAGAGACTGGATGGATCTTGTGTAAATATCATCTGACCACTGGCCCAAGGTAGTTACAGACGTGTGTTTGCATTTATGATGTGCTTTAAATTCTGCATCCATAATAACACACAACTGTGACAAAAGCATGAATGGTTTGTACTTTGTTTTATTGTTATCAAGTTCAACGTACGATTAAAATAACAATAGCATGACACTCATTTTGAATTGATCTATTAATTTATTCAAAAATACATTAAAAATGCAATTCATACATGCAATGACCTGTTATGATGAACATGTTTTTAATTTCTGAATTACAATTCAGGGTGATATTTTATGAGAGGAATCCTGCAATACACTGTAAAAAAAAATGTTTTATCGAAGTTGTAACTTTTACAATTTTCAGTCTTTCCACTTGAAACTTTCACATTCAGTTCAGTGTGTTGCTCGCCATTTCTTGGTAATTATTTGTGAAATTTACTAATGTGTGAAAATTATTTCAAAGTAAACCCTACACCAAGTTCAGGTTGAAAATGTTATTTGGTATGACTCCCCAAAAACCTATTAAATCTATGAATAAACAACTATTTTACCATAAAAATATACTAAAAAGCATTTTAAAAAAATAATAATAATAATAATAATGATTGATGTGTACACACATATGTATTCAAGGTGTAAGAAAAAATGTCCTATGCATTATTATTTTTTTACTTCATGGTTACAACATGACATTTTAATATTCATTACATTTACATTTTCGCTGAAAATGGTAAACCAATTTCATATAAAACAACATGAGCACAAAGACTGCATTTCTAAAACATGTATTTTGACCTAGATTTTGCCTTTGCTTTATTTTGGATTCTGTTATATTTCATTTGCCCAAAAAGAATTTATGATATTGTCCCGTAAAATAATTTGCTGTATTTAACATGATCTGTTATGCACTGTAATATAAATAGTGTCAAAATACATCACACTGCCAAACACATCATAAAATGAGAAGGAAAGGTGAATACATGTTGTCCAGTGAATTATGTTGGGTCCATTTCATGAGTTTGTTGCTTCACACACGGCCACCTAGTGGACACACAAAAGAAAAATTCAAATGAACAGACCAGGAAGCATAGTTTAGTCAACTTTAGTAAGATGAATACCTACCACAGTTATACAATATGTTTATTTTGTGAATGTCCGTAAGACTTGGTCCATCTCGCTGGCCAATGGGAATGTACGGGTCTGGTTTAGGGATGATGGTGGGTCCACCATCCTCTGAGAAGGCATACCTGTGTGTGCATCAGTATTCATTAAACTTAAAATTATTCGCTATTGTTTTTTATTGCTTCGTTTATAAGAAACGAAATTCTTGGGTTTAAGGGACTGTTTAAACAGCTACATGCATTTCAGATTGTCCACTAATAGTTTAGCAGAAGTATGCATACTGTACCTTAGATTGCCAATACTCACCTCCCATAGTGCATGACAGAAGTATAATCATATGCAGTATTGAGGTTGTTTGTCTCATACTTCTTAAAGTTGTGCCTTTGATCTAGGAAAAGAACCATGCATTACTGTCGTACTGAATGCAATGACTCAAAATAAGTGCTGGTTTCAAACACTTACTATCTATGATGTTTTCCCACAGGATGGAGACGTGGTGGTCACGATCAGAGCGGGACTGTTCGTGTACAAATCCCAGAGCGTGCATTAGCTCATGAGCTGCCACTCCTGACCACATACAGCCTGGAGACTGCAAAGACACGGTCTGACTGCCTCCTATCATTCCCAGATATGACCAGCAGCTATGGGGTCGACAGTGGACAACAACAATAATAGTAAATAATAAATAAAATTTGGGGTCAGTACCATTTTTTTTTTTTTGCTCACTAAGGCTCCATTTATTTGATCAAAACACAAAAACAAAAATTTTTGTGAATTATTATTGCTATTTAAAATAGCTTTTTTCTATTTTAATATATTTTAAAATGTTATTTATTCTTGGCAAAGCTGAATTTTCAGCATCATTACTCCAGTCTTCAGAGTCACATGATCCTTCAGAAATCATTCTAATATGCTGATTTGCTGCTCAAGAAACATTTCTTATTATTTTCAGTGTTAAAAACAGTTATGTTGCTTAATATTTTTGTGGAAACTATGATACTTTGATAAATACAAAGAACAGCAGAGCAGCATTTTTTATACATTTTAAAAATGTCTTTACTGTCACTTTTAATCAATTTATTGCATCCTTGCTTAATAAAGGTATAAATTTCTTCAAAAAAAAAGAAGAAAAAAAGACAGTTTACTGCTCCCAAACATTCTTATATATATATATATATATATATATATATATATATATATATATATATATATATATAAAATAAATTATTTCATAAAAAAATTATCATAAAATGAAACATTGAAAAATAACATATACAATGACTTTTCAAAATTAAGATAAAATAGTAAAATATTAAATATTAAAGAGAACACTAATAGAACATGGGTGTATTTGAATGCAAAGGACTCACCCGGTTCTAGACTGGATACTAAGGAAGTTTGCTTCATGTGTGCGAGGCACAAACTTCACACATGTTGCAGAGGAAATGTCCAACATTCCTGTTTCTATGGTGATTCTGTCCATATCATCTGTTGAGACACAAATGATATAAATGTGTTATTTAAAAATAAAGACCTTCACTTATCTTTCACTTATAACGTCTATCATGCAGTTCCATACAGAGATCCTACTCACCATATACTGGAGAGATGATGTACGGTACATACACAAAACCATCAACAGATCTGGGCCAGCGGCAAGAATCTCCTAAACATGTGATGGCACTGCGGGATCCTGAACTCAGGATGTCACCCTCTCTTAAAGGAAAACCTCTGGACACTGGCAGAGTAAGATAACCACATGTTGCATGCTCAAAGAGTAATTCCCTGTAAATATATGTCTGTATCTGTACCGCACATACGCTGATTTACTCTGAGGATCCTGTCCATGGCATTCATGTCCTCAGGTTTCACATAATGCTCTGTTAAACAGATTAAGAATGGTACATTTACATCAATTCGTTGTGACAACCTATACATTGCTCACCATTGATATGACCTGTTTACCTGGATATTCTCTCTTTGACCTCAGCCTTGTCTGATGAACCAGTGAGGAGTTCTAATACAAAATAAATACATTCATGGGGCATATGAGTACTATCATCATAACTGCAGTAGTATTCAGCCATTCTTACCTGCACAGGTAAAGACCAGGACTCTAACACCAGTCCCACAAAAATACACACGTAAAGCATCTTGGTGGTCACGTATGTGTACGTCCTGGTGTCCTGGATGGAATCGAGTATTGCATGTAAACTAAACTAAAGTTAGGGCCCTCGGAGCTAAACTATATATACTCCGAGAACCACCCATCTTTACTCTAGGTTGCAGATGGAGGGTTAGCGTGACGTCCTATGTCATTATTTGATATTCGTGTATTTCCCTAATGAAAGGTTTGGAAAGCATTCATTGGAAAGACAGTTCAGCATTTTTAAGACTGATCACAATAATGGCAATTTGAAGTCTTGCTGATTCTTGTGCTATTCGCCCTGACCATGCAAAACTTCTGCGTGTATAGTGTTGAAACTCATTTTAATCTGCAAACAAAATCTCAATAGTCATTTGTGCTGTGTTCACAATATGCTGTAGCGACACGTGATGCAAATAAATAACGCCTCGCCCTTTCTTTAACTTATCATTTTTGCATTACACCAAATAACAGGTTGTTTTAAATTCAGCTTGTGTAATTCATAGTGTTGACACCTCGGTACTTATTCATTAGCTCTGAGATCAGCTGATTCTGAACATTTACTTAATATGATTGTCAACCAACAGTTTGACTTATTTGATCGCAGCTAACTCGTGGAGAATTCTTTTGCAATGAAATGAAAGCTTAAATGAAATATCAGAGAAAAATATATTTATGGACCATGTTTATTGATGTAATGTTTATACAACATTATAACAGCATGAGAAAGAGTATAGAAATATCTGAAACAGCAGGTTACAAAAGAACGTTCTTATTTTTGATTAGCAATTTTTATATCAGCAATCTTCACAATCAGCCGTTTTCCTTAAAAATTAAAAGAAGTAAAAGCATTAATAATGTCAGACTTTTAGCCATGTGATGGATCATTACTGTAAATGGATTTTATTATGCATTACATTTATACATTCTATTAATCTTCATTATATCCAAGTCGCTGGGTCCAAATCTCTGTCCAATCTTCACGTTCCAGTTTCTTTTTGGTACAATAGTAGGTTCACCATCCTCAGAGAAGGCATACCTGAAATCACAAAGAATAACTGTAACTGTTTATTATATCCCTCAGGCAACATTTCAAATGTATATAGACGTACTTTCCAAAGTGCAAGATAGAGCTGTAGTCGTAGGGGGTGTCCAGGTTGTTTGCTTTAAACTTTTCAAAATTCCTCAGCCGGTCTATTTTAATGAACAGAAGAATAAGTGAGCGATAAAATGACTTTTAAGTATAAGACTATGAAGGATAATAAAGGAATGCTACTTTACCTTTCCATATATTGGACCACATGATGGTGACGTACTTGTCCCGGTCAGCTCGGGATTGCTCGTGAACAAAGCCCAAGGCGTGCATTAGCTCATGGACGGTGACCCCTGACCCGGTGCACTCGGGCGTCTGGAGAGAAATGGTTTGTCTACCACCACGTGCTCCCAGATATGACCAGCACCTATCAGCGAGCAAAAATGAGGAGATGCATCAGAATGCTTAAGTTATGAAGCCGTTGAAGATTAATCTCATGTCAATACCCTGTTTTGGGCTGAATATCCAGGTAGTCCCTCTGGTGAGTTCTGGGCACGAAGCGCACACAAGTGTCATGTTCAATGAGCTTCATGCCTTTCTTAATGTTCTCCACGTCGTCCTCGCCTGTGCAGAACGACAATCAGAAACCAAATAATGCAATTTAGTTTATGCACCGTTTATGAAAATCAATGTGTTTGCTTGTTACTGCTTACTGTACGCATGAGACACTGAGTATGCAATGTACACTTTTCCATCTACAGATTTGGTCCACAAGCAGCTTCTGGCAAAACAGTTCTTCTGACTCCTGCTGGACACGGCGATATCTCCTTCTCTGAGGTTGGTGCCATCCACGGAAATGACACCTACAAGAGAACGATGGTTCTTAATTGGCATCTGTGGAAACACCCATGGAAACTTTCCATTGCACAAAATGTCCTTTACAGTGGAAAAAAAAGGTTCTTTCGAGCATTAAATCGTTTTTCCCACTAAGAAAAATAGTGGAAATGTTCTTTATGGAAACTAAGATTTTTAGAACATTTATTTTTAAGACTGTATGGATATGGAACATTTGCATCTTTACCTTGATAGTCATTTACATCTATGATCCTGTCCATTGCAATTGGAGTGTTTTCATCAATATCATCTGGAGAAAGTTATAAAACGGTTAAAATATGATTCATTTTTCAATGAATACTGAATAATAATTAATACAACACTTTACCAGAGTAGCTTCTCCTTTGTCTTCTTGCTCCAAAATTTGACTGAGAGGAAATCTGCAAGACAAAATAGACCAAAATATGTGGTTTTGATTGATAAAAACAAAATATACACTTACTGATATGCAGTTACCTGACCAGGCAGAGACAAACATGGTCCTGCCAAGAAGAAGAGCAGTATGATAACCAGTGTGTACTCCATGAGTGCACTGAGATTTGCTGTCTAAGTTCATGCTGCCTGCCTTTTAAGGGCTCTTCACCAGCTTCCTGTTACATAATGCATACTCTCAGTGGCCAACCAAATGTTTGTTTTCCTTCTTTACGCTGTTTTTAATTGCCACATGCACTCGCACATATTTAAATACTATTTTCATTGCATAACGTCGGTGTTTTTATTTAGTTCATAAAACATATTCGCCCGAACAGGGACTTGAACCCTGGACCCTCAGATTAAAAGTCTGATGCTCTACCGACTGAGCTATCCGGGCTCGTGCATGCAACACTTCAAGCGGAAGTTACAAGAGTTCCATTTAAACGCTTTCCAACATTCTATGAAGTTAAAAGTTGATTCAGATTCAGATTTCAATTGTTGCTCATGTTTGCATGTTTTCCGCATTGCTATCATTCTTATGATCCGTTATTTACTTGCATCAGTCTGGTAAATAAAATCATGTTTACAGAAAATATGTAGAATCCAGTTTAAAAATAAAACTATGTGGAGTCATGTGTGTTTATAGTAACATTCACAGCCGCTTTGAACGTGATCCAATCAGAATTGTCCATTTAATGAATTGCAGTTTATGCTATGTAGAGGTGTCTTTTGATAATCAAACAGTCGAGTGGGTCTGTGTAACATTATAAGAAATCGTTTTGCTGTTCCGTTATGGAGACCCCACAGAACTCTTTAAACATCACCTTTCAGGACGATAAAGAAATACAGGTGAGACTCGCGACCACGTGCGTGCTTCCCCACATTAGCAAACCAAAAATGTCCGAATGCTAAGCTTCATATCTTTGTTTTGAGTGACTCGCCCTTTGTTTTTTCGCTGTCAGGATTTGTTAAAACAACTCCAGGATGCCAAAACCGAACTACAGCTTACTATAGACGAGGTGGAGCAAGTAAACAAAGATGTTAACAAATGGTAATTAATACTTATACCATTATTATCTGTCTGAAATGAAGATTCAGCATGTGTGAGTTACTTCTGACGTAAACGTAGTAGGAAAATAATTGTATGCCATCAGGAACTGAAAAAAAATCTAAGTTTAACACTGTACAAAACAACTTATAAAAAATAATAATGTAATTTATTAAGTAGCTGCATGCATCAGGGTTGTAGGTGTCCTTTCTGCTGCAGATATATAGCAGCTTCTATTAATATTATTGTAGCAAAAAGGAGATGGATCGGAGGATGATGATGATGGTCCAGATGGATGAAGGCCTGTGGAATGCATTGCTTGAACTGGACACTCTGATGCAGGAGAAGAAAAGCCTTGCCAGTCAGCAAGAAGAATTAACTTTATCTAGGTATGACTATCCAGATAAACTGCTGAACTACCACCTGTCCGTAGTTCTATCCTACCAAAATATGCATTGCTTGTTTTGCCTAGAACAGTGTTTATGTAAATCTAATTTGTCACTTTAGATATTCTACTGAATGAATAAACCCAACAAAATCACTATAAGATTGTAAAAGGAGCCGTTTTCTCATTTGTGACCCTGGAGCACAAAAGCAGTCTTAAGTCGCTGGGGTATATTTGTAGCAATAGCCAAAAATACATTGTTTGGGTCAAAATTATAGATTTTTCTTTTATGCCAAAAATCATTAGGATATTAAGTAAAGATCATGTTCCATGAAGATATTTTGTAAATTTCTTAACATAAATGAATAAAAACTTAATTTTTGATTAGTAATATGCATTGAAGAACTTCATTTGGACAACTTTAAAGGTGATTTTCTCAATATTTTGATTTTTTTGCACCCTCAGATTCCAGATTTTCAAATAGTTGTATCTCAGACAAATATTATCCGATCCTAACAAACCATACATCAATGGAAAGCTTATTTATGTATAAACCTGAAATCAATTTTCGAAAAATTGACACTTAAGACCGCTTTTGTCGTCCAGGGTCACATTTACTTTCTACTTTCAATATTAAATTTAAAACCCCCCCACAAATGATCGGATGATACACGGACCTGATTCCTGAATGGTGAAAATGACAGTTCTGGAAACTTAATTTCCATCCGTTTCCAAGAATTTAAATAATCTTATATTTTAAACTGGGAGCTTGTTATAATTCTTTTTATTTCATAATTAAAGCATGGAATTTTCAACGCTGTTTTGTTACAGTACCATAGAGTCAAAGCAAGCTCTTCTGAGAAGTTTGCAGGAAGAAGAAAGCAGCCTGCTGGAGCAGGAGTGTAATCTGAAGCTCAAACGTGAACAGCTGAGGAAAGCACTGGCGGACGCTTCTGCAAACTCAGAGAAAGGTACAGCAATAACGTCTCTAGCTAGAGTTGTGTGGTCTGTAGGTACTGGCCATGCAGAATAATGCTGCTGATATTCAACTGGTCTCAATTTGCAGTTTCGCAGGGTGAGAATCCAGTTAAACCAGGCTCATCCAGCCAGAGTAAGTCTACCGAAAAGCCAGTGAGAAAAAGAGGAACACGGAAGTGATCACAACATCAAAAAATGCTACTTTTATTTTTTATATTTAGTACAACTAAGCTGCAATAAACATGGAAAATATGGTGATTTTTGTGTATTTTTTTTTTTTTTGTATTTCATACAATTGAAATGTTCATTGGTAGCTAAACTCAAACAGATGTGCTTAAGTTTTCAAACTTTAACCTGGAGGCACTTGGAATTTCCAGGGTGAAATTCAAAGATAATGTAAAAAAAAAAAATAAAATAGCCTAAATTTGTCATTTACTCACAGTCATGGTGTTATGTAATTTCTTCTTTCTTCTGTAAACCTGGGATAGTATTTTTTTGTACGTGAAGAACCGTATGCAAATACATTTGAAATCTGAATACATCTAACTTAACTCTAATAGTGGACAGAAAAAGATATGCTTTATTTAATTTAATAAATATTTCACAGATGATCGTTTCTTTTGGCTTTTGCACAACTGACAATTAATGCTGTCTTTAAAATAAACACTGTTTTTTTCTCAGTTATTTACGTGGGGACAAAAATTATATTTTAAGAAAAAGAGATACAAGGTTACATCATGATATTTGGAAGTGGCAACAAAATCGCGTTTTGAAAAAAAGTTTTATGACACCTCTCGGCCGCCGTAGAGCACAAACACGTGCGTAATGTAACATGATTCATTTCAGCTTACTCGGACTGAACAGATAAGTTCAAACCATAAGGAACCGATGCTTTTGCCAAAAAGGTAAATGTATACATTAACAGTGATCATTGATAGTTAAGTGAGCTGAATTATAGCGTCAGCACAGCATTTTATCTTTGCAATAGTAGGGAAGCAGATGTCAGATTGACACAAATATGGACATTGCTTTGGTTTTATCGACGGATCCGATACTGAATGTTTAGTGTATTTGAGTAAAGCTCACATTTTTGTTGTTCCGTGTGTAAAACTCACGACGTGCCACGCTTCTCCCGCTGATACTCGTGTGTTAAGGTTTATTTTATCGACTGAATCATGGCATCTCCGGAGCAGCGGTGTGTGTTTTCGCTGTGTGCGGATGAGACGGTGACCGCTGGGCTGAGAGAGGTGTCTGGACTGGGTCATCCTGAAGCTCCCCAGCCCTCTGCTAACGCGTCCAGTGAGGGTAAGAGAGCCAGACAGACTGATCGCACACGGCTGCTGTTCTGGTGTTTATAACACACTCTTCATAACACTGACAGATGCTGGCTCGAGGAAGACTGCATTCGCCGGTGAGGTCTCCGACAAGATGCTGTGCTCGGCCTGTCAGTGTTCTTTTGAGAGTCGAGAGGAGCAGGTATGAGTAATCGATTACAGTGCTGATACAAGAAAGTTTCCCTATTATTATGGGTAATGAAAGTTCATATTTTGGTTTTGGGAGTCCCCAACAACAGGTTGACATGCATGCAAGGTCAAAAACACTTTCATTGTCTAATAACTAATAACATGCATTTATTTTATTTTGCTCAACGACTCATTTTTTCAACCCCCTTCTTTGCCTGACACTAATCTGCGGTGATTGGTCTCATTTTCATCTTATATCGCCTGATAAAGCAGTGTTTGTGAGCGCAGTGCTGCTTTGTGTGCAGCGTTACCGGGGAAACAGCTATTTTTAACGCTCCAAAAGCGGCACCTAGTGGCAAAGAATGAATTTGCATTTTCATTCAGACCAATGCGAAAAGACTAACAAGTGGGCGGGCAATATGCTAATGTTTCATGTTGACGTCAACTTGGGATTCCTTTTAAAAACGACTCGTTTCAATGATTCAGAGTCGACTCTTTCTTTTGAGAGACAATAACTTTATACACGGTGCACTTTCAGATTTAAAACTTTGCAGGACGTTTTCATTCACTTAGAGCTGTGTTACATGCTGCATGAAAGGTCATTTTCAAAAATTTGTAATATGGGCACGTTTGTAGTAAAACCTTTACCCTGTATGTTAAATGTCTGCAGTTCAATTAGTTTCTTGTGTAAACTTCCCTTTAAGTGTGCTAATGCCTGACCACTTCTTCCACAGCTTGGCCCAGTACGTATTTTTCTCCATTAATTTATCTAATAGGAAGTGTTTGGGTTATAAGTTATTAGAGTTATAAGCCATGAACCAAACCAACCAGCTAAGAGGTGAATTGCAGCATTATACAAACTTTGATTTAAAGTAAGAAGGTATTTGAAAATGAGACAAACGACTGTGTACTTAACGGATTTAATATGGAAAGGAAAAGGGTATAATCACAAAGATGTTTCATGTTGTTGCAATTCAAATATGATTATTTCAAAAATAAGGTATGCACGCTGACGGCTTCAACAAAAGCATATACCATCAATTAACAACCTTGGAGCTCACAAATAGGTTTGTCTTTATAGGTTTATGAGGTATCATTAAAAAAAAAAAAAAGAAGTGAAAATGAATGGGATTTTACTTTCAGAACCCGACTGTTGCATTCCACAATGTAACAGAGCATGATTACATTGTTACAGTTAGTCATCTTTTAGACATTTATTTGCATACTGAATCCCGATTGGTCTTCTTTCTAACGTATATTTTCCCAACCCTCATGTCATTCCAAAGTCATATGATTTTCTGTCACATAAGTTTGGAATGACATGGGAAATGCCAAACTACTACTGTGCTAGTCTTCTGAAGTCATGTCATAGCTTTGTATGAGGGATAGAAAGAAATGTAATATGTATGCTAATGCAATCCCAGTCTTTTATCAGATGGAGCATTACAAACTTGACTGGCATCGCTTCAACCTGAGACAGCGGCTGGAAGGAAGCTCAGTGGTCACAGTGGAGGAGTTTGAGAGGAAGACTGAGTCATGTATGCTCATACCACCTTATTGATGAACTGTTTTATCCAGTTTGCATAAGTGTAATTTTTGCGTAATCTGCCTTCCTGTTAACAGGCGACATTTCAAGCATTTCGGGTTCAGACTCCGACAGTGAGGATCTTGGAGATGAAGTGGGCCCTGAAGAGACTGACAGTGCTCTGGACACAGATCAGTCCACATGTCGACTTTCTACCAAAGCAGTCTTTCAAAACATGCAGGGACAGTACCTGTCATTGTATCGCTGTGTTCTGCAAAACAAGAAAGTGAGTAAATATATGCATCATTTCTCAGATTTGTTAGTCTGTGCCTAAATTACAAGAGCGTTGGCTGAGAAGAATCCCCACTCAGCAGATTATTTTCAGAGACATTTTATTTATTTACATTTATACGAAAAATAGGACCTTAAGCTGGGACACTTGACTTCATTACCGGTGTTTACACTAATTTTGTTCCAGAAAAACATTAAATGAGGAAGAGGTGAAAAAATTATGAGATTATAAAAAATACGATTCATTTTGACTTCTTTCTGCATTTTGCCCTCTGATTGGTTGAAGCACATTTGTGACCCTGGACGACAAAACCAGTCTTAAGTGTCTTTTTTTCGAAACTGAGATTTCCAAGCTTTCCATTGATGTATGGTTTGTTAGGATCGGACAATATTTGGCTGAGATACAACTATTTGAAAATCTGGAATCTGAGGATGCAAAAAAATCTAAATATTGAGAAAATCACCTTTAAAGTTGTCCAAATTAATTCTTAGCAATGCATATTACTAATCAAAAATGAAGTTTTGATACATTTACGGTAAGAAATTTACAAAATATCTTCATGGAACATGATCTTTACTTAATATCCTAATGATTTTTGGCATAGAAGAAAAATGGATAATTTTGACCCATACAATGTATTTTTGACTATTGCTACAAATATACCCCAGCGACTTAAGACTGGTTTTGTGGTCCAGGGTCACATTTGTTCATCTCTTGTACTAGATTATGTATATTATGTGCCTGCTGTAGTTCAAGATCAAATTGTGTTTAGAATTAACTGAACTTTATTTTCTGTGGAGTGCTGCAGGAAGTGATATATTTTCGTAGGCCAACTCTGAAGTTAGCATCACCCTTCTTCCCTTGACGAAAACCTAAGAGGATTTTCCCATTGGATTTTGGATTATTGTAGAAAACAGGCTCTGTGACTAGCAGAGCTTAAAGTTTATTGCATGTTTTGTTCATCATTATAATCTTAATCTTAACCTAAATATAATTGCCAGAGGTAAAAAGATAAAATTACACTATAAATTAACCACACCATGACGCTTAAATGTCATCATCACTAAGTTTCTGACAACTCTTTCAGTCAAGTTTGAGTTAGAATAGTTAGAAAGTTTGAGTAGGAGTTAGGAGCGGACTAGTTAGTAGATGAGTTTTCCTATTTGGTGTGATGATATTCAATGCCTCTTTAGTCCTATTTAGCTACTTGTTAGCAACCGCCTTTTTCAAGACACGGAAAAGCTTCAAAAATCAGTGTCAGTGAATGAGATGGTGAAACATCTTGAGCTTGTGTTAAGCATGCAGAGCTTATTTAAGGCATTTAAACAAGACCCACTGACTTAAGGACGATAGAACCAGAAGAGTGATTCCTGCAGCACTTTCTTCTTTTAGTCTCATCTGATTCTGTTGTCATATTCAAACTCAGGACAATGAAGAAGACTTGGTTTCTTCTTTACTGAAAATATCAAACAACACTATTTGGGTCATTCTGATGACTGGCGGTGGTCACTTTGCTGGAGCGGTTTTTAAGGGGTCAGTGAAAAGTTCCGAAGTTTGTCTATAACCATGAATATTTTAATTAAATGCTATTCCCTAATTGATTTGTCTAACACATAGAAAAGAGATTGTGCAGCATAAGACGTTTCATCGGTACACGGTGAGAGCGAAGCGAGGGACCGCACAGGGACTGAGGGACTCTCAGAACCGCGGCCACGCGCCTAAATCTGCAGGAGCGGCCCTCAGACGTTACAACGAGGCAGCACTGCACAAGGTGAATTTCAACCCTTTGTTATATATATATATATAAACTTGAAGAACACTGACTTGCATAGAGTTTATATAAGTTTGGAATTGTTATTGATGTATACGCCATTTTTAAACAGGATATTCATGATCTTCTAGAAAGCTGGGCTGAGTATTTGAAGGAGGCAAGTGCCATCTTCCTGCGAGCACAGAGTTACAATAAGACCATATTTTTTGGAGGTCGTGGAGCACCACTGGACAAAAAAGATCAGAGAGTCCGGATACTTCCTTTTGCCACACGTAGAGCAACATTTAGAGAAATACAGCGAGTTTTTGATCTCCTCTCAACTCTACATGTTTATCGTAAGTTGAGATTTGCTACCATGTAATATATATATTTTATGAGTGATTTTCCTTTAATATGCTTGTCTGTTACATTCCAGAAAAGGACACTGAAATCTCCAGTATTTTCAGTCCTTCAAAGAGAGTGTGGAAGAAGAAAACTCCTAAACCTGTTAGTCATCCAGTCCCAAACATCAATGGTGCGTCTGAACCCTGACTGTGTCTTACATACTGTGCTTCTGAAAATATCCTTATTGAAGGCTGTTTTGTGGTCCGTGCCTACAGAGGGAGAAGAGGGTAAAGAAGAAAGTTCAGAGGAGGAAGACTCAGGAATGCTAGAGACAGTGGAGGAGACACTGGGAACTCTGGACCTCAGAGAATACGAGGTCCAGCTTAATAAGAAGAAAAGGAGGAAACGGAAAGAGAAGAGAGAAGGTAAAGACCTTTACAGAAGAAAAGTAAAATGCTTTTAGTAAAGAGAGAGAGGGTTATTAAAATGCATCTTGTTTTTCTTGTGCCTTCAGACTCAAGCAAAAGAGAAATAATTGAAGAACAGGCAGATGACGAACTACTGGAAGAAGGTGAACTGGAACCTGGAGATGTCTCTAAAGAGACGCAGAGAAAGTCCAAGAGCAGGAGGAAACCGAAAGGCAAAAAACGGCAGCCAGAAGAAGGTAAAACACTGATGTTGGAGCCAACAGTCAACTCCCAGTTTGCTGCAAAGCCTGCAACAGCAACATGATCCAAATAATTCTGAAGGTCATATGCACTAACAAAAAAAATCAGTTTTTTTTTTTTTTTCCCTGGAAGAAAGAACTTCATATTTTTATTCGGAAAGGATGCATTAGATCAATCAGCATTTATATAAAAAAAAAAACATGTTTCAAATAAATTCTGTTCTTTTTTCAACATTAATAATATTATGAAATGCACCAAATCAGTATATTAGAATAATTTCTGAAGAGTCACGTGACACTAAAGACTAGAGAAAATTCAACTTTGCCATCCCAGGAAAAAGTTGCACTTTAAAATATATTCAAATAACACTTGAATTTTTTTAAATGTATCTTTTCAGAAGAAGTGGATGAGTCTTGGGAATATAGTTTGAGGGACGCTCTCTACACTGCCTGTAAAACGGGGGACATCCAATCATTACGCACCCTCCTGCAACTACCAGAGGACCAGGAAGAGGAAAAGGGTAGAGAAGAGAGGAACACCAAAGAGAATCCTACCTCAAGCGTTTCATGTCTTCTTAACAAGCCCATAGATGCAGCAGGCTTTACTTTACTGCATGTGGCATCGGCAGCTGGACAGAAATCAGTCGTCAGACTGTTAATGGATGAAGGGAGTGATCCAGCTAACAAGTATGCACATACAGAATCATTTTAATCATCAGTTAGCAGCAGCAGGTTGTCATGTGGCCGGATGGGTTGTTCGGTTCTAAATAGTGGTCAATGTCTTTTTTTTTTTTTTGTTTTAGGGATAAGAAAGGACAGACTCCATATGGCGTTGCTCCTGAAAAAGACACCCGCAACACATTTAGAAAATACATGGCTGAACACCCTCATAAGTACGACTACACTAAAGCACAGGTAGACAAATCTATCTTGCCTAGCAACACCACAAATAGCAACAAAATCTTCATTTGCTTTGCAAAAAAGGTGAAGGTCAGAGACCACAAATAAAAATGATCCTAATTTTCACTTCAAAACACATTAGATTTTAATACATGATAAAGACATTTTAAAACGTTTTTCTTAAAGAGATAATAATGAAGATAAAACTAGTGGTCTCAGACCTGCACTATATACAGAGGTTTAATGACATGTTGTTATTATTGTATATAACATAGTATTTTCATAACATTTTTAAAATGTATAAATTAATATACTTTTTTTTTTTTTTTAACCAAAAATTCCCTTAGTTTGAAAAATTCCTGATGAAGGTCATGCAATATTTTGACACATTTTGCATAGATAGTGTGCGGGATTTGTTTTTGTAAAACATATAAATTACAAATATCAGGTTTAAATAATTTTTTTTTTTTTTTTTTGAAAACCTTTGTATGCGCAGCTGCCTTGTCTTTGCAACCCAAAGTAATAAATATGTCACTTATTCCAGTATTTTCTTTGCTTTAATATGTTTAAGGTGCCTGGACCACTGACTGAAGAAGTTGAGTCCAAAAAGGCAGAGAAGAAGAAAGCCCAAAAAGCAGCACGGAAACAGAGAGAGAAAGAGCAAAAAGAAGAGAAACTCAAGAAGCAGCAAGAAGAGGAGGAAAAGAGGAGGTTCATAGCTCTTAGTGACAGAGAGAAGGTGACTGCTTAATTTCTTCCTCTTATTGTAGTTCTTATGTGGATGACCTATTGTGATTGGCCGATTGTGTCATATTTCTGATGTGTCACAGCGAGCTCTGGCTGCAGAGAGGAGATTGGCTGAACATGTGGCCACAACTGGAGTAACACTCACTACCATCAGGTATGTAATAATATCTCAATGGAGAAATATCTGTCCTTTATGCAAGTCCTCATTAAAGTTCATCCAAAAAGAAGTTTTGTAATAACTAGCATAAACATGTTTTTGAAGGAGATGCTTTCAGTGTGGAGAGTCGTTACTGGGGAAGATTCCTTTTGAATATCTGGACTACTCTTTCTGTTCGCCTCGTTGTGTCCAAGCCCATCGCAAAGCCAATGCTGCCGCCCGGCCCTGACCTCTGACCTCTCACATCCTACCACACTGCATTAGAGGACGTGAAGGTGTCGTGCCATATTGTGGACATATTTCATCTTACATGATCTGGGAGTTGACTGGATTTTACAAGAAACATATCAAGGATTTCACAGTTGTCTTTGGAAATGACAAGAATATGATAGATTACCTGAAATCAGAGAAGAGAATGATTAATATAATAGATTTACAGAAATCTTGAACATGTCAACTCTGATATTGTATTACTTTTCAACTCAATCATTCAGGACACGCAGACTGTCACACTGTGATTAAAAAAAAAAAACAAGTTCTGTATCTTCATGAGATAATAGCTAGCTCATTAAAAATCATAGTTAATTCAGAAATGTGACGTAAAATCATGGTGTGTTTTATGTTTTACAATGTAAAACTGTTGTTGAAGTTTATCCTTCCACATTGTTTGGCAGCTGCTGCAGTTTCAGATCAATACAGTTTCAATGATTTCAGTTAATACAGTCGAAATCATCATTGATATTATTATTTTGGTGTATTATTGTTTCCAAACTAGCATGATTTATGATAAAGAAAAAAAGGTATATGATTGACAGTCACTGAAATTAAGACAAGGATCGTTGTTTTTAAATCTATTATTCATTCATTTATTTCCAAGTGACTAGATGCATTTATATTATTCCAGATATTTTACATCGTGAACGTCTCCTCAAAAACATTGAATATGGAGTTATGACACTTGAGATTTAAATCATCTTCTTTTAAAGCAGATAAACTTTAATGCACATCAAGGTCTTGATTTATTAGATTTGTCAGAGTACTAAAATTAACCTAATAATAGAAATAATACTGACCAGCAAATGTGGCAAAATTACAGTTGTATGATGTATTATGCATTATGATGGCTGTATTTCTCTATAATAGCTGATAGGTTTGAGCGGAGATGATGGAGCTATACTGATACTGGTTTCATATATGATCATGTCTTCTGTCCAGTGTTGTTCAGCTGAGGCCGGTCCATAAACAGGATTCTTCTGTGCGAAGGAGCTCTTTCCAGCTCCAGCACTGTGATGTTGTTTGTCTGAGTGGCACTGAGATAAGGTCCGGGGACATACAGCGTCTGTTGGGGGCCCCTCTGGGGCCAATACCTTCCCAGGTTCACCCCATTTACCCAAACCTGACCCTGAAAGAGAAAAACAGAATTACACAAAAACTGCTCAAGATAACAAATACTAGATAATATTCATAATACAAAAAATACGCCTTACCTTGGTCCATCCATTAAGTTTTACAAAAGTGTCCCATGCGAGGCCTGTAGAAGTCAAGGTTCCTGAGTAGATCATTGGTCCGTCTCCTGCTTCCATCGCTGACCCTGAGTGAGCCGCCTGCAGCCAGCCATTGGCTACTGCAGTGTCAATGTCCAGTGGATAGACTGACCAATCAGTGAGCACGTCATTGCCCAAAATGAGGTTACCCAAGAGACCCTGAAAAAGGGGTTTTATATACTTTATTAATAGAATTTTCTCAGAAGGATTAGCAGATTTTAACAGATTAACTTGCCTTATTATCATTGATATAACTGCCAAAATTAACCCTGCCCATGTTCTCCACGAGTATGTCCAACTGATCCCCTTGTTGTCCTGTAACGTTCATCACCAGTGCAGTGTCCCTCTCCATAAGCCCCTGGTACACCTGCTCACAGACAAGTTTCAATCTAAACCATCTTTTCTGGCAAACATCTGCCTTTCAAACAAAACCATGGTTAAGATGAGTTTTAAGTGCAGGCCCTAAATAAACAGTTAAACATGAATATAACTAAGTCAACGTATTGGTTAATCTCTCTCCATTCGAGCATGTAGACTGAAGTGATCAGCAGTTTGGTTTTGTCAATAATGGAAGATCATTTTTAATTTTAGGTGTGTCCCAAATCGCGTACTTGTGCACTATTCTATGACGTTTTGTAGTAGAAATAGTGCGAGTAGTGCATTCACACTGAAAATTCCAAAAACAAAAAGTGCACTTAAATAACCGATAAAATGAAGTGTGGAATGTTGGACTGTCACAGGCTCGCAGCTTTAATTACGTCACGAAGGGGGCGGGGCTAGCAGACTCTGATTATTAATGACAAAATAACCTTATAAAATTCATACACTACACGGTTGAGTATATAGTGCATAAGTACATAGTGGATAAATGCATAGCGTGTCATTTGGGATGCAGTTTGTGTCTTGCGGATGCACTCAGTAGCTCTGTTCTAATTGGCAGGGTCCCTATGCAGTGTTCACTGCTCTCTGAGCACAGGATATCAGTTGAAGTGCACTTGACAATGCGCTCATTCAACATCAACAAACATAAAACGTGAATTGCGCACATTATAAGAGTATGTAGTATGATGACATGGTATACTTTGTAAATAAATAGAAT
The DNA here is from genome assembly GCF_012432095.1 of Onychostoma macrolepis. Classification (NCBI taxonomy): domain Eukaryota; kingdom Metazoa; phylum Chordata; class Actinopteri; order Cypriniformes; family Cyprinidae; genus Onychostoma; species Onychostoma macrolepis. The sequence continues at coordinate 34,208,277 of NC_081163.1, forward strand.
AGAAATAACCATAATTTTATTTAATATACTGTACCTATGTTTCACCTCCTGAGACCCGAGAAAAACGTTTTTTTTTTTTTTGTATTGAAAAGTATTTTTCATGTCTTTACATTGTTCAAAGCATTAAAAAAAAAAAAAAGTAATAAAAAAAGATATTTATAAGTTATGCTATGTCCTCTGTAAAAAAACAAACCAATACATTTTTAGTTTTAGATTATTTTTTTTTACCAAACTTTGTATAAAGATGATTTTCAACTATGTTATAGCAGAATGATTCGATATACCATTTTTCTTTCTGCAAAATGTGTGTAAAATGGCCATAAACGGGTTTTCTCATTATATACAATGTATCTATAAACTAAATCTAATTTGCATATTAATGTGTTTTTGGGGCAACATGTAATGAAAAAAGAAGTGTAATAATGTGAGTAATAATTGACAAGATTTTCATAATTATATATAATATTTCATAGAATATTGAAATATAATTTCTTTCCCTATTCATTTATGTCTCCCAAAATGCGTAATAAACATGCTTTTAGTCCCGGTGTCCTCATATGAGAACATGTATGAAATCACAAACTGTGGCATGTATAGTCTCAGAGAAATTCACTAGAATATAATGTCCTCGTATGAGGATGCAGGGTCTTAGGAGGATAAAACAGGGTTATTATAGTTAACTAAAACTAAACCCATGAAAACATTTTTTTTACTAAAAATAAACGTTAAATGAAATAAAATAATAAAATAAAATATAAAAAAAAACTTATTTCACCTAGTTGCCAAAACAGTTTCTGAGTTTAACTTGATGCACTAAAATAAATACAACTGAAATAAAATTAATACAAATTATATAGACTGTGTTAAAAACAATAAAACGTTTAAAAAACAACAAAATTAAAATTACAATGAAAACTAAAACCAAAATATATAATTAAAAACAAAACAAATGTAAAACATGAGATTTATTTGAATTGATTCAATACACTAAAATACATTCAAATAACATTTTATTTAAATATTAAGCTATTATTAATTTAATTTTGCATATTTGCAAGTGCTAAACTGAGTAATAAATGTCAGGTTGTGATGTTTAATAGCAAAATAAACATAGTTTGGTTGTATTACATGTGTATTTTATCCTATTTAGCCATAATCATGACAGATAATTATACTCAATTAAAATGATGCAACCTCATTGTTATTTTATTCAAACTTGCACAAGTGACTGAAGGGTAAATTTCCTTCTCCATATCCTGTGAAGATGTATTGCTGTTCAGTTATTCCCTATGCCCTTTGAACTGAACATATGTTTCCTTCAGACTGGAAAGGCACTTAATATGGCAGAATTTTACACTTTACAGGGCACTTTTGGTCAACTTTTTTGTTTGTTTCACTGCCTCATCTTCATCACAATGGTCATTATGTGCTCTACAATTCCTATCCTGGATGCATTAAGTAGCATTATTAACTGCTGTTGCTCTACACTAAAGATATTTGTGTTTTGTTTGCTTTTTTGGATTCAGTTCCAGTGTTTTGCAGGTGTGCTTGTCATATGATTTCAACATGGCTTCCCCCATGGTACCCGCTTTATGTGGAATAAAGCTGATAAGGCTTCATCACATGTGAGTGTACATCCTTTTAAACATACATTTTCAAAATGATTGTTCCTTTCTTCATATGTAAAAATGTTTACACTAGGACAGCAGTGGTAAACAGTGGTTTTACACACACACTAGTGGTAATGCACACAGTTATAGTGTCTGACTAACCATGGTGAGAACAAAACATTGTGTTAGCGTGACCCAAACAAGTGGTCTGCTCACCCCATTCACAGAGACGTATGCACGATCATGGATGCCATTGAGGGGCGAGATGAGAGGGGTCGGCTCGGGAACATTCCGTGGCAGTGTCGTTCGGTAAAGCATGAAGCCATAGTACTGCACACAGTTGACATAACACAAGCTCAGACCAGCTTTTACACGTAACCAAGACCGACCTCCAAAGCCCAAACCATATATGCGCATCTACAGCCATTTATGAGGAAATTCAACATTGGCTGGCTAAACACAACACCATAAAACATTATGAATTAGCTATAATCACGTTTATTAAGTTCTTTTAAATATCATACCTGTTTAATCTCCTCAAACGTCAAAGGATATTGAGATCGCACTGGACCTTGAGGTGACAGCGTATCCAACAAGCTGCTAATGTTGCCGACCTATGAAAGAAAATAGGAACAGAGTAAGAAGGGGTGCATGGCCAAGACATTTTTGCAAGTGAATAAGGTTTTGCTATGAGAAATATCCACACCTTCTGAAGTGTAACAAAGCCATAAGCGAACTTTGGGGTGGCTGGTGGCATGGGACCAACTGGAATGTCTCGAAACTGAAAACAAACACACATTATTAATACAATAGAATGGATGGCTGTTTTGGCATTCAGTAGATGCTGGTTACAAACACTAGCTGGTCACCTAGCATTATGAACAAAACTATAATTTTTGGAGTCCACTAACTATAAGCAACTTTGCAACTACACGTCAACTAGTATTAGTAGACAGTCTGCTTATGAAGTGCTTAACACTTCATTTTGATGGTCCCCCAACAGACATACTACTCACTGTAAGTATCTTTGCAAAGGTCAACTAACCCTAACCTGACTAATACTCTAATAAGAGTTGACATTTACCATTGTTGCAAATTAAAGTTAGTTGACATGTAGTTACAAAGTTACTTATAGTTAATGTCCAGCAAAAACTGCCTGCTTTAGTCTTACATTTGAATAACATACAAGAGTCCTTTCTACTGTCACAAAGTAATACACCACCATTCAGAGGTTTAAATAAGAAGAAATTAATACTTTTATTCAGAAAATAATGACGTTTATAATGTTACAAAATATTTCTATTTAAAAAAAGGCTTTCTATTCATCAAAAAAATCTGAAAAACACCAATATGAAGCAGCACAACTGTTTTCAACATTAATAATAATAATAATAAGAAATGTTTCTTGAGCACCAAATCAGCATATTAGAATGATTTCTGAAGGATCACGTTGCACGCTGGAGTAATGATACTGAAAATTCAGCTTTGCATCACAGGAAAAAACTACATTTTAAAATATATGAAATATAATATAACAGAAAACGGATATTTTAAATGATAATAATATTTCACAAAATTACTGTTTTTACAGAAGAGACTAGTATGAGACACAAAAAAATTTGCCTTCTGAACAGTTACACATAGTCATGCGTCCAGCAATATCAACTGTAAATTGGATATTGTCATACATGTGCATTCAGAGTTAATATATGTATGTTCTTACATTTTTAATGACATCTCTGATGGCAAGCAGTTTGTCAGTGGGGTCTCCTGCCTCTGATAAAGGTGCATTGTAATCATAACTGGTCACGACAGACCGAAACCTGGTATCGTGATCCGCTCCTGTAAGTGATAATATTCAAACATTAAGATGACTGCATTACCGCATATTGTCAAGGACATGGGAACAAGTATACTGAGATAGCAGATTTACCATTCCAGTAACCGAAGTTTGTTCCTCCCTCGAACATGTACCTGTGATTAGAAGAAATCTCTTTATCCAAGGTATCAGAGGTACAGCCCAGTTTTAATATAACAAGAATTTATTTTTCATTGATAACATCTAATGAATCAGTTGGCTTTACACTCATTCTTCTATAGAAAACATTACTTACATGTTCACACTGGCACCCATGGACAACATCTCTCCCAGCATTTTGCTCACTTTGATAGTGTCCACAGAAGCATGTTTATCACCCCAGTGATCCAGCCAGCCTGTATAGAACTCAGAATTCACCTGAAATCATGATGCATCAATTACTGCCAAATCCTACAGCTTGATAAACAATCATAACATGAATGCTCTTACTTACCAGTGGGCCTTTAGGCTCAAACCTTCTTTGTCGAATGAAGGCTGCAGTGATGTTGGTGTCTGAAGGGGAAAATAATTAAATTTTGAACTCTTGATATGCACACATGGACTAAAAATCTAGTCAAAACTTTTTAAAAACACCACACAGGTCAGACACAAGTGACCTCCTCAGTTGACCTTACCTGTGCCAAAGTCTATAGTGGCGTACAAGCCCTCAAGCGTGCCACAGATCATCTCTTTATCCGTATTCCCATCTGTAGTAAAGAGAATGACGTTTTCCCCCAGGAACAAACGGAACAGGGTGCGAAGATGCCGCATGTAGTTGTAATCACAGGCGAAGTAGCTGCCATATTCATTCTCCACCTGAAAAGATAAAAAAAAAAAGCATAAAATATTCACACCTGTCTATACACTGTAAAGCACTGTTTACATATCAACACCAAACGTAATTGCTATGTATAGTCCTACAAAACATGAGCACTGTAATAAGTTCTTTGTTATTATTGCATACTCAGTAAATATTATTTTACATTTTCTCTGGGTGGAGCAGCATAGTAGTTAAATATCTCAGCTGGTAAAAAACCAATTGTAGGTTCTTCAAACCCAGCTGTCAACATTGTGTCCTTGAGAACGTCACATCGGGTTCAACTAGGAGGACTCAGCCAGTCATCTGAGGACACTGCATTGGACAAATGTGTCTGGTTATACTTGTGTACTTACTTACTAAATGTTAGCACTATATTGTACCTGCACACTGATAATATTTCCTCCATTCTGATAAAGCCACGGCTTCATCTTAGTGAGCAGCACAGCCAACCAGTCACTTGCTGGCTTCAAATACTCTGAAACAGACGCACACTACCATTAAAGACAGATCTGGCCAATGTGAAGTCATGTCTCATGCAGACGGAACATATACCTGTGTCAGCTGAACGAAGGATAATGTTTGGCTTTTCTAGCAACCAGGCAGGCAAACCACCCTATCGGACAGATAAGAACCCACAATTTACTCACCAAATAACAATCACAAGGCTGTCTTTTGTGTTGTGACCAGAACTAATTCTTACTAGCATCATGAATCAAATTTTCATTCAAAATGATCAAAAAAATACAAATCTGTTAGTATTTACTCATGTATATGTTTTCAAAACCAGTATGATTTTCTTTCTTTTCTTTCTTCATTTAATAGAATGCACATGCTGCTCTTTTCCATATAATAAAAAGTGAATGGTGACCAGGGTCTGTTGAGCTTCAAAAATGACCATATGATTTATGCACTATTGTCAAAGTTTGCTTAAAGCTTGAATACACTACACAACTTTTGCACCGATCTTTGCCCCAATTTACAGTCTGGAGGAATTGATACTAGTTGCCTAAAATTACAGCCAGTCTAGATTTTTGGCAGTCAGAGTTGACATAATTCACATAAAAGACTTATAAAGCTTTGGACAATGAATTCATCCAGTCAGAGGACATTAAACACTGGATGTTTTGAGGTGATTTCAGAACACATATGTGACCCTGGACCACAAAACCAGTCTTAAGTCGCTGGGGTATATTTGTAGCAATAGCCAAAAATACATTGTATGGGTCAAAATTATAGATTTTTCTCTTATGCCAAAAATCATTAGTATATTAAGTAAAGATCATGGTCCATGAAGATATTTTGTAAATTTCTTACCGTAAATATATCAAAACTTCATTTTTGATTAGTAATATGCATTGCTAAGAACTTCATTTGAACAGCTTTAAAGGCGATTTTCTCAATATTTAGATTTTTTTGCACCCCCAGATTTTCAAATAGTTGTATCTCAGCCAAATATTGTCCGATCCTAACAAATCACACATTAATGGAAAGCTTATTTATTCAGCTTTCAGATGTTGTAAAATTCAGCATCTAAGGAAGCCGAAAAATGCTAGAATGAACATGGCATCTAGCGTGTACGCGGTGTGAGTGGAATGGTAACCTCTGCGGAGGGTGGAAATGCATTTGGTTAAGATTTCTAGGGTTATGGGTTGCCTGGTGTCTGGGCTCTTTGAACGCCTTTGATGAGAAGAGTGGTCTGTGAATTGGCTATTTGAGGTGAGGGAGAACCAAATATGAGCTTGTGAAAAAATTTGATTCCGCTTAGGTAGCCTTTTATGGAACCGACTTGGAGGTTTTTGTTAATGTTGAGGTGGGATATGAATGAGGTGATGGAGAGCATGCAGTTGTAGGCTGAAGGAGTGGTGGACTGATCAGGCCGTGAAAAATCGGGGAATGGCAGGTTGTAGGCAGAATGGAATACTTAGAAGCATTTCCATGCTGTTAAATAGGATTGTAGGGTTCTGGGGGAAACTGCTTGAAGTATGGAATCGAGGGAAGCTTCGAAGAGAGGTCTCAGAGGATGATTTAGGGGAACATCAGCTCTGAATAAGGAGGTACTGGGGTTGGGAGTGGTTCCGCCTCTGGTGCCAACTGCCTGAATTTCTGCTCAAATTTGGTTCCTGATGTTGCTGGAAACTGGGGGCGGATCCAGTGCAAGAGCGTTCGTCGGCATAGGTAAGGGCGTGGCTGTGGACAAAGTGAAGGAAGAACAGGTATGGGGGAAAGGGGGGACAGGTAGCGGTCGGAACTGCTTGCTGCGGCAGGCTCGAGCTTGGAATTGTAGAAAAAAGGGAGGGAATAACGGGCGCCGGAGTCTGTGCCATAAGCGGAGGCGGCCTCACGCTTTGGCCGGCCCGGGAGGTGGGCCAAACATTGGGAAGGAGAGGGGGAATAGCGGGCGTCGGGGCCTGAAGCATTAGAGGAGGCGGCCTCGCACTAGAGCTGGATGGTGGGGCTGGGGGCCATGGGTAGGCAAAACGATTAGGCGTGGGGAAATGCAAGGATTGAGGATGGGGCTGCGCTGCTGGCTGAGGCGTGCTCGCGCTGCCGTGGTGGCTTGTGGAAGTGTGCGCCGGCGCGTCAACTGGAGGACCTGCGGGCTGACGCTCGGAGGATCGGGAGCCGGTGGCTGCAGGATCCGGAGCGCGGCTCAGGCTTGCGGAAGGCCGTCTGCTGCGGCCTGATAATTGGAGAATAGGGAGCACTGCGGCCCCGACTTGCTTTGTCCTTTGCTTTGGATGGAGTGTGGATTGGAGGTGGAGCCCCTGCCTGGAGCGAGGCGAAGAGAACTTGGAGGTCCGCTTTGCTTGCGTGGCGAGGGGTGTTGATACCGGCGTTTAAAAGTGCTTGGCGTAGACCCGCTACAGTCCATTTTTCCGCTGCTGGGGTGGAAGAGAGGGCTGAGGCATAAGATGACGCTGGGGACGGTTGCTGACGCCTAGCAGGCGAAGGTGAAGGCGAACCCCTAAGTCTGGAGGTATGAGCGGCGGCTGTGCGAGAAGACCAGCAGTCTCGTGATGCAGCCGCAGGCTCTGTTGTAGCGCCGGTGTGCTGAACGTCGGTTGGAGACGCAGGCGGAGCTGCGTTGTCGAAGGTGTTATCCTCGGGGAAAAGTTCTATCTCTGACATGGTTGCGGCAATCGGATGCACCAATGCTGAAAGTCGAGATAATGGAGGGCGGACGTACTTGGTCATTAATAGGAGATTGCTTGTGTGCTGATTGGATAATAGTGTAATCACTAATGATTAGCTGGCCGCGTTAATTATCCACGCGTGCTTCTCCCGAAATTTGTTTATAAAACATCACTAAGTGCATGATGCCCAGTTTTTCCTGTGTAACCAAACTCAACAAGTATATGATGTCTAGTGTTTCGAAATTGTTCAGATTTTAAAACTCGCATAAGTGTAAGTATTCCAGCCTTTTTAAGCAATAAGATATTTTCATCAAAATTATTTTCTAATCACACTTTTTCCTGATTTATTCACTTAATTTGAAGTATTTCCTAACACAGACCTTTGACTATGACTTAAGGAGACAAGTCATATAAGCTATGCTACTTTTGGAGTCACCACTGATTTTGACTGTATGGAAAAGAGCAGCATGAACATTCTACTAAAACACTTATTTTGTGTCCTATGGAAGAAAGAAAGTCGTATAGGTTTGGAACGCCATAAGGGTGATCACAAGATAACAAGGTATAATTTTGGGTGAACTATTCCTTTAAAAACACACTCTCATAATCACATGCAGCGACTGGCCTATTGTAAAATATCACATTTCAAAAACTTTCAAATTTAGCAACATGAGGAAATAACATTCACCATTTCCCATTCTGCACAGATGTACGGCCCTGGACGCAGAATGACTAACAGCCCTGTCTGATTGGCCAGGTTCAAGAAGTGCTCAAGATCTCTGTCTCCTGTAAAGTTGAACACCCCCTGCACGGTCTCGTGGAAGTTCCATGGCACATACCTGCATGAAAGCAAACACACATTTTTGGCAAGATGTGTAATGTAAGTGTGTGCACAGGGTTTGCACTGTTTCTCTGTTCCACGTACACCTGAATAGCATTGAGTCCAGTCATGTACATCTTGAGCAGCCTGTCCTTCCAATATTCCCGAGGAATGCGAGAGTAGTGGATACTTCCTGAGATGTACTGAAATGGTTTTCCATCCTTTTGGAAGCAGTTGTTCTTGTAGTCGATATAAAATGAGCGTGAATCTGCCTTAAAACAGAAAAGTCGTGTAGTTAAAAATGTGCATGGTGTTGTGGGCGCATAAGAATCCACAAACTATTCTCAATATGATAGAGATTGCATTCATAATTACAAAAAAAATCAAATAAATTAATTTAAAAAATATTTCAACGTTTCTATAATGACCCAAGTCTATAAATACACGTCAAGTTGGTTAAAAATAATTAATCACAATGTGTAGATGTGAAAGTCGTGCACTTTGAATCAGGTACTTACCAACACAGAAATTATTGGCAACAAGCACAGACTTAATAAAACGAAAGCAATTTGTGACTTCATCTCTAAATCAAACGGATAAGACGCAGTAACACTCCTCCGTTTGACATTATGATGGCAGCGCGTGATTGTAACGTGTCAGGAAATAATATTTCAACTGCTCAAACTTTTCTATGTCAAGTCATTTTGTATAAAGCGGTCCACTTTCTCTGTTCAATAGATTTGCAGCGTTTCTTCTCTTTGAACATGAAGGTCATGTGATTGTTTTCTGTTTGGCAATGGTCTGGGTCCTAAAGTCCGCCTAAACACATCGGCGATTCAGTGACCCCTGTTCATCAGTAATAAACCAGATTGATGACTTGTTTTGCTGTTTACTGTTACTGTTTTGCATTGCCAGTGAAGTGTATTAAAAATAAAGAAATACATTAATAATAAATAAACGAACCTATGCAATAGCCACAAATGTGCACCTGTAACAAAACAGTTGCTCAGAAAACAAAACTTGGTGGACGAGTTGTTTATTATAATTAATATTTTAAATAAATGTAATATATTGCTGTTGCTGCCCTTTTCTAAAAGCCATACAGTTTTTCTGTTGTGCCAAAAACAGAGCAGCCTGACACCAGTTAAGACCAGCAGTTTAGGCAGGTTTAGTCTTTTTTTGTGCAGCTTTAAGTATTGTTTAATCATTTAAGCATGTTAGTTTGCTCGGATGAAAGGTCTAATTTCAAATTATAACTTCAGGCCAGAGTCAGGCACTGGGGGCCTTCTAAGGGAGCATAAAACTAAAATGTTTTTTTTTTCTCTCTCTCCTCAATAACTATTTTGTTTATTAGGGAACATCCAGAATTAGAGTCTTGAATTTACTCAAATCACAAAACGAATTATTATTAAATATTTTATTATATTAACACTGCCTATTTCTGTTAATAAAAAAGTTTGGAATCAAGTATAATTGTCATATTAACGGCAGAAAAAACAGGCCTTCATAATCGTGTTGGACAAAAGAGGGCCTATCATATCAAAAAGGTTGATAACCAGTGTTTTAATTTCCATGTTGTGTGTGTGTGTGTGTGTGTGTGTGTGTGTGTGTGTGTGGGTGTGCACAAATGTGTATAATAACATGGGTACTACAACGTAAACATGGTTTATGAGGACACTTCCTGTGTCCCCGTAAAACAAAAGGCTTAAAAAACATACAAAACGGTGTTTTATGAAATTCAAAAATTTCAAAAGTTTCCTGTAAGGTGTAGGGTTGGTGTAAGGCGATATAAATACAGTTTGTACAGTATAAAAACCATTACGCCTATGGAGAGTCCCCGTACCCTGCTAAAAAACAACAACAATAGAAGCCCAATAGAAACCATCACAGAAATGCCAATGGTTTCCATTAAAATACCATTATAAACCATTAGCTTTTTCCAGTAAAACCATTTCAAAATTCATTTTTGTAGTGTGTTTTGGGCATTTTTCCAATAGGATTTAACATCCCACCAACAGAACCCATCACATACCAGTAGACACCATTATAGTTTCCATTAAAACCAATACAATTCCCATTATAACCATTAAAACCATTACATTTTCTATTGTGTTTTGGGCAGGGTTCTATTGTTTGTTTTTTTTCAGCAGGGTAAAGCACAAATTCAAGTATATGTGTGTGTGTGTGTGTGTGTGTGTGTTTTCAAACCATAAAGCTAACTCAGGACTGAGCTTCTTAGATAACAAATTACCTTGAGTGTGCACTTTTGCTTGTATGTTAAATGTCTTATAAACAGAGCTTCAATGGTTCTCCTCAGACACTCAGAGGCGCTGCAGGATAGAAGACTGATGTTTCATTCGTTCATGTGCTCTTTAGCGCCCTCTAATGAGAGCCTGCTTTGAGTCTAAACCCATTTATGTTCTGTGAAATCTATCTCAAATTAATACTAATGCTAATTTATGTTGTATATGTGGTGTTAGCATGTTATCAGTGTTACTTGTAACTATCACTAGAGTGACTTCTGTAGTGAATGGAAAAAAGTTGACAATATGCATACAAACGCAGCATAAATAAAATGTACTCAGTATAAAGAGATATTTATCATTTATAATAATATTTTTCAGCACCAGGTAAATGTGTATTTCCTTCTGCCACTTTAATGGGAGCAGGTGGGCTGGTGAAGTGACTTGTCACCAATATTCACTTGTGCTGCATGATTATGAATGTTTACTGCTGGTCCAGACACCCAAATAAACAGTGGCTGATCCAATGGCGTTGACACATGCACCACACACCACAGCCATTGTTTGACACCATCTGCTGAACACCATACAGAGACACATTGCATAGAATGTGGGAGAATTCAAAGACAATGCATAGAGTTTGTGCTTGAAGAGGAAGGCAGATGCTGTCATTTAAAATAGCTTTACGGATTGCTCCCACGTTCCCGTAAAGTGTGTACTGGAGGGTAAACGACGCCATGTGTGAGAAGAGCAAGTCTCTTTGGCTTTTAAAGGCATTCTTTTGGAAACCAAGCCTAATGCAGTCATTATCCCGCTGAGCTGAGTAAGCAAACACACATACCTCCTGTGTTACCTTAAGGCACGCAAACACATACACACTCAGTCTGAACAGGGAACACTTATGTTTTCATCAGTTAAGATGTTCGTCACTTAGTTTAATAAGTGACTGATTGATTGTATATATAATCTAAACTATGAGTAGATGTATATGCATGAATTGTACTCACTATATACATAGGAATATTCCTATATTAACCAGAATGGTGATGAAATGTACAAAATATCTTCATGGAACATGATCTTTACTTAATATCCTAATGATTTTTGGCATAAAAGAAAAATCGATAATTTTGACCCATACAGTGTATTGTTGGCTATTGCTACCCGTGCTACTTATGTTATGACTGGTTTTGTGGTCCAGGGTCACATGTGTCTGTATTAATCAGAATTTGGGTTTGTGTAAAGACCTTATTCTGGATATCCACTTTAACTGAACTCGTATTTATATCTGCAAATGAAGGTAATTACATTTCCTGTAAAGGGGTACATGATAATCCTAGTAATTAGGATGGCTTTGGATTTATGCAATTAATGCCGGGTTTGTAACTTTATAATTGTGGCCTAAATAACTGAACTATGGTCTTTTGTGTTTTTTAAACTTGGGTCAAAATGTGTGCTTTTGCGTCCAATACAAACTTCAGCCTCAATAATCATATTCTGAAAAATAAATAAAAAAATAAACAGAAGCGGATAATCCATTTATGCTTTGGGAATAAACCAAAATCCTCTCTCACAGGGGAGGTGGGTTTTCCAAATATTGAGAGAGATTTGCCTTGAAGATTACAGGAAGTGTTTCAATGAATATCTGTAAACATCTGAACATTGATGGCAAGTCATTTTAGCCTATTTTTGAGACAAATCAACACACTGCTTAAACACAAAACATCACTAAAGGGCCATAGTAGTTTGATTCATGTTGATCCTTGTTTCTTTTGCTCAGTTTGTGTCCACACATGCACACAAAGCACTCCTTTAATTACTCACTATTTATAATGTGTCACAGCTGTATTTCCAGGGCTTTTCCGGAAAAGGCTTCTCTTTATTTGAGGATTTGCTTGAGTCAGAGCTCTCCTGAATGTTCAGACAGGCCATCTATGGTGATATGCTTCAGACGGGACTCCACCTGTTTTGTTTGTGAAAACAGTAAACTCATCTTATGTAACAGTTTATCTTATTCTTCGGAAGAGATATATTCCTGCCTATTTGATTTGGCTTGAGAATACACAATGACCGTTTTTGTAATAAACTGATCGTTAAAAATTGAGATGTTGTACATCTAGTTTAAAATGTAATAATGAATTACACTTTTGTTGTTTACAGATTAAGACAGCTATTTCCTTTTTAAGAAAAAATTTTTTTTTTTACTTCAAATTGTGAAATGTCAGCTCTGATTAATTATTCCAGTCTGACTATGTTCTTTACGACATAAAGCAAATATTTCCCTGAGAGAATCATGTCAGTGACCACCAGCAGTCTTGGGAATCTTCAAATCATCAACCGCCTGGCCAGACAAACTCCTCCAGATTTCTCAACAGTGAACATTTTTGTCGTTTTTGTGACCAAAGTTAATAGGGCCTGATGAATCATAGTCCATATATCTTCACCAGCATCAGTTTTACGCACGGCATGTGCCACGGATCATGTTACACTGCATTAACACATCGATAAATGTCTCTAAATTCCTCTCATTGACTATTTAAGTTCATCTTTCATGTGACTACTCATAAACACAACATTGAAGGGATTCATTTTTAACCCTGATATCTGGGGGCTCAGTAGATTCCCATAATGAGTCATGACTGTTTGCTTGTTTTGAAGAATGAGGAATGGTATGTTACTATATTCCACAATGAGTCCCTCCAGAGGCTTCCGGAGAGTTTTTTTTTTTTTTTTTCTTCGATCATTGTGTTCCTGTAGAAATAGATTTTATCCCAACTAACAGGAACATCTAGCAAGGTTCTCTCAAAAACATGAACAAACGTTCTTCGTCTTTAATAATGTTCTCAAAACAATAGCACAAAAATGTCATTAATACATCTTCCATGGAATGTTTTTACTTTTCTGAAATGTTACTTGTTTTTAGAATGTTCAGAGAACATTCAAAAGTAACGTTCTCATAATGTTTGTAAAATAATGAAGTGGTAATTTCACTTAACGTTAGAATAACCAAGAAAAAAATGTTTTTAGAACATTCTAAAAACTGTGTGTTTTGAATGTTCAGCGAACATCCAGAAATAATGTTTTTATAACTTAATGGGAACATTAGCAAAACGTTCTTAGAACATATTTCTGTTATCTTGAGTGAACAGTAACAGTATACTCTTCTAAACTGTCAAAAGGTCGATAATTTTTAGATTTAGAATATAGAAAGTAGGAGATCAGCTTGCTTTGTAATACTATTATGACGGGCTTTAAAATGAAAATAAATGAGATTTGTGTCTGTGTACATTTATGGAACATTGAAGTGCTTTGTGTGGTCGATGTGCCTCTTTTTATAGTGTATGTTGATGTGAGATGGCTGCAGGGTAGCATCATGTTACAACAAAGATTAGTGATGGCCTCGCAAGACTATTGAACCAAAGTTCCCTGACATTCATAAATGAACAGAACTCAAAATATGTTGACCTTTTCAGGCCTGTTCTGGAACTGCTTGGTCCACAGCAGGATTCCTCCTTATCTTCCAACACAGTTAACTGTGAGGTCATTTAAAGCCCCCCTCTGTTGCCCCCCACGATCTTCTGCATTCCACACCTTTGTATGTTTCTCATGCACTGCAGGATGATGGTTCCACAAACAAACCTGCCCCCTTTTAAACTCCTTGAACAACTTTTAAACTTTTGATTTCATTTCCAGCAAAACTTTAGTACTGTAGTAATTAAATTAAAACTTAGTTATCTCCAAAGCTCTATTTTGCTTGTTAGAAATCAGGACCATTGTGCACAAGCGCTGCCTGCTAATTTCTTGCCTGATAGGGCAGCGAGAAAATAAGTCAGCTGCTGAAGCTCTAGTAAGCATAAAAAAATATTAACTGAAAGTCGTAGCGTTTTATGTCACTTATTAGGTAGCACAGCACAAAATGCAATGTTCTTCTAACATGTTGGGACATTGAAGATTTGCACTCTGTCACTCTGAAAAAAATCCATCAATTTAGACGGCTCAATTTAATTTGTTCATTCACTCAGCATTAGTGTCCTCTAAGTGTCTTGCCCAGTAAATAGATGATGACTTACAGCAGAAAGTATGAGTGAGATTACTGTTTTTGCATTTGTGATGTCTAGTGCATCGTGAAAATCTGCCATTCAGACTTTCTTCTTTTGTGGTGCACAGAAATTTAGCATTTTAATGAATATCTGGTCGGTGGCTAAAATGTGCTTTCATAAGATGGAGGTAAGGGCGTAAAATTTGAAGTAGCAAGTTCTTACACTGGTTTGCGAAATGCGACTGAAATGCCAGAATAAGAATAGCATATTTCCGCCACCTACTGGACTGGAGTGTGAAGCGCTGCAGGGCACACAGGAGAACTATAGCTGGCAAGGTTGTATTGTTAAAATTGCTTAAATATCAGGTTGTTTTTCTAACAAAACTGATGGGGGAACTGATTTTTAAGGAATTTTTGAGTCATTTTTGAGTGTTATGTCAGTAGTAAAGACACTAGTCAAAATAATACAATAGTTGTGTGCCCTCTTTAATATGATTTTATGTTTGAGGCGACAGCATGCCCTTATCTGATGTTGGTTGTGACATTAGCTCAATACATGTGCTGTTGATCAGCTTCTGCATCAAAGCATTAGTGCCATTCTGTTTTTACATAATCACCACAAGCCTGATCATGTGATAATGTGTGAGTGCTTGCACTACAACTGAGAGTCATTAGAAAGACTCTTTATCTAACATGCTCTCCATCATATATCCCCCTTTTTCGCCCCATTAACTGAGATCTGATGCTTTCAGCCAAGGGTTAATTGACCTTGCCTCAGGACTGATTGAGGGTCAGACTGTTACAAAGACTGCTGTAGCATAATACATTTCTGTGTTTGCAGATGCTGTGTCTACAATTTTGGCAGCAAGTAAACTGACTCGGGGTCAGGGGACTGAAACAAACTCTCAGACAGACAGACTGTGTGCCAAACAAGCTTTCAGACAAACAGAATGGACTTCAGAACTGGTATTTGTTTGGTATGCCAGAGCAGAACAGCTGATGTAAAATCAGAGTGCAAACTGTGAATGTGCCAAAAGCCCTACAAGAGAACGAGAGCTGTGAACTATAAGCAGTTTTTATCTTTTAATGTCTGAAGTATACTAATTATGTTGACTATGAATACTGTGTGTGTGTGTGTGTGTGTCAGAAAGAAGACACACTGTTGTCTACTGACACACAGAAGGGCTATTCAGACCCTGTAGTGGATCTTCTGACAGCTCCACTGGTAGTGGCTTTGTTCTGTTTTTCTCACAGAGATGGTATGTTAGATCAGGAGCATCATGCACCTACTCTTTTTCTTTTTTTTTTTTTGAGAGCATCTCAGTTGCAATCCTTGCTTATCTTGTGCCCTATAGGCCAGGGGTTTTCAAATGTTTTCATGCCCAGAACCCTAAATATGATGACCTTACTAAAATATATAAATTTTAATGTATAAAGAGTCAAGACCAACTGAGCAACCATGTGAGAAAAATATAAAGCATGATATTATTAAGGCAACATTTAAAGTAAATAAATAAATAACTTATTTTTATATTGTCATCGTGCTAAAGAAAATTATTAAAATATTATCTGAAATATATTTATTAAAAGTGTATATTTTCTACTGATTATTAGAATAAAGTTAGATGCATGAACCTAATAAACACTGATTTTGTGTGACTTCTGTAATGTGCTGAATCTGAAACCTGAGAATCATAATAATTCTGAATGAAACAGTAATAATATCAAATATGTATTCAAAATTGTTGGGGTTTTTTTTGTCTTCCACAGGATGGAATCTTTGATAAACATTTTTATCAATATGCAATTATTGCATCATTGAATAATTATGAAATATATACATATGATAATTAAATAATTGCATATTGATGAAAATGTGGCTAAATTTTCCAAAAGCACGTAATTTTCCATGCACAGATCATTTGTTTTTAACAGAAAATTGTCATCAACTGTCACTACTCCAAACTCATTCAATTAGATTGAAAGGAAAAAATAAATAAAAACAACTATTTTTAACACATTTTTGATATCATTACTGTTTCATCCAGCATTTTTATTGTTTTCATTTCAAATTAAAAAATCAGAGGGGGATCCAAGGTATCATTTTCAGCAACACAACATACATGATGCAAAAAAAGTGTTGTGATCACACACTGTACTGACACACTCTCACTTAAACACACGCTTTTCTGAAAGCTGAATGTGAAATGATAAAATTACTGGTTAATGAAGATATTCTCCAGAGGGCTATGGGGGCTACAGAAACACTGCCAGGTCGTCTTAGTCTGTTCCCCTCCCCCATTTCCTCATGGGCCGCTCTGATTAGCCAGTGGCAGCCACCCCGCTGCCTGCCTTTGTCTGAGCTCTTTGTCTGACCTCAGGTATTGCACAAGACTTTATCTATTTGGTGACCTGAAATTTCTATAACGCAACTCAGCAAGCGCACCATACAACTGAACCAGGTTAGGTTATGAAATGGTGTGAGACTAATTACAAATCTGTGTTATTTTGTGTTTCCTGAAATGGATGGGGGTTGGTGCACCACTTTAACACAACACCAGCCCATCCAATCAGACAATGTGCAGCATCCTCGAATACTGATAGTGTCATAAAAACCCACTTGAGTTGAAACTGATCATTCAGATTTTCTTTTCACTTGTGATCTGAATTACTACATAAAGAAACAGCACTAGTTATAAATTATTTCCAGGGGTATATTAGCATAAAGCAATACAACAGAATCGCACTGATCAGCAGCTTAGCATGAAATTGTCATTTAACAGATCTCCTTCTGCTGGGATCTGTCACCGGCTCCTGATGCCGTTCTCATACCAGCCACGTGCCTCAGTCTAAAGCAAACACAAAGTCGAAGTCTGTTTGCATTGATGTTAGAGAGATCTGAAATCTGCATAGAATAAAGTCTGATTGTCTGAACAGAGCTAGATATAATTCTAGGTAATGAGCTTCATTGCATACTCAAGTAATCAGGATTAAAGCATAAGAACCTGTTAGGTTAAACCTGGCTCAGAAATACAAGAGAATGCAATGAAAAACAGGTCAGGACTGGAAACAGATCATGTTCTTCTGTAGTTTACACATGACAGTGGCTGAGCTCTTCTGAAAGGAGTAACTCACCCAAAATTTTATTCACCCTTAGGGCATCCAAGAATTTATATCTTGGACCAAGATATAAATGAGTTTGTTTCTTCATCAGATTTGGAGAAAATTAGTATTACATCACTTGCTCGCCAATGGAGTCCAAACAGCTGATGAAAACATCACAATAATCCAAAACACAACTCCATCAGTTAACATCTTGTGAAGTACAAAGCTGCATGTTTGTAATAAACAAATCCATCATTAAGGCATTTTAACTCAAAACCGGCCAAAATACGAGCCCATAATACCACATCTTCCAGCGGAAAAAGTCTATCCCCTGTTGTGCATACAAACATTCAGCTTTTCAGATCACAAGACGTTAATTAATGGACTGGAGTTATGTTGATTACTTGTGGATTATTGCGACATTTGGACTCTCATTCTGACGGCACCCATTCACTGCAATGGATCCATTGGTGAACAAGCAATGCTAAATTTCTCCAAATCTGTTCCGACGAAAAAACAAACTCATCTAGGTTTTTGATGGCCTGAGGGTGAGTACATTTTTAACACCATTTTTAATTTTGGGCGAACCATTTCTTTAATAAGTGAAAAATGTACAATTTACTAGACAGGCACCTATTTTGAGAGTCAACTCTTTTGATTATAAAGCATCTCTATTTGCTTATGCAGGCAAGTCTGATATCCTGTATCGACTTTGATCAGAAGCATTGGAAAGTTTTGGAACAAGAAATATCTGTTAAATGTCTAACTTGAGTAATTCTCAAGGGTATAGAGTCCACGTTGAGTGTACGAGATCGGACAGTGTGTGTGGCTGAAGTGAGGTCTTTTATACTGGGTGAGATGGCTGAGGTGATGAGGTGCAGGTGATCGTGATTAGTATTCGGGTGATGTGGATCGTTGTGATTGGTGGGGCGTGAGGCTTGACCGATCCGTGACACTTACAATTTTCGCTGTCTTTTTATAAGTACATAAAGATGATGGCTGTCACAGTTGTTTAGAAAAAAAACAAACGTATTAAGCCTGCGTGCTATATAAATTGTATTCACTTTAAAACTCACAATTGAACTGCATCTTTTAGGCTTCTACATCATTTGCAAACCACTCAGCCAGAGATTAATGTCCTACGGAGTGCTATGAATATAAAGCTATGGATCAAACAGAATGGAGTTTGTGAGAGGACATTATTTTATCCCCAGAAGAACCGCTTGACTCCATTTCTATTGATTCTTATCTAACCAAATCTAATTTTATATCTTAAAAAGTTTATAGGACATTCATTTTCAAGGAGAGCTGCGGTTAAATTCGGGCCTATCAAAGTACTTTTGAGTTAAGACTTCTAGGTTGGGGATCCAAGTCAGTTTAAAACATTCATGCCATGTCCTAAACTAGTAAAGAGGACAGCAAAAGACTATTACATGCACCATTATTTTGCATACACCATGTGTTATCATTGTTTAAACCTAGTTTATTATTGCTCTGGCCTTTCTCTGTCCTTCCAGCCCCGGCTGATAGAAAGCTAACCTAAATGAGAGAGGTCACATAGCACAGTGCCTACAGCAAGAGCAGCTGTAACACATTCATACAGACAGACCTCCCTCGGTTTGTGACTTGAGTGGAGCTCCTAATAGAGATTCATAGGAGCTCACTTGAATATAATTAACCCCATTGTAAGGGTCAAACAAGCTGAGATAGTGGGGTGTGTGAACCCTGAATGTTTTCATTCTAACATATCATTCATAACAATTCCCAAATTTGATATTATTATTTTCATACATAAATACCTGTATGCATATTTGATCGAAAAAAAAGTTGTTAATTAGCATATGTTAATAATTATATTTAAATGTTTTAAAATGATGACCAATATGTAGGAACTTAAAAATTTGGGTGACTTTCCTAAGAGGACAGTGGTAATCCAGGCACTAAGTGGGTCAAAGCCATTCCAGATTTGTCCCAAAATAGAATTCCCTGGATATCTATTTCTCTCTCTCTATTGGAATGCTCAGAAAAACCACAATTCATTGTGTCATGAGTAATGGGCTCCTTAAAACTAAGTTGAATTTTCACCATAAAAGTATTAATATAGGCCTAATAATAATATGTCAAAATAAGTTTGGGCAATTTCTGAGGACAATTGCAAAATCTCTATTCTGCCTTAAAATGTAAAACACAAATGTATATATTTTTCACAATGAAGTAAATATATGAAGACAGCAAAATCTAAAATCGCCTTTTTGCTTTTACAATTAGGTTATACGAAGCATTACAGTATTGATCAAGAATGAAAAAAGAGCTTGGGACCAGACCACTTCATTTTATATACAGGAGCTCTCTGGCTCGAGCTCTAGCGCTCTCACTCGGGTGTGTCTAGTGGGCGGGGTATCGCTGCCAAGCCCCGCCTCCAACAGTCATACCCAAATGAGCCGGTGGCCTCTGTGTTTTCTCCACACAAAGATACAGAAGCGCACGCCGCGCGAGACGAGACGGACCGCCGCTGGGATAAACACGAGCTTCTTCAAATACACACAAGAGACATTCAGCCCTCATAGCGGTTTCCGAATCAGTTTGTCAAGAGTGTCTGAAGAAAACTTATTCAGAGGAATTACTGTCTGGACGGTGCGATGGGAACTTCGGCTGTATGTTAAACGCGTGAATGAAGAGCATCTCTACAGTGCACGGAGTCAGTGGTACCCTGAGCACCGAACACCGGACAGGACCTTGATACAGATGGATACCTTCTTTGTTGAGGTAGGTGGAAAACTTGAACACTTCACCGGAACCATCTCTCCTTTGTGATGGTGCTGCCTTTAAAAGGATGTTGCTGAGCTTACGTCAAGTTTAGATCACTTATATGTATATATAGCCTATTATACTGTCACACACACACACACACACACACACACACACACACACATATATATATATATATATATACACACACACACACACACACACACACACATATATATATATATATATATGTGTGTGTGTGTGTGTGTGTGTGTGCGCGCGCGCGTTTTTGTGACAAATGAGGACATGAATTTGTATAATGACAAAGGTATGACATAGGTATTACAAGGAGAAGGTGACTTTTCAGGACATTACCCCATGTTCCCACTTTTCAAAATGCTTATAAATCACACAGAGTGTATTGAAAATCTGAAATAGCACAAAGTTTCCTATATATATATATATATATATATATATATATATATATACTGTATATATAGCCTATGCGCAGAATGAAAAATGAAAAGTATATTGAGTCTATTTTTTTTTTTCCTTTTGTGTCCAAAAGTTGTGTCCATTGTTGTTGTTGTTGTACACTCCACTTTCTTTTTGCTGAATCGGGGAACTATAAAAACATGGTCTATAAAGTGTAAACAGTACTTGTTGTGTTTCATTATTAGGTGTTAATTCTGTTAGGACCCTCTGTCACTTCAGGTCAGAAAAAATATGGGGAGTCCCTCTCACATTCATTACCAGTTCAAAGGTTATTTAACACCAGATCACTGCCTTTGAAGATCACTAGTGCTTGCAGAAAAGCAGTGAACAAAGTAGCATCTTGATCCAGAGTAAGATGATCATAAATGCCCCAGTGAAGACCCCCAGGATGTGTTTCATGCTTCCTTCTGTCTGCTTTGCTCTTCAGACTCTGTGTCAGCATGAGAACAAACCTGCTGGCAACGAAAGCTCAGACCTCACACACAACGCACTGACCCACTGCAGCAGTATTAAATCAATACTTATATAGCATTTGGATAGCCATATAAACCAATATTTCAGACCACCAGAGAGTATATAAAGAGTTGGTAGACAAAAGAAATACAGTCAGGTTTAACCAGTCACTTTTTGCAATGCATGTGTTATTCTCTCTTAACTTTGGTGGTCTAAAGGTTTTAAAGAGTCTTAATTAAAGACTACTCTGTGATGTTGTATTGTGAGATATGAAGTCACAAAGTCGGGCATTCATAGCAGAGCATTGGAGGACAACAGCAGATCTAAATGGGAAGAGTAATTAAACATCTGTTTGGGATGGAGGACAGAAAGGGTCTGAGACACATCTAAGATTAAGAGCTTGGATCCACATGCATGGATCCAGCCGGAATGATGAGGCTTAGAAGTAGAAACGCAAACATTCCTTGATTATTTATAGCAATGGTCTGCTGTCAGGAGGAAGTTCCCATTCATTGGCCCATGCAGCGGCCAGTGTGGCTTGAATTAATCTGAAACATTGAAAGCATTTGAATTCAGATCTACATTAGAATTATTGAGGCATGAGTTAAACGTATGGTTTGGAATTATTAAAACAATGTGTCTGATAATCAGGATGGATTTGTCTGAGCTTTGACCTTAAGATTCTTCACTTTGCTTGTATGATTTGTAATATTCAGGGTGAAGCTAACACTGTTTCACTGATATGTCAAAGCAGAGCCTTCCTTCCCATCTGAATCCACGCTTGGGACAAGGCGTAATGATATTGCCAAATCCCTAGCTTCCCCTCCAAGCGGTGTTCTCCCTCAGACAAGCCCTTATCCTTCCTCTGCCAGCTGCTGAGTCACTAGGCTATTGAATACTCAGAGTGTGTCATTTAGATCATACTGCTGGAGCTTACCTGTCCATGCCTACTGAGCCTTATGACTAAGTTTGGTTGTTCCCAGACAGACTAGTGGGTTTGTCCGCCCATGGAGAGATTTATGAAGCATGGGCTTCCCGTTTCGCTCAGCACTCCCACCTGTGATAGTCTCATCAGGGCTTTAAAGTGGGAGTTAACCCCGTGTTCGCCTAGAACAGTATATATAGGGTGTTTTAGAAACATAAATTAGAAACAGTCATTAAAAATGTATTAAAAAACTGGGTAATTTAACTTTTATGTTGGAACTCTTGCATCATGCTCAGGGCTTGCAAAATTTCAAAATCCCTGGTAGCCCTTCGGGCAGGTACTCTTCAGATTTTGGTAGCCCGAAAATTAATTAACTAGCCCGAATTAAAAAATTACTATTTTCTTTTCTTTTCTTTTATTTATTTAATATAGAAAATCAGATAGGAGTTTAAATGTCAATCAAAAATATTTTCAATACACAAATTTCAACAAATATGAAGGAAGGAATTTTATTTCACTATTTACAGGGTATCTGCAGAATTTTTAAAAATATATTTAATTTATGACCCATTTTAAGAGCTGCACAAGTAAAACGAACACAGAATGAGCGGGGTTGGACAATGTCTATGGTAACATACAGTTTTGAGCCATAAAATTACATGATTTACAGTTCAGATACAGGTTTCCACAAAAACAAAAATCTTATACAACAGCGTTTCAGGCTATAGGCCGTTTTTATGAAAAGGGATCAATCAAACATATAAATTGTTAATTTAAAACATATAAATATTACTGTCTTAATTGTTTAGATTTTTAGAAGGCACATCAACTTCTTTCTCATTTACAGCTCTATGTGTTTGTTGCGTAAAAACATGAGTTGATATCTGCATTGATCTGACCATAAACAGTAAGAAAGGCTTATTGGAAATGCAGATTCACTCTCTGCCACGAGGTGGCGCTTTAGGAGCGCTGAAATATTGCGGTTTCCCTGGAAACGCTGTACACAAAGCAGTTCTGCGCTCATAAACGCTGCTTTATCAGGAATTATAGGTAAAATGAAATTAAAATGCCAACGACACGTTTCTGAGGACAGTCGGTTACCTTCAGATACATTCACATAAAGACATCCGCGCCGCGTATTGACTTGAAATGTGCAGCGCTCATTATTTATTTCCTTTTGAAGTTTAATCCTGCCGTATCACGACTCATGTCTTTCCGTCCCCAACTGTAAGACCTCTTGAAATTATAATTAAGACATTTCTTACACCATTTAACATATTTAAAACTTTTTATGGCCTTAATTTTGATACAACTCACTTTCAGAGTTTTTAAGGACCCGCGGGAGATCTGTATTTAAGGAGCCCGTCGGGCAGGCGGTGATACATTTTGGTAGCCCGACTGGAAAACACAATAGCCCCGGGACGTCGGGCTTGCGATTTTGCGAGCCCTGATGCTGAAGTGTAGTGAACTGCCGGCATGTTTACCTATTGTAGTGTATCCATGATATGTGCGTGAAATAGATGCTAGCACAGTTCAAATGTGTAACTGGAGAAGTGCTAAATGTTTCAGTCAATGATTTCTCAAAATCTAAATATTGAGAAAATCGCCTTTAAAGTTGTCCAAATGAAGTTCTTAGCAATGCATATTACTAATCAAAAATTAAGTTTTGATATATTTATGGTAAGAAATTTACAAAATATCTTCGTGGAACATGATCTTTACTTAATATCCTAATGATTTTTGGCATAAAAGAAAAATCGACAATTTTGACCCATACAATGTATTTTTGGCTATTGCTACAAATATACCCCAGCGACTTAAGACTGGTTTTGTGGTCCAGGGTCACATATGAGTTAAAAATATAGTGCCTTGTACCTGAATAATTCATAGGTGCGTTGGATAAAAGTCCATTATATGCTTGAAAAAAATGTACATCCCGCGCACTAATCAAACTTGCATCATTACGAAATTTTGGAAGCAATGTTTCGGTCAATTAACCAACCTTCAGGCTTACCATAAATTTACCAAAAAATTGCTTTTTTTAAAAAAAATAATGGAACATCCTTGTATTCTATGACTAATTTTTTGAAATCCTGTATGAACACCCTCTTCACTGGAGTGAGATAAAGTGCATAATGTTGATGGAAACTGGGCAAATCCTATACAGCTGGAAATGATGCCATAACTAAACAAAATAAAAAACAAGGCCCCTTTTTGACATGTTTCTGCATATAGAAATGAAATTGTTTTGAAGTTGAGCCACGCAATTATTGTACATGGTAATTTACTCGGGCACTCATGCCCATCCATAGCATGCAGGAATGTATATGTTTCTCATTCACATACTGATCTGAGGAATGTGGTTCATTCCTCATACAGCACATGCGTCCATTCATTAACAGAACCATAAATACATTTCCGGCTCAGTGTCAGCTATGTTAAAAATACCCACAAAGTCCACTTCAGAGGAGCAACCTAAAAAAGGATCGATGTAGTGATCATGTCGCCTGGAACAACAGCTGACCTGCTTTAAAAAAAGGAATTCCTACTTTTAAAGTGTCTCTCGAAAGAGTGTCTCACATCCAACACCGGATTCCTTTTTCAGATAAATTCCTGTCCTGAGGATCTCAGTCTCTTTAACCCTGACCCGAGATTCCTAGCCATGCCTCCTAGTCGCCCCGTAGCTCTTAGATTTGAAGTTCCTCTGGTTTGGGTTTCACAGTATTCTTCTCACTGTGGCTTTGACTTCCTCAGGCAACCTCTTATGGTGCTGAGATGTTGATGGCAGCTGAAATCGTAGCTTTTCCTCTTTGCTCTGTTGGGTGTGCTAGACAGGAAGAACAAAACAATAAAATAGATTTTTGTGTTCCTGTTCCACACCTATTTTGTTTATCAGACCTTTTATGGGTGCATCTCTTCTTAAGGAGAATCCTTTGGGGTGTTTGCATGTTTATTGTTGATAATAAGGCTGTTCTAAGGTTGCAGGCACCTAGTTGCATCGTTGTAATCTCTTATTATGACTAATCAGTCACAGGATTGACCGTATGTGCTCAGTAAGTGCTTTCGTCATGCTGCAGGTCGGTGTGAAGAATTATGGATTGTCCTCTCACACGTGCAGGAGTTATTTCAGTTCAAACCGGATTGCTAGTTGATCCAGTCTTGAGCAGGAGTGGGGCTATACATGAGTACAGCAGCAATCCCACAAGGCCATATTAATCCCTTTCACTGTGGCCTGGACTTTAGCAAGGCTTGCTTATTCTCAGGACTGACTTGTTTATTAGTCAGTCTGTTATACAGTTTTTTCTGTGTGGATATTGACAGGATTTATTCTTTGTGTGACCAGTTTTTTTACATGGTTATTAGGTTGTGGTGTGCATCTGGACACAAACCCAGATGGATTCACCCCAATCCAACTCTTTGTTCAGTTTGTGGGCTTAATTGGTTTTGTGTGGCCAATCTGTTGTTTTTTGTTCATTATGGAGTTTAAGTACCTTAGTTGTCTAAGTTTGCAAATGCCAAAAAAAAAAAGTTCTCATCACAGCATGGCGGTTTTGGAGCACTTTTGGAAACGTTGTGCAGTAAACCACAATGTCCATGGCTCAAGAAGTCTTGAGTAAGCATGAGTAAGAACATGTCCCTTTTGGTGAGCTGTATTGAGTTTATTTGACATAGCAGCAATTTTAAGCTACTAAATATAGTAAGCATTGTTCCTTTTGTTGTGATCAGGCACTAGACTTGTCTGTAATACATTCAGTGGTTTTTAAATTGTACACTGTAACCTCTATTTTCTATTTTCTATTTTTTTTTCTAAAAACATTTTTGGAGCAATTTTTGACCCAAATTTGCTATTTTAGCTACACTATTAAAGCTATGGCAATGTACGGGACTGATTCTTTTTAGACACACTTTGCAGTGCCTTTTAAAGGGCGAGCGCGTGTAAATAGCGCTTCCTCTGTCATCTCCTTTGAGGCCCATGTGTGCACTGCACCCCTTCCCCCTTCATTTCTTAATACTGTACCTCTGCAGTTGTATCTCCATCTGCCGCCGTTCCTGCCCCCTGCTGATGTACAGCGGCCGTGGATCCTCGCCATCAACACCAAATTGAGCTTATTGAAAAGGCTTTTGTTTTGCCTAAGGGGCAAATTATGTGGAAGTAGTTGCCAGTTTGTGCCAATATACCATTCAAGCCTTGAGGTCTATTGAAGGTTGTCTGGTTGAGATGGTTTTTGGTGGATATTGTTTGTGTTTTTCATCTTTTTTGTAGTCACCAGAAGAATGGCTTCATATGAAAATAGTCATTATGCTAATTCCAAAATGTGATCATATAGGGTTAATTTCATTTTAGTCATCTGAGTGTAGACTATCATTTGTTTTCTGTGTTTGTTTTTCTTTTCTAAAGAACAGCGTCTTTGATACAAGCTACATTTGACAGATTTTCCTCACCTTTATTGAGCATATGTGATCATTTGCTTTTTAGACCTGTGAGAGTGCATGAAAAAACAAATGATCTGTTAAAACTCTTATAACGGAAGCTCAATGACTTGAAAAGCAGTTTTCCAGTGAAAAAGATTCATGAGTGTTTGAATGTTTTGGCATAATAGAGCATCTGTACAATTATCACCCACTCGGGGCCAATAAATTAGTCAGGTAGACCCACCTTTTCATAATAGCTGTACCATCCCATCCTTCCTGTCCTTCTGGTGACGGTGCAGCATTATTTATGTGCCCCTGTCAGCGGCTGTGGCTCGGGGCACTGAGAGCAGACGGGTGTAGCAGACAGGCTTTAAAGGCTCTGATTAACACAATCAGTTCCTTTTGCTGTAATCTGTTCACAAGAGACATTCTAGACCCCAGAAAGATTCACAGGGGGCCGTGGAAGGCCTCATTTTCACTGAGGCCTATACACACAGGTTACCAAAAAACAGAAGAGATGCTGGTTAATTGGGCAGGACGTTTATATTACATTTTTATAGATTTTTATCTAATATTTTACAATGATATTGTATACTCATTTCCTCTTTTTTAAATAAATATTTTTCTAAATGTTTTAGGGCTTTATCTCTAAGGAGATTAAGCAGTTGCACAGCTGACATGTAATATCATCCTTCAATTTAAGCTTGTTTAATGTCAAACCTGCTATGACCTCACAATGATTTGTTTCATAATAGTTGGAATATTACTTTATGTTAATGCTAGCACACCACCTGTGACTTGACCTGGACTCCTCAGCTCAATGACTGATATGTTTAAACTACTTATGAAAAATTAATGTTGCTGGTATATATAGGAAATATCTATTTTCTGTGGTATTTTTGCAGTTAAAGAAATGTGTATGCAATGCATGCATGCTATGCAAAAACAAACGTCATTGGTTCTCATGCATCAAGCAAGCACTTTTGAGCTTCTGTTGACCATATTTGATGTGCTTTATGTATGTGCATTGATTAGTGCTTATATATGGAAATTATATAGCCTAAAATGAATATGTTCATCATATAGAGTGATTGTGTTAAACTCGGATTACTCCATTCATGTGGACTACTTTCACAATGTTTTATGAACGTTTTAAAGAAGTGTAAACATTTTTGAAGAAATAAATCTCTACATTTTTATTTGGAAGATGAACAAAAGTCAGAATTTTTTTTTTTTTAGGTGTATATCCATAGAAAGAAATAATCATAATCCTTGCTTACTTGGAGACCAAGAGTATCTTGAGTAAAAAACTCAACATG
This sequence comes from Onychostoma macrolepis, assembly GCF_012432095.1. Lineage (NCBI taxonomy): Eukaryota > Metazoa > Chordata > Actinopteri > Cypriniformes > Cyprinidae > Onychostoma > Onychostoma macrolepis. The sequence goes on from NC_081163.1 coordinate 34,236,259, forward strand.
TAATTGTTCATCCAGCCCAGATGGCGAGTTTCCTATTTTAGCACAAGTTTTGCCCTGTGATTAAGACATCACGGAGAGACATCTGTGACATGTTGTGGAATACAGTCATAGGTTAAAAAAATGAGTTCAAGCATCCTGCCATCCTATTAAACTGCAACCGTATTTAAGAATATTGCCGTAATTGAGTCCCTCTGCATTGTTGTGAAACCTATATTGAAATAACTGTAATTAATTTATTTTTATGTGACTTTAAATGTGTCTCTAAATGGTGTTTAAATTGGTTATAGTCATCATTAGATGATCAGCAAGCTAGCTGTGCGCATTACTAGATGTGGCAAAGCGGATTTAGCTTGAGGCTTTGGAACCCCAACCAACTCCTCCATCAGAGAAATACACTTCTCATTATGTTCTCAGTGGGTAGCATGACCTGTGTGGCACTATCACTGTTATTTGCTGATGTATAAGGGATGTTGGAATAGTTTTCGTTTTTTTTTGCAGAACACCAGTAGCTTAGCGCTCCAGGTGGCAAAAATAAATTGTACAGTCAAACAATTTATGAGATTGTTTAATGCTGAGTTGAAGTCTTTGTACTTTAGTCAACATTTATTGTTTTTCTGGCTCTCCACATTAGAAGGAACCTGTGCAGTAATCTGACTTAGTAGAAACCTCAACAACAGCTGTTGTACAGTGTGTGAGATGAAGTCAGATGCAGTATAGTGGCATCAGGCCCATCAAAGGCTTTTGAGATGCTAATGACTGTGGACAGACCTACGTATATGTCTCTATCATTTCCTCATGGAGATGTTTTGGTACTGGAGAAGCTTCCCTTATGTGCTTTGTCAGATGAGGGCTGATCTCTTAAAATGGCCAATTATATCTGAACAGCTGTTCTGTCATTGTTGAATGCAACAACTGAGAAGATCTGCCACATCAGTAAGAACTCATCCCTCCTCTCTCATTTTTTTATATGATTGAGGCCATGTGCTCCATGTTTGTGTAGTGATTCTGTACCTAGAGCTACAGCTGTTAACAAAATACTACACTTTATTTTGAGATTGTTGTTCATTTGAATACACTTTATTTTACTGTTTGGCTTGGCTTAAGGTTTACGGTAGACCGTTTGTGCAGACAATTTGTCCAACTTCTATGCATCCAGTCTTTTTTGTAGTATTAATCCTTGGTAAATATGATCAAAGAAGGCTGTGAAAATAAATGTGTATTGTTAATCCTTATTTTAAAAAATCACAAAAATCTAAACTTTCATTGGATAATAAGAATTTAAAATGAGGGGAAATATCATTATGAAATAAATGTTTTTTTCTCAAATACATGTTGGACATAATTACTGGTAACCCTAGAAATTCTTATGAGTAAAATATCTCTGAAGTATATTCCCATTCATATTCACAATTTTAAGCACTCCAGGGTGATTATGAACATGAAATTATCCAGCTATGGCTTCCTGTTTCACAGAAATATAAATAGGAGGGAAAACAAAGCCCAAATTTCTTTAATCATCCATCACAATGAGAAAAACCAAAGAATATATTTCTGATGTGCAGCAAAAGATAATTGAGCTTCACAAATTAGTGAAGTGGCTTTAAGAAAAGAGCTAGAGCAGTGAAAATACCCATTTCCACCATCAGGGCAATAATTAAGAATTTCCAATCAACATAAAATATTAGGAAACTGCCTGGAAGAGGACTTGTGTCTATATCGTCCTAATGCACGGTGAGAAGGAGAGTTTGAGCGGCTAAAGACTCTCCAAGGACCAGAGCTGGAGAATTACAGAAAATAGTTGAGTCTCGGGGTCAGAAAACCTTTAAAAAAATTAGCAAACAGCACCTACATCACCACATGTTGTTTGTGAGGGCTTCAAGAGGGCTTTCACCAAAAAACAATCTCCAGCATATTCAGTTATCAGACACAACTGGAACTTCAAATGGGTCAGATGAAACTAAAAAATGAGCTTTTTAGCAGCAAACACTCAAGATGGGTTTGGTGAACACAGGGATAAAAAGTACCCCATGTGTACAATGAAATATACTGCTGTATTTTTGATGTTGTGGGCCTATATTTCTGCTGGAGGTCCTGGACATCTTGTTTAGACACATGGCATCATGGTTTCTATCAAATACCAACAGATAAAAAATCAATAAGTGACTGACTCTGTTAGAAATCTTATAATGGGCCATGTTTGGATCTTCCAACCGGACAATAATCCAAAAACCAACCATAAAAACAACACAAAAATGGGTCACTGAGCACAAAACCAAGCTTCTGCTGGCCATTCCAGTCCTCTGACCTGAACCCTGTAGAAAATGAGTGAACTGAAGAGAAGAAGCACCAACATGGAGCTGGGAATCTAAAGGGTCTGGAGTGATTCTGGATGAAGGAATGGTCTCTGATCTCTTGTCAGGTGTTCTCCAACCTCATCAGGCATTATAGGAGAAAACTCCTATACTATTTTGGAAAATGGAGGTTTCAAAAAGTATTGAATTAAAGGGTACCTTTAATTGTGTCCAATGTGTATTAGAGAAAAATATTTATTTCATAATGATATTTCCCCCCATTTTAAATTCTTATTCTCCAATGAAAGGTTAGATTTTTTTGTAATTTTTAAAAATAATAATATATCAAAAGGATTAACAATGCAGATTTATTTCCACAGCCTTCTTTGATCATATTTACCAAGGGTACCAACAAATCTGACCATGTGTGTATAACTTGTAATTTGAATAGTTGGTTTTAAAAAATTGGATTTAATAAAAAATCCATCCAATTTAATATTTCTGCACTGTAAACAAGGCTGTCTACTGTGTGGGAGTATTCATCCACAAGTTTCATTTACTTAGTACAATACAACCTGTCATGACTGTTAATCACCGTCTCCAGGCTATGCTTTATGCAAATCAGTCAAACATCTCAGTTGTAAGGTTAATACCATTAAGTGTCACAATCTCTCAATGCTAATAGCACTCTTTCTGTCTATTGTCTGGTCTGGGGGAAGTCTGGGAAATGTCCTTCCCCTGGGGCCACGATCTCTCCATTAGCTAATTTCTGATCAGCTGCACCTTCTATCATTTATTCATACTGCTGTCAGCCTGGTGACGGAGCGTCAAGGCTGTTTATCTGATCCTTTACAAAACACTTGTCCTTCTCTGACTCTCTACTGTCAATTCAACTGTGAATTTACATGTTCTAAATTCTTAATGTTGTTAATGTATCACTCAGTCATGACGTAAGGGCGCTTGTTGCAAATCATTCCTGAAATATGTGCCAGAGTTTAAGAATGTTTGAGCTCACCATCAGGAATTTCGGCTGGGACCCTGATTTGAGGTGAGGCAAAACTCTCATTGGCTTGCATGATGTCATGCAGGTCTGGGGAGGTTGAGGTTGACACGGGGTAGGGAGAGCTGTCTTGGTTTCACTTGGCGGTAGCATGTGACATACAGTAGGCATCTTAAGGTACAGTTTCCCCTCTTGCACTAGATTGGGATTTTGTTAGACTTTTGTGTGGTTCAGTTGCTCTTGTCATGTATTTTAATGGAATCCAGAGTTGTACTATTGAGCAGGTGGTTAGACGTGCAAAAGTAGTTTTGAATATTACATTAACTGAATGAATATTTGTAGTAAAACAGTAGAGACATTTCCATTTCAAATAAATGTGTTCCTTCAAAGTTTCTATTCACCAAGTAATCCTGAAAAAAAAGCAGCAGTAGTATTAATCCTAACAAATGTTTTCAACAATGATAATAAGAAATATTGAGCGGCAAATCTGCATATTAGAATGATTTCTGAAGGATCATGTGACACTGAAGACTGGAGTTGTAGTGGCTGCTGAAAAATAACGGTGTCACGGGTGCGTGGTTGTAGGATAAATATAAATGAAAGACAGGAGAACGAAACAGCATCAACTCACTTTCCCATTTAATAACATTAAGATCGGACAAAATAATGAGGGAGAACAGAGGGCTTATAAACTGACAGGAACAAAAGAGCAAACAAGATAATGGAACTCAGGTGGGGACAATGAATTGACAATCAACTAATGAGAAACGGAACCAAACCAAATAAGGAAAACAGGAACTCAGACGGGTTGATCATAAGAGACTTATTTTAAAAACATTTTAAAATCTTACTGGCTCCAAACCTTGTGTATTTCATCATTTAAACAAGTGAATCTGTTGCATAAATAAGTGCTTTGATAGCCAGTTATAGCTTTAACTTTACAATCTGAACTGAGAAATCAAATTTCCCTTGATCTTTTGATATATAAGAGGTCATTGTGCTATAAAAAACATTCTGTAAGTTTCAGAACTCAAAACTTTCTTGTCAGTCTAAAAACAGCATATATTGAAGCTATTCTGCCAAAACGACAGCTTGTGGAATATACCACTTTATGGTGTAATAGTGTGACTAAACACCGCCTCCGCAGAAGATCATCAACGCCTGCTTCTACAGCACTGCCTGTTTAGTCCCGCCCACCGATTCATGCATGTAGTAGGTAAATGACGAGAGCTGTAAATGCAGGTCTACGCAGAAACCAAACGATACACTTTATTTGATGAACTTTACTTTTAATTAAATGCCAGGCCATGTCAGTAAGTACTTGGTCCTTTGTTCACTTCATTTTATCGTGGATTCATTTACAAACGAGGCACAATTTGACGCAGGATTTTCAGAAAGATTGAAACTAAAAGACAATGTTGTGCTGACTATATTGGATTCGACAGTAATGTCGAAACACACGTGAGTAACTGTTTTTATTACACGGTCTCCTATTGCTTTGCCTGTTATTACAGATCGTTTGATATGTATTGAGTATTTATGTGTCCATCTGCGAAGGATGTAGGCTGTCAAATATACACAACTGTTAGCCAATCATAGCAGTGGTCGTTTACTTCCGAGTCTACAATCTGCCACGCCTTTTCTCAAACAGAGCATTCTCATGAGGGGAGTCAAAACAGGACAGAAAATAAACTATTACTTTGAAATTATGATGTTTTTTGATGCAAAAGTATTGATAACATAAGTGGACCTCAGAGTAGGCTACAAAATAATTAAAAAAGGCAGTTCATGACCCCTTTAATAAACACAGTAGTTGACCTCAGTAACCCGCTAGGCAGTTGTTGACTGTCCTAACCCAACCCTACAGGCTATGTCAACACTATTCAAATGACATATGTAGATCTGGAAGACTTTAAACTTGAGCCTGTAAGGTCAGCAGTAATTTCAGTCCATCTAATCAGATACCAACCCGTAATCTCACTCATTTCTTGGCCAATTTCTCTTCATTTCTGTCACTCAGTATTCCTCAGATCAAATCCCTGATCCTGGACATGTTTCTGCAACTTAACTTAAAACTTTCCAGTCACTAGTGACTGATTTTAAATAGAAAAGAGCAGTTTTCTGTTAGCTTTGAACTGTCATCTGCCATATTGCACAGTAAATGAGCAGTTGAACCAGTAGAAGTCCTAATGATGGAGAAAAGTTTTGCTGCCTGGAATGAATTCAAAGAAATGCTTTGCATGGTTGGTTTTTTGCTCTATTACTGTCTCAAGATAATTACAATAAGTGTAGCATAGTGTTATGCAATTTACAGATTAAACCAAGACTCGTTGAGATGTCTGTAGCAGTGTCAGTCAGTATTAAGCTTCATCAGACAGTTTACACTTCAGTATAGCTGAGGCCCTCAGTAACACGAAGAGCTCTTCACATCTGCACAGCTGCACTGAAGGAGAGCCAGAGGTCAGCGGAGGTGTCAGCATTGTTATGATAATCTGAATAAGTGCCACTGTTTGAGATCTAAACAGTGTGCAGAAATCTCTTTGAAATGTAGCGTGACCAGCTGCTTTCTAAAAGACTCTTTATGATATTTGTGAAGGCCACAGGAGTTCTTCTCAAACAAGTTTTCTTAAACAAACTGTCTAGTACTTCTAGTACGTTCTCTGTCCCTCTGTTTTTGATGTCTCATGCATAATCGGTCATCCGAGGCTAAGTAATAGTGTGAGTGGAAAAAAATAAATTAGCTTAGGACTAATTGCCAAATAACATCTAATTTTGTGGACGTTGATTAGTTTTCTTTTGTTGAGCTGATTGGATCACTCGATACTCTTGGTCTTGGGCTTCCTGCCACAATGAGAAAGAGACACGCCACCTTGCACTGTGTAGTCTCATTAATGATTGAGGCTCATTAATTAGCAAATCTCCTCCAAATTTGGCACCGTTAAACACACAGAGGTAATAGTAGCCTTTTGTGAGGGTTCAGAGTGACGGAGCGTTTTAAACTGTGTTTTCTGTCTTAAAGGGCAAGGGACTATTTTACTCTTCTGTGTTAGCAGTTGACAGTTACAGTTAAGTATTAAGATATTTTGAATTTAATTCATCAACTTCGTCATACTGTAACTGAAGTAGTGACAGGTTATTTCCTTCATATGTGACTTTGGACCACAAAACCAGTCATGTGTCAATTTTTCAAAATTGAGATTTGTACATCACCTGAAAGCTGAATAAATAAGCTTTCCATTGATGTATGGTTTGTTAGGATCGGACAATATTTGGCTGAGATACAACTATTCTGGAAAAATCTGGAATCTGAGGATGCAAAAAAATCCAAATATTGAGAAAATCACCTTTAAAGTTGTCCAAATGAAGTTCTTAGCAATGCATATTACTAATCAAAAATTAAGTTTTAATATATTTACAGTAGGAAATTTACAAAATATCTTCATAGAACATGATCTTTACTTAATATCCTAATGATTTTTGGCAAAAAAGAAAAATCGATAATTTTGACCCATACAATGTATTTTTGGCTATTGCTACAAATATACCTGTGCAACTTAAGACTGGTTTTGTGGTCCAGGGCCACATATTGTGATGTACTTCTGAGAGATTATTGGAAAAGAAAAAAATGTTAAGGTGGCAGCTTGGTTCTATCCATTGGTTGTTGATTGGATAAAGGCAGATCTGAATGTGAGCTTGCCGTCGATTGTAAGAAAGAGGTGGCTTTAAGCGGACTAATGATTGGACAATCCAGAGAGTATTTTATCGTTTCACTGGAAGATTCAGTTATGATATTCTGATTAAAAACGACAAGATCAAAACAGTAAAAAAAGAAATCCATGCACAGATGAATTGGTCATAAAATCATTAAGTTATGCTATATGTACTGCAAAGCAGAATGTTAGTCAATTATCTAATCGATTCACTGGCGTTCCAGCTGAAAGGAGCTGATTCATGTCTCCGACTATAATGCTATATAATATGAAGGAGTTATTTTGTTTGCACGTGCTCTGCAGTTTGACAGACAAAACCCTGCCTCGGAGTTGCCCAGCTGGCCTTTGTTGAGGGATTTCCGCTCGGCTGCCCTCTGGGACCCGAGCATGACCATTCTGCTTTGAGACGGCCGAGGTGATGGAAAGGTGGGGGAAGGAGGGGATGAAATGATGGAAGTGGAGGAGAGAATGGAAGGAGGAGGTTTGTGTTTCTGTGACCATCTGTTGCCTATACAATAAGACCCGTGCACAAAGCAGGTTTACACTGCTGTCCTTTCAGAGGCATGCATCATGGAGCTCGCTTCTGGAAAATCTGTTAACCTCACCGCATAATCGTTGACATCATACAGCGGTTTGCAGCAGTGCCAGTGGAAACATGTCTGGTCTTAAACGTTGTCATTATAGTGGGGATATTATAAGACTTTCAGACTTCTTCTTCTCCTTTGAGTTCTCTCAAAATAAATATGAAATACAGGACCTCAAGGAAGAACCCGTCGTTGCTGTTTCAGCATGATTTAAAAAACATTACCTGGTAATGCAGTAAAAAATGGTAATGTTTTGGGAAAAATATGTTCTACTTGGCCAGATGCTAGAACTGTAATTTATCTCTGTCCATTCTGCCTTTGTATGGGGTCATGGGGGGAAAAGTCACATGTTTTGGTGCTACTTGACATTGAGTGTCCTTGAGTAGACAACATCTGTTATTTGGCTGTATTTCTCTCTGTAGACTTGAAAGATCAATTGCTGGGGTGGTTGTTTACTAGCCCAAGTCAAAGAGTTTCTATGATAATCTGCTCCCTAGACACAGCTTGGGATATGTAATATTTTTCACCCGTTTTATCATCCACCAGGCAAAATCATCAGTCTGATTGCTTTGAAAAGTAGTTGCATTGAGGTATTATTTTTGACTATATGGACAAGTTCACATGGGCATGTTTATTTTTTTGTGTCAGTTTTTTCATAATGCCTAACACTAATTATTCGAGCATTCCTTAGGGAAACATTAAGATTATCCTTGAATATTTCTTATTTTTCCACCACATAATGATAGATTTCAGCAGTCTGAACCACAGTTATCTGAATCATGAAGAAGTTAATACATTAGTTCTTCCCATGCCAGTTTTTTTTTTATTATTTATATGTAGTAATCATTAAAATGCCCAACCCACAATGCCCATTTATTTATGGATTATTATCCATTATGTGATTTATCTTAATTTGCAACTCTCATATTTTTGTATGTTCGTTTTTGAGTTGGTTGCATGCACTAATGGTCTCATTCACTCTCATATATATTTGATTATTTATCAATTAAACACAAAAAGATTGAATAATCCCACCACTTTAAATGCAGTCAATCAACTATTGCAAAGGCTCTTGTGTTTACTTCCTTTAATCTATGAGATTAAACACAAGTAATTCAATGACACCATGTGCCATGAAGTGCAAATGCTGTAAATGAGAATTATGTAACAATGGCATCTGATCTTCTTAAATCTGTAGACCCTGCTTCAAATGTAATTCAGTTTGGTCAGGTCACGTGAAACAGCTTTTCTGAGTCCTGCGCTTAAGTAATTTTCCTCTCGTGCCAGGCAAAGACCTGGCTGATCTCTCTCATCTGATCGATAATTCCAGCTCAATAAAATGATGCCCTTTAGCTGCTTTAATTGTATTCCTGTAAGTAAAGGTATTTTGTTGTCAGTGAACGCCTATGGCACACATTAACTGATGGCGTTAGTCATATTTAGTTTCACGCATGTGTGATGATTAGACATGTCAGAGAATTTGAATGTTGGCTTTCTGTGAAAGCAATGGGAATACATTAGCATACAGTTTTAACCTCCCCACCTCTTCTTTTCTTCAAGCCCTTTTAACTCCGTCCCATAGCCCCCAAGCATTAGTGCTACATTTAGCAAGGCTTTGAGGCTTTTTTTGAAACCTGAAAAAGATCCTGTTGATACAGGACATGATGCTGTGTGGCACATACGGAAAAGAGATGACTCTAAGTTAAACTTCTATAGTAGTAAACAGGACACTACAACAAACAGAGTTTTTTGTGTTCCCATTTTTTCCAAAAGCAGAAGAGATATCTATGACTCTTTGACTATGACTCTCTTTCCATGACTCTCCAAAAGAGGAAAGAAATATTGAGAGATTGATTACGGTGGTCACTAGAGAGAAAGATCCATCGTCTTGCATCACTCAGTATGTATTAGAAATACCATATACACAGCAGTGTAAACTTGTTTTATGTAATTTAATGCAATGCGATGTATAACTGTACATTACATTTATTTTCAAAGTTAACAAAATCATGTTAATAACAGTGGAAATGCATCATCACAGTCTGCGAAAAAAGTCCATGGAACTGAATGGTGACCAGGTGTTGTCAAGCTCCAAAAATGACAAAATGTCAGGGAAGTGCATACAACATGTGCACTATATGATGTCATGCAATAGCTTTGTGATGAACAAACTGAAATCTAACCTCCATTTAAGCACTTTTATACTTCAATGGTGTCTTTTTTTTGGAGCTTTACAACCTTTGATCACTATTTGGAAAATAGTAGCATGAACATTCTTGTAAATTTTCCCAACACAAGAAAGCTAGTCAAATGTGAACTATCCCTTTAATGACTGCCTCCACTCATTATAATCCACTCCTTTCCAGTGTATCATATGTCTATGATCATCTTCATACCGTGTGTATTGGAAAGAGTGCATGTATATTGTGCGTGTGCCTGCACATGCTGCCTACGGGACCCAGTGCTGTTGCACATGTCAGGTCGTTATTAATAGTTAATGAGGATTGATATCCCTGAGCTCTGACCTTGGGGCTTGGGTTTCCTGGTGGAAGCCGCTCCCATTGATCCTTTGGTTCTCATGTGCTGTTGGACAAACTACTCTCTCAACACTCCATTGGCCGTCTGAATGGCCGCGCTGTGGAGATTTATGCCTGTCAGAGTAAACGTGAGGGCCATCAGAACCTGGCACACCATACACACTAAAAGCCCATTCACACCAAGAGCGATAACTATAAACTTTTATTCTGTTTATTATAAGCAGTTCTGTCATCTGTCGCTTTAAATGTTTAAGCTATTTAAAGTCAGGTGGATCAATGTTTTTATTGATCATCAGCTGAAAAAAAAATGTTCTGAAAGTGATTCCAACAATATGAATCATCTGTGTCATTGTTATTATTATAGTTGTGGTATTAATGTCCCTATTCCTTTAGAATTAAAAACACTTTTTAAAACTTACTTATAGTTATAGTTGTCATTATCGTCTTTGGCGTAAACAGCTCTTAAGACAGTGTTCGGGTTCACAACAGAAGGAAGTGACTAGTGGTCTTAGCAGCCAGACTTGTGTCTTCCTGTTTTTACATGATCTCCATTTCTGCATTCTTGGCCTTCCGATTGAAAACATGGAAGCTGGCGGCTTTGTTTAAAGCATGCCACACAATTAGACAAAAGCATTGCTGGACCACCCTTTCATTGCAGCTATTTTCATCATTTTGAACAAATGCCTAACTTTTATAGGCATAGTTGACCCATAAATCATCATTTACTTACCTTCGTGTCATTCCAAACCTATGTTGTTCCAATGTTGTTTTGGACCCCTTTGACTGTAATTGTAAGGACAAACTTGGGTTGTCCAGAGAAAAATTGCTAGTGATTTCAAAGTGATCAGACTTGGGATTTGACTTGATTGCCTTGGAGCCAGTAAGCAACCACCCAGAGCACCCTAGAAACTACTTAGCAATGTCCTGGCATCCCCTCAAAACACCCTATTATGGTGGCGAGTGCACAAGCAAAGGCCCCTTCACTGACATGAGAAACAACCATCTCTTTTTACACGGAGACAAGTAAAGGGTTTGGTGCTGCCAGAGGGCTTTACTTTGGTTTACAGCATGTGCTGTTGGCATGAATAGTGTTCTGTGCTGCCCATGTGCCCACAATGTGCGTTTAAACCCATTGGGAGGGAGCTTTTTCCCAGTCAAATGCACCATGTCTATGAAATGCAAGCGTAGCGAGATGGAATGACTGTGGTGCTTTAATGATGATGAAGGAAAGACCACGATGGGCTGTGGTTGAGTTTGCTGATTGCTATTGGATCATTTGAAATTCCTCTCTGATATTCTCTCTGTATCATCTTGTTCTATGCTCAGCTCTTTTTAGAAGCACATAATGTTGCCTGCTCCATATACATACATATTTAATTTCTGTACCAGCCGCAATAGGAGGGAGATGTCTGTCTTAGGTCATATCTTTAATGCGTGTGCCTTGTTATGGCTGCACTTGATTGGTTTGCTGTGTTTGGTGTCTCATACAGTCTGTCTGTCTTTTAGGGAGCTCGTGTGTGGGTGCGGGATAAGGAGCAGCTCCTGCCCTCCACCGTCAGCTGCTGTGATGACCGGACCCTCATCCTCACCACAGACTATGGAGAGGTAAGAAAGACCGTCTGCTGAAAACACATTTAGGAAACATCTTTAAAGGAGTTATTTCACCTATTTTAATGTAGTTAAAATAGTTCACACAAAATCTTCATTTTAAGATCTTTAATATCCAAATTCCATCTTTATTTATGACTAAACAGGCTTGTGCCATTGTTTTTGCCATTATGTGAATTTGGCTGCCCATCTGTCTGAGAGAGATAAATGTAAAGGTCTTAATTGTGTGAGGTTGTGCAGGTATAGTATGCTTTGACTGATCTGCAGTTTTAAAGCTACTGAAGGACCTTTGATATGAATAGCAGGAATGTCCATAAGAGAGCCAAGTTTAGCCAGTGTGTTTAATCAGTATGGCCCTCTGTTAAAGCATTGTGTCTGGAGGAAATCCTGTTCTCATAGCACAATGAGAATGCAGGTCAGAATATATTTATCAGATGTGTGTCAATACGTAGCCTGTATGCTATGTTCTGGTACTTCAGAATGTATGAATGTGATATACTGTTCAGCACATATGTTTAAATATTCTTTGCAGACTTCATATGATACATCTCTTTCTATCAGTCTACTTCTATCTATGTCTGTTTCTCTCTCTATACACTTGTCTCTTTATGCACTAAAAAGTCGAAGGACCATTTTTTAAAAGAAATTAATACTTTTATTCATCAAGGATGTATTAAATTGTTCAAAAGTGAATGTAAATAATAATAATTTATAGTGTTATAAAAGATTTTGATTTCAAATAAATGCTGTTCTTTTGAACTTTCTATTTATCAAAGAATCCTGAGAAAAATATATCACGGTTTCCGAAAAATATTAAGCAGCACAGCTGTCTTCAACATTGATAACAATAAGACACGTTTTTTTTGAGCATCAAATCATATTCAAATGATTTCTGAAGGATCATGTGACACTGAAGCCCGAAGTAATGGCCATCACAGTAATACATTTTCAAAATACATAAAAAAACAGTTATTTTAAATTCTAGTAATACAAACCCGATTCCAAAAAAGTTGGGACACTGTACAAATTGTGAATAAAAAAGGAATGCAATAATTTACAAATCTCATAAACTTATATTTTATTCACAATAGAATATAGATAACATATCAAATGTTGAAAGTGAGACATTTTGAAATGTCATGCCAAATATTGGCTTATTTTGGATTTCATGAGAGCTACACATTCCAAAAAAGTTGGGACAGGTAGCAATAAGAGGCCGGAAAAGTTAAATGTACATATAAGGAACAGCTGGAGGACCAATTTGTAACTTATTAGGTCAATTGGCAACATGATTGGGTATAAAAAGAGCCTCTCAGAGTGGCAGTGTCTCTCAGAAGTCAAGATGGGAAGAGGATCACCAATTCCCCCAATGCTGTGGTGAAAAATAGTGGAGCAATATCAGAAAAGAGTTTCTCAGAGAAAAATTGCAAAGAGTTTGAAGTTATCTACAGTGCATAATATCATCCAAAGATTCAGAGAATCTGGAACAATCTCTGTGCATAAGGGTCAATGCCGGAAAACCATACTGGATGCCCGTGATCTTCGGGCCCTTAGACGGCACTGCATCACATGTCTTTCGGATGAGATGTTAAACCGAGGTCCTGACTCTCTGTGGTCATTAAAAATCCCATGACACTCATCGTAAAGAGTAGGGGTGTAACCCCGGTGTCCTGGCCAGATTCCCTCCACTGGCCCTTATCAATCATGGCCTCCTAATAATCCCCATCCACTTGATTGGCTCTATGACACTCTCTCCTCTCCACCTGTAGCTGGTGTGTGGTGAGCGCACTGGCGCCGTTGTCCTGTGGCTGCCATCGCATCATCCAAGTGGATGCTGCACACTGGTGGTGGTTGAGGAGAGACCCCCCCACATGATTGTAAAGCGCTTTGGGTGTATTGCAATACACAATAAAGCGCTATATAAAAATGCCTCATTCATTCATTCATTCACATACAGGAATGCTACTGTAATGGAAATCACAACATGGGCTCAGGAATACTTCCAGAAAACATTGTCGGTGAACACAATCCACCGTGCCATTCGCCGTTGCCGGCTAAAACTCTATAGGTCAAAAAAGAAGCCATATCTAAATACGATCCAGAAGCGCAGGCGTTTTCTCTGGGCCAAGTGTGGGGTTGCATGAGTGCGTGTGGCATGGGCAGCTTACACATCTGGAAAGGCACCATCAATGCTGAAAGGTATATCCAAGTTCTAGAACAACATATGCTCCCATCCAGACGTCGTCTCTTTCAGGGAAGACCTTGCATTTTCCAACATGACAATGCCAGACCACATACTGCATCAATTACAACATCATGGCTGCGTAGAAGAAGGATCCGGGTACTGAAATGGCCAGCCTGCAGATCTTTCACCCATAGAAAACATTTGGCGCATCATAAAGAGGAAGATGCGACAAAGAAGACCTAAGACAGTTGAGCAACTAGAAGCCTGTATTAGACAAGAATGGGACAACATTCCTATTCCTAAACTTGAGCAACTTGTCTCCTCAGTCCCCAGACGTTTGCAGACTGTTATAAAAAGAAGAGGGGATGCCACACAGTGGTAAACATGCCCTTGTCCCAACTTATTTGAGATGTGTTGATGCCATGAAATTTAAAATCAACTTATTTTTCCCTTAAAATGATACATTTTCTCAGTTTAAACATTTGATATGTCATCTATGTTGTATTCTGAATAAAATATTGAAACTTCCACATCATTGCATTCTGTTTTTATTCACAATTTGTACAGTGTCCCAAATTTTGGAATCGGGTTTGTATTTTACAATTGCATTTTTTTTTTTTTTACTGTACTTTTGCTCAAATTAATGCAGCCTTTGTGAGCATAAGAGATTTCTTTCAGATCTCTTCCATTATTTCTTTCTCTGTGTTTAATCTATCTTTAGTCCTGTTTATATGCCAAATTTGGAAGAAAATTAGGTTCTTTGTAACATATTGACAGAATTTATGGACCATCTTGGAAGCCTTCCATTTTTTGCATGCATATTAGTGATCTGTGTGTGTCATTCTGAACATACAGCTATAGCACAAATTGATTTCTTTCTTGCTATCCCAGTTCCACATTTAAATCAATTCAGACTGATTGTCATTTGCAGTGATGAGCACTTGAGTTTTCACGTAATTCTTTAGTTTAAACTGTCAGTTTATAAATTCTGGATTTATTGCACATACTGAAATTCTTCTATATCAATTAATGTAAATGACTTCCACTCTGTGCAATTTGTGTGTCTGTTCAGCCCAAATTCAGCCAAGTATACATTATGTGACCATAGAGAGGGATTCGGAGACCAAACCAACTACAGCCGATCGTGAAAAATTATATCTCTCATTTTCAAGTGTTAACACGCCAAACCACAAGTTAGACTCTTATGGGGCTCCCATCATGCAATGCAGCACCTGACTCATAAAACTGCATAGTAAAGTGTAAGTGCATGGGACCCCATCACATGTTTTATTTAACAAGCTTACTGTGGCATCCATGGTGAAGCAGGGGTCAGCAGAGATCAGGAAGGTGTGTGTGAGTAGAGTTCAGTGAGGCGTGGAGAGACTGACACACTGCTCATGTCTGGGGTGAAGTTTGAGCTTAGGCTCCAGAAGAACAACTTCCTCTGGCCAGAGTCAGTCTATCTCTCCATCTATTGTCCTATATATCATCCTGTCAAACATTCATTCTATAGTTCATTCACTCTATCATTTGTTTGTTCTATCTTCATTTGATCTATCTATCTATCTATCTATCTATCTATCTGTCTGTCTGTCGGTCGGTTGGTCGGTCTCCGTCTGTCTGTCCCCGTCTGTGGGTCGGTCGGTCGGTTGGTCGGTCTCCGTCTGTCTGTCTGTCGTCCGGTCTCCGTCTGTCTATCTGTCTGTCTGTCTGTCTGTCTGTCTGTCTGTCTGTCTGTCTCCGTCTGTCGGTCGGTTGGTCGGTCTCTGTCTGTCTGTCTGTAGTTCTATCTATATCGTTTGTTCTTTTGTTCGTGCTATTGTTCTGTTGTTTGTTACATCATTTTATCTATCATTCTATCTATCATTCTATTACCCTATCTATCGCTGTATCTGTCATTCTGTCGCTATATCTATCTGTTTTGGTCTTTATCTGTGTTTTTATCTAAAGCTGAATAATGACTGATGTATTAATACTGTACAATAATTTTAGACTTTAAATGGTTTTAACACAGTTAGCAGCATATTATAGACTCTTGGCTTTCACGAAGTCTGTAGTTGGTGTTTTGTAAAGCAAACCCTGTGTTTTTCTGGGATTGCTTTGGGCAGGGTGTGACTCAGCGCTGGTACAGCGGATGGGTTGAGAGAAGACTGCTTCCTGTGAAGAGTATAGCCATTTCAGATGGTCCCCATGTGTCTGCTCACTTACTGGGCTGTTCCTGTCCTCCAGACCCCACCCACATCATGCATATTCATATAGGCCATGCTCAATAATACAGCAGGGTGTGGTCTTTCGAACACAAAGCCTCATGCAGCACACTTGCACGGAAGAGCGGAGAAACAAATATGCCAGTTACTCTTTTAATTATAAACCTTAAATCACTTAAAAACTTAATTTTAATTATATACACAAAAAGCTGAGTTAGATTAGAATTTATTCATTTTGTTTAGTTAGAGTTTTACTGCTTGAGATATAAAGGCAACAATAGTATTTTAATTACATGGATTGTAGACAGTGCTTTGATGTGATGTCTAATTACAAAAATATATTTGCTAAATATGTGAACACAGTCCTTCCAAAATGCACTGTAGAGATTATATTTATTCATTCTCTCAGATAGTACTTTTTATGTGCTTTCTTTTAGCCACAATGGTGCATCAGTCAGCGGCGCTACCCTCGGTGAAAAGGCCACATTAGGAAAACATTGATTGTGTGCTTAATAACTCTAGATCAATGGATTTAGCAGATGGCTTCACATGCACATGCACGTTTAGGGGAGTGTGTTGGTGCTCACGCAAGTGCATTGATGTTGTATGTGTACATTGCATTTATTGAATGCTAGGACTTGAAGTGTACAATACTTACAGGAAGGAATATGTCATTTCTCATGAAAGTCATGCAAAATGAAATGAAGATTCACTATAATCGCTAATGCATAATCACTGAGGAAGTCTTGCTGCTGAGGAAGAGAGATAAACCTGCATGGACAATGGAAGCAGTTCCGCTAAACCACTGGAAATTTAGCATCTTACCAGTGATTGCATACTGGAACACAAATAATAGCTCCAGGAAATTCCATTTATTTATCTAGTACAGTGCATCATTTTTCTAACTGACTGCAGTGGTTGTTTTTTCCTCATGTTTTATTGATGACCTCATCATCAGGATTCCCAATACTCCCAGGGCTGGTCCATTGCTTAGCAACCAGAGGTGATGTTCCCGTTTCCTGGCACACTGTCAACACTGACACCCATTGTCCTGTCTGAATGCCTGTAATGTGCTAATGGCACTATGACAAGCTGACTCCCTGCCATGTGTCAATTTGCTGAGCACAGCAGGCCACTATAACCTGGGGTGAACAGATGATCATAGACGTTAAGTACACTCTACTGCTGTCTTGAAATATTCTCACAAATATAATGACAATTCGGTTGTGTTTTGTAACATGTGGTCTGTTACTGTTGCTTTAGAATAAGCTCAGAACAAATGAGGGCATTGGTATTTCTTGTATTATAGCTTCCATTATGTTTTAATATTCACCTGCTCTGTAGGCCATTTTCCTGGTTCACTGTTTACTTTGTAGCTGCCATGCTGCTCAGTCAGTTGTCATGTCCCTCTAATTGTCACGGGTGCGTGGTTGTAGTAAAAGATATAAATGAAAGACAGGAGAACGAAACAGCATCAACTCACATTCCCATTTAATTAACTCAAGATCGGACAAATACAAGGGGAGAACTGAGGACTTTTATAAGAATGGGAACAAAAGAGCAAACAACATAATACTAATCAGGTGGTGACAATCAATTAACGAAAAACGGGACTAGACCAAATAAGGAGAACAGCAACTCAGACAGGCAGACACGTGACAGTACCTCCCCCTCCCGGAAGGCGCGTCCCGCGCCATAACAACAACACTAGGGAGGGGGGGGGGGTGCCCTGGAAGCCGGTGCAGGACAGGGACACCGGGGAGGCATCCAGGGCGGAACAGGAGACTCCGGGAGACCATGGCGGGTCAGGGGAGACCATGGC
The DNA here is from genome assembly GCF_012432095.1 of Onychostoma macrolepis. NCBI lineage: Eukaryota > Metazoa > Chordata > Actinopteri > Cypriniformes > Cyprinidae > Onychostoma > Onychostoma macrolepis. The sequence continues at coordinate 34,254,203 of NC_081163.1, forward strand.
GGGTCAGGGGACTCCGGCGACCATGGTGGGTCCGGGAGCTTGAGAGGCCTTGGCGGATCCGGGGACTCGGGCGGCCATGGCGGAGCAGGGAGCTTGGGAAGCCATGGCGGATCCGGGGGTTTGAGTGACCATGGCGGATCCGGGGACTCAGGTGACCTTGGCAGGTCCGAGAACTTGGGTGACCATGGTGGAGCAGGGAGCTTGGGCGACCATGGCGGATCCGGAAGCTTGGGCGCCCCAAGACGGAGCAGGATTCACTGGGGTATAGCCCCCCCCCCCCAAAATTTTAAGGGTGGAATTAGGGGCTTTCCGCCTCTGGAAGGGATCTGGAGGGTGTTCTGGAGGGATAGGCTTTAGGGGGCGCTCTGGCAGCGCGGGCTCTTGGCGGCGCTCTGGCAGCGCGGAGCTGGACGGAACCAGCAGAGACTCTTGGGGGCGCTCTGGAAGCGCGGACTCTTGGGGGCGCCCTCGTGGCGCAGGCACTGGGGGCGCCTTGAGCGCGGACTCTTGGGGCGCCTGGAAGCGCGGACTCTTGGGGGCGCCCTCGTGGCGCAGGCACTGGGGGGCGCTCTTGAAGCGCGGACTCTTGGCTGCGCTCTGGAAGCGTGGATTCTTGGGGGCGCCTTCATGGCGCAGGCACTGGGGGGCGCTCTTGAAGCGCGGACTCTTGGCTGCGCTCTGGAAGCGCGGATTCTTGGGGGTGCCTTCGTGGCGCAGGCACTGGGGGGCGCTCTGGAAGCGCGAAGCTGGACGGGACCAGCGGAGACACAGGAGAGCTGGACGGGACCAGCAGAGGCACAGGAGAGCTGGACGGGACCAGCGGAGACACAGGAGAGCTGGACGGGACCAGCGGAGGCACAGGAGAGCTGGACGGGACCAGCGGAGGCACAGGAGAGCTCTTGCGAGGAGCTGGCACAGGCGGGCTCTTGCGAGGAGCTGGCACAGGCGGGTACAACATCCCTTCATACTCCACCAAAATTCCTAGGGGCACTTCAGCCTCTGTCGGCGGGCTTGCCATACTCTTTGGCGGTGGGCTTGCCATACTCTTTGGCGGCGGCACGATTGTACGATTCTTTGGCGGCGGCAGGCTACTAGAGCTGAGGATGAGGGAGGTGCTCTGGAAGACACGGGGGTGTTTGGGGTCGGGCAGGCGGTCCGAGCGATTGGTGCGATATGTGGGGGTTCTGGGCATGAGGTGAGCTGGCGCGATACGGCGTGCTTCTGAGTGGGCTGGATGACGAGATGTACGATGGCCCTGTACTTTGTAAACTTTGAAGTCGGAACCATTCAAAAACAGTACAAGATTAATAAGTTATATCAGGGAAATCTCTGAGGCAGGAAGATCACAACGGATTGTGTCATCGTCCAGCCCCCGCAGAAAACACACACCAAGGGCGGTGTCGCGCCAGCTCAGCTGATGAACTAGCTCACAGAAATCCTCCACATACCGCTCCAATCTCCGACCGGCCTGCCGCAAACCCCACAGCCTATCCTCCCCCGTCATCGAGTCAGTTTTGGTTAAGGTCCGATCTTCTGTCACGGGTGTGTGGTTGTAGTATAAAATGTAAATGAAAGACAGGAGAACGAAACAGCATCAACTCACTTCCCCATTTAATTAACTCAAGATCGGACAAATACAAGGGGAGAACTGAGGACTTTTATAAGAATGGGAACAAAAGAGCAAACAACATAATACAAATCAGGTGGTGACAATCAATTAACGAAAAACGGAACTAGACCAAATAAGGAGAACAGCAACTCAGACAGGCAGACACGTGACACTAATTGTGTTACACGATCATAAGACATATTACCTGACATCAATGAGATGTCAAAGAAGCAGAGGACAGTGAGATGACATATATGAGATGTTGCTTTGAGAGCCAAATTATCAGACACAAATATCAACAAATATGAAGGAAGGAATTTTATTTCACTATTTACAGGGTATCTGCAGAATTTTAAAAAATATATTTAAGGCAATTTATGACCCATTTTAAGAGCTGCACAAGTAAAACGAACACAGAATGAGCGGGGTTGGACAATGTCTATGGTAACACAGTTTTGAGCCATAAAATTACATGATTTTTCAGTTCAGATACAGGTTTTCACAAAAACAAAATTCTTATACAACAACGTTTCAGGCTATAGACCATTTTTATGAAAAGGGATCAATCAAGCATATAAATTATTATGTTAATTTAAAACGTATAAATATTACTGTCTTAATTGTTTAGATTTTTAGAGGGCACATCAACTTCTTTCTCATTTACAACTCTATGTGTTTGCTGCGTAAAAACATGAGTTGATATTTGCATTGATCTGACCATAAACAGCAAGAAAGGCTTATTGGAAATGCAGATTCACTCTCTGCCACGAGGTGGCACTTTAGGAGCGCTGAAATATTGCGGTTTCCCCGGAAACGCTGTACACAAAGCAGTTCTGCGCTCATAAACGCTGCTTTATCAGGAATTATAGGTAAAATGAAATTAAAATACCAACGACACGTTTCTGAGGACAGTCGGTTACCTTCAGATACATTCACATAAAGACATCCGCGCCGTGTTTTGACTTGAAACGTGCAGTGCTAATTATTTATTCAATGACATCATTGCCTTTTGAAGTTTAATCCTGCCGTATCGCGACTCATGTCTTTCCGTCCCCAACTGTAAGACCTCTTGAAATTATAATTAAGACATTTCTTATACCATTTAACGCATTTAAAACTTTTTATGGCCTTAATTTTGATACAACTCACTTTCAGAGTTTTTAAGGACCCGCGGGAGATCTGTATTTAAGGAGCCCGTTGGGCAGGCGTTGATACATTTTGGTAGCCCGACTGGAAAACACAAAGCCCCGGGACGTCGGGCTTGCGATTTTGCGAGCCCTGTTGTGGAAACCCTGATACATTTTTTTCCCCCCAGGATTCCTTGATCAATAGAAAAAACAGCTTATATTTGAAATAGAAATCATCTGTAACATTATAAATGTCTTGTATGGCTGTAACTTTTGTTTAGTTTAATGCATCCTTGCTTAATAAAATTATTTTTTTATTGTTATTTAGTTTATTTATTGACACTAAACTTTTGAATGGCGGTTTATATATTAGACTATAAAAATAAATAAAATAAATAAAAAAAATAGTAAAATAAATTTCAATAAAATTTAAAAACAGGGTTGTTATAGTTTTAGTAATAGTAGCAGGTATCTAGTTATCTAATGAAGTTTATGACCTCTATCTAGTGGCATTTTTTAATTTTTTTTTAAAATCTTTATGGTATATTTGTTTTTTCTTTTTAATTTTGGAATCAAAATTTTGTTTAACAAAAAAAAAAACAATTGTCTAAAAATTTGTTTTAGTTTATTTTTCCTTTATTTATTTTAATTAAAATGTTTTCATTTAGTTTTCTTACAGTGCCGTGAAAAGCTTTTTGCCCCCTTCCTGTTTTTTTTTTTTTTTTTGCATATTTGTCACACTTTCTGATCATCAAAAAATTTTAATATTACACAAAGATAACCTGAGTAAATACAAAATGCAGTTTTGAAATGATGATTTAATTTATTAAGGGAAAAAAGCTGTCCAAACCTGCCTGGTCCTACGTGAAAAGCCAGATGTAACGGGACACACACCTTCCAAAAAATTCAACTTTTGTCTCATCAGTCCACAGAATATTTGCCAAAAGGTCTTGGGGATAATCAAGATATATTTGGCAAATGTGAGATGAGCCTTTGTGTTCTTTTTGGTCAGCAGTGGCTTTTGCCTCGGAACTCTCCCATGGATGCTGTTTTTGCCCAGTCTCTTTCTTATTGTTGAATCATGAACACTGACTGTAATTGAGGCAAGTGAGGCCTGCAGTTCTTTAGATGTTGTTCTGTGTTCTTTTATGACCTCCTGGATGAGTCGTCTTTGCGCTCTTGGAATAATTTTGGTAGGCCGGCCACTCCTGGGAAGGTTCACCACTGTTACAAGTTTTCTCCATTTGTAGATAATGGCTCTGACCGTGGTTCGCTGGAGTCCCAAAGCCTTAGAAATGGCTTTATAACCCTTTCCAGACTGATACATCTCAACTACTTTGTTTCTCATCTGTTCTTGAATTTCTTTAGATCGTGGCATGATGTGTTGCTCTTTAAGCATGCTTCAGGTTCTATTTAAGTGATTTCTTGAGTCAGCGGGTCTGGCAGTAATCAGGCCTGGGTGTGTCTAGTGAAACTCAACTCAGCTTTCTAAAATAATGCATTTAATCACAGTTCTTTCATGATTTAACAGGAGGGGGCAATTACTTTTTCACGTAGTGCCAGGTAGGTTTGGACAGCTTTTTCCCCTTAATAGATGCACTTTGTATTTACTTGCATTATCTTTATGTAATATTAAAATTAGTTTGATAATCTGAATCTTTTAAGTGTGACAAATATGCAAAAAATAAAAAAATAAAAACAGAAAGGGGGCAAAAACCTTTTCACGGCACTGTAGGATTTTATTTTTTTATGGTGAAAAAATGATATTTAGGTGGACTAGCTATTTAGGAGACCCTATAATTAGGGCTGTTGATTGAATTCATTTTAAACCATTTTTATGGATGGTCCACCACCCATACTCTTGAGTCAACCACAGGGCCCATTTTGCCGCTCACCCTCCCGTAATGACAGCCTTGTCTCTCAGCTCCTCCTGTGAATGTTTGGTTGAGACACATTTATTGTCATGTTTTCCCTCCCCTTTTGTATGTACCGAGTGTTATTCCAACCTCCAGGCTGTTTGTTTGGCCTTAGCGGTGGGAGTGAGCATCTCATGAACAGGAATTTGCGGAATTTGTCTCTAGCGGGAATGTTTTATTGCTTAAACATCCTTGACCTCTGCACTGGATATTTGCTAGTAGATCATATGGCTCGAACTCTTGTATTTTGTGTGTGAACTTTGACCCGGAAAGCGTCTGGCGGCCTGCTGTGTTGAGAAATTACCCATAGACAGCAGATTCCTGGTCTGGTTTTAAAGTCGAGGCGTCACACAGCGATAACATAAACTTAGACACATTCACATAGCTATAAGCTGCTCTGCTTTTGCAACAGTGACTTCATTATACTTGAATGAATCATTATTATAGTGCTTCCTAGAATGAACTAGTGATGAAACTTGTTTACAGATTCACACCCGCAACTCTTATTTGGTAAACAGAGCCTCAGGTGTTACGACACATTGATTTTGCGTGTCGTATCTCCATACAGATCACATTAGCTGAGATGGGGGCGGGAATTCTGTCAAAGTGCTGTTTCCTTCCTGTCATGTCTGATCAATTAAGCTCATCTGTCTGGAGACAGGCCTGACGAGCCACAATGATAAGATCATTATTGTATGGCATCATTCAATTTTAGTGCTAATGGATTTATAATCCATCTCAGTTACAAGAAAAACACATCCAACACAAGGGATATATATATACAGTGTGTTATTTATGTATATATATATATATATATATATATATATATTTATATTTTCTATATTTAAAAATAATTCTTTTATTTTTAGATTCCCAGTTTTAATGTTATTTTGTTTGCTATGTTTTTATGTTTATCTGTTTTTCTAAGTAGCTTTTCTATTACATTATTATATTATATATTTCTATTTTTAGCTGTTTATTTAGCTTTTAGTTTTAGTAATTTTAGGACTTAAACTTATTTAATTTCATTTGGTTGCTGAGGTAAAAAAAGTTTTTGGTTTAATATTTATATTTTCTTTTATTTCTGTTTTATTTCAATTAACAAAAATGATTTTTAATGGTTTTATTTTTATTTAACAATAACAACACTGAACAGAAACAGTGCAGAACAAGTGCTGCAGTTAAATACTATTTTTTCCCAAGTTTAAATATGAACCTTAAATATGAACAACACCTTAGCAAGCTCCAATAATTACACTTTTTCTGCCTAAATATCAGACTTTTGCTGTCTGTTAGACTGTTTTTATGTCTGTCATAAGAAAATCTGTGTCACTGTCTTTTTGTCTGTAGCCTAATCCAACATTCACTGGTATCTGCTCATAAATTTCTATTCTGACATAATATTAACAATTATTTGGACATTTACTTAAAGATTTATGTAGCCCAAATATTTGTGCATATAACCTTAAAGTGCCCCTATTATGGATTTTTGAAAATTACCTTTCATGCATTGTGTAACACAGCTCTAAGTGAATGAAAACATCCGTTTAAATCTGAAAGTGCACCATGTATAAAGTTATTGTCAGTCGACTCTGAATCATTGAAACGAGTCGTTTTTAAAACGAATCCTAAGCCGTTTCATGTTGATGTCAATATTAGCATATTGCCCGCCCACTTGTTGGTCTTTTCACATTGGTCTGAATGAAAATGCAAATTCATTCTTTGCCACTAGGTGCCGCTTTTAGAGCAATAAAAATAGCGGTTTCCTCGGTAACGCTGTACACAAAGCAGCACTGCGCTCACAAACACTGCTTTATCAGGCATTACAGGCGAGATGAGATTAAAATGAGACCAATCACTGCAGATTAGTGTCACGCAAAGGAGGGGTTTGGAAAAATGAATCGTTGAGCAAATAAGGTAAAAATAAATGCATGTTATAAGACAATGAAAGTGTTTTTGACCTTGCATGCATGTCAACCTGTTGTGGGGGACTCCCAAAATATGAACCTTTCATTACCCATAATATGGGCACTTTAAGGCAAACCTCAATGTGTGGGTTGCTTATAAGTCAGTGAAAAATGACAGATACACTAGACAATGTCTGTATGATTCAGCAAATGAATCCTCAATGTCAGTTTGGTAGATAAAAGAGAACCGTTTCAAATGCGACGTGTAATGGAGATGTCAGCCTTGTGATCTCACATGATGTAGCGTGTCCAAGGATTTCTGAGGACAGGTCGTGGAAGAAGTGCTCAGGACGGTGAAAGTGAGAGGAGCGCTGTGAAGATGTCATTGGGGGTATGGTTTCAGGAATGTGAAACAACTTGGCAGAAAGATGCAGCAGGTCCGGACGCATTAGTAAAACAAGCTACAGGCCCACACATACACTGCTGTAAATGAGCCTTGCCTGAGTGCACTGTTGATTCATAGCAGCATAAATCACAGCTAATTTCTTCACACTTTGGATTCCTGATGTGCTGTTTGGGAATGCATATTTAGTTATGTCAGTCATGTGTTCATTGAACTGTACACTTTCTGGTTAATCTGAAAACACTTGAAAGTAATGTTCACAGTTGTTCATCTGGTGACAGCGTGCTTTGATAGTCACATTGAAGGTGTGATTTTGTGTGTTGAAGGTGATAACTCTGGATCAGGGTGAGGTGAACAGGCTCAAGGTTTTCCCCATGCATCCCACCAGCATCAGTGGAGTGGAGGACATGTCCACTCTGGCCGAGTTACATGAGGCCGCCATCATGCACAACCTCTTTCTGCGATACCAGAAGGACCACATTTATGTAAGTTTCATTTAAAAAAAAAAAAAAAAAACTAAACTAAATAGGCATGCATAGACTTATAACCCTAAGAGAGAACATTCTGCATTTTTACAATTAAAACAACAACAACAACAAAAAAAACATTAATTACTATAATTTTTAGACATTTTTTACACATGAGTACTGTCCCCAAAAAGAGGGTTTATCAGAATTAGGTCACTTCTGGGTACAAATGTGTCTCCAAAATATGGTTAAGTAGGTCCACAGACACACACACACACACACTAATTCCCTTCATTACATTCAAATAGGAATTTGGAATTTGCAGTGTTTTCATGTAAACAATGGAACACTCTGTGCTTTGAGAGGTCTTGTGCCTCTATGAACCTTAATGGTGTTTAATCTGAGTTTAATGCTGTGCAGAATTTTCTGTGTATCAATAACTGTAAGCATAAATGGGGCAATTATCGATGGATGTCCATTTAGTTTTTTCATCCCAAAAAACTGCTAGTGGTATTTTTATAGAATTGGTCTTACCAAATTTTTTTGAAAAAAATAAAATGACATGGTCTGTATTTCATCTGATGATAATTTTATCTGTGTGAAACTAATTAGAATTCATGCTTTATGGAAATAAGTTTGATTTGTTTTTTTTTTATTCATATGTATTGATAGTTTTTTATTATCATTTTATATCATTTTATTCCTTTCATTTAAATTTCCCGAATTGTCAAAATGAATTTTAACATATATTGGAATGATCATATCATGCTAAACATGTGTATAGTTTACTAAAAGCATTATTAGATTAGCCCAAAATATTTAACAATTGATCATGCAGTTGGCAGTGGATTTGTAGTACTTTGGAAATTAATTCTGGGCATTTGAATTCTGTAGAAATCTGTAGTGTGTAGAATCCATGTGATGCTAGATATATCTATGAGAAAACATACTACAGATATAACTACATTCATCAGCACCTGGAAAGTTTTGAACCATTATTGATACAATACAAAATACTTTAATGGATTATTTTTTCCAAGGCTGAACACTCCATGTTAAACATCACAGTGTAAGATCAAACTTGTATGTTCTCATATGCAGACTAACATTGGCTCCATCCTGGCAGCTGTGAACCCTTATAAGCAGATATCAGGTCTGTATGACACCGAGGCAGTGGATGTGTACAGCAGACATCACCTGGGTGAACTACCTCCACACATCTTTGCTGTGGCCAATGAGTGTTACCGCTGTCTGTGGAAGAGACATGACAGTCAGTGTGTGCTCATCAGGTAATGCCCTGCTAGTTTAAAGTTGCTTCTTTTAAAGGCATTATTATCAGATTGGAATGGAATTCATTTGTAATTTTAATGCACAGTTAATCAGATCCTCTTCATATAAGCTCACTAGACTGCTGTTGGTGATTTGTGCTTTTCAAATGCACTCAAGATGACTGATGTGCATGGGTGTTTTGGTCATCTGCTATTCCATAGGACTGTAATCCAATCAGAGTGCGAGCACTGAATCTAGAAATGGATTATGTTAGATTTATACTGCAAGGTTTATTGCATAACTCATCTTGGCATGCAGGTCAGTTTTATTTGCTTAGTGGCAGCTTGGAATCAGAAGCCCTCTGAAGTGAGCACTTGGAATGATTGTGGGTTTGTTCCAATTGCCTAATAGTGCTGTGTGAAGTGTTCTTCACATTGTATTTGGCCATAATTATCAAAAACATATCATACCCCATAGAGTTAATAGTATTGTGAGAGATTGCACAGCTGTAAGGGAAATGCACATAGAACAAGTATACATAAATATATCATTTCACAGGAAGTGACCCACCAGTCACTGTGCACTTCCTCAGTAATTCACAAAGTTTGGCTAAAATAAATGTAGTGAGTGAATTCACCTTCATTCACTATTCAGGAGTAAATTTAGGGTTTTGGGCTGTAATGAGTGATGCAATTTATATTAATTTCAAAATACCATTTAAAAGTAAGATTTTCTTTGAAAGAAATGATAAATTTGACTTAGCAGGGATATGTTAAATTGATTCAAATTGACAGTAAAGACATTTATTGTTATGAAACATTCATATTTGAAATAAATACTTTTTTCAAAGTATCTTAACAAAATTTTAAAAAATCACAGTTTGCACAAAAATATTAAGCTGTTTTCAACAATGATGCCAAGTTTCTTGAGCAGAAAATGAGCGTATTATAATGATTTTAGAAGGATCGTGTGACGCTGAAGACTGGAGTAATGATGCTGAAAAATCTGCATTACCATCACAGAAATACATTCAAATACAACAGCTGTAATTAATTTAATTACTGTTTTTACTGTATTTTGATCAGATAAATGCAGTCTTGGTGAGCATAATAGACTTCTTTCAAAAACAAACAAAAAACCACAGACAAAATGTGTTTTATGTATGCTTCATGTGTTTTTATTCTCAGTGGAGAGAGTGGTGCTGGGAAAACAGAGAGCACCAAACTGCTGCTGAAGTTCCTGTCCGTCATGAGTCAGAACTCCACAGGCTCTCCGCTCACAGAGAGGACCACCAGAGTAGAGCAGGCCATCGTACAGAGCAGGTCACACATGCTCTATCACACCTGCTCTGTTCTACAGATGTCGTTGTATCTCTTTCCATTTTAACACCCATTCTTTCCCTTTCACTCCAGTCCAATAATGGAGGCATTTGGAAATGCAAAAACCGTTTACAACAACAACTCCAGCCGCTTTGGCAAGTTCATTCAGCTTCACTTCTCTCAGAGTGGAAATATCCAGGGTGGCTGTATTATTGATTATTTACTTGAAAAGGTATCTTTTATGTATTTTTTTTTTAATTATAGCTGTTTATAGCAGTTGTATTAAATGCTTTGAGTTTTAAAAATGCCATTACTTTCCAGAATCGAGTTGTGCGGCAGAATCCGGGAGAGAGGAACTACCATATTTTCTATGCATTGTTGTCAGGTGCTAAGTATGAGCACAGAGGTCAGATTTTTTGCATTATTTCTTTATGTTTTTGGTGGTACTCTTTCTTTGGCCATTGCATTGTGGTATATATTAACCCTCTGTTCTTTCCATCAGAAATGTACATGCTGGCTGATTCCCCCGAGGCGTATCATTACCTCAACCAGTCCGGCTGTGTGAAAGACAGAAGCCTGGATGACAAGCACCTCTATGATAGTGTGATGGTGAGTCAATACTGTATGTTTGACAGCATTCTCGACTCTAAAACAGCTGCTTTTCTCATGAAAAGCACATGGAGCAACATGAAAACAACATCAAATTTAGTCTCTTTAATGCCATGCAATTGGGCTTTAATAAATGTCCACTAGAGGGCACCACATCATCTCTTTTCTGTAACTTGTTCGGACAGTATTAGGTAGAACTAATTAAATTCCAGTTATTCTGAGTTTTTCATATTTATTGGTCAAGTAAGAATGACCTCTGTGATCATAGTAAGCATAATGTTTCCAGATCCCATTTCCTCGTCTCTTTCCCTTAAGAAGTCAATATCAGCTATATTTGTCAAATAAAGCATGCTCATGTTTTTCTTTTTTCTTTTTAATGACTTTAGAAAGCATTGAAGGTGATGGAATTCACTGAGGAAGAGATCCGTGATGTCTTCAAGCTGCTCTCTGGGGTCTTACAGATCGGCAACATCGAGTTCATGACTGCAGGGGGTGCTCAGATCACCACTAAAGGAGGTTCGAAGCATTTGTCAGAAGCATAGCTAGCGTGTTATACATGCTTTTTTAATAGTTATCCTAGTGGAAGGATCTATTAAATACCGCCTGTAGTCCTGGCACACAATATCAGCCTGTATTTTATCTGTCAGGAGCTAAGAGTAAAGGCCTTCACTGAGTAGAGCGTGTAGAGGCATGCTACAACACGTCAGAATTCACTCTGATAACTGCACTTCATATGGGTGACAACTCACTAACCTGTCTTAATGCTGGAGCAGTTCCAAAAAACCGTTGATTCATTAAAATCAAATTAATTACTCAATTCTACTGGTTGCATATTTCCATGCAGTCACAATGAATGGAGACCGAAGGTTATTATTACAATTTAAAATAGGTGTTTAATTTCTATTTCAATACATTTTAAAATGTAATTTTATTCCTGTGATGGCAAAGCTGAATTTTACTCCAGTTTTCAGTGTTACACGATCCTTCAGAAATCATTCTAATATGTGGATTTGGCGCTCAAGAAACATTTTTTATTATTATCATTGATGTTTAAAACTGTTGTGCTGCTTAGTATTTTTATGGAAACCGTGAAGCATTTCTTTCAGGATTATTGGATTAATAGCAAGTTAAAAAGAACAGCATTTTTTGTTATAAATGTGTAAATGTTATGATTACTGTTTGATCAATTGAATGGGTCATTGCTTAATAAAAGTTACATTTTTTTCTGACCCCAAATTTTTGGAATCGTAGTAGGTTTGCTTACAGTTCTTTATCTTATGAATGCAATGCATCCTGAAATGTGTAATTGAGTCATGATTTGATTCAGTTATTTCCAAAAATAAGCTGAAGACATAAATGTAACTGGTCAATTTGCACTATAGTTAAATAATACATCAGCCATTACTTTCACAGTCTCAATATTTGAACTTTTTTTTCATGTACATTATTATAAAAACAGACGTTAGGTAGACTGTTGAATTTGTGTTTGCATATTAAATGATGGAAAATTTACTTTCAAATATATATATATAATATCCACTGAAGATCATCATTAACTGTGTATGCATAAACACTTTCCACGTTGTGGACGCTTATACGTTGTGTTTATTTGAATGACAGTGGTCAGTGTCGTCAGCGATCTGCTGGGACTCGACTCCTTTCAGCTGTCTGAGGTTCTGACTCAGCGGTCCATGATCCTGAGAGGAGAAGAGATCTGCTCACCTCTAACTGTGGAACAGGTAAGGAACCAGGACGTCCATCCTTTTTTGTGATGTTGCAATGGCAAGTCTGTCTAGAAATAAGATCTATCTATGCATTTGCCTTGATTTCATTCTGGTTTCTTTTACATTTTGGCATAAGTTTAGGCAGTGCTTTCAAAAAGTGTTTTTTGGTTTGTTTGCTTTAGCCGTCATGTTGTATCATGTCGTGGCATGTGCCCTCAGTGTGTCCAGACACATGTTTCCCTGCATCCCCAGACTCACCCCAGATTTACTGACAGACTGTCATTAAAAACATGCTCACACCCATGTGCCTGTGTAGAAAGCGTCTTTGCGTGACTTGGTACCATTTCCTGTTTTTTTGTCCCCTCGGATTCCCGCTATAATAACTCAGTGATAAAGATCTCATGAGAAGAAACACAATAGAGGCCGAGTGTGGAGACAGCGGTTAGCAGCCGCCAAATGGGGGCAGTCTATTACACAAATATGCACGGTAAACACAAGAGACAGTTAATGTAGCACTAGTGCAGAGCTTTCAAAATGTACTCTTTAAGAATTCCTCTTTTCCGCAAAGGAACCAAAATCAAAGGCTTGATTTTTGAAATTGAAAACTGGTTTTTGAAGGAGAGCAAGACCGATGAGGGGAAAGGGGGGGAAGTCTATGCATGCGAAGAATAAAGAGACCCCAAACCACATTATCCTATAAATCTCATCTAGCATGTAGAACGGACCCTGGCCTTTGTGACCGACTCGGTAGAAACACACAAGCAATCTTTTCATGAACAAAGACAATGGCCACTAACTCCAGCCTGTGTCAGCGGTCATAAAGCAGTGCCACGTCTTAATGGAGGCCCTTATTCCTCCTCCTCCTCTCCCCATAATGCATTAACACAGTGGTCAGGACCTCAACAGCTGCCATTGGCCGTATCCTGCACAAACAGCCATTCTTTCAGGTCTTTCTGATGGAGCCAACACACTGTTCAGAATCAGGCAGAAGTGTCTCTGACTGATGAATTATAGTGTTGCTGAAACAATAGACGGGAGTTTGGCGTTCTTAGGAATAGCAGAGTCTAATTTGCGGGTATTAACTTTCTCTCCATCTGTAATCCAGTAATAGCAGCTCAGGGTTATTGCTGGGTTTATGAGTTGAACTGAAACTCCAGAGGCAAAGAGCTTCCATACTTTTCATCACTTTTGCAAAATGAATTGGTAGGCTAGTTTGAGTGGATGTACTGTGTAAAGTCATTTCTCACAGTCTGCATGTGTGTTCTTGGACCAGTGTAGTTTATCACATTGAATATGAGCAAGTTCCACTACTCTTTTTTTACTTCTTTATTCTGAGCATAATTAAAAACATATTTCTTTGTTGGGATTGGGTGGTTTAAATTTGACTTATTTGACTTGCATACTTATTGTGGTCGCTGTACTTTATCCAAACTCAGCTATGAATCAGGAAAGACATCCATTGTTTTCAAACTTTGCACTTAAGGCACGTTTAAAGTCATGCACAATTACATAGAGTAACAACCCTGCAGATTCAGCCCATAATGTGAACTTTGTTTTTTTTTCACGATGTTGAAATTCAAATCGATATATTAGTGTTTTGTAATAATCTCTAGAGACATTGCTTGTTGACGTTGTGGTTTTAAATTGCGCTGTTGGAGGCTAACTAAAGGAAAATATCTCTGGATTAATATTCGTCTCTGCCCTGCTTTCCAAAGGCAATTGATTCCCGGGACTCTGTGGCCATGGCATTGTATTCCCAGTGTTTTTCTTGGATCATCGCCAGAATTAACCAGAAAATCAAAGGAAAGGACAACTTCAAGTCCATTGGCATTTTGGATATCTTTGGCTTTGAAAACTTTGAGGTGAGAGTTTGTTGATTACAAAGAGGTGAAATGTTCCAGCCAGACTGTCTGTCAATGGCATGCTGTCAAGTTTTTATGGCTTTTTTCCTCCTCCAGGTGAACCGGTTCGAGCAGTTCAGCATTAACTATGCCAACGAGAAGCTCCAGGAGTACTTCAACAAGCACATCTTCTCCCTGGAGCAGCTTGAATATAACAGGTGAGGACTGTCAGTGACCATGGTTAGCACCAAAGCCCTGCTCCTGGAAGAGATCTGTCAAAAAAAAGAGCTTTATTTCTCTGATTTTGACCTAATTTAGCACTCAAAATAACTTAGATAGTCCTACACTGTCTTTGATACTCCATATTGCCATATTAGGTTTATGCATGATCATAAGACCATAAAACCATATACACAAAAGTAGACTGGTCTTATGGCGTAATAAAAGGTCCATCAGATGCACACTTCGACTTCATCAGGGTACTTTTTACTCTCACAAACAGTTTTTCGCATACTATATAGTATGGAAGTTGGGCACAGTGTGTGTTTTACTACATTACTGAGTGGATAACAGACTTTTGTACTCAAGAGAAGCAATAATTGAGTTATTTTAGAATCAGACTAACATACTCAGAAAGATTGTCTTCAAACTGTTTGCATAGTGACTTGAAAGAGAAAATTGACACATGAAAACGACTTCGTTCACCCCTTGTGGCTACTCTAAGAATGCAGTGCAAAGATTTCAATTACATTTTAAATAGGGTAACTTGTAATCTGTAACCTATTACATTTCCAAAGTAACCTTTCCAACACTGGTTATAGCTAATAACCAGGTGCAGACTTAGTGATTTTGGGGCCCTAAGCAAATTCAAGGTACGGGGCCCCAACACAATAACCGCTCTTTTACGCCTAACCCTTATTTTGCGCGCTCACGCTAGTTTATAGTTTATTTATCCCTTCACAACCAGTAATGAGTCAACCTGATGTTCTAAAGCCATATTAGGCTACCTTATATATATATATTTTTTCAGATCACAAAAGAAATGATTAAAAAAAAATTAAAAATGCTTGTCCATTTGACTTGTCTGGTAGTGGTTGAGGAGAGACCCCCCACACACACACATGATTGCAAAGCGCTTTGGGTGTACAGCAATACACAATAAAGCTCTATATAAATGCATCATTCATTCATTCATTCATTTAATAAACTGTCAACTTTTTCAATCTTTTTACAAACATACAATTATCCCATACAACTCAGTCCAATATCAGATGGGGCCCCCTAAGCGACCGCTTACCTTGCTTAAATGTTAAGTCCGCCCCTGCTAATAACAACACATTTTGAATACTGAGGACTGTTGCTGACACACAGTAATGCAAGAATAAGTGTATACAACTGGACTGCACAACTGCAATTAGGGGTGTGCGATATTGACAAAAAATTATATCTCTATATTTTCTTGTGCTGGCACCTTATGGACTGCTGTAGACAGCTGACTTCTAAAGTTTTTGATATTCTTCATATTCTGTGTGGTGGTCAGTTCACACTGATGGAAATTAATATTTTCCAATAAGTTTAAACTAATTTTTACATTTTATGGGCATTTTTACCTTTATAAAGCCATTTTTTTCTAAAAGTGTCCATTATCTTTTGAGTCAAATTCTTACGTTTAATCAGTGAATTAGAATAATTAGACATTTGGGCTGTTACCAAACAAATTAAATCAGAATCAATAAAATTCATCTTTGCAATGCAGAGGAAACACAGAAGCTGCATCTGAAGTGGCATTTAGATGTATTTACACACTGTTTAATGCAGGACATGATGTGCTGTTTTATGCATTTAAGATGTGATTACAAATGCATAAATAATGTTTTAATATATTAAAAATAAAATGTTTAATACTGATATTTGAAATTATTTAAATAAATAAAGATACTTTGAATGTGAAATTAAAACCGCCAGCAGGTGGCAGCAAGTCACTGTTAATAAGTGAGTCATTACGATTGAACCGAATCATTCGCAAAACGGCGCTGTGGCTGGAAATATGGTATCTAAAAGTCTTTATTAGCTTCTTGTTTCTTGAACTGTTGTAATAAAAAAAAATCACATCGTGGTAATTTTTGGAGAAAAACGGCACTCTTCGTGTGAAATTGATTAATAACTAGGTTATATGAAGTGGTATAAATATATACATTTTCTGCCCCAATGTCTTGAATTTGTGACCATTCTAAATGTATTTTAATAGAGTGAATCATGTAGTGAAAGAATGCACTCTAAATGCACTTGCACGCTAGTCTAGACTTCACGTAATGTACACGCGTGCACTCTGTAGGGGTCTTTTGAATGGTTTTTGCAAATTGCTCGATAATGTCAAATCGCACATCGTTAAAACAACAATTACGATATTATCACAGACAGGGTTGGGCAGTAACTAGTTACTGTAATAATATTGCTTTTTACAGTAACTAGTAGTGTAACTAATTACTAATAAGATTTCAGTAATAATATTACAGTTACCATCCATAAAACCCGCTGATTTAAAATCTAACAATCGAATAATTCCTAAATGTATTTTCATAATTTTCAGGACTGACACGAAAAGCTTACATTCAGCAGATAGAAATATTGCATTATATTGATTTTGTCGGGAAAAAACATGATCTGAACACTGTTGTGTAAGTTGTGGCTTTACATTACTCTGGCATTACATCCCTCTGATCAGCATGTGGTACATTATATTACTATAATTAAAAATCTTTTTGGAAAATTAAACCGTTTCTGACAAACTTATGTGATTTGATAAAATGCATAATGAAATATAATCGTATATGAGCAACGAATTACAATTAGCTTCAAGCTACACATGACAATTAATGAGATTACTTCTACTTGAATGTCACTATCAATCACTATTGAGTGTTTGTAATAAAATGTGGGTTTTGGTCAAACAATGAGGCAGAAATATGTAGTTAATGACATTCTAGAAGAATACAAAGTTACAACTTCTGTGCGGCGTGAAGAAACAGTAATGTAACTAGAAGTGTAACTAATTACTGTTGCCAGAAAGTTATAAGTAAAGTAACAATATTACTTTTGAAAGGAGTAACTGGTAATGAGTAATATATTACATTCTTTGAGCCCAACACTAATCGCAGACGATATATATCGCACACCCCTAACTGCAATGTGTTGTCCGAGCATTTGTGTGCGTGCGCCTCCCTGCGTACATTATGTCCTCGTAGTTACATCATCATCAGGAGATGAAATTGCTGCATGAAACCCAAAGCGTACGATACAGGCTCATTTGTAGACACATAGCTTCACACTATCAGGTGTCGCAGAGAGCTCAGGTCACAGCGGGGTGAAATAGCATAGAAGGGTGGAGGTGCGACATGATCATGATATACAGGACATGGACCGTCCTGTGATCTCTTTTAGGGCTGAGTGATGGAGAGATAGCAGATGAACTGAGGGCGGGTTTCTCGGCCTGTTCTTGCTGTTGTGGCTATGGAGGCACTCTGCCAGATGTGTGAATGGGTCTCCTCTTTCCCACACAGTTGTGTTCTTGTGTTGAAATGTGATGGCTGAGGGGGGTCAGCAGAGCCCGGTCACAGCTCATTTCATCACATGAACCCTGAGGATAATACCACCTTTGTGTACTTGTAGTGTTGTGATGTTGCTCAAGAGGTTCTCTTGTGTCTCCGCACAGGGAGGGGATACACTGGGAAGCCATCGACTGGATGGACAACGCAGAGTGTTTGGATCTGATCGAAAAGGTGTCCTTTTAACCTTTGACCTTTAATCAGCTCTCACTGTGACCGCACAGTGCTCATTAGAAACCATTCCACTTTTGATAACTATTAGCACATGAGGAATTTCATCATTTCAAACGAACATCTCCATTAGTCATGGGATTTTCACTTTCAGAATGATTTGCATACTTTTTATCATTGCAAAATATGTTTATTTCAAATAAATGCTGTTCTTTTGAACTTTCTTTTCATAGAAGAATCCTAAAAAAACAATATTAGGCAGCACAACTGTTTCCAACATTGATAATAATAGGAAATGATTTCTTAAATAAGAAATTAGAATGATTTCTGAAAGATCATATGGCACTGAAGACTGGAGTAATGACTGCTAAAAATTCTGATTTACCAGAACTAAATTATAATTTAAATTACAATTTAAAATATATTAAAATAGGAACATTTATTTTAAATTGTAATAATTTCCCCCCTTGTTTTTACTGTGTTGTTGCTCAAATTATTGCAGCCTTGGTGAGCATAAGAGATTTCCATCAAAAAAAAAAAAAAAATCTGCTGACCCAAACATTTGAGCCGTAGTGTAAATCTCTAAGAGGTCTGGAAAGTGTTGCATTATAATTTGCATAAATGTCCACTAAACGTTCGAAAAAAGTGAATTTGCAAGAACATAAAAAGTGTAGAAACATCTGCTCAATTTTTAGAGATTGCAAATTATTGCATATTATGTTGCAGCAAGAATTGCATGTTCCAGCTGAAATCGAAAAGATGTATGACCCATATGCTATCGGGTCTTCTATATCAAGTAGCTAAAAAGAACAGTATGATTTAAAAAAAAAAAAGAAAAAAGCATCGGAGTTGTCACTGAGAATAATCAACAACTTGAAATTAACCATTTTCTTACACAAATGGCTACATGACATACAAGTAAATATTAGTGTAATTTGAGAGACAGTATTTGACACTAGTAATGAATGATGGCCCACTGTTAAAACGATTATAATTAGCATCTCTGATCGATTACAAACTAGACCCCTGTGGTTAATGTGGAGAGCCATAGAGAGTGTGTGCTTAGATCAGTGTGCTCTTTCCTCAGAAACTGGGCATGTTGGCTCTTATCAATGAAGAGAGCAGATTCCCTAAAGGCACGGACTACACCCTGCTGGAGAAACTCCACAGCCGGCATGCCGTAAGTCCTTCTTTTCAAAACACTCACAGACATACAGTACGCATTTCTCCCCCCCCCCCGCCCCATCTCATTTCAGATCACAGTGAGTTAATTCTTCTTTAAACTCGTTGAGCCAATAGGCAACACCCAGTCACACCCCCACAGCCTCTCACACGCACATGCACAATACGGTAACATGAGCAGGCTTTCCTCAGGCCGCAGGAACAATGAGTGCGTCCTCGGAGAACCCACATACAGTATGCCCTGACTGAAGTACCTCTGTGTGTGCTCACTGAACAAAATAAAAAAAATAATGTGTTATGTGTTTCTTTCTCTGCAGACAAACCCTTACTACGTGAAACCAAGAGTGGCAGATCACCAGTTTGGTATTAAACATTATGCAGGAGAGGTAATTACATCAACAAGCAGTGTTACTTTAGCATGTTTTATATTTATTAATAAGCTTTTATTTTTTATTTTCAGTTTTAATATTCATTTTATTTAAACTATGTGATTGTCATTTTAAAAAAATTCTATTTAGCTTACTTTTATTTTACTTTTGATTTTAGTAAGTTAGTGGCGTTTAATTTTAGTACTTCAGCTAATGTTCAGCAATATTTCTTTTTTTTTTTTAAAGTTACATTTTTTATTTCAGAAGCAATTTTTAATAATTTTACTATTAGTAAACGTTAACCAAACTGTCAACAAGTGTGTGACAAATTCGAGAGAAACAAACACACTTTTTCAAGATACAGCCTAGAATTTATAGTGTGTCTCACCAGGTACACTCTTAAAAATAAAGGTGCTTCAAAAGGTTCTTCAAGCGATGCCATAGAAGAACCATTTTTGGTTCCACAAAGAACCTTTCAGTCAAAGGTTCTTTAAAGAACCATCTCTTTCTTACCTTTTTAGAATCTGAAGAACCTTCTTTCAGAGTGTATCTAGAAGAAAATTGCAGTGTAAAGCAAAAGCGTTTTACAGTATGGGTTTTGTGGTGCATTATTTGTGAGGTTGGAAAGATTTTATAAGGTCTGCCAAAATTTATAGAACAGTTTAAATGCATTTAATTGATATCTGAGTTGGCAGACTCCACACACACACACACACACACACACACACACACACACACACACACACACACACGTATGCACATGTGGCACAAGTGTGACACTATTCTGTGTTTTACAGTAACATTGCAGTAGATGAATGGCTGAAAATATGATGCATAAAATTGCTGAATATAAATTAACACTCACTTTATGCAATATTTACTGACTATAAAAATATTTAATAATGTCATACAAGCAAGATTGCTTTAGTTCTGAATATCCTATTCAGGCACAAGGCCTCGGGTAATGCTAATATATCAAGTACTCAAACTAAATGTTGTATAATTTAAAACATGAAATGTGCATTATTCATAAACAAGGTTGTTAGTACATTTTGGAAACAACAGCAGGTGGAACGACCATTTCTGCTGATACCTATAATCTCAGATATTGGCCGATATCCCTGTTGCATAGGTGTTATTATCAGTAGAAAGTGGACACTGGACTTCCCCAGTCTTCTCCTTCTCTCATCATCTGCAGTATCATTTTCAGGCTTTAAGAGAGGAATTAGTCTTTTCAGGAGAGAGAGAGAGAGAGAGAGAGAGAATGCAGTCAGAGCAGTATGCTGAAAAAAGCACAGAGAGAGAGAGAGAGAGAGATGGAAAGTGAAGAGCTGCTTTGCCCTTTCACCATGGGCACCACACGAAGCCTCCACAGTTTAATGTGCTGGAAACCACACGCCTAACATGCACTCCCATGAGAAGCATTTGGCATGCTGTCCAGCTCCTTCTCTAGTTGCCATTTCTCTTCTCCTGACAGTTTTATTCACGCTTCTACTTGCATTTTACTCTTTACTTTCTCTCTCTTCTCCAAAAAAAAAGTCATTTTAATCAGTCGTGCTTTCCAGTAAAACGTCTAAAATCGCATGTAGTGTATTAAGACTTCTATCTCATGAAGTTTTGCTTTCAATCTACTTCTGAGGATTTTTATATATTGTTGCTGGAAAACATCTGATTTGGCCAGATATCTTCACCACAGTCTTGTGTGCAAAATGTCTGATGTGATGCATGCTTCCCACAATATCTATCCAGTCTTTCAGATGCTTTCAGATGGAGAATATCTTTAGCATCTGCTCTCTAGGCCAACACAATGAAAGATCGGACTATAAGCTTTGGATGAATTCTTTGTTTAAATGAGAGATTGTAATTATCGAGATGGTGTTATAAATACCACCAGCATGTGTTGTGGATGATGCATACTTTACAGCTCAGGAGTTTATTTCATAGTGTTAAGATCAGTGGAGGAATCTGTCGCCACGGAGGTCATGACTGAGTAATACTCAACAGGTGACTGCATTAAACTGCGGCAGCTCGATCAACCTCTCTCTTCGGTCTCTCATTATTAGGCTGAAATGTTAGGCTGAAATGACACATGAAAAAGTATATAATAAAAAATATTTTCCATCCATAAAATAAATATATGCATTATCATTAAGTCATTGTACATGTATTTAGTAACTGTATTTGTCTTTGTGTGTGTCAGGTACTGTATGATGTGCGTGGCATTCTAGAGAAGAACAGAGACACATTCAGAGATGATATTCTCAATATGCTGAAAGACAGCAGGTAACAAATCACTGTGCTGTAAATGATGCTTCTCATACTAGAAAAACTATTGACAAGAAATATTTTGGGCATTTTGTGATATTATTCTGCATCTAAAATCATTCATTAATGAAGCTTTTATAAATCAATTTTAATTAAGAGACTATATGGAATATTTTTAATTTGAACTCTTTTCCCCGCCAGCGTTTTTGAAAAAAGTTGCCAGCCACTGTCAGCATTTTTGATAATTTTCAAATTATAAATTTGAAATTATAAATAAAGAATATTTTGCTGTACGAATATCTGAACATGCAATGCTTTTAAACCAAAATTCCGCTTTATTCTAGCTTCAAGCATTCTTTTTTTATTGACACTTCAGTGCTAGACAGGTTTCATAAAAAAAGCAACATTTTGAGCAAAAAGCTGAGAAAAAATACTGCAGCACCCCCAAAGCTTGCACAGTCCTTTACCACTTCCTGGATTAACATTTCACTCTGTAACATTAAGAAGTTTTCATTTATATGCTTTTTATTGTTGATGTTCGCATTATTTTTCATATGCGTATATACAAGATCGCTCGTTTCTGCTTTTGATTGGCACATTCTAGACTCATTCAGGAGATATAGATAATATATATAGATAGATAATAGCGTACCTAAGCATATAACAAAAAAATATTTTTTGGTGGGGAAAGGGTTACAAATGAATTTGACACACCGTAGGACCATTTAAAATCATGTAATGAAGGAAAAAAGCTGTTAAAAAGGTATACACTTTCCTATATACATTCATCGAAATTTGAAGTTAAACATCCAGCCACCCTGAAGCAGTTGTTGCTGATCTCCATTTCTGCTGATATGAATGATGTTTGCGAGCGATATTGTCTCTATTGTGTGTCTCTCAGGCTTGACTTCATCTATGACCTGTTTGAGCGTGTTGGTAGCAGGAATGGAGACGAGACTCTGAAGATGGGCACTGCCCGCCGCAAACCCACCGTCAGCTCTCAGTTCCGGGTGAGACAGATGATCTAAATGATCTTATCTGATGTTTTTATACAACTATATTTTGAAATAATCAGGACAAGAAGATTGTGAGACAACTGCTCTGTCCCAAAACCTATAGTCTAGGGCATTATAGATGCTAAAATACCTTGTTTTCACTTCGCAGTTCGAAGGCAGCATCACATGATTCACATAAACAGTAACTCCCAGAATGCACTGCTCATTGAAAAAATTAATTCAAGATGGCAGATGGCATATTTCATTTAGTACTGTAAGAAATCTGCAAAACAGTTCAGTGTTATTAGAAATAGATTAATTACATGAGCATTTGTATATGTTATGTATTTTTATCTGAGTATTGTGCCATTAGCTTAGCAACATGCTAACATCAAACTCTATAGAGTGCAACAGTCTGGTTGACCCTGACTGTTGACCCTTAACCTGTAGACACAACTACTTGTAGCTGATTGGTTTGGTTCAAGGCTGATAACTCTTTAACAAAGACCTTTTCAAAATGTCAATGGGAAAAAAAATCAAACCAAGGCGGCTGAAAAGTGGTCAATCACTGTTGTTAATCAGTAAAATCAGTTGTTAAATCACATGTGTGAAGTCCTTTTTGTGTGACATGAAGAATTGCAGCCTATGTGGAATATTTTAAACCAGTCACTTATTGGGTTAAGGATGCTCCCTTAAAAGACAACTGCCTTTATAGGCAGTAGTAAGTGAGGCAGCTCAGTAAGTTTCGAAACAGAGCTAAAATGTGTGTTTTCATGTTTGGGCGTAATATTTTGGGTGGACATTCAAGATAATGAGTGCAAACCTAGCAGAATTCTTTGTTTATTTTTCTGCACTTGTGTGACTCTGTGTGTACCTTGCATGTATGTGTGTGTTTTGTCCTCTTGTCTATGTCCCTGTATATCTGCCCGTTTGCGGGGTTACGGGGCTTTGCATGTCATAACTGCCGTGCAGGGGATTTGGCAGCTGCCCTTGTACTGTGGCTCTTAAAGCCAGGGGATTACCCACAAACCGGGCACAAGGGTTTGACAGGGTCCGTGCATGTTCCCCTGTTCCCCTGTCATTAAAGCCGGCCTGGAGCCTCTCAGTCTGAGACTGTGGGACAGAGTGCCAGGTTGAAGGGTCCTTGATGTGACTGGGTAAATACTAGCCCTGTCACTGCCTGTGTTTGCCCTCCTCAACAGGAGATGTGGGACGGACAAGCAAATAGCAGCTGTGGTTGCTGAATGGCAGTTTTGGTGCTGTTACTTTCCTGTGCAGGGGTGTAATTTAGTGTTATTGTGACTGTGTGTTTCAGGACTCTCTTCATGCACTGATGGCCACTTTAAGTGCCTCCAACCCTTTCTTTGTGCGCTGCATCAAACCTAACATGGAGAAGGTAGGATTGACACTTTTTGTACTGTCCATATCACACTTGAGTCAATCAGAAAATAAAATCATTCTTCTAAAAATGTCATTTTCAACCCAGAATGAAAACCCATCATTGTTAATTCAACCACAGGTTGTCAAACATGAAAGAAGAAATTTCGAATGAATGTTCATGCTGCTCTTTTCCATATAATACAACAATCAAAGAGCAACTTAAAGGAATAGTTTGGAGAAATTTAGCATCACTTGCTCATCAATGGATCCTCTGCAGTGAATGGGTGCCGTCAGAACGAGAGTCCAAGCAGCTGATAAAAGCATTACAATAATCCACAAGTGAAGTTAAAAACAGCTTGTTCATAATAAACAAACTGGCCAACAGAAATCTGCTTCGCTTGAAAGTGACTTTGATATGAGCTGTGTTATTGACAATAGACCAATAGTGACCGCACCTTTACAGTAGCTTTATTGGTGGTAATTCACCAATAACCTTCCCCTTCACTGTAGCTACAGAATCATATTCAAGCATGTGCATAGTCAACCCGGCACATCAAGATGTGTTCCGCAATGTTTGGCGTCAGTAACATCAAGCAGCACTGGTTCTTTCTTGTCTCGTAACCAAATATCGATACACCAAATTTGAATTTGCAGAAATGCAAATGAGATTTGAGAGCTATGTGAGAGATTGTCAGTGATGATGACTTTTTTTTTTTCTAGCTTTGCATTCTTTGGTCACTATATGCTTTCACTGTATGGAAAATAACACCTTGAACATAATTTGCAATTTCTTCTTTTTTTGTTAAATGAATTTAAAAAATCCAAATGGGTTTGGTATTTGGGTCCGTGTATCATCTGATCATTCGTTTTTTGATTTAATATTGATAGTAGAAAAACGAGAAAACGGTGCATATTTTCGTTTTTTCATTTGTTCAAAAAAAGGAGAAAAACGAAAATTCAGCTTAATTTTTCGTTTTTCGTTCAGGCATAAAAAAATAAAAATAAACAGCTTAAATATTCGATGTCTACACGTGGGGGGGAATTAAACGCCCCTTTCTGCTGATTGGTCAGCCAAAGATCAACCGTGCAGTCATCAGTACTTCTGTAGTTCTGCGCTGCAGAATAGTAGTCCTCCGCTGCTGCAGGTGTACGGATTTATAACCATTTTATTGCAACTACATTTCCTCTTTTTCTCATCAAACAAGCATACTAATGAATAGCTCGACACAACTCGTGCCGAGGCAGTCTCTAGACAAAAGGCATGACATTTTGTAGTTATTTTGAATGTACACAAAAAAAAAAAAAAAAAAATATATATATATATATATATATATATATATATATATATATATATATAGAGTATTTAGTTATTTCCCTGTTGAGGAAAAAAAAATACAAGTGAACATAAATTAATACTCAATATTAATTAAATAAACTGCTTTAAAATGACTGCTGCATATTTCCTGTGCACTGCAATACTGGTCTGTGCTTGACTGTAGTCCCGTGTGTCTGCTGATTGATTTAACCCATCGCAGTGTATTGGAACTGTGTGAACTAGGACAACTCACCTGTTCTAAAGGCTATAGCTACCTTATTTTTCGAAAAACACACACACAAACAATATCCCGCTCGCACTTGCCCATTTAATGGCAGAGAATGCTCTCTTTTTTTTCTTTTTGAAGCGGATGCAAATCTGTCATAAAATAACTTGTGCTGTATATTCCAAGCGTTCTGAGGGTATATCATATGGGTTTGGTGAGAAACAACCAAAATGGCAAGTTTTTACTTTTCTTAAAATCTCACATTCCTATGTGCGAGTGGGCAGCACGAGCGCATATTTTGAGATACAAATTCTAATCAATTTTAATAAAATACAAGACTACATTATAAAACTCAGGAGAGTATGTATTTTAATATCTCTGTTCTCCGGTTGTCAGTCATAATGACAGTTTCTTGCGTGAACGTTATAGGCCTATTATACCCAATTGTATTATTTCCTTTTAAAATATTTATTTTGAAATTAATTAAGTAATTATTTACTTAATTAAACAAACAATTAAGCAGGGTAGGGTATAACAGCTGTCATATTATACCCAGCCATGCCCAGCTGATGCAAAGAATAGAATTTATATCTACACAGAAGCAAGCCCAGTCTATAGACAACCAAGAACGAATACGTTTGTTGGGAAGCTTTGAGGTCGTTACCATTAAAGAGAAGTGATGAGAGTTCACATGATCCATCTGGCATGTAAACGGAACAGAGGAAAGACTGATGACGTCACGGGTTCAGATTTGGTTGACCAATCGGCAGAAAGGGGCGTCTCATGACCGCCCACAAGGGGACAACGAATTTTGAAGTCGTTTATCCGTTTTCTACCCCGTGAACCAAAAAATGAGAATCGAGCGAAAATCTTGTTTTTGCACTTCTCTAAACAAACGAAAAAATGAAAATAGGCACCGTTTTCTCATTTTTCTACTATCAATATTAAATCAAAAAACGAATGATCAGATGATACACGGACCTATTTGGGTGAATAAATGGGAATTTTGAAGTGAACTATTCAGCTATTTAAACTTTTAACCCCTGCAAACAAACAAACAAATAAATAAATAAACAAGTAGGTCTTATTTTCTATTTAAAATTTCTAAAAAATTTTGATACAAGATGCAACGCTGCATAAGATATCAAGATATCTTTAATTTAAAGAATGTGTCTTTAATATGAGTATATTTTGTCTTATACTCTGACAAATTTTTAAACTGGTTTTCAGTATATAATGTTGCTTCTGATTTATATACCGAATACAATTGAATGAAATGTAAATCTGGTCAGCTACATAAACTGTGCATTAAATATCTAAGTGATGGATAAAAATGGTAAGATAAGACAAACATAAGAAATTATAATGGATTCAGGTTAAGTTTTTTAATAATTAATTTACCATGATTTTGGGAGTCCCCAACAACAGGTTGACATGCATGCAAGGTCAAAAAAAACACTTTCATTTTCTTATAATATGCATTTATTTTTACCTTATTTGCTCAACGACTCCCAAATGATTTGCTCAAGGATTCATTTTTCCAAACCCCTCCTTTGCGTGACACTAATCTGCGGTGATTGGTCTCATTTTCATCTTATATCGCCTGATAAAGCAGTGTTTGTGAGCGCAGTGCTGCTTTGTGTACAGCGTTACCGGGGAAACAGCTATTTTTAATGCTCTAAAAGCCGCACCTACTGGCAAAGAATGAATTTGCATTTTCATTCAGACCAACTTGAAAAGTTATGCTAATGTTTCATGTTGACATCAACTTCATTCATTTTAAAAACGACTCGTTTCAATGATTCAGAGTCGACTCTTTCTTCTGAGAGACAATAACTTTATACACGGTGCACTTTCAGATTTAAAGCTTTGCAGGATGTTTTCATTCACTTAGAGCTGTGTTACACGCTGCATGAAAGGTCATTTACAAAAATCCGTAATAGGGGCACTTTAAGAAATCATTAGTAGCAGTGCAGTGGCCTCTGCTTATAATAAAGTAAAATTCACAGGACAATCTGGCATCATCACATTGTGAGAAGCTGTACAGCCAGCAGCCTGTCATCCACTCTGTACATAGAGTCTCTTTGTGCTGATCTGCTCAGATTGGAGCGGCCCATCCCCACCGCCAGCACATTCCTGCAGCCCAAACCCGCCTGTGCTCGGGTCAGAGGTCACGGCTGTCCGCTTCAGCGGCACTGAGAGGAGTAGCACACTCCTGACCTGCAGCAGAGGAATGTAGAGATAACAGCCAGAAAATCGCACAGAGCTACTCTTCATTATATGATACAATCGAGCTGTAATAACGCTTATTTGAGCTCCCATATTACAGGAATTATTATGATTGCATTGATTTATAGAGGACTCTCGTTTCAGTGGGCAGAGGATCAGGTTGGCGCTTCTGATGGGGTTGTTGTATTGTGATAACTGTCCTCAGGGAGGGGAATCACGGCTGTGGCCTTGTCTGGCGCCTGGCTCCCTTTGTCATTCCACACCTTTTCTTCTATCATTTATGCCACACAACACATCCCACCTCACTTTGGGGCCCATTTAAAGACCGTTGGGACACTGCATGCTTCATGCTTGACCCAGGTTTACTGCCCAAATTACACAAGCAGACCAGAAATACACCTCAGTTTCTTGTCACATTAGCCTGACATGATCATTTCAGTTCAGATTGTGCTGATTGAAATGAAGCAATAGTGGAACATGCTGTTAAGATGCACCAGATGTCCAGGCCACCAACACCGAGTCCCGCTCTTTAACATAACGATCAAACAGCCTGATGAGACAGGACAGTGTGGGAGCAGCTGAACACCAGGCACTGACGTTACTGATCCAGCTACTAAACATGACGCAACACCACACACAATAGACATAATCAATCCCAGCTGAAAGCTCCCATGGCTGATGTTGGTGTTTGACCCCTTTTTCTGCCCACAGACGTCTTTTATTCTTTATGTGACGGATCAAAAGAAGTATCTCTGTTATGTCGCTCGTAGATGATGGTTAAAGTCAGAACGAAACCAAAATAGATTCCTGGTCTCATTAAAAAAGATTCATCCGGTCTTTGTTATCCAAAAGATAAAATGTTTGTCTTCGTAATCTTTCATCAGCAACTCTGAAACATTACCAAGCTCTCTTATTTTTCAGATCCTTCCCTTTGTCATAAACTGCAAAAATTATTTTCTTCAGGGTTTTATATCAGTATTTTTGTCTTTTTTAACAATATCAAACTGTCAAAAATATCTATTCGACTAAATTAAGATAAGTTATTAAGATTTATATTCAGAGAATGTATTTTGGTTTATGTATCATACCCCACTGGCATTTTTTTTTTTACAATATGGATAATGGTATACAATTTTCGGTAACACTTTACTTAAAGCCTTTATGTATAATGCATTATAAAAGTAGCTTTAATGCATTAATTATGTCTTGTAATGCACCTTAATGCATTGTACAGTTTCATGAATAATTGTAACCACAGTTAATACATTGTCACACTTATCAATTCATTGTTACACTATGTGTTTTAAATTCGGTTATAATTATTTACAACAAGATGTAATGTATTACAACGCACATTATAAATAATTATAATACTTTATACCCTTTAATAACCCTTTATTATGCATTACACAAAAAGGCATTAAGTAAAGTGTTACCCAATTTTCTTCATCATCATCAAAAAATTGCTAATGAGGAAAGAGCAATAAATAGAACCAATAGAAAAACTTGCATCAGATTACAGAAATCAGATGTGTTATTATGAACACTATTTCATGTTAACTTGTAGTAGCGTAATAGGACCACTGTTGAATATTGAGATTTGGTCCATTCAGTTTCACGTAATATTGGGCTTAGCCGGTTGATACCAGTGCTGATGGACATCTCCTTTTATCTTCTTCCAGAACGCAAATAAATTTGATGCAGATGTGGTTCTGAATCAGCTACGTTACTCTGGAATGCTGGAGACAGTGAAGATCCGTAGAGCAGGCTTTCCTGTACGGAGAACCTTCCAAGACTTCCTCAGCAGGTGAGATACATCGCCAAGAAACCATCACAAAACCACTGACAGTCCATCAAAATACAGTTAGAAGCACAAAATCTGTTCCAGATGCACATATTTGATCTCTGACAGTTTTTGGAAAGGTAATGCAAAGTTAATGTTCTTGAAATCATAATGAACAATATCAGTACATTGTTCTCTTACAGTAAATTGAATGAGGTGGAATGTATGTATGTGTGTTCAAGCTGTGCCCACTTCCTGTGCAGATACACAATGATCCTGAGGGACAAAAACCACACGGCGGACGAGAAAAAGAAATGTGCAGATCTGCTTACTAAGTATGACGTCACAAAGAAAGAGTGGCAGCTGGGAAAGACTAAGGTGCGGTTGCGTGACCAACACATGTTCACACACATAGTTTAAAGTTCCAGTATAAATAATTTGGGCTAGACCTCATTGCAAGAGTGCAAAGACTTCAAATAAAAGCTCTTTTTCTCTCAGATTGAACTACTTGACCTTTATGTAGTCTGTGGGTTCATCCCTTACATTGTTCAAACAGTCGTTTGAATTTACATCTGAAATGCAAAAAGGAAGAAAAAAGACTTTTCACACTTTTTTACCATAGGTTTATGTAATCCAGATTTTTTTTGTAATTATTTAGATATTCGCACAGTTCAGAACATGTTTGAGTGATTACGGTGTTCAATTATCATGGCATTTTACAGCAAGAAGAGTCTGTGAACCCTTTGAAAATTTCCAGATTTCTGCATTGCTTACTCATAATATGTGGTCTGATTTTAATTAAAGTCACAGTTATAGACAACCCAGCCCTAGCGAGAGTGGCAACAGTCCAGAATTTTCTACATTTGTAAAATCCTACCATGGATGGATGAACGTCCAAGTCTTCAGCAATGTTTTCGTTGCTTTTTCCAGCTTTGTGCATCTCTGTTATGCTTCGTTACGGTCCTGTGAAAGCTTTTGTGATCGAGGTATGGTTCACACTAACCAGTCATTCTTGAGAAGAAGAATATATTTAGGAGAAGCCAGGCTTTGTGTGCCTTTATTTTTAAGAGCAGGGCACCTGTGCGTCCCACATTTCTAATCTCATTTCCTTAATTGACTCCAATTAGCCATTTGCTTTTTTTCCCACACTGCCCTGTCCTGTGAATAATCACCCAGTGTTTGTGTTACTAGTGTTTGTCTGTAATTGTGACTGAAGATCAGAACACTTTTAGTGTACACATTTACTAACAATGTGCAAATTAAAGAACACAGATGCAACATCTCATTTACATATCGACCAACGCAATATACCAAGCGCAGCGCAAATTAGCGTAGTCGCAAATAAAGAATAAAGAAATAAAGAAGCCACAGTACATTGAAAAGAACCAGAGGCCAAAAAATAAAGGTTTGCAAGACGTTTTGATAGAGCTGGTATTGTGTGACTCCTAGTTGATGGTTCCAAGTCGTCTTTTATTTCCTGAAGCAAATTAAAAATAACACGGCTTGGCTAACGATATGTTCGGACAATTCTGGCATTCAAAATAAATTAATGTGTGGAAAAAATCCTCTCCCTTCTACCACGTGCTCTCTGTTCTCTGCGGTGCCTCCTCTAGCAACAATAATTGCAGCCATTTCAAACGCAAAATAGTTTAAGACATGCTTTTTTGGGGCGTTAAGTAATGGCGCAAATGCTAGTAATTTGACGAGCGCAAACGTTAGTAAAACGCGTTGCGTGATTCATTTGAATACTCTCCTCCCATAACTTTTACGTCTGAAAGGGAAACTCCTACAAATGCATATTCAGTAGGGTCAAGTGCAAAAATAACTGTGTCCATGCCTTTTCAGCGCTTATTCTTCACTGTGCCTCTTCAGTAAAACCTGACAGTACCATTTTAACGCCAAAAGACGGTTTGCGCTGGCGCAAGCTGTTAGTAAAACTGGTTCTTGGGCTTTCATAGGGGATTTTTTTCAGTCTTGTGGTGTTTTTTTCTGTCTCTCCTCTTTACATTCTTTCCTTTTTCTTCCTCATACTTCCTCTGCTCTCACCCCCCTCAAAAAACCCCCTCTCCACATCTTGGTAAGGAGTTTTGCGGTCCCTCACTTTACTGAAATGACTCATCCCGATCTAGCCAGACTGAAACAAGAGTGCAGCACTTTAAGGGCGTTTGGCAACAGGAGCACAGCAGCTCTGAAAAGAATACTTTCTGTTCTCTGTTCAACAGTGTCTATTCATTCTTATCTTGTAATCAGTCAATTATTCACTCTCCTTGGTCAGTCTCTGCCACACATTAAGCACGGCAGTTCATTTGGGCTGTTTTTACAGTAAGAGGAGCTCTGAGGTTTCTGAGGAACAGGAAGGCACTGTAAATAAAAGGCATTCTTGCGTGCTTAGATTCAGACCACTTTTCTTTAAATTAATTAAATCCAGCGTGCTCTGTGTTATTTCCTTTGGGGTCTTGTGGTTTCTGGCTTTCCTGAGAGCTCGTTTGGGTATCTCTTTATCAGGGGTCGCATTGTTAGCTTGATGGGGCCTTAATGCGGTGTTGCTGTGATTACTTGTGTTTAGGTTTGGTTTTATTTGGAGCAGAGAAATTATCTCATAAATCAAATAACTTGAGATGGAAACAGTGATGACCTGTCAGTGCTCCGTTCGGTCATGAGATGCCTTGTGGGTTATTATGAAGGAAAGCCAATTCAAACCAAACAATTAGATGACTTCTGTACACAGTTAGGCTGTACTACGTAAGGAGCATTATGGTAAAAAAAAAACCCAGACATGGTCGTCAGGATCACAATACGCAAAGTGCATGACATGGAATAAATAGTAAATAATAAGTATAAGTATTGAGTATTGAATTTAAATGGATTTTATTACAAAAAAATCTGATTATCTATACATTTATTTATCATTTAAGGTATTAAAATTTATCAAAAGTAACAGTAATGGCATTTATAATGTTGCAAAAGATTTCAGTTTCAAATAAACGCTATTCTTCTGAACTTTCAAGGAGTCCTGAAAATCAAGATAATAATGATGACAATATTGATAATCAGCATATTAGAATGATTTCTGAAAGATCGTGTGACTCTGAAATCTGGAGTAATGATGCTGAAAATTCAGCTTTGCCATCACGGAAATCAATTACATTTGAGAGATAGTTAAAAGACAACAGTTTTGTAATAATATTTCACAATAGAACAGTTTTTACTGTATTTTTAGTCAAATAAATGCGGCTTTGGTGCGATTTTTATTTATTTATTTATTTATTTTTTACAATTAAATCAATTTTACTGACCCCAAACATTTGGATGGTTGTGTATATTCAGATGAATAGTATTTTGCATTGCATGGCACAAACCATCTGAGTTTTCAAGGTATAGCAATGTCTATAATAATTCAATGATATGGCATACACGCATAGTAGTGTAATTGTAATTAATTACATTTAATAGTCATACATCTTTGTGAACTGGTGCTGCTAAAACAAATGTACCATAAAATTAACTATCACAGAAATAGTTATGCCTTTAAAAACAATTTCAGACGGTATGTTCCATGAAATGCACAATTTATCTGAATTCATCATGGCCTCAATAGACGATTGAACGTAATGCAGTATTTCTCCTTTTCCTAGAACGTTGCTCTCCGTCTCCCACACACACATGCATGAAGACAGTGAAACAAATGAATTCAGATACACACACTGGACACGCAGTCTCGCTCCCTGCTGAATAGAGTCATGCTTTACAAATTGTTTAGCTGTAAAATAGCCTCATTGTTCTGAGTGGTGGGGTCAGAGCTGGATGGCTCCAATTTGTTCTCAGCACGTCAGAGCTCCAATGTACTCAAGGTCAGCTGCTCTAACCTGCAGCTTTCACTGCTCCACCAGGCTCCATGATCATACTTGTTAAATAGCCTGTTGCCCTTAATGGACCCACAGAATGCTGGTGTCTTCATGACAGAAGCTGGGCTAATGGACCGTGCATAGATCTTATCCCAAAATGCATGTCTATCACAGTTCACCCAACATAGTCCCTCACTAAAACATTACATGCATTTGTTCCCCACAGTTACCAGTTGATTATGTTTATCCCTTTCTGAAAAGAGCAGTGAATTTGGCATATGTTGTGTTTTGGATGCTGTATTTCTGGTGTCCACACAGGATATCTTACCTAGTTTAATGTCAACATGAATCACCGTTCCTGACTCATTTTGCTTTCATGGAAACAAACTATTCAGCGAGAAAAAATGTAACTTGAGATTGAAAAGTATATTTATTACAAAATATAGCCTAATCTATGAGAGTTTGCCTAAATATCTATTTGACAATTGGTTAACATCAATGGAGATGCAGGGCAAGTGATTACATTTTGAACAAAGAATATGGAAACAAACATTCCCTCTTAGGAATAATGTGTGCCAATTAATTGCTTGCAGTAAGAACAGAACATGTCTAGCAATGCTTCTCAACTTTTTGGACTCCTTTGTCCAAGACATTCGAAGGCCCTGCTACAATGTAAAAAAAAATAGACGATTGAACAGCATGCTAAGCTGGTTCGCCAGTAAGTCCTGCACCAAACCAGCTTAAACCAGCATGCATTGGTAGACACATATGGCACTTATCTTGTATCTAAATAAAATCACCCATCTTTAAGATCCATCTTGTGTTCTGTTGGGAATAGGTGGTTGTGTCCTTTTTGACTTTTCCTGTCAGGAATCTACAGAAAAAGGGCCTCATTACAGGGCCCCACATGAAGCATTATTAGACGTAGACATCAGGCAGTGCTGTATGGAGGTTGTTTGATCAGTGTTTACACATATGTTCCACACATGTGTTTCATGTTTCTATATAAATACAGTGTCTTGTGTAAAACAGTTTTAATGTATTCCAGCAAGTCTAAGTTGGGAGTCAAAGCTCCAGACAGTGTCTGTCATTGTTGTACGTGTTCGACGGTCCGTTATAGTTGTTATCATGGCTTGAGGTCTGTTTTCTTTTATGATTTCATTCAGGAGTGTGTGATTGTGATCAGCAGAGAATGTGTGTTCGCTACAGGTCCTCTTTTCAGCGGAGGTGCTGGCTTTTGTTCGTGGTGTTTTTGTGAGTGTCAGATTTGAGGTGGAGGTGAGGGGAGGGGCGTCAGATCGAGAAAGGGGTCTGAGATTGTGTTTCCTTGCTCGAAACAAAACAACCTGTGTGTAATTATATCCATGCTGATTGTGTGTTGAGGAAGTGTGATCCCTAGATCGGGGCTCAGGGTTTTTTGCGTGGGATGGGGGAAGGATGTGGATGAGGAAACTTCCTCCTGTGTGTGTGTCTGCAGCTGTGCGACGTTGATTACAGGAACATCTGGGTCATCAGTTCCAGGAAATCTCACAATGAGCTTAAAAGATCTGTGGGAGGCCAGACGTGACGCTCTGTGCATGGGTTGATATTAATTGAAAGGACCTGTTTCTGGTAATGCCAGCATATACAGACTGTACTGAATGTACATTATATAGTATAGTATAAACCAGCTTAAGCATGAAGACCATGCTAGTTGACCAGCAACATCTCACCTCAAGTTTTAGTGGTTTTGATGATTCATGTTTGCATAATCGGCACAAATGTTTTTAACATGTTTCTTGAGCAGAAAATGAGCTTATTAGAATGAGGATCATGTGACACTGAAGAATGGAGTAATGATGCTGATTGCATCACAGGATTAAATTACATTTTAAAATATATTCGACTAGAAAACTGTAATAATATTTCACAATATTACTGTCTTAATGTATTTTTGACCAAATAAATGCAGCCATATTTAAAAAAAATAAAATCATACCAACTCCAAACTTTTGAACGTAGTTGTATGTATAAAGTCAATTCGCATCTCAAGGTTAGACACTTTACTATCCCGTGTCACAGGAAAGAAGTCGTCACATTCAAAATTGGTGGTGAACACAGACTGTAGGTCATATGTGCCAACATGAAGGATATACTGTAGTTTGTCCATGTTGTATTAATAATACATACATGCACACTAGTTACATACATATATACTATGACAGTACACAAATTTAGAAGTTTTTGTAGTTTTAAGCAATATACTCGTTTTGTATCTAACCCACAAGCTTATAAAGTTTTGCTTGAAAAGTGTGCTATATTTCTTTAAAGATTGTAGTTGTTTATGTAGCGTTAGCATTGCTGTTCATTATGTACTTTAATACCATGAAGGTGAATGACATGGATCAGCATGATCGTCTCAGAGTTTTATGTAAATGAGTTTTAGAAACAGCGTCTATGCAGTGATTTCTCTTATCTGTCCAACAAAAAAGGAAAAAATTTGAGCATCACATCTCATGATTTTCTCCATCACCAAATCTTTTCACCTTTATGTGTCGTACCATTTAAAAAAAAAAAAAAAAATTTTTTATCTTTGTTGGTCTTTCTGTCTTGTGGCTTCACACCTTCTCTGCTTTTTCGGCTGTAAGGATCATAAAAAGTGTCTAATTTTCACTCCTCGCATTACCTGATACACAATGCTGCTAAGCAGCAGCCAATGAGTGTGAGGATTCTTTTTGGTGGTTAATGAAAAACAGCAGGTCACGTCATTTCAATACACTGAGAGGGGTGAACTGCACAATATAAAATTAGAATTATGTTGAGTACAGTCTTCATCGCATGTGAGTGAAACCATTGTAGTAAAATACATTTTATTCCTTAAAGGGACAGTTCACCCGAAAATAAAAATTTTGTCATCATTTACTCACCCTCATGTTGTTCCAAACCTGTATGAGTTTCTTTCTTCTGTTGAACACAAAAGAAGATAGTGGCTACCATCAACTGTCCGGTTACCCACATTCTTTAAAATCATCTTTTGTGTTTAGCGGAAGAAGGAAACTCATACAGGTTTGGAACAACATTAAGGTGAGTAAATGATGACTGAATTTTTGAATTAACAATCCCTTTAATGTGTAAAACTTTTTTTGGTAACACTTTACAATACGGTGGCACTAATATGCATTAATTCATGCTTAACTAATGCACAGATAATCATGAGTTAATGTATAACTTGTGAAGAACTAAACCATTTATTAATAATTACTGCATTAACAACAAATTAACATTCTATATGATTCACAGATTAAGTAATAAATACATTGTTATTAGTTAAATGTGTCGTAATGTATTAGTTCCCTAATAACATGATGTAAATTCATGTGTTAATTACCACAATGGGTCGAAGCCATGCATTTCAACTTCCAGTGGTCTGCTTTAATTAATCATTAGCTAATGATTTGCAAAAATATCATTATGTTATGATTTTCCTTGTTGAGGCACATGACTAGCTAACTAATTCAAAATCCATAACCACAATGACATATTACTTAACAATTAGTTAATAGTTCTGTGCCTCAACAAGTAAAGTCGTGACATAATGTTATCTTTGCAAATCATTAGCTTATGATTAATTAAAGCAGACAACTGGAAGTTGAAATGCATGGCTTCGACCCATTGTGGTAATTAACACATGCATTTACATCATGTTATTAGGGAACTAATACATTATGACACATTTAACTAATAACAATGTATTTATTACTTAATCATATAGAATGTTCATTAGTTGCCGATGCAGTAATTATTAATAAATGGTTTAGTTCTTCACGAGTTATACATTAACTGTGCATTAGTTAAGCATGAATTAATGCATATTTGTGCACCCGTATTGTAAAGTGTTACCAACTTTTTAAATTAGAGTTAAACTACTCTAATTTAGTATAAATGTTATTTTATGTTTAGAGTTCATTATGAAGGAATTTATGCAGATCATCTCGTTAATTCACCAGTGTTTCAGAGGTTTCTCTTCTGTGAGTCAGCGGCAGTGAGTAAAGGGTTAAGCCTTCATGTCTCCTGTCTCTGAGACAGAGAGAGAGTGAGGGTGTGGCCTGCTCTTTGGCCAAGAGCCACTCTTTCCCCCTCCTCTCTCTCTCTCTCTCTCTCTCTCTCTCTCTGTCCGTGCACGTCAGTCTGTCTGGAATAGCCCAAGCAGCAGCAGTAACAGGAAATCAGAGCACTGTGGTTTGAGCACAATGGCAGAGCTCCACAGCTCAGCTCCCTGTAGCCTGTAGCCTGCTGAGCACACTGGAGACGTGCTCTTCACACCGCCCGGAGAGAGTTACCCATCAGTTTACCTAAACCTGCCCTCTTCCCTCTCCCTCTCCTTGTCTTTCTTCTTTGGTGCCTTGCAGGTGTTCCTGAAGGAAGCTTTGGAGCAGAGGCTGGAGAAGGAAAGAGAGGAGGTGCGCACAGCGGCTGGTATGGTGATCCGGGCCCACATACTAAGTTATGTGGCAAGGTTAGTGCAGCTTTGTGTGTGTTTGTGTATAAACACGCTCTGTTGAATGGGGTCGGATGAGTTACCAAAGACTGTCGTTGTGACTTGAGTTACTTGATTGCTATAATCGAATATGTGAATGAGATGGAAGTTTGCATAGCAGAATGATTTACCAGGGCTGCGTGAAGCAGCAGTGAATTGAGAGCAATGTAAAGTGGATTAGATTCATTATGAAAGTGCAGGGAAACAAATGAGGGAGAGACCATGAAAAGTCATCAAGAGTCTTTTCACTGGCCGGATTTATTTACATGCTGTCAGGTTTTTTTTTTTTTTTCAGTTTGGATGGATCTTGGCATGATCAGGGGTTTTATGTCAGTTAACATGCAACTTTGTGTTTCAGAAGTGATTTTTTGATTTTTAAACTAGCAACCCTGCTAGAAGAAAATTGCTTAAACCATGCTCGTTTAGTTTTAGTTTTGCTGTTTTTTTTTAAGGGATTTTGGGAACTTGCCAAGCTGTGAAAACATCTGGGTGACCAACTAAAGACCATTTGGGCAAGGCTTGGAGACCTGCTTAAACTAGCAAAGACCAGCAAACCAGTTTAAGATGTTTTCAACAGGTTGCTTTGATGCCATGGTAAATCAAATCTGTTTTGTGGGAAGGGTCTGCTGAGACACTATTTTGGTTCCTGCGGTGTTTAGTATTCATTTGCACCTCTGTTGTTGTTTATGGGATTGATGAAGTGTCTGTTTTGCCTTCATTTAGTATAAAAGTCAACATCCGCATATTTGCATACTCTCAGTCCAGCATTACAGGTCAGATGTGAGATTTTCTGAGTTAGGTGGCCTGGTCTAAATGTATGAGAACTGTGGCACAGCTGCTCACACAGATCAAATGTCTTTTATCATCACAGACACCAACTAGCCAGAGTGTTTTATATTAATGACCCTATTTCATATTTGTCATGCTGATTGCTTTTTAAATGAGTTACTCATGTGTTAATGACAGAGTTGTTTATTATGTTGAGTAATAGCTGTAATATACTCAAAATTACTGTAATATCCCTGTCAACTAATCATTAATGTAGCCTCGAGGGCTTGCTCTCTAATGTTGTAACTCTCCTTCTTACAGAAAAAACTATAAAAAAGTTCGGACCAGCACCATCACTATCCAAAAGAACTACCGCGCTCACTTCTGGAGACAAGCTTTCCTGCGTTTCCGCTCCGCTGCCGTGGTCCTCCAGAAACACATCCGTGGACAGATCGCTCGACAGCTCTACCAGCAACTCTTAGAGGAAAAACGGAGGAGAGAAGAGGAGGAGAGAATCAGAAGAGAGGAAGAAGAGAGGAGACGACAAGAGGAGCTGAGGAGACTCGAGGAAGAGAGGCTAAGACAAGAGGAAGAAAGAAAGAGGGAGGAGGAGAGACAGAGGCTTCAAGAAGAAGAACAGAGAAGGAAAGAGGTGGAACAGGAGGCTTTACGGATACAGCGGGAAGAGGAAGAGTTGAACAGGAGGCGGGAAGAGCTGAAGAGCAAACAGATACTGGAGGATATAGAGGCAGGGCACAGCAGGTAAAACGCAATCTGGGCAAATGTTTGAGTTTTAATTTAGGTCATCCAAAAGCTGTGTTGGCTGCTGGACTGTGCTTAATCCCCGTCTAAAAGGATTCTCTCTTGTTTTGCCTCATATTAGGAGTCTAGTGGAGAAAAATCATCACAACCACAAGGTATTATTTCTATTGGACATTTGATTTTATATTCCTATGAGAGAGATTTCAAATCTGGGAAAGATATATCCTTGTATTGTCCTAATTCTCTGTCTTCTCTTACAAAAAATCTGTAGTAAAATCATAGTACAATGGTAAGTCCGAGGGTAATGCCATGGTATTGAGCTATATGGGTCAAAAAGAGCCTCTTGAGAAGCTTAACTGGTTTGTAAGAGTAGTTTAACAAAACTGCTTCATTGCTAATTAATATTTAGATGATTAAAAACATTTATAATTATTGTATTATATTCATTATATATTAAAAAAAAATATTTCCACTAAATCAAATTATACGGTGTGACCACCATGAAGAAAAAAAATTATAATAATTTTGACATCACAGGGATATCAGTGTCAGTAAGCCTCTCAAAAAGATAAAGTGACCATTTTAGGATATGGGAAGGTTAGTTCTGGTTGAAAAATGTCATGTGGTGCAACTCCAATTTATAAATTAATAATAATGGAAATAATAAAGATGTCTACACTCACGTATTCAAAATGTAAGGAGAATATTTTATTTCTTTTTACATGATAGTAACACAGTATGACATTTTTAGAGTCTTTAAGCTTTTCTTGAAATGATATACATGATATATATTTTTTAAACTTGATTTTTTTTAAACTTGAAGTTTCTTATAGTTAATAGTGAGCACACACAATATATCATTGTAATGTTATTGCTTATTTAACTGTGTATTCTTGATTATGTAAATTACTTAGAGTCGCATTTTGTGCTTGAAAGGTGCTATATAAATAAGTTTTTTTTATTATTATTATTATCATTAACTCGTATACGTGAATGATTACCGTATTCATGTAGCACGATGTTTGCATAATACCAAAACTAAACAAAATAGCATGGAATAACCATAGTGCATGTTAAAGCGTTGTGCTTTTTGACTGGACCTTGACATTTTTTTTGGATTGACAGGATGGACTGTATTTTTTTGGCGTGTCCTCACTATCCCTCCCCTATATTCCAGAAGGACGTGTCCCACGGCCTGTGCCAGTACTCGTCTGAAGAGGAGAGTCGTCAGATGGAGGAGATCCTGCGGCTGGAGCGGGAGATTGAACGGCTGCAGAGACAGAGAGACGAAGGGGTGTCCTTGCTGAACGACAGCTCCAGAGACGAGCTGCGGCAGAAGAGGGACGACGAGATCTACCGGCTGGAGAAAGAGGCTTCACGTGTGGCCACTGAGTTCCTGGAGATGCTGGACTTCGGAGGTTTGGAGCAGTCGCTCTCCAGCGAGGAGAACCTTCACGACCCGTCAGAGACCACCGCTCCTCTGGCTGAGGAAGAGGTGGATGAAGGCTTCCACGCGGACGATGAGTGTATCCCACTCCGCGACTTCCCTCTCCCAGCTGCCGTGCCCATGGACAA
The DNA here is from genome assembly GCF_012432095.1 of Onychostoma macrolepis. Classification (NCBI taxonomy): domain Eukaryota; kingdom Metazoa; phylum Chordata; class Actinopteri; order Cypriniformes; family Cyprinidae; genus Onychostoma; species Onychostoma macrolepis. The sequence continues at coordinate 34,295,379 of NC_081163.1, forward strand.
AGAGATTCTCTCCAGCCTTCTGCCTCCACCGCCTGCCTTTACTGAAGATCTGGTGGCCACGTCCTCACCTGCACGGATGGAGCGACCGAAATCCAATTCCTCCATCAAACAAAACAGACTCTCAGACATTCCCCCTCCTCCAACTACAGCTCCACCCCCTCCTCCAACTGCACTGCCGTCAACCACAGGAGATTATGAAGTGGTGTATAAAAACGCCAGGAAGACGATAACAGAGATTGTACTGCCAGTGGAGGAAACCAGCTTCAGTATTCTGCCGGACACAGAGTCGGACTATGACCAAGAGGAGTTTGAGGAGGCGCTGGGGAGTTGTGGGGATGCAGGAAGTACTAATGACGGACACCTCACTGACGAGGAAGTGCTACATAGATCTTCCTGTACCTACAACAGCACAGACTCCTTTAGAGGAAGTTCAGACTCCGTGAGTTCACTCTTTTCACACTTTGACAGCGCGTTCGCACTGAGAGCGACTATATTTCACTATATATCAATATATTTCAGAACTATATTTCAGAGCTTTTGTGAACAAATGCAAAGTTTCAGATAAATGCAATAGTTTTTGGAGGATGCAAAGGTTTGCGAGCAGAAGCATTGAATCCCATCTAATTTTTTCCCCTCCATCAAATGGAAACCTACACTGTAAGAAAATATGTCTATATGGGAGAAAAATGGGAGAAGTGTAATATGTTGGCATGTTTCAGGTATTATGGGATGGCATTGTATATTTTATATACAATAGACAAAACACACTTACATATGTGACCCTGGACCACAAAACCAGTCATAAGGGTCAATTTTTCAAAATTGTTATGATAGGACAATATTTAGCTGAGATATAACTATTTGAAAAACTGTAATCTGAGGGTGCAAAAAAATCAAAATATTGAGAAAATCGCCTTTAAAGTTGTCCAAATGAAATTCTTAGCAATGCATATTACTAATCAAAAATTAAGTTTTGATATATTTACAGTAGGAAATTTACAAATGGAACATGATCTTTACTTAATGTCCTAATGATTTTTGGCATAAAAGAAAAATCAATAATTTTGACCCATACAATGTATTTTTGGCTATTTCTACAAATATACCCCAGCGACTTAAGACTGGTTTTGTGGTCCAGGGCCACATATATATATATATACAACAGGAATTGTAACAAAACATCATAATGTACATATCCGATAATTTTATATTTCATGATGTGATTCTACTTGAACTACCAAAATCTGTTTTATACCTGGTATCAATAAGCGCCATAATATTGCAAGTGGAAACAGAAAACCACATGATGAATCAGAGTTCAAAGTAAGTGGCCTGTCTATAAAACATGACTAATAATTGTAAACAGAGAGTGCACAGGGTCACACACACAAAGACAAAACACCATCAGGGTAACTCACAAAACTAAAGTAATGCAACAAACATTAACTAAACAACAGAAAATGTGACACAATGTTCTTATGTACTTTATCAATAGCAAAAAAAGAAACAAAAAATATAAATATAAAATACAGTCCTATGTGAGTTCACACAGGGACTTTTACTGTTTCTCACCAGAAATTATATGGTATTTATAGTTTTTACTTGGGGAAAATAAAAACAAATTTGACAGTATTTCACAGTAAAATTACATGTTAAACCATTTATAGTTTTCCCCATGTATGGCAAGGTAACTTATAGTTAGACATTTATTTTTCAGTGTATGTATTTAACGTAACAACTGAATCATTGCTCACAGCAGGTGAAATTTTCTTGAAATTTGATGTTGTCTGTCCACTTTGTTGCTTGGATTGCCATAGCAGCAGTGCTTTAAAGGGCGTGATTTTAAAGACAACATCTCAGCATGTTTTTTTAGATTTATTTTGGCATTTTTTACTTTATTATGATAGGACAGTGTATAGGAGACAGGAAGTGAATTGAGGGAGAGAGCGAGAGGGGGGCGGGATCGGAAAAGGTCCTGAGCCGGGATTCGAACTCGGGACACCCATTGTGCAATGGTGCGATATGTCAGCATGCTGCCCACAAGGCATGTTAACAGTTGACAGTCAGCACATCACAACCCTCGTGGATAAGTTGCATTTATAAATTCATCTCCTTTACAGCACTGCTGCTCTTAAATGTTGACCTTCACCAGTATGGGCGACCTACAAACCTGTCCGTTGTTGCTTGTAGTGTTTCTACACAATTGTTGAATCGGCTGGTGGATCATGTGAGTTTCACTGTCTGTACGTCCACTAGTAGTCACTAAAGATTTGCATAAAGTTGAGATCTGCTAATCTTTTTGGCATCTCCAACGGTCACTGTCACACACATCGCCTTTCATTTAAAATGAGTGACTTCCAACTGCTTTGTCATTGCAAAGTGTGAACGCCTTGTAAGGCATTTGGCATGAAAGGACTATGCATTTCATCACATTTATACAGTACAGTGTCAGGGTAGTGAGATCCGGTATTGCCTGAAGCAAAACAAAAACACTCTGCACTTTGTCCTAATTCTTTTAACACCTCTTGGCGTAATACCATAATGAATGCATCTTCAAATTGCTTTGGATTTCTTGTAGCTACTCATGTTTTATTTGCTAAAGCAGCATGAGCTGATCAGATGAATATGATTTGATATATATTGAGTCTTTGTCCTTCGGGGTATTCCCAGAAAGTGCAGCGATTAGCCAATGCTCGTCACACCTGCTCCAAACACAGTCCTGCAACAGCTTGATTGTTGACTCTTGGAGAATATTTGAACTCAGGAACCTGATTCGAGTTATGTTTGGGTGTAATGTGAAACTTGACATGAAAGTTAACAATGGGAGGACATTTACTGATGTCATGCTCTTTTTGTTTGCATTAACTAGTAGGATTAGACGGTGAAATGCAGATGTCCTACCGCAGCAAACACAAAGTGCTCCAGGGTGTACGGTTACAGTGTAAAGAGCCATTTTTAGCCAAAACATACAATAGCATTCAAAATTTTGGGGTCTGTAATTTTTTTTTATGTTTTTGAAAGAAGTCTCTTAATTCTCAACCAAGGCTGCATTCATTTGAGCAAAAATACAGTAAAAACAATAGTATTGTGAAAAATAGTATTTTAAAATGTAATTTATTCCTGTGATGCAAAGCTGAATTTCCAGCATCATTACTCCAGTCTTCAGTGTCACTTGATTCTAATATTTGTTGCTCAAGAAACATTTCTTATTATTACTAATGTTAAAAACAGGTTTATTGCTTAATATTTTGTGGAAACCGTGATACATTTGTAGTATTCTTTAATAAATAGAACGTTCTAAAGAGCAGCATTAAAGTGCATTTAAAAGCCTTTTATTGAAATTCACGCTCCTTTTTTTCCCCACAGTTCATTGACAGCAATGACGAGAACGATGGATATGTGGACACAGACGAGGAGGTGTCCAATGGTAGAGTGCATCTGCTAAACGGAAGTGGACCTCCTTATTTCCACAGCTACCTGTACATGAAAAGTGAGTGTTTCCTACCATTTACTTCCTTGTTGTTTAGATTATGGCTGTATCACCGGATGATATTGCTCAATCTGAACGTATCAATGGCTGGATAGATGAATGTGTCATTGTACTGTTTCTTATTTTTCTTCTTTAAGGTGGGCTAATGATCCCGTGGCGCAGACGCTGGTGTGTTTTGAAAGACGAGACCTTCATGTGGTTCAGGGCAAAGCAGGATTCTCTCAAGTCAGGCTGGCTGTACAAGAAAGGTGGAGGGATGTCCACTCTGTCCCGCAGGAACTGGAAGATGCGCTGGTTCGTCCTTCGAGACTCTAAACTCATGTATTTCGAGAACGACAGTGAGGAGAAACTGAAGGGAACCATTGACATCCGAGCTGCCAAGTAAGACCTCAGTGCCCAGATGTTTGGTTCACTGTAAATGACAATGCATAGCTGCTGCAACTGGCTGTCTGTCTCTTGTTTACAAGAAAAAGTCCAACTGATAGGTTTACTGTTTTAATATTCATCGCCTGATGATCTGTGGTGTTTCCCATAGGGAGATTGTGGACAACCATGAGAAGGAGAATGCACTGAATATTGTAACCGGGGACAGGACTTACCAGATCTATGCAGAATCTCCTGAGGATGCAAGGTACATTTAAAATGTATATGTATTTTATTCCAATGTGCCTTATTCAATGTGTGTAACTTTCATATTCAACTGTTGCGCCCCCTTGTGGTGTATTATAACTTATTTCATATTGTTGACTTATACCTGTCATGCTTGTGTTCCAGTGGCTGGTTCAATGTGTTGAGCCGTGTGCACAGTGCCACTCCAGAACAGCTTCTGCAGATGCAGCATGAACAGGCCAACCCCAAGAACGCAGTTGTGAGTGTTCACACTAAGCTAACTCATTAACAAACGTCTGGAATCACTTCCAGCACCTTTAAAGGGTTAGTTCACCCAAAAATGAAAATAGCCTGTGTTTTACTCACCCTCGAGGCATCCTAGGTGTTTATGACTTTTTTCTTTCAGACAAATCCAATCAGAGTTATATTAAAAATTGTCCTGGCCCCTCCAAGCTTTATAATGGAGTAAGCGGGTGTTTATTGTCAAAGCGCGTGCATCAGTAATAAAACGTGCCTCACACGACTCCGGGGGGGGGTGCATATAGGCCTCCTGTAGCCAATCCATGCCTTTTTGTAAGAAAAATATCCATATTTCAAATGTAATAAACACTTTTTTCTCACTTCTGCTGACTGTGGTACGCGGAAGGCCACAGGAGGCCTTTATTCACCCCCCGGAGCCGTGTGAGGCACGTTTTTATTACGGATGCGCACGCTTTATTTCACGTCTTCTGGACTGTTGACAAAAACCCAACACTTATCCCCATTGTAAGGCTTGGAGGGGCCAGGACCATTTTTAATATAACTCCGATTGGATTCGACTGAAAGAAGAAAGTCATTTACACCTAGGATGCTTTGAGGGTGAATAAAACACAGGCTAATTTTCATTTTTGGGTGAACTAACCCCTTAAGTGTTGTAAAAGTGACATGTCCATTTTATTTTTATTTGATGTTTCATCCTCAGGGAACACTGGATGTTGGGCTCATCGACTCTGTATGTGCCTCCGACAACCCAGACAGGTAATGCATGTAATCAAGAGAGTTCAGCTTTACATTATTCCAGAAACATAATATTTTCTGTATCGTCCGTACTGTTTATATTTAACTTATTAATTTTGAATTGAATTTATCATTTCGGAATATTTCTTTTTAATCAATATTTGTGATATAATGGTCTGTGATGTACTCATAAGATTTATTTTCCTCAGGCCAAACTCGTTTGTTATTATCACTGCTAATCGTGTGATCCATTGCAACACTGACACACCTGAGGAAATGCACCACTGGATCGGCCTTCTGCAGAAGCCTAAAGGAGACTCGAGGATAGACGGCCAGGAGTTCATAGTGAGAGGTGAGTCAGACCGGTCTGTACAGGATACTGTACTTGCTACATCATTGAGGTCATGGCAAATCATTGTAAAAAAAAAAAAAAAAAGGTCACTGTTTTCTTTAGAGAAATATTTTTATTCAGAAAGGATGCATTAAATTGATCAAAGGTGCCAGTATAAATATGTTTATATTTTGCAAAAGATTTCTTATGCAAATAAATGCTGTTCTTTCTGCCATTCAGATTTGCCGTTACAGAATAAATTACATTTTAGAATATATTCAAATAAAAACCAGTTATTTTAAATAATATAATCTTTCACAATATTACTGTTTATACTGTATTTTTGATCAAATAAATGTAGCTTTCAAAAACAAAATCCGTACCAACCCCAGATGTTTGAATGCACTGTACATTTGTGTAAAAACATTCTTTAATCAATGAATCACTGGTGCCAAATTTTGCTGTTCCCTTATTGGTATATTATAGAAAATATACATGTTTAAATTGCATTAAATTGCATATCTGTAGACGTGTAGATTTTAGCTGTTGTGTTATTAAAATACCTAATGATATTAATGTAACATCCCTTTTTAGGTGATTAACTAATCTATAACTATTATTTGAATCATCGTTCTTTCAATTTTATGGTCACTAGAATACACACATTAAAGTCTTCTCATACTCTCTTGATTGCAATTTCTTCCTCTTTTAATATTTCTGTTAGGTTGGCTGCATAAAGAGATGAAGTCCAGTGGGAAGAGCACATCTCTCAAGCTAAAGAAACGCTGGTTTGTTCTGACCAATAACTCACTGGATTATTATAAATCATCAGAGCGCAGCGCCTCTAAACTGGGAACACTGGTGCTCAACAGCCTTTGCTCGGTTGTTCAGCCCGATGAGAAAGTTTACAAGGAGACAGGTGAGTTCACACATTTTTATGCCAAACAAGTTTCTTCAAATGTTCTTTGGACCTTTTCTAATTCCTCCGTTCACCACAGGTTACTGGAACATAATAGTCCATGGGAGAAAGCACTCTTACCGTCTCTACACCAAACTACTGAACGAAGCCATGAGATGGGCTTCAGCCATTCAGGTGGCCATTGATAACAAGGTTCCCATTGAAACGCCTACCCAGCAACTCATCCGAGATATCAAGGTACATTCACCCTAAAATATCTAGTTGAATTTGCAATTTCATATGGAGTGAGTTTTTTCATCTTATTAACAATCGTGTTTCAGTTGGGGAAGCCGATACCTCTCGAACCCCGACAGTTCCTCAGGGTCAAAAACTGTAGTGTTAAGTGAGGTACACGAATGAGTGCTCTGTGTGCTGTTCACTCAGACTGTTTTCTCTTATTTATTTGTTTTCTAATTTCTGTATTTATTTGATTATTCCTGTGTGCTTCTGTTCTACATTTACGCAACAGATCTGAGTCATTTTGAATTGCAAAGATGCACTCAGTCATGTTAGTTGGTGTTCTGCTTGACGCCATAATGACATCTAGTGGCGTGGATGCTTAAAAGACATTTTCAGTTACCTGTGCCATTGTGACAGTAGCCTGTGCTATTCAACATGATTCATTTATATCTTGAGAACAAATATACAGGTGGCTCTATATAAAGCCAGTAGTATTGACTTGGTCATGTGATCTCAACATGGTTACCTCCATGTAAAGTAAAATTGCTTTATTTTTTAAACCTAGTGGTAAACACATAATTTAATGAGTGAGAATAAGCATTGAGTGCACCTTTATCCTGCTAAGAAAATCCATATAAAACCATATTTTGATAACTAGTTTTACTTGTCATCTGGATAGCTGGACTACTTGATAGTTGAGGGCCACCTGTTGAGCTAGTAGAGCTGAGGTGGTAACTCATGCTCTAAAACTTAAACTAATTGAGCACCTTTGACCGTATGACTTAGTTTTTCAAGCAGGGCAAAAACAGCAAAGCTCAAAATTCCTTTGTGTGCTGTGTTTCCATCTCCAGTGATCAGTGGATGTACATTGTGCTATATGAATAAAAAACCCTAATGCCATTGTTCTTTTCACGGTTGTGCAGGAGAGCAGTCTTAATGTGGAGGCTGTGGAGCAGATGTACTGGAGGAACCCCATCCTGAGATACACGCAGCACCCTCTGCACTCGCCCCTGCTGCCTCTACCGTACGGAGAGGTCAACGTCAGCTGTGAGTCTCTCCTTTACACCGATCTACTCCTGTGTTTCAGCGGAGCATAGTGATATAGCACAGCCATGGGTTTGATTCCCAGAGAATGTACTGTAATGAACTAACAAAATTTATACCCTAAATGCAATCTAAGTCACTTTGGATAAAAGCGTCTTCTAAATGCATAAATGTAAATGAATGTGAAATTAAAAATCATTTTTAAATAAGGTTGAAGTGCTAAAATGACAAAATAATAAAAAAATAAATAAATTATTAATGCAATATAGAAAAACTAAATAATAATGACAAAAGCAGATAATAAAATTTCTAAAACTTGAAATGTAAAAATAAAAGCTAATTCAAAATGTTAATAAATACTAAAATGGTATATAAGTAATAATATATGAGTAATAAATAAATTATATATTAATAATAATATATAAGTAATATGTAATATATGAATAATAAATAAATAATAATAATATATAAGTAATAAATAACACTGTAGACAATACTTTTGGTTTTGTTGTAACATTCGTGTTCTGGCTTTAATGCAAGTTGTGATATGCTGCTGATTACAACAGAAAATAATTTGGACTAGTATCTCAGTTTATCAGTGGCTGAAGGCATTCAACAGGGATTTCATGCAAAATTGTGCAGCCTGTATTTAAAGCGCTAGTATTAATAAATACAATTAAACAGTCCTACAGTGTGACCAATACATTTTAAAATATTAAAATTACAAATAAAATTTACACAGTTTTAAATAAAATAACTGTAATTGATTTTTATATTTATTTAATAAAATTGCACATATTCCATACTCGGTAGCTACTTAATTGGAGGTCATAAAATCTGCATATATAATAATTATCCAAGATTTTTTTAACGGTTTAAAAAATGTATGTCATTGCAGGTCAACTACCCTTTTACAAACTAAAAGACATAAGTATTTTCTGTGGTTATTGACAGCAGGCCACTTATGCCATTAATAGAGCTTACTGTTTATTTAACTCTGAACATTCCTTTATTAATCGATCACACGCTCACATAGTTCACATATTTTGGCCCCATTGTTGGATTGTTCACTGATGATTTATTTGCTCAGTGACGCACAGTTTTATCTTTTGAACTCTGGATTTGCATTGGTAGGATGATGGATTTAATCCTTTGTGTCTGTGTCCCTTTCTCCATCTGTCTCCTCTTCCTGTCCTACTTCTCGCAGTGCAAAAGGAGAAAGGCTACACCAGCCTGCAAGACGAGGCAGTCAAAATCTTTAACTCATTACAGGAGATGGAAGCTGTGTCAGATCCAATGCCCATCATTCAGGGCATCTTACAGACATGTCAAGATCTGCGGCCGCTCAGAGATGAAGTGTACTGTCAGCTGATCAAACAAACCAATCACGTGCCTCAGCCCAACAGCTCTGGCAACCGTGCACACTGGCATCTGCTCACCTGCATGAGCTGCACCTTCCTGCCCAGCCGCGGCATCCTCAGATACCTCCGCTTCCACCTGAAAAGGTGTCGTAGCTATTCCTTGAATATGACATTTACATCCACACTGTTAAATCATAGATTTTCCTAGTCTTTTTAATAAAGAATTTAGTGGTTTTTAACATATAGATTGTGGTGCACTTTGAGAAGAAAATACAGGAAAATGTTGGGAAAAGCATCCGGTCCCAAGCCCTTGCACATCAGCCAAAATAATCAAATTCATCGCATCCTTTGAGAAGTATAACAATGACATAGCCCTTCCTGGCTTTGTGTTGAGTGGAAACACAACAATTTGTAAACCTTTGAACTCATTTGATCTGCATGAATTATGTTAATGACTTGTTTTGGACAAAAAATGAAGAATTTTTCAATAGGGCATTCAGTTCACAGCATTGTAAGAAACTTAAAAATTGTGGGGTATTTTACCTAAAGACTTGATCTTTTTTATTTTAGTGTTATATTATTCATATATCATAATGGTATTTATTCATATTTCAAATGGGCTTTTATGTTTATTTTTTCAGTTCAGTTTTAGTAATTTTGTTTTGTTATATTTCTTCTATTAACTGTAATTTAATTTGATATAAATTTAAGTTTAATAATTTTACTAAAACTTATTCATTTCAATTAGTTTCAAAGGAAACATGTCTAATTTTACATCTAATAATTTCATTTTAATCTTTAAAATCTTAATTTTAAATAAAGTTTAAAAGTCTAATATTTATATTTGATCTCTGCTTTATTTCAATTACTGAATTTTTTTTAATTAGTTTTAGTTTTAGTTAACAATAACAACACTGCACTCTAAGCACAGAATATTTTGCATTTGGTGCCATTAATATTTTTTGATATCAATGACTTTTTAGGATAAAGGAGCTGTTCCCTGGGACAGAAATAGAGATGTTCGCTGTGTTCATTGGCGAGTCGCTGAAGAAGACAAAAGCGCGGGAGTTTGTGCCTTCGCAAGAGGAGATAATCGCTCTTTTGCACAGACGTGAGATGACGACCACTGTTTACTGCCATGGTGGAGGCTCCTGCAAGATTTCAATCAACTCTCACACTACAGCAGGAGAGGTGAGGGATGCTAACAGACTCTGCACTGCAGAAATATCATAACAAATATTATAATACAAGAACCCAGTGTTCTAGGAGAATAATCAGATATATTCAGAACTCTTGCACCCACATATGTAATCATGCTTTTTCATACAGTTATAAAACAAACAATGATATAACAAATAATGATTTTGGCTCTGGCCATTGAGGGGATAAAAGTCTACCTGAGCTTTACAGAGAACAAAAAACTGCAGATGAACAAATCTTGCCTAGATATAGATCATGTTCCTCTTAATCGGGAATGCGTGGTGTAGTACGCTGATGGAGAAGTGCTTTGTTTCTTTTTTTTGTGTAGGTGGTAGAGAAACTGATCCGAGGCTTGGCTATGGAGGACAGCAGGAACATGTTTGCTTTGTTTGAGCATAACAACTCGATCGACCGAGCCGTGGAGAGCAGGGTGATTGTGGCCGATGTGCTGGCCAAGTTCGAGAGGTAAAATTACACCACAAAGCTGCGCCTATTCACTCTCACAAATTAAACTCTGTTCCTACAAAACGCTGCCAAATGCATGCGTCATCACTTGGTTATTAAAGCTGTAACATTCTAATATAATCTCCAAAGCCTCTAAAACCAATCTGAAATAACACCAAAATGATTGTTTGTTGTGGTGGTTGTTTCTCAGGTTGGCAGGAAGTGAAGTGGAGGAAGACGGCCCATGGAAGCTGTACTTCAAACTGTATTGTTTCTTGGATGTGGAGAGCATGCCCAAGGAAGGAGTGGAGTTTGTCTTCATGTTTGAGCAGGTCAGTAATTTATAGTTTCATTTCTTGCCTCTGTACTGTTCAAGTCAATCATGGAGGTGTGTAATACCTGGAGAAACTATCCATAATGTTTCCCATTCAGCTCAATGACAGTTGCTTGACTGGTTTCGCTTTTATATTTTTCATTTTAGTTTAAACTATTTTTTTTATGGTATTTAAGTTTTATTAATTTTAGCAACTTAAACTTACTTATTTCAGTTGGTTTCCAAGATATTTCTAATTTCTAAAGTTTATAAGACTAATAATTATATTTTATTTATATTTCAGATTTGTTTTAATTATTGAAACATTTTCATTAGTTTCAGTTCTAGTATCAACAATATTGATTCTGAGCATAGAATATTTAGAATTTGGTGATATTTTCTGATATAAATAACATCTTAGGGTATGGAACAGATATTGAGATTCTCTGTTCATGGGCAAGTTGCTGAAGAAGAGAAATTTACATTTTCACTTCTCACCTTTATTCTGTTCAAATCATTATCTATAGTGTTTCATTTTCAAAAATCATATTCTGAATGGTCATCATTGGAGAAAGATACTTGAATTGTGTGGTTACAGCATACCAGCAACAATCCTAACTAGCTAAACCTTAACCCCTGTAATTCAGTTCTGTTCTATGTATTGCACCTTTGTACTTGATTTTAGACTATGTAGCAAAATTTGGTGTATGCAAGCATGAAAAACACAAAATTTTCGGACTTCAGAAGTCAGATGCGAGTCTCCATCTTATTCATCTCTGCAGGCTCATGAAAGTTTAATAAGCGGTCACTTTCCTGCCCATGAGGACACCCTCCAGCACCTGGCTGCTTTACGTCTGCAGTACCTGTATGGGGATGTGTCTCGGGTGAACTGGAGCTTGGACAACGTCTACCCCACCGGCCGACTGCGCAGCCGCATACTTCAGTTCACTAAAGTGGGAGGCGCAGCCGGATCAGGACAAACCCTGGAAAGGAGGAGGACGAGCTTCCTGGACGGCACGCTGAGGCGAGGGCTGAAGACAGGCACCATGAAGAAGCAGCGCAGCATGCAGGAGGAACAAATGATGGAAATGTGGATCAAGGAAGAGACTTCAGCCACCAGGGCCAATATTATGGAGAAATGGAGTCGACTGCATGGACTGGATCAGCACCAAGCCATGCTCAAATACATGAACATCATTAAAGAGTGGCCTGGGTATGGATCAACGCTGTTTGATGTGGAGGTAAGAGCCGAGGATGAAACGTGAGGATGTGAGATGATTACATTAAAGTGCCCCTATTATGGGTAATGAAAGGGTCATATTTTGGTTTTGGGAGTCCCCAACAACTGGTTGATATGCATGCAAGGTCAAAAAACACTTTCATTGTCTTATAATATGCATTTATTTTTACCTTACTTGCTCAACGACTCCCAAACGATTCGCTATTTTTAACGCTCCAAAAGCGGCACCTAGTGGCAAAGAATGAATTTGCATTTTCATTCAGACCAACGTGAAAAGACCAACAAGTGGGTGGGCAATATGCTAATGTTTCATGTTGACGTCAACTTGGGATTCGTTTTAAAATCGACTCGTTTCAATGATTCAGAGTCGACTCTTTCTTTTGAGAGACGATAACTTTATACACGGTGCACTTTCAGATTTAAAGCTTTGCAGGATGTTTTCATTCACTTAGAGCTGTGTTACACGCTGCATGAAAGGTCATTTACAAAAATCCATAATAGGGGCACTTTAATTGAAATGGTCAAAAAAAGCTCTTTGTGGCTCCCTTTTACACTTGACATTAACATGCGTTTTGAATCCAGGATAGTATCTGGATACTTTTTCAATAGACTAATCTGACACTTGTTGTGATTCTGTGTGCAGTGTAAAGAAGGTGGTTTCCCTCATGATCTCTGGCTGAGCGTGAGTGCCGAGAACGTGTCTGTGTATAAGCGAGGAGAGGCCAAACCTCTGGAGACTTTCCCCTATGAACACATTGTCTTCTTTGGAGCTCCTCACGCCAGCACATATAAGATCACCGTGGATGGGAGGGACATGTTCTTTGAGACACCTCAGGTAATCAAATGTCATTTTAAATAGATTGTTCACCCAAAAAAATTATATTATGTCATCATTTACTCACCCTGATGTCGTTCCAAACCCATTCATCTTCTAAACAAATGAAGAATTTCTGTCCCCTCATTGAAAGCTCATGACACCAAAACTTTGACCTTTCAAAAAGTTTATAAAGACATTGAAACCATAATCAGTATGAAGCAAGCAGTTTAATCCAAGTCTTCTGAGGAGACATGATAATTTAGGCCTTTATTCACATTGAAACACTGATCAATGCATATGCATAGAGCACATCAAATATGGTAAACGGAAACTGAAATGTACTACAACAAGATTTGTTCTTACATGTCAGGCAAACACGCTTGAGCTTCCACAAGAACCAAAGTGGTTTGTTCTCTTGTATCACACAGTGCGGTTGAGCTTCCATTTACCACATTTAATTTGCTGTATGTTTTTATTTGTACTTGGATTAAACCTTTGATTCCTAAGAACTATTTCACAATGTTGAAGCTTCTAAGTTTTGTTTTCAAGAATACGTTTTGGAATGACATGAGGGCGAGTAAATGATGACAGAATTTTCAATTTTGGGGTGAACTATCCCTTTAAAGGGGTCATATGACGTTGCTAAAAAGAACATTATTTGGTGTATTTGGTGTAATGCAATGTGTTTATGCAGTTTATGGTTAAAAAAACACATTATTTTCCACATACTGAGCATTATTGTTGCTCCTCTAAGCCCTGACTTTCTGAAACGCGTAGATTTTTACAAAGCTCATTGTTCTGAGAAGCAAGGTGTGCTCTGATTGGCCAGCTATCCGGTGCGTTGTGATTGGTCGAATACCTCAAGCGTGTGACGGAAATGTTATGCCCCTTACCGTATTGTGATGCCGTGTCTCAGCGCGACAAGACAAAAACAATAAAACCCATTATAAACGAGGCATTAGTTGCATCCAGTTGGGACATAATTACTGGTTATAATGACTTATACTGTATTTTTACGCGCCGCGTAAACATTACCATGTCTGCATTTGTGATCTGAGAAACGACAAACAACAAGTGCTACTCTACACAGCTCAAAACTTGCGTTTGAATCATCAGTGGCAAATTCTTTAAATATGAAAACATACTTACAGGCTGCGAGTCATAAGCGCCAGCCTGTCCTTGCAAAGTTGGAATTGCCCCACTTTATAGAAACAGCCTTTGTGCAAAGCCAGCATTGTAGGCTACTCTCCAAGGTTCAGGAAACAGTTCTCCGTAAAATGCGCTGCACACACTCTAATATTTGGGTTGAACTGTTCTGGAACAGTGTTGTAAATACAACTTAACCACTGATTTCTAGTTGTGTCCTCTTTTGGAAGCCCAAACAAAGTAGTTTTTCGCTTTCACAACGAAACACAGCGTCTCCAGGACTTGGCGCCGGTGGCAGCAACAATACTACAGCCAGAATAAAAATTACGCCCTCTATTTTTGCGTATACATTTGAGCGGTGTTTTGCAAATCTTCCCACACAGTGACGTAGACATGTGGGGGCGTGTTTAAATTAGGCGTTTTAGGAGAGTGTGGACGAGTCTGAACTTTTATAAAGAATATCTCTTTGAGACTTTAGTCTTTGCAACTTTAGGGATCTTATCTATGCACAAACAGCTTGTAACACTCCAAAGAGAAAGGAAAACTTGAAATCGCATCATATGACCCCTTTAAGAATACATAATCAACATGTAATTGAATAGAAGTGTTTCTTGGTTTGCTTTCTTCGATTTTGTTCACTGTGAATAAACTGTGGCTTTTTTCAGGTTGGAGAGATCACCAAAATAATGAAAGCCTACATCAACATGATAGTTAAGAAGCGATGCAGTGTCAGATCAGTGGCCAGCTTTGGGAGCAACTGGATCAGATGATTAATGCTGACCAATCAAGACGAGAGAGACTTCCTTCGCACTGATGGAAAAATGAATTCAACAGCAGGGATGTGGATTGATGAATATAAGATGATGATACAGGAACCAGTGATAGGACAAACATGTTTTTTTTTTATCTAATCTGTATGTGTGTAGACAACCACCCCTCAAACAACATGTCATAACTGATGTTTAATATACAGTTGCATACATTTTGGACCAATGAGATTCCGCTGTGGGCGGGGCTACCAACAGACTGTCCTGTCAATCATCAGAGCTAAATTTAGCACTTGTTCCTTTATCCCATCACGTCTGGTTAGTACGAGGTGCATTGCTAATTGACCAGCAAATGTTCATCGCCAATACCTCAATGCTTCGACATGCACCTTTCTGCTTTTGGCCAATTTCAGTTTTGAACACTCTTTGAAGTGAAAAGATCAAAACATGGTTTTAAATGTTACACACATAACACTGTTTTGTTGAGAGCTTTCAAAGACTAATAGCCTGAGGTGATTGCACACATTGAAGGCCTCAACAGCCATGTTAAAACTTGCCTTACTCTGCACAAGGGCTGGTCTGTGCAGATTTGTGTCATTTAGATGGCTTTCTGTGTTACTGTTTGTCTGTTACTGTTTCTCGGGTTGAGAGAATGAGGAAATGTATTTTTACCTGTTTTGCCGTTTTTATCCATGCATTCTCTTGTGTATTGTGCATGAGGGGCTATTCACACAGAAAGCGTTTTTGCATTCCACTGCACTGCTTTTCCATTGATGTATCTCTATATGTAACCATGCTAGATGTGCCGCGTCTTTTGCAGTGCCTCATACATGACACGGCGTTCTAAAAAAAAGGTAAAACATGCCTCTAGACTCTGTCTTGCATTTTTTGATTCCACTGTGCCACATTTCCATTGCTTTTTCTAAGTAAGCATACTAGACGGAAGTGTTTGGTCCTTAGGGGCCATTCACACAGATCAAGTTTTTGAGATGTGTATAGAGAAGTATAGAGATGTGCTTTTTAAATGTTAAGTGGCACATTTTTAGAATGCAGTGTTGCCTCAAAAGACGCGAGACAAACACAGCAGTCAAACATGTCTGTCTAGTGCATGTTCACCTAAAAATAACAAAAACACTGAAATGTGAACGGCCCCATCTGGGTTAAGCTCAGGAACAGTATAAAGACATAAGCAATATCTCAACATTTCAGTGCAGTGTTTTGGTTGTTATAGCAAAAAGATCTGAAAGGAAATCGGTGGAATACCGCTGTACTGATATTTGCAGAAAAGCTATGGCTGCGCTATTTCACACAGGTCAGTTGTAAATTCTTTCTTTCAAGATAAATTGATCCATTTCAGTTTAAATGTCAAACCTTTTTCAGACGGATGTTTGGAATATGCTTGTCTTTTTTTTTTTAAGGAAGCCTGCATGCTTGTAACTGAAGGATGATTTTGTGTGCCTAAAAGAGAGTGAATAATTATGGGTGGGCTGGGTATTTATTCAGTGTTAGTGTCATTGTATGGATGGTGTTGTTGATGGCATGTCATGTACAGACTCCCTACATCAGTGATGTGACACACAGTGATAATATGAATGGAGGATGTCACTGTGGTATCAGAGACTCGTTTATGTGGTACCGCAACCTCATTCAAAGTTCTGTTCATTATTGCTCCATTAATAAATCTGGTGAGCTGCTGGTCAGTTCACTGCAAGAGTGCATCTCATCACATCTTTAGTTTAGTGTCAAAGTATTCCAGTTTGTGTAGAGGATGAAAATCAAAGATTGTTTGGTTTTTTTGTAACTGGATTTACAAAATGCTTAATAAATTATTTCAATTCCAGTTGGTTGCTTATTTAAAAGTGTTATAAAATTACCTATGTTTTCCTTTGTTCCTCGCTTTTCCACAATCGCATGCACATGATATAAAATAAATTACATCTTGCATTAATTTATCCAGGTTCCCTTGTAATAAGGATATTTTTGGAGATTAACTGTTTTTTTTTCTGTTCATCTTTGTTACAAAATATATAAAGATGAATATACAATATAAAGATGAACAAAGTGCATTGGTGTGGATATTAGTTTTGTTCCTGATGAAGGCGCATTGGTTCATTAAAGGCATGTTTCTATCATTGATTTTTACAGTAGGAGTCACTCAGAGTCCTGAAGAGCCTTCGATTCTCCAGTGCAAAGCAAGATGTGACCGCAAAATGTCTTCCCTTCAAATATGCTTACTGCACATGTTCAGAGATTTGTTTTATAGTGTGCTTTATGAGCAACAGCACTCATATCTGTGGACAGTAAATTCCAAAGTCATGTTTTACTCAAATATAAATCCTGCCTTTCTTGTATATGCTGTCCTGCACAACATAATTTTAGCTATGGAACTAATATCAATAAATACAAAATAAAATAAAATAAAGAATGTTGTTTCAGAGGCAGTTATTACATTTGGATAAAAGAGGACAAATATTTATTTTATAAAAATTAGTTAACATTGGTTTGTGTTTTCCAAATTTTCTTACTTTTTTCTTACTTTTTAGTGCTGTCAATCGATTAATTCGGATTAATCGCATCCAAAATAAAAGTTTTTGTTTGCATAATATATGTGTGTTCTGTGTATATTTATTATGTATGTATATATAAATACACACACATACAGTATTAATTTTGAAAATCTGTACATGTATTTACATGTCTATATATTCATATAATTTATATTATAAATAAATATATTTAATACGTAAAAAAAACATTTTTTTCTGAAATATATGCATGCATGTGTGCGTATTTATATATACACACAATAAATATACACAGTACACATACATATATTATGTAAACAAAAACTTTTATTTTGGATGCGATTGATCGTTTGACAGCACTACTTAATATAATGATGTTTTAGGCATTAAATGATATGTCTAAATATATTTTAAGCAGCCAACGTGACGTTATTTGAATGTAGCCTACTTTTGCCCACATTATTGTTTGCCAGGAAAACAACAACTAAATCAGCGCCTCAAATCCTGCTTAAGTTAACCATAAACCACTAACACTTAGAAACTGGGAGGATCTTGCAAAAGTCGTCGTTCAGTCCTTCCATCAAACACATGACCAGCCAGGCCTGAAAGCAACACAGATCCGCTGCGTTTGCCATCATGATCCAAACTCGGACTTTTTTACTTTTTACTTTTGTTTTCCTTGCCTGCTGTTTTGTAATAGTTTTTGGTCAGACGACAAGTCCAGAAACAAGTAAGTTTCAGCCGTGCAGCTGTGTGTTTACAAGCTTTTTAACCGTAGATATGGTAAAACAATGGCCGTGTCTTTACCTATTGAACTATCTGTCTAACTTACTTGGATAGCATTTTATATGCATGGATAGACATCAACTCAATTCACACGATCGGTTCAGATTCAGAGCGCGCTCGTGATGAACAAATGCTGTCTGTGTAGGCAGCTCGCGAGGATTTGAAACGCAGCCAATGTTTTTGACATTTATTGAATTAATCGTCTATTTTCTTGGAAATTGTAATGTTTTAATAAGAATGCATGTATAACACGACAGTGTAACTTGGAAGTGACTTCTAGCAGCGATCATATGACTCAAATCGCTTTAACACTCTGGACCCCAAGCACTGTTTTAATAGTTTTTTTAAATATGACTAAAGTTATTTTTGAAAATGCTTTTGTTTTTAGTCAACTGTAAACTGAGATTTTATTCGCTCGTTTGAATGCACTTTTGAATAGTTTCCTGCGGTTTATTAGGCAGAGAGACTTTTTTTTTTTAAATCACATGAGAGGCTAGAAAACACAAAGGAATATTGTGTTCAGTGTAAGAGTTTTATAAGAGAGGTCAGGGGTAATATTTAATATAACTGTCTGTTATATAAAAAGATGCTGATTTCTGAGTTTATATGATTCAGGTTGAAATCAATTTTAGAAATATACTTGTCTGAAAATGTTTATTGAGATGTGTAACGAGATACGGTTAAAATCAGTTGTCACTGATATCAGACTTGTGTTCTTTTCACAGACTGCACTATAAAATCCAACACAACTTGTGAAGAATGTCTGGAGATTGTTTCGGTAAGATATAATAATTTGTTATTCACTGTCAACAATTGTGGTCACCAGACTTCTAAACCCTGTGTGTGTTCCACAAACAGCAATAATTAGTAAAACAATTTCTTGCATTATTTTTCTGCAACTCTGACTACATGTGCTGAATTTTTTTTTTTTAGAAATAATATTTCATAAAAACTTTTAATATTGCTAAGTGACAAAAAATGATACATGTGGTCTTGAAATAATTGCACAAAAAAGCTACAAATAAAATAAAATAATTAAGCTGTCATTTATAAAGTCAAAAGGTAATCTAATAATGTGGTCTAAGTTTAAATGTTAAAAAAATAAATACATTTTAAGACATCTTGCCATACCAAAAGTGGACGTTTCTGTAGAATGACCCTTATCTATTTTTCAGTGTTTGTGGTGCATCTCAAGCCAGAAATGCATCGACTATCCGGTGAAGAGCATTCTGCCCTCTCACAGTGTTTGTCCGCTCTCAGAAGCACGATGGGGAGTGTGCTGGAGTAAGACTGACAACGACATACAGCAAGAAACATCTCGCCATCTCTTTACCTTCTTAATGGATGCATCATGTGCATTCGTTATGAGATGAACTGTAAAATCTAGAAGAGCTTTATACGTCACAATCATAGTTCATAGTACATGGTAGCTTTAACCTAACTGCATTCTAGATTGTCACTTTATTGCATTTGCACTCTTGTAAAATGTGTCAAGGCCAGTTTAACCTTTATTGCCTGCGTCTGAGAAAAAGCTGCGAGTTTTGTACAAGAATGATCACATCCGTTCTGTCTTGTTTGAATCCCAGTGAATTTCCAGACTCTCATCATTACCATCTCTGTGATCGCGGGGGTGATCATCATCGCCATATTTGTCTGCTGCTTCCGCTGCTGTAAATGTGAAAACATCGGGTAAGATGAAAACCAGCACTTGTAATTAAAGTTTGTTAGCTATTAATTTGTACATATTTATCTTCATAATGTATCCAAAAGGTCTAAAAGGAGTGATGAGCGAATGGAGAGACAAGCTCATCTGAGAAAGTTTCGCCAAGAGGAGAGGTACTTTAATTTAGGAAATTAATTTCATAAATTTGATTATTTTTGTTAAGAATTGTGATGTCTTTATGAAATCGTGCTCGGTAATAAAAAAGTTTTTATTTGAATGCAGGAAAGCAGAGATGAGGCAGAGACATGAAGAAATGCGATTGAAATATGGTAAGATTTCCTATATATATATAAATTGTATTATCTTTATAGTTCACTGATAAATAGTAATTACACTGTTTCAGAGTTTTATTGCTCACTCTGTTTTAGGTTTGCAAAAGGATAACCCGTACTCTAGATTTGAGAACAGCTAAGAAGCTTGTGATGATGCTCCACTGTTGTCTTTTCTTTTACCTCACACCTATTGTAAAAATGAACACATTTCCAGCACTCCATTTTTCTTTTGAGTTTGAAAGATACTGAATATACCAGTTAGAAGCTGACCACACAAACATGCATTGCCTAATTTACTCACAGCTGGATTTTCAATGAATCTTCAAGCAAACCACATTTAGACATTGTATTTATGAAGCCTTGTACACTGATGACATGCAAATCTAAATAAGCTTCAACCAAATTAAGCAAGACATGTTGAGTCTGCATTGGACTTTGCCTGTTTTTGGTTGGTTGGCAGTACATGAAATTCATTTTTTATTTAGCCTCAGCAAATTTGAGCTGTGTAGCTGTTTTACTCAGAATAAACTAGGACTTGTCTTGCATAAATATAAAAAATGTGCTATAATACAGTGTGCTTTATAGATTAATATCCTACACTTTTCAGATTGACAAATTGATTTTGCTAGTTTGTTGGCATTTCAATGTAATTTGTCTATGTGCTGCATTTGTTTTGATCACTAGCTTATTGTAATTACCAAAGGGTTGATCTGAGCTATTGACAAAAGTCAAATAAACTGTGAGAACGATATCAATAAAAGTGAATATTGTACATTTGTTTTCTGTTTACTGTACTTTATTAAAGTTGTTTAAATAGACTTTACTCAAATCATATTGCTAGTAATTTTGTGACACATTAAACATAAAACATACAAATTTTTCATATTTTTTTGTAGCAATGCAAGTTAATTTATTATTTATTAGATTTAATATTTTTATATAAAGGTATATTATACATAATTAAATTTTTAAATGTATATCATGTTTTTTTTTATATATATATATATATATATGAGACCCCAAAAATTACATTATATTTACATTTAGTCATTTACCAAACCATACATTTAGTCAAAACAACAAAAAGGCAATCATATGCAAGTGCTATAACAAGTCCCAGTTAGCCTAATGCAATACACCTAGCAAGTTATATATATTAATATATATAAAATAGAAAAAGAACAGAGAAAGAGGCCTTTTTCAAAGAAAACAAGCAGTTAGAAAATGAATTGAAAGTGCAAGTGTTTCAGAGGGTGAAGATAAAATAGAATTAGAATAGAGAGTGCTAGAGTTAGAGGGTCAAATAAAGACGGAAGAGATGTTTTTAGCCGTTTCTTGGGAGTAATGTAATATTTTTTCATTAAGCAAAAGTAATACGCATTATCATGTTGAAATTATGTTGATAACGCAGAACATGAGGGTTGGTCACGTGGTGTCATGCTGTCCAATAAAATGGACGAGTTGATTTTGCGCGTTCTGGGGCTACAGCTCCCTGCTGGGAATCACGTGGTTTTGCCCGGGCCAATCAAACGTGGGAATCCAGTCTGCGCTTTCTTGCTGAGCGCGAGGAAGACAGTGCTCGTGTTACCGACACATCCACATTTACCGGGAGAATCCTACATTTCTACAAAAATGTCAGACGAGAAGCCAAAGGTACGTGCATGTGTGTGTGCTCCGAGCTCCAGCGGCACGGAGGGGTGTATTTTGATGTGATTATAATGCGTGGATGTAGGTTGTTTGGATCCTGTACTTTATATGTGGGGAAACAAAGAGGTATTCAACAAAGATTTTGCGCATTTTCCGCATATAGCCATGTAACTCAGCCATCCATCCAACTACATGGAGAATCATAGCATCTCTTGTCGTTAACAGTTAAACCGGCGGTATTTTGCTTCGTTTCAGCATCAACGAGATGCTCAGATTGGCTTTTTTCATGGCGGGTAGTTGCTTCAACTTTGCGCCAAACGCAGTTGCACCGAAAGCGTCGCACAGTTGTTTACGTCGCAGCCCTTTTATCCAGCGACGCTAGTGTTTTAACAAATGCTGATGATATAGACTCAAGTCTGGCTGTTTAGCCCGTCGTTTTCTCTTAAAACGTGTTATTCAGTATCACATGAACGTCTAACAACGTTAATGTTTAATACAGGGACTGCATGTGAAGCACAATGTGGTTTAAGCTTAAATCATCTACCTTGTGTGTGTGTGTGTGTGTGTGTGGAGTAGACCCTTCAGAACACAGTGCATGTTCATAACTCCTCTTTAACACCACACACTCTGCATATTTCACTTCAGGAGGGCGTGAAGACTGAAAATGACCACATCAACTTGAAAGTGGCGGGTCAGGATGGATCTGTGGTCCAGTTCAAGATTAAAAGGCACACCCCCCTCAGCAAACTGATGAAGGCCTACTGTGAAAGACAGGTGAGACTGCAGCTTGAGCTCCAGTGATCCTGAGATCTGAGCACCTTTGACGTTACGTTGATGTTTAGATCTATAACTTGGATGTTTTTATTCTTTTTTCAGGGTTTATCCATAAGGCAAATTAGATTCAGGTTTGATGGTCAGCCAATCAATGAGACGGACACACCTGCGCAGGTTTGTACTCTTATTTTTGAATCTGTTGGTCAGCGGTTTCTGAAGTGTTAACTGATTAAAGAAATGGTTCACACTATGCAGAGAAAGTAGCCATGAAAATAGCCTAAAATGCTGACATGGCATTTAAATAAATAAAAAATATACTACTATTATTACTACTACTGCAGAGAATGTGCTCGACCCTCAGGCATTATCCAAGATGTAGATTTTCTTTGTCAGAACAGATTTGGAGAAATTTAGTATTGCATCACTTGCTCACCAGTGGCTGCTTTGCAGTGAATGGGTGCCGTCACAATGAGTCAAAACATCAGAATTCACTATTTTTAATAAGCATTTATGCATTCTGTATCGCTATGGCGATTGTATTTTCCTAGTTGCTTTCAGTAATATTTAACAGTTCCAAATCTTGAGGATGCAGTCTCTCTCTTAAAAAAAAAAAAACTAACAGTAAGCAATCCATACAAAAGAAAAACTGCATTTGTCATAGTGTATTTGCATACCTGGAGCTTGGTGCACATGAACTGTTATAAGGCCTCAGTTTGAAATGTTTCTCGGTGTATGTTTTTATGTGAATTTTCAGCTGGAAATGGAAGATGAGGACACTATCGACGTATTCCAGCAGCAGACGGGAGGAACCTGCTAAAGATGCTTGTTTATTTGTGCTCCTCTTCACTTCCACTGCAGTTCAGGGCTGAAATGGAAAAGGTTTTGGAAATCAAATCTGTTTAAGTTAATAGCTTTTTTTTTTTTTTTTTTTTTTTAATCATCCAAAGACCTCATTTCCGTCTTTGCAATGTTCTCCCTGAACTAAATTGGAAATGACAGTTAGTAATGTTTTTTCCCCCCCTTTTGGAGCTTGTATGCCTGTTGTATACGTTTTTGTATTATGTACGTATGTTTTCACCTCCCCCATCTATTTTTATACACAAGGAGGGAAGCTTTGTGAAAGAGGATGTTTGTGACTTCTTAGTATGGTCCCAGAATTTCTTTAATTGCGGTAAACAACTAAACTTTAAGATGCCCTTTTTATGATCGGTTTCGAACGGTGACATTGCAGCATTGTGTTTTTCTGACACCTCAGGTTTGATAAAGCTAGATTGTGGATCGTATACCGGTAGCCATTTTTGATTTTAAAAGTTTTGATGCATATGTCTTTAAAAGTTTGCTGTTTGCTTAAGTATGAATTTCATGATATACAAACTATGTGTTGCCCTTGATTTTATCGTCTCATAGTTTGCCCTCTGCAAATACATCATATAGTAACTTCACTCTCATTTAGCTTTTCTGGCCTATCAAGAGTATTGAACACTATCCTGGTCTAATTGCAACTCCACAGTGAATTCAAGCCAATGTGAGTGTTGTAATGGGAATAGCAGGGGTGTTTGGGAGAGCAGAGGATCCTATGTTGGCAATTTACTACTGTATATAATAAATATAGTTTGATACTGATTTGTATTTGTCTTGTTCTTCAGGCTTTATAAAGGTCAGTTCAAGATTGAAATGGTTTGCCACTAGATGGAGTAACTGTGTAATGGTGCATTTTTTTTATTTTTTAAGAGGGAGATTGCATGCAGTTCTGTAATATTTTCTACCAACTGTCAGAAAATAATCCTAAAATTGTTTGCGTTGCATTTAATGGAACCGTATCAGTATGAGTCTATTGTTTGAATGAGTTAAGCCCACCGATTCTCTTAAAATCAATGTCTAGTTTATACCAAAAAAACTGCCTTATGTAGAATTCTTCATTTAAAAAAAAAAAAATTAATTAATTTACAAGTCAATAAGTATGGGATTAAATTAAACCATTTTCTTACATCACTCATTGAATCCAGGAGTCCTTGTTTTGTCTTTTATTTTTTATTTTTAAAGGAATCTCCAGTGCTACAATGCCAAAAAAAAAAAAAAAAGAGTATGTTTGAGCTAAATTCACAGCTAACATTCATAAAGAATAAAAACAACATTAATATAGCGTCGCCTAGTTGCACTGTAACAATTTGATTGATGGCAATTTCAGCTGATTTACTGTAATGTGAGTGTTTGACATAATAGCACAGGATAGATAAAGCTAGAGAAAGAGTTCTTCATTTCTTTGTGGATCTGTAGAAGTCTGAGCCCCAGAATCATTGTAAAACAAGTGCACTGTAAAAACCTTTACTATGATCTACTCAATTATTTTGGTGAAACATTCACACTAAAAAATGAGTAAATTTTAAAGTTATGAAATCATTGAAATATACTTTAAGAATCAATTAAATGTAACTAAAAAAATTAAGTAGATTCAAATAATTAGATTAATTAATCTCTCAAATAAAATTGAGTCAATATAATTAAAACCCTTATGCAATTCAATAGTAAATCTGAAACACAAAAAAATGTATTAGATTTAATTTATATGCTGTATATACAATGTCCTATATTTACTTTTTTACTTATAAATTTTTAACTGTATTTACCTTTTACTCTGTTAGTACTTCACAATAAATATAACAAAATGATAAACAAAATGCATTATTTTAATTAAATATTATTTGTCAGATTTGACCATAACTCCAATTCAACCATACTTTGCAAATGACAACTTGTTGAAATAAATTTTAGCCACTGAACTGTGGATACTTACAAACATACAAAATTAATCAAAAGTAGCATTTAAAATTTTAGACATTAACCTTTACTTGTCAAATAAGACCAATGGAAAAAAAAAAACATAATTAAAGGGTTAGTTCACCCAAAAATGAGAATTCTGTCATTAATTCCTCACTCATTTCATTCCAAACCCGTAAGATATTTTTGATAAAATCCGAGAGCTTTCTGATCCTTCATGGACAGCAAGGGTCCTAACATGATCAAGGCTCAGAAATGTTGCAAGGGTATCGTTAAAATGGTCCATGTGACATCAGCAGTTCAACCTTAATTTTATGAAGCTACGAGAATACTTGTGTGCAAAGAGAACTAAAATAACTTTATTCAACAAATACAATTGAAACACTGTTGTCATATGGACCATTTTATCAATGTCCTTACTGCGTTTCTGGGCCTTGAACTTTTCAGTTCCCTTGCTGTCTATGGAGGGTCAGAGAGATCTCAGATTTCATCTAATTTACTCGATTTACTCCCCCTCAAGGCATCCTAGGTGTATATGAATTTCTTCTTTTAGACGAATCCAATCGGAGTTATATTAAAAATTGTCCTGCTCTATAATGGCATAACTCAGCAATGAACAGCTCCAGTATTTTGAGCAGTGAGTGGA
The DNA here is from genome assembly GCF_012432095.1 of Onychostoma macrolepis. Classification (NCBI taxonomy): domain Eukaryota; kingdom Metazoa; phylum Chordata; class Actinopteri; order Cypriniformes; family Cyprinidae; genus Onychostoma; species Onychostoma macrolepis. The sequence continues at coordinate 34,321,426 of NC_081163.1, forward strand.
TTCTGATTAACACTACATTCAAGGAATCAACATATGTCTGCGATACATTACTCAATGCTGCAAAAACACGAAAGTAGAAATCTTTGAAGTTCCCTGAGCGCAAACACATATATGCTGATTTTTTGATAGTCGCACGCAGTACTTCAAATGGTAAATGGTCGCACTGTAGAGCCCTGAAATACGGATTTTTGTTCCTTACAAAAACGCATCAATTTGTTACAGGAGGCCTTTATTCACCCCCCGGGAGCCGCGTGAGGCACTTTTAATTATGGATGAATGCACTTTATTTGGACTTCTTTTGGACAGTTGAACACTATCACCCGCCCAATGCCATTATAAAGTTTGGAAGAGCCAGGGCCGGGTTTCCCGGTAACGACTGATCTGTTCGTTATTGTTTCACGTGCGTTTCCCAAAAATGCACTTAACACAATCGCACGTAGCCCTGCTTTAAAAGCTACTTAGAAGTCGCTATCCGTTTGTCAAGTGCTGAAATGTCAATTGTGTAGTACATGCTCGTTTAATGAAATGTAAACCTATTGCTGAGTTCCAGACAGCTCAGATATAATATAATAGTTATAAGTATAATATTAATATACAATAACATATTATATATAATATCTGTAGAGACGTTATTTCCAGGTTCAATACATGGCTGGTTTTGTCATTGACAGATTGTTTTTGAGTTTATCCATATTTTTCCCAGTCTTTGAAGCATATTTCCTACATTATTTATGTTATTCATTTTTTGTTCAGTCATTTAATTTAGATGTTTATTTATATTTTTCTGCCCTTTTTATTTCATTTTTTTTTTTTTTTTTTTAAGAGTAATAAAGTGTACAATAAAGTACAATCAAAACCTTATATTACAATCACATTGCACTTGAATAAATTTAAAGGTGTAATCTGCCGATTGTCCTGCAGGAGACCTCATTACTCTTTACTCATTAGTCTTCTTAAAGTCAGCATGAAACAGAAGTAGCGATTGTCGTTTTTTCTCTACTGTGACGTCTATCTGAGTGAAACTGCATCTGAAATAAGAGGCGGGACTTGATTTCGTCCTTCGAAATTGATTGGATCATTGGAAGTTGAAGCGTTGCTAACAAAACGGAGGAAGATCTGAATGCCAGTTTGCAGTTAGTTGTGGGGGGATTTCTCTCCCTAGGTTCACCGCCGACACCCTAGCATGAAGAATTTTTTTATTTAGTGAAGGTAACGGCGACGAGGACGATCAACGGCACAAAACATGCCTAACAGCACGTGCGCAAGAGAGAGAGAGAGAGAGACTGCCTGAATGACTGAGCGCGTCCTCCATCAGGTTAAGTCATATTCATTAAAAAATTAATTTGCGATGTCCTAAGAGTAATGTTGTGGTAATATCCTAATAGCCTTAAAATTTTTAAGGGTAGTGTACTACCCCATTGCTCACGTCAGCACTGGTCAATGCATTTATTTCTATAAAGTGAAGCATCAGCTTCAGCTTTTCCCCTGTCGTTTATTCCAACGCTTACCCCTTACGTCACTAGCTCCGCCCTTGCGCCATCACTCGTGACCGGAAGAGAAGATGAGTCGTTTTGAGGGGGGGGAGGTTAACATTTTTTATTAAAGATTACAAAGGCACGTGAATTTAAAAAAAATAATGAAGTGCATGGATAAATTATTTATAATAAACACTACAGTATTCCATTAAAAAATATGAATTTTCAATTTTGATTTCATGCCGACTTTAAGATGCACTTAGTGCTTTACGATTACAGAGCACTCGTAAATCTACGATGATTTTCAAGTGCTACTTAAGTTACGATGCGTTTGGGAAACAGACCGTAATATTAAGATCAGTCTTACGATCGTTTTTAAGAACTTCTTAGGCTTACAATGCTTTTGGGAAACGCAGCCCTGGACAATTTTTAATATAACTCCGATTGGATTCGTCTGAAAGAAGAAAGTCATATACACCTAGGATGCCTTGAGGGGGAGTAAATCATGGGCTAATTTTCATTTTTGGGTAAACTAACCCTTTAAAGTTCTTGGGGTATCGCAGGTCCAAGGCATATGTCAATCCCACAAGATAGCAGCAGGCTCTGCTAAGATCACCGAGTTTGTTGAAGACAGCTAATTCCTCTTGAACACAAATAGGTGGATCAGCAACATCCTGGAGACACAAATATAAAGAATAACAGGTTAGAGCTAATATTCAGCCTGTATGTTACAAGATAAGGACACAGATAATATGGTTCATATCACCTGGAGAAGCAGACCATCTTCAAGGTGCTACAAATCATGACTAAAAAGTTAAATCTCAAACATCAAGTTTACCCCCCAAGCTTGTTATAAACACAAGCCCCGTCAGAATGGTCATGTGGGAGACATTGTAACAATTTACAGCAATATTCTTATTGAACAGTACTGTTGGAAACTATATTATCCATAATTCATGCAATGCAAGTTCCCAGTTCTTGTCTCTTTGAGAGTAGATAAAAACATAGGCTATGCCCTGCTATAAATTTTGACCGGTTGATGAAAAACAAGCTTATGTGGATTCTACACATTTAAACAATTCGGATAAGGTATCTAGAATTATTTATGGAGCATATAAAATACATATAATAATTTATTAATCAATTATTATTTTGACCTAATCCTTTTCTTTATTTAAAGGCTGAAATGTGAGGTTTACCATTTTATGAAACTTTATTAAAGTTTTATTTAAACATTTCATAAATGTTACTAGATGAACTGTTGTCAGTCATGTCATGTTTTGTGACCTGTGTTTCTACATTTATAAATATAATTATACTGAAACATTATAGTAAACTGCACTTACCTCCTGCCTTTTGTTATTCTTCTGAAGTTTTTGGACGATGACGTCAATGCTGTAAAACAAATGTTCAACAGATTTGCCATGAGATTCATAACTTTACACTTCAAATGAATAACAGTAAGGTAGAGGTTGACTGCCCTTACGAAAATTAGCCAGTGTTACTACAAAACAACAAGAACAACAACATGGTTACTGTGGTAAACACAAATTAACCATGGTATCAAACATTAATACATTAACCATATCTTAACCATGGTATTTGTAGTAAAACTGTCCTATACAAATGGTAATCAAAACACGGTTACTACACTTTACTACAGTAAAACCATGGTTGATTTTGGTAAAGGTGAAAAAGAAACTCGGCCCTCGGCTTAAGAGCGATTCCGAAGGTCGTTTCAGCGGTGCTTTGGTACAAATGAGGCCAGTGGGGGCTCTCGGAAAACTTTGCACCGAGTTTACAGTCGTAATTACGGGTTATACAAAGAGGTGGTAGCTTTTTACACAGTTATATTGTAGTTTCGGCTATTCCGTCATGGAGTGAACTCACCTAGAGAGACTGTAAATATTGTTTTTTTTAACGGGCCACTGACGGGATTTGTCACATTATACCAGTCTTGCTAGACTACGGATAGACTGGTTTAGTCGTTGTTTTCTGCAATTACTCACACTTATTATGCTCATCACCGAAGTAAATAACAATGACGAAACCGGCTCGGTGGTTAATAGTAATACGGCCCCTCCCCCTCATACACATACACAGGCACGTTATGAGTTAAAACGGGGAAAATTAACTCATTTTACATACATTTCAAGTTGTATTAGCCGTATTTTTAGCAGAATATTTGGTGGTTTGAAAAAAAAAAACAACAACAACAAAGTCACAGTGATTCTAGAAATGCTTGCCCCTTTCAAAAAGTTAAAATAGCATTCAAAAAATTACACCGAACGTTTTGTGTAACATTAACGTTACCCGAAAACAAAGCCAATATTTCATTAACTTTTGACAATTTAACGTTACCAGTATTTTAATGGAATCTTCCGGTGGTTTTAGCCTCAGTTTTCTTTCTTCTTCTTCTTCTTCTTCTTCTTCTTCTTCCAGTTTTCTTTCTTGTGACCAGTAAACAGATTTCCCGTCGTTGTGTTCACGTGATCACAATAACCGCGAAACTTACTCAATTTTGTAAGTCGATGCAAAAAAAAATAATAAATAAAAAAAATTGATTGAAAATAAGCAGTAATTTCTGCTCTTAAAACTGACAAGTTTTATTGCAACCTTCTCAAATATTTTCATTGAAATGTACCAAAAACATGAAGGACATAATTTGTTAGTTAATAATTTTTATTAAAACATACTTAAGTAGAACAAGTGAGAAAAAATAAACTGTGGGATTTTTACTTGTTAATTTTGGTAAGCCCAACTCAAATAATCTCTTAAATGATATTCAGAGATTTTATTAAGTTAATACAAGTTTTTATTTTTGTGATATTTACAAAGCCTCTGAATTATTTTTTTTACATATATGTTTGAGTTACAGATTCATTTTCATACCTGAGTGTTTCATATCAGATATGAATTTGGTATCAATATACCTGAAATGAGGAAAATTGATAACATTATTAAAGGTAATGAGATAGGAAGGATTATTTGCATTAGCATGCTTTGTGAAGAACAATAGAAAGATTTGCATAGCCTGATTTTATAATTCAGCTAATTAATAACAATGTAATCCCCACACAATTTACATCGTTCAGCTGTGAGCCAGAAAAAAAAGAGCAGTATTTACATTTCAATTTGCACTTGTGTTCTTGGATGGCACTTTAATATCAAAGCTGTTTATTGGTCTCAATGTGTTTACATTCAGCCTGTGCAGGGATTCAAGCAGAGAAGTCCCACTGTGCTAATGAGTGAGTTCACAGTATGCTGGAAAATACCTCCCTCGTACTCTGTAACACATTTTGCAACAGAGAGATCAGAGAGGAGCAGCAGAGAAGTGTGTTTATCTCAAGCGTTTAACTTGAAGCACTCAGTAATCCCCTCTAAAGGCGGATGAATTACCTCCTGACCTGCCCATACATGTGAAGAGTCAATGAGGGTACAAAGGGACATTTACCATCCCAAAGATTCAGTGGGAATGTCGTGGTTTGGAAACATCATGCATCTCTTTTATTGAAAGATTTCGTAAACATTGTACAGCAAAGATTTTTCGTAATACTCCCTACACAAACATGTTCGACTTCATTGTCTTGCCACAATCCCATGTTGACATATTTTGCCTACATGATTGTTTCTCAATCCCACTGTTGATCCGCAACATGACGGGTGATGGATAAAATGACTCCTATTTTGGATAAAAGAAAGTATACAAAGTCAGTTTTATTTCTGGTCCGTTTTAGCAAAATGACAGTAAAATCCTCCTGATATTCCAATTTGTTTTGGCTTTTTAGTGTCATACACTTTTAAAAATAAAAGTTCTCTATTGGCATCAATGGTTCCATGAAGATCATTGTAATCTGTAACCTATTACATTTCCAAAGTAACCTTCCCAACACTGTTTAACATCCATCAACTATTTTCGTTGCACAAAAGGTTCTTTATAATGGCAAAAAGGTTCTGTAGATTATTAACATGCTCTTGACACTATAAGAAAAAAGTTATTTTAAGAACTGTTCACTGGAAGGTTCTTTGGGGAACCAGAAAACCCCTTTTTGAGACCTCTGTGTTTTTATTTTGCATTAACACTCATAAAAATAAAGGTTCCAAAAGCGGGTTTTCACAGTGATGTCAAAGAACTTTTTTTTTTGGTGTGAAGAACAATTTGATCATTTGAAGAAACTATAAAAAACCTGGTATGTACAGATTCTATGGATGTTAAAGGTTCTTCATGGAGCCATATGCTAATTAACAACCTTTTCACAGCTTTTTTCCATCTTTGCACCTTAAAGGTCAGTCGCTATTGTCTCTATTTCCTTAGATTTGAGATCACAGTTCAGATCTATTCACATATTCTCATCCTTGGCCTGTGGTCTTTCAGTTTTCATGCTGTTTGGAGGATTCTGACAAAGGCCAAACTGTAAAAAAAAAAAAAAGTTGAGAAAACTTTAGGTTTAAGGCAACCAGCTTCAGCAGATTTTTGAGTTTTCTCAACTTTTTGTTGTATAAACTTAAAACAACGAGCTGAGAAAACTCAAAAATCTGCTGAAGCTGGTTGCCTTAAACCTAAAGTTTTCTCAACTTTAGATTTTTTTACAGCATTATAAGCAGCAGCAGCAGATTTTTGAGTTTTCTCAACTTGTTGATTTAAGTTTATACAACAAAAAGTTGAGAAAACTCAAAAATCTGCTGAAGCTGGTTGCCTTAAACTTTTAAGTTTTCTCAACTTTTTTTTCTTACAGCGGTGCACGTGATGAACTGCATTAGATAAAAGATGTCTTCAATGGCAGCAGGTGAAGGGCTGCAAACCTCTTACAGCCCACATCAAGGCCTAATAGGATATTGACTCACATTAAAGCGCTGAAGAGCATGTTGGAAAATGCCACGGCATTCTTTATCCCTTCATCTGAATGATGGTGTTATTTGATATGTGCAGGTGTTTGTTACATTTATAAAGATTAAAACTTTAATGATACATGCTGGTCTTGTGGAAAGCATCAGTTAGCGTAAACAGAATTATTGTGCTGGATTCACACACTCAAAAGTCCAAGTGCGTTGCTTATACTTTTCACTATTTACACATAATTGACTCATAGATGGATATGATTACAGGGCTGTCACTGTCCGTGTGTGTTTCGGTCTCTGAAAGGTTTGTCCCTAGAGTGCTGCTGTGGTAAATTGGAGAGTAAGGTCTGATCTCACATGGGGAATGCTGTTCTGTGTGAGCTGATGAGCGGTTGCTGGGCTGATTAAAGGCTCCCGCCGCTCTGATGTCTCTCACGTGTCAGCTAGACAACAACCATCAGTCTGGACACAGACATAAACACGCTGACCTTATTTCAGCTATTGTGTCATGCATTCAGCAAGCCATTTAAGACAAGTGTGAAAAAACAGCAGTGTATGTGGGTGGGGGAGCTTTGTGTGAGACTGAGACTAACTTGAATAACATTTCTATTGAATTTAAAACCAATTCTGTTTTGAATGTTTGTTTTTAATGCATTTTCTGGTAAAAACGGTGAGGCATTACTGATCCAAAGAAATGCTTCAGTGGAAATTTCTTTTAATAGAATAAACTATTCACACTTATTTTTATATGATTTATTGATTTAAAAGTGCAGTCATTAAAAGATTCTATGAGATCTTTGATTAAAGAAATATATAATGAATTACAATTATGACAGTTGTGTGCAATATTTGGGGCTGTTTAAGTAAATCACAAAACAACAAAATGGTATTTATTGTAACATCATGTAGGCTAACTATAATATTTTATTATGACATTACATTGATATTCAAAAGTTTGGTCTCAGTACGATTTTGAATCTTGTGTGGAAACAGGATACCTCAAAAATCATTTTAATATTTTCACTATTATAATTGTTGAAACAGTTGTGCTTATATTTTGTGGAAACGTCATAATTTTCTCAAGATTCTTTGATGAACAGAAAGTTCAAAAGAACAGCATTTATTTGAAATAGACTTTTTGGTCACATTATAAATGTCTTTACTGCCACTTTTAAACAATTTAATGTATCCTTGCTGAAAAAACAACAACTGATTTCTTTAAAATAAATTACTGGCCTTAAACTTTGAAATGGTAGCCTATGTTAAATATTCAGTTTTCACTGGCCTCACATTAGGGAATTTTATTATTATTTTTTTTTCATGTAACCAACCCAACTTCAACTTCATGTATATGGTATTATATATATATATATATATATATATATATATATATATATATATATTTAAAATAATTATTTATATATTTATCAAGATGCACAATCCTTCAGCGGTTCTTTAGGGTTTTTGAGGTGTAATATAGCACCCCAGGTGAAAAACAAGTACACTTCCATAATGTACTTAAAGTGCTCTATTTTCGTGCACTAATTTTGTACTTAATACACTAAAAATTATTCTTTATTACTTCTTAAGATAAACTTAAGATCATCTAAGTGTACTTAACTGTGCTATTTTGAGACACCATGAATATGAACTAAAATGCGCTTTTAACATACTATCTTTGCATTTAAAAAAATGTATTTAGATACCACTTGTAGTACAAAGATGGGTTCAAGTGTGCTACAAGTGGTGACTAAATACATTTTTTAAATACAGAGATAGTATGTTAAAAGTGCATTTTAGTTCATATTCATGGTGTCTCAAAATAGCACAGTTAAGTACACTTAGATGATCTTAAGTTTATCTGAAGTAATAAAGAATAATTTTTAGTGAAAATTAGTGCACGAAAATAGAGCACTTTAAGTACATTATGGAAGTGTACTTGTTTTTCACCTGGGACCATTACCATAATAAAGAACCTGTTAAACCCAGTATGGTTCTTTAACTCTCTTAGTCTTTTAGTTTAGCTGGGGAAAGAATTAAAAACGATATTAAAATACAGTGTATTTCCTGAAGATAACAGCCTCTGGAAATATTCCAGGGCCCCTCCACATGACCTCAGAAAAGCTTAAAAGTGATTCAAAACTGTTTTTGCTTGCGTACTAAATTCCCATTCACCTTTTAAAGATATGTGCTATATAGCACTTAAAGTGGTTCATATGATTACGGGCCAATGAACCACTTTTAGTGCTATTTAGTGTAGTGTTTGGAATTCCGTGAGCTGATTCGTTCGATTCACAAAAATGATTCACCTTGTCTGCTTGGACAAAACGTCTCTTCTGTGTCCACGTACTCTCAGGCCTCATTCAGAATTATGCAACATGTCATTACACATATTTATCATCACGGTGATTATATCAGCCAATCGTTTCCCCCATGCTCCTCATATTCTGCCCAAAACATCTCAGGCTTTGATAGAGCATCACAGAGCTGCCGGTGGTTATCTGCTACTGTAACTCTTTGGCTGTTCACCATGTGCTGAGGGCCCTTGAGATGTGAAGAGCCGTGGGATCAGGGAAACATTGAGCCTGATAAAGTGTTTCCTGTGTGTAGGAGCGCATTATCTGCCCTGCTGGCTCTGACACAGAGAGCTGGAGGAGTTATCAGATGGTTATCAGTCTGTGTCTCAGCCTCTAGATCAGGCAGGCTGGCAGAGTTTGGGCACTGGGGCGGCAGATAGCATCTGTGGCATAGCTGCAGTCCATGCTGTGAATACGTGGAGGCTTTGATTTGTCCTGACGTAGGATGGGGTCTTTTGATCTTTGACTTGTGTCTCAATAAGTACGAGTCGACATTTCAGTTTCAGGGAATCATGTTTATAGTAAATCTCTTGAAGTTAATACCACTGCATTTCAGTCTTAATGTGTGTAACAAAAGGAATAGTTGCCCAAAAATGGGTAATACCCCAAAATGAAAATCCTATTTCCCCCTGTAGCTCTCAGATCTCATTCACGCTTGTGCATATTCAAAATTGGCATATTGAGTTTGGTTAAAAGACACATGAGAACCAATATTGTACATCAGCTTTTTAAAACAGTATAATTCTAGAATTTCCATTCCTTGTCAACGCAAACAAAGGTTCCCGACTAAACACATAAATGAAGAAGAAAGCAATGGATGAACTGACCACTTAAAATGTGTACAAGTTACTCATGGAGCCACATTGAGATCCCAATATCTGAACCATATAGGCCTTTAAAAATGAAGATACCAAAATAAATGTTTATTAAAAAACTAAAATTTAAATGATACCAAGACATCTTAAATACTTCTGGAGTTACAGGCATGCAAACATTAGAAATAAAACTTCAAAAGTTAGATACAATTGTGTATTGCTCAGTAAATATTCTTCCATGACTTTTAATATTTTGGCTCATCAATTTATGTTAAAATAATAAATAAATACATTTTAGCTGGGGAAGTGTTTGAACTAGAACACATTCAAAGTAAAATGGCAAAGCCTGCTCTTATGTTAAAACTGTGCTGAATAGGTTCTTCAGGTCAGTGTAGTTTCTGGGTTGTTTAAAGCACCTGTATATAGAAGGTTTACAAAAGAACCAGAGACATTCTTTGTGGAACTTATAAAGGTTCTGTAAAACCCCATTTGAAACTTTTTAAAGAGTGATTCTTAGTTACCCACCTTTATCTCTCTCATGCTTTGGGCCATAGTGCTGATAGTTTTTGATTGTTCGTGGCTCTTTGGATCAGATGACACTTTAAGCTCAGAATACAAAAGAACTGATCACACAATGAAGCCACTGACAGAGATGTTGCATATCTGATACATCCCCCTCCGTCTGTACACTGGATACTACATGGGAATACATCTGATAGAGGACACAACTTGTGCCAAAACATAAATGTTATTTTAGTCTTTTAAAAAAAAGACAAAGAGTTATACTTGAAGTGTCCAAACTTTTGTAAAGTTTAATGTCCACTGCAGCTTCCATTTGTCAGACAAACTCTCTGTTTCAAAGGTTGATTGAGCTATCAAATGTAGAAAAAGCCGACATTACATTAAAAAAGCACAAAAAATGTTTTAATTCTATGTAGTGTTTTATATATATATAACCTTTTCATCTATCTGTCTTAAAAACACCACATAATTTTTGTAAGGTTATAGTGTGAGGCTTCAAAGAAAGACAATCAATAGAAATGTAATGCAAATGTTTCTCTCAAGTCATTAGATCCGCTGTGTCTCATATACCTACCTAATAAGAGTATGAGATCATGATGCAGTCATGGGGTCAGGCTCGGGTATTTGCCTGTCTTCTGAGGTCAGGTGGTCAGTTGGAGGGTTAATGAGTAGGTGAGATGTACTGGTTGAGGCAGAGAGCCTGTCCCTCAGTAATGACTGGGGTTGCTTCCCTTCCTGATTACAGGCTTACTGCGAGTGTCAAAGTAGCCGCCCAACTATTAGCGGCCCCTTTACAATGCATTAGAGTGAAATATCACAGCCAGCTGACCTCACACAGCCCTCGGGCTGAACGATAAATGCACTGTTTGCTTTTAATAGTTTTTGTCACTATTTAAATAAAATAAATGATAGAAATGTTAGGAGTGTTCTTGAAGTTTGGATGTTGTTGTTTTTTTTTCAGGCAGCTATTTTATTTTATTTTATTTTATTTTATTTTATTTTATTTTATTTTATTTTATTTTATTTTATTTTATTTTATTTTATTTTATTTTATTTTATTTTATTTTATTTTATTTTATTTTATTTTTTTTATTTTTTATTTTTTTTATTTTTTATTTTATTTTTTTTTTTTTTTTTTCTGTCCAACTTGTAAAATAAGAATACAATAGTGTTTGTATTTAGGTGTTCCACTCCAGAGGACAGAAGATGTTCACATGCAAACAGTAGCTGTCATTTCTCACATGCACTGATCGGTTATTCACCTGCCCAAACACGCCGAGATTCTTCCTCACACTGATAATGAAACAAAAACAGAAATGCAAGAGCTGCTACTTCCATGAGTTTCTGCTGCTTTTAAAATTTTTATAATCGCTTATGTTTTTAGTTTCCTGTCAGGAATTATTTAGGGGTTAACTGCTGTAACTTAACTCTATTTGACGTATGTTTACATGGCAGGGTGCTGTATTACACACAGATTATCTTTGGCATCGCTGCACAAAACCTGTGAGGAGTTTTGCAGCCAGCATCAACAAAGAGAACAGATTAATGTTGACCCTGAAAGATCATTTTCTCTTGTGTAGTGCTTTCTGTTTTATTCTCCTTTGAACATTTTCTATCAAGTCAATCTCTAACACAACAACATGGATGACTGGTTTACTGTTTGAGTGCAATATCTTGCATTAGTTTTACTGTAATGTATTTTTTTTCTTCATATTTTTGTGTAATTGTTTATTATTTTAACCAGACTTTTCTCTTGTTTCCTTTAAGTGCAACCTATGTCTTTTTCACACCTTCAGAATCCATGACAGATATCCAGATAAGCTTGAGCAGCTTTGAGGAAGAAAATTGAAGACAAAATATGGCACAGGTGAAAAGGACAGAGAGTGTCCTTAGTGCTTTGATGTAAAAATGTCATAAAATGTAGAGCAAACCGAGGCACACACTGAATTTTCAACTGAACACAAAAGAAGATATTTTGAAGAATGTGTGTAACCAAACTGTTGCTGGTCCCCATTGACCTCCATTGGATTTTTGCATAGTGAACATTATTTTAGTAATTAAGACTTTGATTCATCAGCTGATGAGTATATTTTAAAAACAAAAAGAATTTAACACATTAAATAAACGTCCCACATTAGTTTTTTTTTTTTTCTTGACAAGAGAATTAATACCAAATAAATGAAAAAATATAGTGTTTCAATGCAGTTACTGCGATATTCTAACTTCATTTATTAAATTATAATTATAATAAATAATAATTATATGAAATTCTTCAGTGAAATTTACTGACATTTTTAAAATTGTAACAGTGTTACAATACAGTATATTTATTTTACTGTTTTTTTTTTTCTCTGACTTTCTAAATATCTGCTTTACGCTTCAGGCAAAATTACACAACTCCACATTCACTCACATATCGTGGTCTAGTATTGTGATATACAAACATTGAAGTCCCAGTGCTGTATATTAGACTGTATATCAGCGTTTTGGACCCCTAATTGGTCAATCACATCCGAGGACCGGAACCGAGCATTGTGCATTATGTGTTTATCAAATTAGAAGAGTGTTAACAGTGTTTCCTTGTGAACATTTGTTTATCCAGTGCTTGTTTCCCCTCCAGCCAGCCAGCCACATGGGGTGTTGTTGAAGACATGGGTTGAGATGCAGGTGAGGAAACGATTGACTGAAGGGAGATTTCCTTGACAAGGGGTCCTCAGGGTATGCTGCTCATCACACCGATCGAAACGAGCGATGCCGTTTAGAACAAGAGCAACCTGACACACACATGTACAGCACTGGGGAATTCCTCACGACACCTTTAAGACATGCTTTCTCTCTCTCTCTCTCCTGTGTGTTTCACTCGCCCCACCTTTCCCTCTCTTTAACGTCGACCCCTCCTTTCTACAGCTGACTTATTCTCATTTAAATGTCTGCGGGGTAAAACACCTCTCCCTGCTCGTAACTCACAGCTGAAGTTTACACTCCCCTTCATAGCACACTGACATGTACAGCAAAGCAGAGAGACCTCAGCCGGACACTGTTCAAGGACGAAGTTCTTGTTTTGATGGACTCTCTTGAGCAAAAGAAGTTTGGATTTGGATAACGCAAAATGCATTGGCAGTGTATTCTACATCATTTGATCATGCATTCATTGTAATGCTTATTAAAATACAACCTAAAAAAAGGACCTCAGAGGACAGCGGCATCTCCAGGAGTGAGTAAGATGCCAGTTTAATTAGGAGTGACTCCTCAGCTGTTTCCTGGACGTCTTCTCATCCTCACAGTTTGGATGTAAGGATGGTCTCTGGGCTTTGAGAATCGCTTTGTGTGTGAATGGAGCTGAGAGAGCGGAGACCCTGATGTCGGAGCTGCTGCTGCTGGCCTGTGTGCTCCTCTCCTGGATCATCACCTGCCAGTCTGGACCATGGAGACCTTGCACAGGTCAGACCTACTTGCTGATTTAACATGTATACAACTATAAACAAACACATTTAGAAGCATTTCATGCAAGAATAATCAGGATTTGAATTATTAGATTTGATTTGGAAAACGTCTAGTCTTAGTCGCAACTTGTCCCTGTTGTTAAAGACACTATTTGAGTCATGTTATCCTTTGTAATTATTGCAGATTTTCTACTGAATTGCCATTGGATTATGGGCTTTAAGTTCAGTAAACCATTTCGGAAAACTAAATAAAGGCAGATGGTCATGGGAGGGAAAAAAAAAACAGCTCTTGTAATTCAGACACAAATGCCAATCAGTTCTAACTGTCACGGTGTACTCTACTGTCAGTCTACTGGTTATTTACTCGGTCAGGATAAGCCACTCTGAATATCTAGCTTCCCAGTGGGATGCAGGTGTAAAAGAAGACACAGATTAGATGTGGTTGCCAGGTGCTGATGTAAAACACTCTGGTGTTGCACAGTTGTTTCATTTGAAAGACGTCATGCACCGTAGAATGACAATTAGGGGCCATTTCTAAACTATGTATATCTGTTCACTGTTTGTAGCAACTGTTGCTTGACTGAGCTAACAAATATATGTGCTAAGAACATTTGCTTGCATGCCCATTAAGTTATGAAAATGTTATTTCTGAACATTCTCTGAAATGATAAAAAAAAAAAATCTTGTTAATGCATTAATGTTACATTATCCATTACATTATGGAAATGTTACTTTTGAATGTTCTCTGAACAGTAGTTTTGTTTAAAAAAATGTTAGATAAATGTTGAACTAAAACATTGATCAGAACATTCCCTGATAGCTGGACGAATGTCTTTAGCAAACCTCACTTCTTGGACACTGTGTGGAAACAGGACATTTTACGCAATTCATCACGGTATCATTGCTTTTATTATAACTTTTTAAAAACACGATATGGTCCCAGGACAGAAGCAAGCACAAAATGGCCAGAACACCTGATATATTTTATATTATATTGGAGAGAATCCAAAATGCTGTGATAGAACACTAAACCAGACGTTTATGGCATTTCTGCCTCTCTCATTTGTCATCTCATCATAACATTAAAACCATAAAGGTGCTTATAATGTAACAGGAATAGATTTAGTGTTCCTTCTGGGTATAATCCACAAACAAGCAGATGCAGAGCTATATTAACAAGATAAGCAGAAACTGTTATGGTCACATTATCCACACACAATAAAATAAAGAATAAAACATTCGTTTTCACGCTTCGTTGAGTTTGTTAGTAATCAAAAATGCTGTTCCTGTTTATTCTTAAATTTCTTCAAGTTGAGCGTATTGCAGAATTTAAATGAATATTCAACCAGTATGAGTTACAGTATAAGAGTCAGCAGCTCGAGATGTCTTATTCAGCATACAGACCCATCTGAAGTGTACCAGCATACTAAAATCACTGAGCTGTACGCTATACGTAACTCTGAGATATTTTGATAAGGACTGTTTGCTTTCCAAAATGCCTTTTGCTTTGCTGTCTTTGAAATATGATCCATAAAGTGTTCTTCACTCTAACCATTTCCCTCTTTGATTTACTGAAGTGAATCAAAACTAAACAAGAGCGCTTGCCCTTTGAATCTTTTGTTTATTTGCCTTAAATAATTATGCTGAATCTTGTAAATCAATTAAACAGTGTTCATAGTGTTCAAAGGTTTGGTATTTATAATATTTTTGAAAGAAGTACATTTACGGCTACATTTATTTTATTAAAATACAGTAAAACAAATATTGTGGAATATTACTATAATTTAACAAATATTATTATATATCATCGCTATATCATTAATAATAATATTAGTACTATTTGAATATATTTTAAATGTAGAAAGCTGAATTTTCAGCAGATTTACTCCAGTCTTCAGTGTCACACGATCCTTCAGAAATCATTTGCATCTCACGAAACATTTCTTATTGTCAATGTTGAAAACATTTGTGTCACTTAATATTTTTGTGGAAATCACGCTACATTTCTTGTCAGGATTCTTTGATGAGAAATTTCAAAAGAAAAGCGTTTATAGAGTTCAGATGAAAAAGCTTCTAAAGTGTCGTTTGAAATTTTCTTCTAAAGTGAGCATTTTTCTCAAGCTCCTATGTTAACGTTAAGTAATTTCACTTTAATCGCAATGAATAAGTTATTTTCATTGGCATTAAAGTGAAATAACAATGTAATACGGTGCTGCTTGAAAGTTTGTGAACCCCTTGCAGAATCTGTGAAAATGTGAGTAGAGTAACATGATGAAGATGTCCAAATTTTTCTTATTTTGTAGAAATATAATTTTTTTCCATTTAGTACTGCCCTTCAGAAGCAACAGAAGATACTTGCATGTTTCCTGGAAGACAAATTAAGTACAATTTACCTCTTAATTTCATTCTCTTAATGCAATGCAATGCAGTGCTCACAAACTTTTAGAATGTGGTTATTTTAGTAATTTCAGCTTTTTTTTTTTTTGTCTTGTGGACTAAATGTAAACATCTTTTATGTAAAATATCTTACTCAGGACAGTGCTAAATAAAAAATAACATGCATTTTGTATGATCTCTCTTATTTTGTTAAAATTACTCTGCAAGGGGTTCCCAAACTTTCAAGCAGCACACACACACACACACACACACACATATATATATATATATATATATATATATATATATATATATATATATATATATTACTCTACAGTCTCTTTCGTCTCACACTTTAGGTAATTTCAGTTTAAATCAATATTTCATGTGTATTTATTTATTTAGTTGGTATTTTATTGCCGCTGAATGTACATAATCCCATAAAGCAAACAGTATAACACATACAAAATGTATGATAAATGAATGTGAGTTTCTTTTACAGATTTGTTACCATTGGACCTCCTGTCCCGGGTGCTTCCTGTGTCCGGCAGGGCTCAGGACGGGATACGCATGGTCCAGTCCAGAGGTGCTCGTGGATTTCAGTTTTCTGGATCTCCACAGCTGTTCAGCTTCCCTGCCTCTCGGCTCTTCATTAATTGTAACTTCTTTCCCGCCGAATTCTCCATCGTTGTCACTCTGAAAATCCCACAAATAGCTCCTGAGGTGAGAACAAAAAAGATAAAGATATTGTTGAGTTTACGTTTGAAAACATCAAAGAACCTTTTCCTCAGAACATGCTCTAGATTTCTGAATAGCGATCTGATAGTGATCAGTCTTCACTCTTTGATGTGCAGAAGAGTGAATACATCTTCACACTGTTGGAGGGAGATTCAGATGAGCCGCTCCTCGGCCTGCGTCTGTCCCAAAACAAGTTCCACTTTCTACAGAAGGGTCACAGTAGCAGGAAACGCATCACTTTTAAGGCAGTAGGGCTGGATGATAACCGCTGGCACACTGTGGTCTTGGCAGTGACGGGACGCTACACAATTCTCACTGTGGACTGTGGCACACCTCTAGAGCTGTAAGACTCTCTTTGGGAATACTGTAGATGTCAGGTTGTAATGATATATGGGCGATCATTTTTACATTTATGTATTGAACTATATCATTTTTTTTGCATAAACTTATAAAATGTTCTGTTTTGTCTCAAACAGAGTGCTTGAAAGGCCTTTCCCCGATGATCTTGATACAACTGGTTCCACATTCTTCATTGCTAGCAGAAGAAGATGGAACGGTCTATTTTCTGTACAAATCTCCTTTCAAAGCTTTTATAATTTTATTAAGATTCACAATGCACTTGAAATCTAAATGTATCAATTCGTTCCAATGTGTTTTTTTTGTTGTTGTTGTTGCAGGGTCTCTTCGGCAGCTAGTGTTGTTACCTGGTTCAGATGCTACCTCACAAATTTGTCCCTCATCTGAGCCCCGGCTGTCTGCTCTCTCAGTTCCTCAGGCCCTCTTACACCTGCCAATCAAACCATCATCCACTGACCTTCCCCTCCACCCTTATGGTGAGACTACTAAAACATTAACATTGGAATCACAGGCTGCATGTCAATATGCACAGTTATCACTAAAAGTACTCCACATATGTGACCCTGGACCACAAAACCAGTCTTAAGTGTAAATTTTTGGAAATTGAGATGTATACATCATCTGAAAGCTGAATAAATAATCTTTCCATTGATGTATGGTTTGTTAGGATCGGACAATATTTGGCTGAGATACAACTATTTGAAAATCTGGAATCTGAGGGTGCAAAAAAATCTAAATACTGAGAAAATCTCCTTTAAAGTTGTCCAAATGAAGTTCTTAGCAATGCATATTACTAATCAAAAACGACGTTTTGATATATTTACAGTAGTAAATTTACAAAATATCTTCATGGAACATGATCTTTACTTAATATCCTAATGATTTTTGGCATAAAAAAAATCAATAATTTTGACCCATTCAATGTATTTTTGGCTATTGCTACAAATATACCCCAGCGACTTAAGACTGGTTTTGTGGTCCAGGGTCACATATGTGGAGTATGTAGACACACTATCACGTTTGCATTTGCATGCAGGTGTTAGCAAGTTTTTATTCAGTAAATTGTTTTTTTGTTTTTTTAATCCGTAAAACCAGTAAGAATCTAAATGTAAGCTTCTCTTCAAAAGGTGCAGGTGTTATAGATTGGTTTCTGTGTAGGTAATGTCCACTGAGGATATCTTTAAGTCTGCAGGAGTCCGTCCTATAGGAATGCTGTGTGTTTTAGCTGTAAACACAGGTCTGTGATTGTATGGGGATGTGAGTAACTCTATCTCACAGGCCTGTTACTGATCTGCTGACATTGACTGACAGTCTTGTGCTTTGAGTTTCTCTGTGGCTCAGAAGAAGTGCTGGTGTTTGAAAGCAGGGTGCAGTAGTGCAGGGCTCGCTGTTATGCTTTATACTGTGGGCCTGTTGAGAGACATGACACAGGGCAGTGAGAGGCCATGTTTGCTTTATTTCCCCTTATATAATGTAGGCAGACTTAGGCTGAAATATGCAGTAGGTCCGGTATCATTGCAGATTTGTTTGATATTTTCAAATGCGATTACATTCATACAGGCTTACATGAGACACATTTCTCAATACTTGAGCAATTTTTAAAAAGAACTCTTCACACAGATCTCATTTTGGCAGAGCAGTTCATTCAAAACACTTCATACATGTCTCAAATCACTAGCAAATATTGTCACCCAACAAACAAACATTTTCATTCATAAAAACACAACAGGTAGCACTACACAATGTTTTCTTCTGTAAAACAAGAATGACTCTCTACTGTTAGAATTGACTGCTTTAAATGTTCACATTACTGTATGAAATTATTCACAAGTTGATGATAAGTTGATGTAATTGAAAAAACCAACACCTGAGTAGGTGTTCAGATACATCTAATTGTTCTGGTAGTATTTAATGGAAAATATATTGATAAATGTAGATATGTAGCTGTTTTGTTCATATTAGAATTTAACAGTTTTGAAAGGAGTATGAAAATGTGTGTATTGGCTTGTGGTGGTGGTTGTGTTTTTGTAAGAAAAACATTCATGTGATTTGTAGTCATTTAAATGTATTTTGTGGCAAAGCAGTGGAAAATAATCTGCTGTTGTGCCCACTATGTGATGGGTTAAAAAAAAAAGTGACCAAGGTTTTGAGAATGAATCCCAGAGATTGTAAAAACTGTAAGTTTTCATAAGTTTCTAAAAACTCTGAAGTTTGGCGACTGTGTACATAAAGACTATATGTGACCCCGGAACACAAAACCAGTCATAAGGGTCAATTTTTAGAAATTGAGATTTATACACCATCTGAAATCTGAATAAATAAGCTTTCCATTGATGTATGGTTTGTTAGGATCGGACAATATTTGGCTGAGATACAACTATTTGAAAATCTGGAATCTGAGGGTGCAAAAAAAAAAAAATATTGAGAAAATCGCCTTTAAAGTTGTCCAAATGAAGTTCTTAGCGATGCATATTATTAATAAAAAATTAAGTTTTGATATATTTACAGTAGGAAATTTACAAAATATCTTCATGGAACATGATCTTTACTTAATATACTAATGATTTTTGGCATAAAAGAAAAATCAATCATTTTGACCCATACAATGTATTGTTGGCTATTGCTACAAATGTCAATAGTTACTCAACACATTTCTAAATACTGTTGTGTTTACTATATATACTGAACTATAAAACATTAACGTTTTCCTTTCAGATTTTCTTCTCTTGGGTAAGGATAGTTATTCTAGAAACTACATTAAACTGCACTAAATAGTGAAACTAAGCATCCGACCGTTCATCTGTGGAAGCTGTTAATATGCTGTTCATCAACATTGATGACATAATTTCTGAAAACGAACAGCTCTGTTTATTTGACACAGAGGCAGAGGTTCGGGTGACTGCCGGTGTGATTCCTCCCTGTGGACGCTCCCAGGAGGGACAGCTGTGGTTTAACACACTGAAGAGAGGACTGTTTCTCTGCGATGGGATTACGTGGCTCAATATGCTGCAAGGTGATTTTGTAACCGTAATTTGCGACTGCAATTTGTATGAGTGCAGCTTCTATTTATAACTGACATGGAATCTAACTATCACATTGCATCTCTGCAGTGAAAGAGAAGCTGGACTACGTGGAGGATCACCAGGATTTATTTACCAACTCTGAGACATTTGACATCGAGGTTTTCCACATCACTTCTGTAGGACTTTTCATGGCGACCGCCAACCGTGATTCCAACCTCGGATCAGGAATTTACAAATGGACAGATGGGAGGTTTGAACGATATCAGAACATCAGCACCTATGATGCACAAGCATGGCAATACTTCACAGTGGGCAAAAAGGTGTGTGTGGACTGAATGTGATATTGCTTTCATACAATAAACAAACAGTCAACACTGAGTAGCTTACATTTTAGTAAACATATTGTTTACATAAGTCACAGCCTAGTAGTGGCATTCAGGATGAATTACAAGTTGGTTGGGTGAATGATTCAATGACTCACCCTCAGTTTGCTTGAACGAAGCAATTTGGTAAATGACTCTGTGATTCACTTTTAAAGACTTTTTGCCATTTTTCATCACCTACAGGCATATCTGTGTAACCTGCAGAAAGAACAGTATATCTGAAGCAATACAAGTAATACAAACAATAAAAACCGGACTGATACATCAGAACTCTTGGAATGCTACTAAGCCAATCAAATTTGAGGACCGAAACTAACTTGTGTAAATGAAAACCTGTGATACTGATGGAGCTGCCAAGCGGAACAGCTGCTATAGGCCACTATCAGACGATTGTGCGGCGTAAAGAATGTCTGTTTGCTCATCCCCAGCTGTTCTTTACACATTAGAGTGGTTTTTGATGTGGTTTTCCAGCGGGAGAGGGGGTGGAAACCTGGCTCTCAAGTTTTAATGTTGTAAATCACATGTGCATAATAACAGAAATTAATTTTGTCTGATGCTGTATCCAAAATTTACAGCAGACACCTCCTGCTTCCCTTCACCGTAACTCACTGCATAATTACAGCAGACTCTGTTAATACCTGCAGTGCAATTAGCCATATGTTTTTCTTCTTGGAAGTCTAAGATAAAATTATGATTCATGTTCAATTTAAAGTGAAATAGAGGGGGGGGGGAGCCTTTGTAATTGCATCAGTGACCAGTTATTAAAAGATAAATCAATGCACCATTAAACTAAAGTTCAGAGCTGTGCAATTCATTAAAATATTCCCATCAGCACAGCTTTGAAATCTGTCCGGGATAATTAAAAGCCTCTGAAGATGCAGAAAGCACCTAAAATTATGAAGTGCAAAACTCATTACAATTTAATTCTGTTTTTCATCACAGTACCCTCTCATTTACTGCTGACGTGATTTCTCACAACCATTTCCCTGTAACAGAAGTTCCTGGTTGTTGCTAACTGCAGAAGTAAGGATGCAGGGGACCATGAGCAGTCTGTGATTTATAAGTGGAGCTCAAGGAAGCTGAAATTTATTCGCTATCAGACTCTGAACACGCACAGCGCTCGTGACTGGGAGGCTTTCAACATTCAAGACGAAACTTTCCTCGCCGTGGCCAATCATAGGCAAGGTAATGTTTATCAGAACAGCTCACTGCACGTCAATCATCTCATGTGGCGTTGTTGTTGTCCTTTTAAATCGTACAACTCGACAGGCTTTATCTGCTGAACAATAAGAGGAGGAAGTTCATTTATATGATTTCTAAAAGAAGATTAAACTTGAATTCCATACAAATCTCAAACAAATCTATGGTCTTTGAGGCACACAGTCTGAACAAAAAGACCATCAAGGAAATCTTTTTAAGGCTAAAAGGTCTCCTTGTTTATGTGGTTCACTTTGATTCTGCACTTGATGTCTATTCGCTTACGAGAGCACACTGTGCTCATCCGTTCGTGTGAAGTTCTTACGTGCACCTCTGGCATTGATCAAAGCGGAAGCACGGGCATAAAAGACACCTTTCATAGCACTTCATAACCATACAGGCCCCATCTATACACCTGCATCCGCTGGAACCCATCCAAGCTGAACCATGTCAATCCATGCAGATTTCTGAAAAACTAAGCTTTATATCGTTTTTTTGTCCACAGGGGAGAGAAACCATAATATTGACAGTGTAATCTACAAGTGGAACCCAGCTACTCAGTTTTTTGAGGTCAATCAGACGATCCCCACCACTGGTGCTTATGATTGGGAGTTTTTCTCCATCGGTCCATATTACTTCCTTGCAGTCGCTAACACTTTCAATGGAAGATCTACAGTCATTGATTCTACTATCTATATCTGGCTGGGAGGGATGTTTCAGCCTTATCAGTTCATTACAGTGAGTGAAACGATCTTTTCTCAGCACAATCATCATCGCAATAGAAGCACCTTTGATCTGTTCCTTGATCTGTAATAATGCAGTATACATTATTTACATTATAAATGTCTTTACAGTCACTTGAGTAAGTACACCTGTCCGAGTAAAAGGTCATTTCTTCCAAAAAAAAATCTTCCAGACCTTTGGGGCGATAGACTGGGAGATGTTCCAGATTGAAAACAGAGTCTTCTTGGCTGTGGCGAACAGCCAGATGCTCACGGAGGAGGGCAAGATTCTGTACTCCATCAAC
This sequence comes from Onychostoma macrolepis, assembly GCF_012432095.1. NCBI lineage: Eukaryota > Metazoa > Chordata > Actinopteri > Cypriniformes > Cyprinidae > Onychostoma > Onychostoma macrolepis. The sequence goes on from NC_081163.1 coordinate 34,343,978, forward strand.
TCCACCATCTATGAGCTCAGCGTGACATCTCAGACCTTCATCAAGTTTCAGGATATTGAAACGAACAGGTAAATTGTGAACCGGTCTTCGTTAGAAAAAAAGCTTTCATGTATTTATGCAACACTTTGTTGTCTGGGTCTTTCAGTGCTTTGGACTGGGAGTATTTTACTGTGGGAGATGACAAGTTCCTGGTGGTCGCCAACTCCTATGATGGAAGCTCATACTCTCTTAATAGTGTTATATACAGGTACGGCTCTCGTATTGCACCAGGGCTATTGTAGTCATCTAAAACCATAAAATATTGTATTACTTGAAATAAAATAAACATTAACTGAAATAGAATATTTTAAAAAATCAAACTTATTCAGCTAGTAACCAAGGAAACTTGATTATTTTCAATTTTTTACGTTTAACTTGAAGTATTAAAATAATATAGTACTAATATGCTGATTTATTATTAGAATTATCAATGTTGGCAACAGATATTTTTTTTGGAAACTGCGATACTTTTTTTCAGGATTCTTTGATGAATAAAAAGTTAAAAAGAACAGCATTTATTCAAAATATAAACCTTTTCCATCACTTCTTATCAGTTTAACACATCCTTGCTGAATAAAAGTTTTCATTTCTTTCAAAAAAAGAAAGAATAAAAATGTACTGACCCCAAACTTTTGAACGGTGGTGTATGTTGTTAGAAAATATTTCTATTTTAAATAAATGCTCTTCTTTTTAACTTTTTTATTCATCAAATAATCCTGAAAAAAAGTATCACAGGTTCCAGAAAAATATTAAGCAGCACAACAGTTTCCAGCACTGATAATAAATCAGCATATTAGAATGATTTCTGAAGATCATGTGACACTGAAGACTGGAGTAACGATGCTGAAAATTCAGCTTTGCATCACAGGAATAAATTCGATTTTAATGTATATTAAAATAGAATAATGTTATTTTACATCGTAATAATATTTCACAATATTACATTTTTTCTTGTATTTTTGATCAAATAAATGCAGCCTTGATGAGCATAAGAAACATTAAAAATCGTTCTGATCCCAAACTTTTGAACGGTAGTGTATATATATATATATATATATATATATATATATATATATATATATATATATATATATATATATACACACACACACACACAAATACAAAACTGAAATGTAGGTAAAAATTTTTTTAAATTTTCTTTCTAGTCCCGCACCTGACAAGCAGACTGCAGTTCTGTGTGATGCTGCTAGTAGCTCTGAAATGACACACTGTAACTTTAAGAGTAAATTGACAATCTCACAATGCAATGCATTCTTGCCAAATGTTTTAATAACATTATAAATGGGTGTTTTGCAGGTGGCAGGGTTATGAGGGGTTTATCCCTGTGCACAGACTGAGCACCAATGGCTGCAGAGATTGGGAATATTTTAACACAACCGATGGCTCCTACCTCATCTACTCCAGTGCCAGAGCTGCTCTCTCTAAAGTCCTTAAACTAAGGACCATCTAGTGGCACTGGACATATGGACAACAGCAACTCAAAGCATGAACACAAGTGAACCGCTAAATTAGATGTTCTTCAATGCAAATGTTATCCGAAACTTAAATCAATGTATCACATGATGACACTTTAACACATGCACTTAATGACATACCTTCAACATTCAAAACAGTCCACTGACCGCCTGAACAACAACAGCACACACATTTCAGAAGATTTATACCTGCACTTATTTGCACAGAGATCATCAATACGCTTTGTTGATTAAAATATCATTATTTCCGGTGGTTATGCATCATTACTCTGCACATGAAGACAGCTAACAATTTATGGATGACTGGAAAAATAGTTTTATCAGCCAGCAAAGACACTGTATTTAACTGTACTGTACTGTCTGTAAGCTAATGATTTACATTTTTTGTATTTTTTTTTTTTTTTATTAGAAGGCTTTTAAACCGAAGTGTTCAGGTATATGCAATAAATATAATTAAGACATTATTTATAATAGATAAATAATAATAAAAAATGACTATGAGGATTTCAATAATGCACAGACTATTTTCTTTTTATATTATAACTATGACTTATTTTAGAGCTTGATTGTGTTGTAAAACAATGTTTTTGATTCTATGTGTCATTTATCAGTGGGCTGTGCCGTATTTTATTGCAATACTGATTACATTAAACAATTTTCATTTTTATTTTAGTAAGTTTATTAACCTTTTGGGTTTGTCATGAAATGCAGGCAATATTCATCCTGTCTTGGGAACAAAGGCTTAAAGGAAATTGATTGTCAAAATAATTATTTTGTGCCAAAACACATGCAATGATGCATTTTTGGTGAAGATCACACTTTCACTCTACATGTGCTTATTGGATATTATAAAAAGTCACTCTTTAGAAGACGTTCAAATCTACAATATTCATAATGTTAAGGACATGGTCGCTCGTAAAAATTAATTATACAAAAATGCGATTTTGTATCTTAGGCGCCATCTACTGGAAACTCAATACAAATGTAGCAACGCGGAATATTCTACAATTATTTTCCACTTTGGTCAAGTCACCATTATTTATATTTATATTTATATAGCATTATTTATATTATATATATATATATATATATTTACAGTGAAGATTGTGTCAAAGCAGCTTTACAGTATTAAACAGGGAAGTTGTGTGTCGAAATACTTTAATTTAATTTATTTAAAACGTAATAATTTATAGCTACAAAAGCACAAAGAATACGTGTATGCGAATATGGTATGTAGAATAATAATAACAAAAGGAAATGCTTTTTGATTTTATGTTAGGATTATTCACATCTGTTTTTTTTTTTTTTAAATAGGAATCAATTAAAATATACATGTGCAAGTAATAAAACAAAACATAGCCTACTAAGGCAGCAAAATGGTAATTTCCAAGTATAAAAATAAGTATTCGAGTATATCTCTACTTCAAACAAAGTCAGGTGAAGAAAACCGCGGGAAATACAGTTACCCATTCATATAATTTCTAGTGTAGTGAACGTGGGAAAAAAATTACTATCATCGCCGTCCAATCGATGTCTTGCACAGACATCCTCTATTTTATATCGACCAATCAAATCCTTGCTTACTGAGTAGCAAAGAATCTTTTCGAAGAAGGAACAGCCACTCCGCGTTTAATGCCAGTCGGATGGGATTTGTTCTGAGGTGTTTTTTTTTAACCATTGCTCTATGTAAAATTAATTGAATAAAGGTCTGGTTGTGTAAAACATATGTTTATTATAGATATATAAATTATGTACAGGCTTTGACAAGAAGCTTTTATCTGTGTAGTATTTTCGGCGCCCTCTTGCGGCCGTTGCTCGCGCTAGGGGGAGTGGAAACGCTAGTTTCTAAATAAAGCCTCTACAACCGAGAAAGGCGTTCATTACCAGATGCTCGATCTGTTTGGGTGCTCTATTTGTGTTTTGTTATCTGTAATTTCTTTCCCAGTGTTACCATTGCAGCGTAATACATACTAAACGGCAATGAGTGACGCCGAGAAGGAATTCGTGGAGCGGGTATGTAGTATTTTTTTTGCATTGTTTTGTCTTTTTGCACGCGCCCTTACATGTTTCTTCTAGAAATGTCCTCCATATTGAATGCTAGCCAGCAGGACTGAGTCAGACGGGCTTCATTCATTGTGTAAAATCTGATTATTGATGTACAAATGCAATGGTGGACTTGGTGCCCTTTCTTTTTAACATCTCTAAAATCTTAATAAAATGATATAGCTAATGTAATATGGATTTGTGTCGAAATCCAAGTGTCCAGTTAACATACGTTAGCCAGCTTCAGTGCTAGCAGACAGCCAACGTGCTTCAGATCAGAAAGACCTTTATCTGCATATCAGTTTTTGCTTTTTTAATAGTAAGCTAAATGTTTTAACATTGCTGTCTTTACTAAGTGTTGTTTTCTCCTCGCATGTTTTATTAAATTGATATAACCTGTATGAGTAATACTTGCTGCTAATACATGAGAAGGTCATCCTGAGCCTTAAAGCTAATCTCATATGCACAAAATGCAAATTCGATTCAAAATCACGTGCACGTTTAATATTATAACGATATTAGTCTTTTGTTAGTATAATAACATGACGGTAGACTTGACATGTAACGTTAACGTATAGGCAATTAGGCATATCAAAAGTATCCTTTCAAATCCTTCAAATTGACTTAAGTATGTAAAATTACAAGTAATGCAATTAAGTGTTAGTTTGTAATTGGAGTAATTGCTTTGGCATGCATGCATAAGGCTCAGGATGCACCTGAAAGTATTTTATTGTTCTTCTTGATGGATTTTAAAGCTCACTTTTCATTTCTGTTGGTTCATCTATAATGTTTTCCCCACACTAATAAAACAATAGGATTATTGGTTGTGATGTCCAGTGTTTACACATTCTTCATCCCTTTTTTTTTTTTGTTAAGGTTAAGGTTGGAAGAAGAGAAATCTGGACGAAGTCAAATGTCAAGTTGTTAATGCGAATAATTTGAAGCTGAATTTTCAGTGCATGCTAATTTTCGGAGCAAAAGAAGTTCCCATATAGCATTTATGGGCAGTGAGAGAAATGGGGGAAGAGGAATGAAGTCAGAAATGAAATTGAAACTGAAGAAAGAAGAAAAGATGTGTTATGAAGTTAAGATCAGAAGTTATCTGGGATAAGATCGCAGCGCTAAGTAACTCTTAGTATGTTTGTCCCATGCGTGCATGCATAAATCTTCTGTTGTCCATTTGTATTGCAATAGTTACTATTGTCCTGTAGCATGACAGATTTACAGGTAGTTATTTTCTTAAGTAATAATGCATTACATGTCAAAAAACTACAAATTCCTATGTTGTAAGTGCTTCAAAGTAAATTTACACTATTAACACTAGTTCATATACCTGCAGGGAAAAGGCCACTGCATATTATCCTAGTCTAGAATGGTCTCAAACTCAATTATATGCATACAGTAATTAGTTAAACATTCTCAGTTTGACCATGTTTTCTGGCTCTAACGTGATTTGGATGTGGTTGGTTTAGGAGTCCCGTTCGACCTCTAGGAGCCCAAGTCCTAGAGGATCTGCTAAGTCAGCCAGTCGCTCGCCGGAACGCTCACCTGCTCAGTCCAAAGAGGGGTCTCACCACTCGAAGTCCCGCTCTCGCTCCAGGTCCAAGACTCGGTGAGTGTTTCTAATTCTTTTTGAGGTCAAACAATCTGCATGGGAAAGCAAGGGTCTTCCCCTTGTTCTTAATTAATAATAATAATAAACTTTATTTGTATTGCACCTTCCGTACAGGAATGACGTTCAAAGTGGTTTACAATAAAAACACTATAATAAGCACTAAGTACTTTACAGGATAACAAGTAAAATTATTGCAAAATTGTATTACTTGGTTTTTGTGTCTTAAAATTAAGTCTCAAAAAATTTAATAAAATTGAGTATGTGTGACTTATGAGATTTATACATCTTCTGAAAGCTGAATAAATAAGCTTTCCATTGATGTATGGTTTGTTAGGACAATATTTGGCCGAGATACAACTATTTGAAAATGATGATAAAAAATCAAAATACTGAGAAAATCACCTTTAAAGTTGTCCAAATGAAGTTCTTAGCAATGCATATTACTAATCAAAAATTAAGTTTTGATATATTTACAGTAGGAAATTTACAAAATGTCTTCATGGAACATGATCTTTACTTAATATCCTAATGATTTTTGGCATAAAAGAAAAATCGACAATTTTGACCCATACAATGTATTTTTGGCTATTGCTACAAATATACCCCAGCGACTTAAGACTGGTCCAGGGTCACACATGCTTCAAACAAGAATACATTTCTTGAATAGAATAGATATCTGTACTTGTTTTCATAATAAAAAAAAGACTTCATTTTGATCAGTTTCACCATAAACAAGACTGAAATGGATTGTATGTCATTATTTATTTAGAGGAATAAGAACCCTTGTATTTGTAAGATTTATTTATTTTTTTCTTCACAAAATGAATGTTTGCCCCTCCCATTATTTCTTTCATGTTAAAGTATATTTTTGCAAATAGATTTTTTTTTTTTAATTTTTTGGGGACATAGGGAAACAGTTGTTGCTTTTGATTAAGTCCCAAATTGCATGTCATTTGAAACTGTTGAAATGGCCTTGTGGCTCAGCTACTAGTGGAATTCACGGTACACAGAGTCTGCAGAGTGGAAGTCACACCTGCTGCTTTCCAGTTAAAAGTAGAAACGATGTTTGGGCCAGATTTAAAAAAAATGTTCCCCCACCCAGGACTACGATTTTAAGCACTCTGCAGTTGATCATTTGACATGCGTTGGTAGCAACTTGATATATAATGAAACTGAAGCTGGAGGTTCTTGTCTGTCTAAGAAGTTGAAGACAGGACTTATCACTTGGTAACTAGATAGTCTCCCTGTCTGTTGCCTTCTACGGTGCTCTTTTTCATTTTACTCCATCCTTCTGCAGGTCCCGTTCCCATCGGAGTTCTCGCCGACATTACAGTCGTTCCCGTTCACGCTCTCATTCTCGCCGGAGACGTTCACGCAGCCGCTCATACAGCAGCGAATACCGCCGCCGCCACAGTCATAGTCATTCTCCTATGTCCAACCGTAGGCGTCACGTCGGAGACCGGGTGAGACAATGAGTCTGTTCCATACATGACGTTCTACGCAGTGCTTTTGTAGAGCTATATTATAATCAGTAAAGTTTTCTTCACCTTTAGGCGAACCCAGACCCAAACAGCTGCCTGGGAGTGTTTGGCCTGAGCCTGTACACCACAGAGAGAGACCTGAGGGAGGTCTTCTCCAAGTTTGGCCCTCTGAGTGACGTCAGCATTGTGTATGACCAGCAGTCTCGGCGCTCCAGGGGTTTTGCCTTTGTCTACTTTGAGAACAGAGAAGATTCAAAAGAGGTGAATTTTTCCAGCTGAATAGTAACGTGCAATTTAGCTGCAAAATCTGATTGGTTAATAAACTGCAGCAGCCATTTGTACGGATTTCCAGAAAGTCAAACGTTGTTTTTGTTCATACAAGACATGAGAATGTTCTGTCTTTCCTGAAATAACTAATTGATCATTTTACATGGTTTTTCCAATTGCTTGATTCAGAAGGTTAAAAGAATATTTCACCCAAAAATACTATCCATAATATTGCTTTCTCCAGTAAAAAAAAAAAAGCCGTTTGGGCTTTTATTCTAACAGCACCCATTTGTGAACAACTAAATTTATCCAAACCTGTTCTGATAAACAGCATTTACTTCTTGGTTGGCTTAAAAATGAGTAAATGTTCTTACCTAATTTTCATTTTTGGGTGAACTATTCCTTTAATTAGGCAATTGTACACTTGTCTATTGATTGTAGAATGCTGCATAATTGAAAACACTGGCTTAATTGAAATTTTTTTTAAAGTAAAGTACAGAATGTACTGTTCTCGCAGCTATTTTAATGGCCAGCAGTAGAGACATACCTGCAGGGCTCTAGACTCATTCTTCCCACTGGTCTCTTTTTTTTTTTTTTTTTTTTTTTTTTTTAAACAACAAAAAAATTAAAGAGAGCCTCTATAGTGTAACGTGAGGTAAAAGGCAAAGATAAGATGCTTTTTAAAACGAAAACAAAAAGAGATGTAAACTGGCTATCGGTGACAGGACTTGCATGTTTTTTTTCCTGACATGAATACCAACATGTTCATCACCTCTGGTTTAAGGCTTTTTTTTTTAAAAACCAAATCCTCCGTCTGCCATAATTTCCTCAATATTCACGTCACTTTTGCCGCGTGCTGCGCGCACCTTCGTGCTCAAACTGGCGCGGCGAGTATAAACCAGGCTCTACATCTGAAGCGCTCGCACTGAAAGCACCTCTCTTCGCATGATCGGTGAAATCTGAGTCCTGCTACAATGTGCCGCGGCTCTGCTGCAGGAGCAGACACTTCGCAGCAGCACAGACCGTGCCCTCGCACAAATGCGACCACGTCGAATTTTGACTCGCAGTCTAGAGCCCTGGGATTAATGGCCTTAAGCAGAAAGAATATTGTTGTGTGCTCAGTATGGGTTATTCGTGTCTGTTTTGGTTTTAGGCTAAGGAGCGAGCAAATGGTATGGAACTAGATGGCCGCAGAATCAGAGTTGACTACTCGATTACCAAGAGGCCACACACACCTACTCCAGGAATATATATGGGCAGACCAACATAGTGAGTCTGATTCCTTGCAGTCTGTTTAATCACACACTCAAATAACTCATCTGAATGTTCTAAATGATAAACACTGAGAACCAGAAAGTTTAGGTGGGTCGTAGCGCTAGTTTATAATAAACTCAAGAAAGCTTAGTCTTTGTCTAATTCAGCCTGTGGGTGGCATGCTAATGTTGATTGACAGGCTCGATGTGCACACACACAAAATGCTATAGATTTATGGCCTTAATATTGTCTCTGAATGTTGATTTAGGATATTACAAGCTGTAAAGGAATTTAAGTGAGGAAACGAATATCATGTCTCCTCTCAAAACAAACATTAATCAAACACATCAAAACTATATAAAGGCTTTTCACGTGAGCACATTCGAATTAAAGGATTAACACTTTTAAATTTATTTAAAGGGGGCGTAATACCGTTTCACCCAATCTCATGTTAATCTTGAGTACCTATAGAGTAGTATTGCATCCTTCATATCTCCAAAAAGTCTTTAGTTTTGTCATTTATAAAAGAAAGACACAGCTTTACGATTCTCTCTGAAAACAGCCGAGCTCCTGGAGGCGTGCTGTGGGCGGAGCTAAAGAGTGACGAGCACTTAATCGCCGATCGCAAACAAAACACAGACATCTGATGCCGTTTCTCTTACCGTCTGCAGCAGTTCTGAATCATGACCGGGATCTTTTATAGCTGGGACTGCTCCATCTTTCAGCATCAAACGATGTGCAAATCCAGCATCGAACTGGGCTTTGTTTATAAAATGTTCGTCAACAAACACACTTGAGAAACTCTGTTGCTACCCCAGAAAAACAAACTTCATCCTGTTCACGTAACGCTGGGTTCTTTGGGAAGCTGAACAAGGTTATCTTTCCCTTACAACCAAAAACACAGTTCTTTAGAGACATTCTTCCGGAGCGAGTCCCGTGCGGTGCAGCCGGATGAAGCGCGCTTCCATATAATGTAACTCCATAACTCTGAATGCATGAAACGGCATTGTCCCCCCTTTAAAACACTACTCCACATACATAGGAAAAACAGACATGCCAGCTACTTACTAACCCACACAGCACACAGCTGAAGCTGATTGATATCGTCCTGGTCTGGAGCAAGATTGGGTAACGTGAAAATAAGCGGGACAATCTCAAAACTGCCTAAATGGCTCTCAGTTAGAGCGTGCTGCAGTTGCACTTTTCACCACAGATTTACATTGTTAAATTTGGGGGACACCGGCACGACTGCCCCAATAGTATCATTTTACACGCCTGCCAAAGCTTGCGATGAATTTTAATATCCTGTGCATTTTATGACTTCAAATTGTCAAGAAAATCAGAAAAGTATTTGTTGCAGAATGCTGAACACATTTGCAGTTTATTATTTATTCAGCTTATATAGAGGTCTGTGTTTTGGATGAATATTTTGGTGGTGCTCTGCCCTTACAGACGAGCCGTGCCTGCTGATAATTGTATATCTCTCTTATGGTAAACAGTCTTGATCAGTGTTGTGTATTTCAATGATCAATGTTGAATTAAAATCATATTTTTTCTTACGTGCAGTGGCGGAGGCCCGAGTGTAAGCCGTCGCCGTGACTGCTATGAACGAGGCTATGAACGTGGATATGATCGCTATGATGACCGCGACTACTACAACAGCAGGTCATACAGGTGACTCTCGTACTGTTCAACAGTCTGTGTGTGTTTGTAGCGACATCCCACCATCCTACATGGCTCAACAATAAGGATTCCTCTCTGCTGGGCCAGTGGATCAGATTTGTGCTTAACCAGCTGAATTTTGTTACTCATTTCACTACAAAATATTTGATGTTATATGTAGTATATTGTTAAATGCACACTGCCACGCTAAAAAAAAAAAAAAAAGTGTGCTTTTTTTTGGGGGAAAGTAATACTTTTATTCAGCAAGGATGCTTTTTTTTTTTTTTTTTTTGATAAATTGTGATGTTACACAAGATTTCTACTTTAAATAAATGCTGTTATTTTGAACTTTCTCTTTATTAAAGAATCCTGAATTGTATATCACAGTTTCCACAAAAATATAACTATTTTTTATAATATTTTATAATATTTATATTATAACTAAATATAACTATTTTCATCTTTGATAATAATAAAAAATGTTTCTTGAGCACCAAATCATCATATAATATATGATGATTTCTATAGAATCATGTGACACTGAAGACTTGAGTAATGATGCTGAAAATTAAGCTTTCTCATTGCAGGAATAAACTGTTTTTAAGTGTAATAAAATTATTTTAAATTGTAATGTTATTCAAATAAATGCGTACTCAAATAGTATTGATCAGATAAATGCAGCCTTGGTGAGTATGAGTCTTTCAGTATACACGTTCTTTACAAACATGTTATGACAAATTCATTTTAAGGTTTTATTATCAGTAATATCTGGATGCTATGCAGCTATAAATTCTTAAACAACTTTTGCTGGTAAAATGTTTTCCTGAAAAAAAAAAATATATATATTTATAATTTTTTTAATTGGTTTATAATTGGTGACTGCTAACAGGGATACCACAAATAATTTTTTTTTTTTTTTTTTTTGACCATGCTAAACGGAAATCTAAATAACATTACAATGATAACATTTACATGAGCAGAAATTCTATTCGGTAGATTTTAGAAAAACAAAAATTGTATGAGCTCAATGAAGGTAGAGTTGATGAGCACCACTGGTCAAATAGGGCAAGTGACCGTCGATTCAACTGGCCTGAAACACTCAGGACTTATCCTTACTGTTGAGCCCTGTTCCCACAGACTGCATGCTACATCAGTTCACATTGCATGCAGCAAGATATTTTTTTCACAAAGCATGTGTTATACGCCTTTTTAAATGGCTTGCTAATGCTACAGTTTTGAATGTCACTTCTTTGTCGCAATCTGTAGATGCTGCCATTTCCATTAAATCTCAGCTTTCTGTTCACAGGAGAAGATCCCCCTCTCCCTACTACGGACGAGGACCGTACAGGTCAAGATCACGCTCTCGCTCCTACTCCCCTCGTAAGTACTGCACAAACACTACCACAATAAACTTCACTTGTATTGTCTACCTGGCTGTATGTTTCAATGATGCTTAATCTCAACGCAGTGTAAATGCTCTGGTAATGACACATGTATGTAAAAAATAAAGTATTAAGTAAACCTTTATTTGTTTTTACAGGTCATTACTGAAGTGAAGTTTGACTCCTCTTGCCATCCCTGAAGATGTTGATGACATTCTTGTTGACGTAGATGTTTATTTCTGGTGGCATGAGTTTGGATGTACTTTAAACTCAATCCCTTTGATTTCTTGCCTGAAGGTTTCACATGACTTTGACTGATCTGGATGATGTTTCAGTAGTTTGAATATTTGTGCACAGATTTTTTTTTTTTTTTTTTTAAGTTTCTGGTCTGATGCTGAACTTGCGTTTGTTTTATATGATAAAGTGTCCTCCTCACACCCCATTATGTTTTTATGCGTTTTAAGCTTGGCAGTGATGTTGCAATAAACTGCTTTATACCTCCCACCTGATGTGAGCTTCTGCTTGAATCGCTCAAAACATTGAAATCTGCGTTTCAAACCTAAAATATTGAAATCCTTGTAGTGTTCAGAATCAGAAGTGAGGTTACTCCACTGCAGATCTATGGATGGCGTATTTATGTAATGCATACAAATTTTCTCTTCAGACATTTGCATTGAACTACAGTGAAACTAATAGGTTTATTGAATAGAAATGCTAGAACACCATTGCCTGAGCTCTGTTCCAATTTAAGTCTCATTACCTCAGAGAATATATTGTTAATAATAGGATCATCTAAAATACTCCAGTATGTGTAAAAAATGTAGTTTAAAGTACTCTGGGATTTAGCATTAATTTGGACACTGTGTGTGCGTGTCTGCTTTATCTGACCAAATCTGGGATTCCCTACTTTTACTGTACCTGGCTCTTGGAGGGATTTTAATTGGCTTTCTGAAGTTCTGAAATCTGCTTCATTAATATATTTAAGGTGTTTTTAAGCAGCACAAACTGACATTAAGTGGTCCCAGTTTAGTCATAGATTGTGTTGTGAGTAAAAATTAAGCTGTTGTAACACTTTTGCTACTCGGCACTGCTGCATTTGGAGACCTATAATGTTGTAGTGCCTGATTTGGAGCTCTGATAAATAATGTTTTTGAGACAAGGGAGAAAACCCCAGTATACTGCAATACAGAGCAATCCTGTACTGATGCATAGTCTTCTAAATACAGAAATCAGCAGAAGGGGGGCAAACAACATTTCAGGTAAAAGACCTAATGTTAGAAGACTGACTTTCACCATGCTATTGCAATAAATGAAATCATCAGGATATTCAATAATTTATTAATCTTGAATGCACACACACACACACACACACATATATATATATATATATGCAATAAAGAATAACTTGAGATTTTGCTAAAAAAAAAAAAAAAATTGAGTCATCTCGGGAAGGCTCTTACCACAGTCTGCATAAGTGGAATCAATGCATTGTATTCATATATATAACGTTCATGCTCCTCCCAAATCATAATTCCATAAGGTTTCTCCACATTCCTGTTTCTTTTCCATTGACATGGGCGTTCCCAGAGAAAGTCCCATTTTCCAGCTGCTATTCTCTTTGGAGTCTGTGCTTACAGTTTTACAGTCCCAATTATTAGTCTTAGATTAAATATCGAATCAAACACGAAGACTGTAAACCAATATAAAACAAACAACGAGTTATTCTCACAAGGGACAGAGGAAAACGCCCATCAATCCACAACACCCTAAAAACGCCAATCAAGCTGTCAATCACAAATGCAAATGAAAGCTGCTTCTGAAAATGATTTAAATACGCACACATCCGTTTATTAACACAAGCTGAAGGGCTGTATGATCTGTCATTGCAATATATATATATATATATATATATATATATATATATTGTCTTGAAGAGACATTCTCTCTCTGTAAGCGGATTGAAATGAACTAACCCTTTCTGTGTTGCTTATCATTATGCCTTATCCAATGATTTATGGTGGCAAATTGAACACCAGACACCAATTTAAGTCCATAAACACCTCAAAAGTGATTTTGTGATATTTAAGAGCGGTTTTATTTAGAGGCGGCGCTTGTTGGCAACAGAGTAACGTCGCAACGACACTTTTTTTTTTTTTTTCCAATCCCAGTAAAAGAGTTTGAGCAGGAACAGAGTTGTGTATATGTAGCAGGGGGGTCCGGCTGCATCTGGGGGGTGACTGCTGATTTTCAGCACGTTTATTTTATTTTTTTCTATTTTATTTTCTCCTTATTTTCCCTACTTCGAGCAATCCATTGCACGCGCGCGCGCGCCGTTATATTTGGACGTACAGATTTTGGTATAGACCATGAACAAACTCTATGTGGGGAATCTGAGCCCTTCGGTGACCGTGGAGGACCTGAAGCAGCTCTTCGGCGAGAGCAAGCTCCCCGTGACCGACCAGGTCCTGCTCAAATCCGGCTATGCCTTCGTGGACTTCCCCGACCAGAACTGGGCGATTAAAGCCATCGAGACTCTATCCGGTAAGTGCGTTTTTCACGTCGCGCAAAGTCGCGGTTATATATATATAGCTTGGGCTGACACCGTAAAAGACTTTCTCGGAAAAGAAAAGAAAAAGTAACGCTCGCGCATCAGCCGCGCGCTGCTCCGGTTCTTCGCAAATGCGCGAATGAACGCCGCGAGCTCAATCACACTCGCGCTCGCTCGCTTCCAATACGCTATACAAGTTGAATTTATGCTAGAAATCTTTAAATGCACGCTTGTTTCGCCGAGCCGAGGAGCTGAACGGGGGTGATTTCTCAGCCATCGGCCCATAGGAATGTATCGGATGGGTCTGATGCTCGGGTGGCAGGCGTAATTATTTTTCAGTTATTTTTTGTCTTGATTTTATTGAAAAGAAGCGAGCGAACTGAGCGAGAAGAAGGCGTCACATGCATGTTCCTATGGTGTCCAGGTATGTTTTTACGAGGTGTCTTAAAGGTGGGTGATGGGGGTCTGGAGGAAAGTGCTAATAAACAGGTAGCTGGGGGGGACGGAGGTGAGATGCCAATTTTTGTGCTGCGCCAGGCCACTCATACACAACAGATGCACAGCACAACACCTCTATATTCTTCTTCCACGCTCGCGAGTCGTTGTGCATGCAACAGAAAAGTACACATCCAAACCTACTTGAAGAAACGGCAAATTTAGGCAGAAGAGTCGTATCCTTTGACCTCCCATTCTTCAAACTCTCCTCATTGCTCGTATGTGGTTAGTGGGAGTGGAAAGCATGGCTGCCCATTCTTTATATCGTATCAGCTCATCAAGCATTTCGCATAACATCATCAGGCATAATAGGAAATGTGGTAAAGATATTACACCTTACATGTAGGCATGATAAAACTCACCACGTCGCTGACGTGCATTTATAAGCACTAACTTGCACGTGTGATTGTACCCCACGTATTTACGTTGCACGCGCGGCTGTTTGTTTTATAAATAGGAGTAAAAACGGAGTAAATGCATATTTCAGCAGTGTCGATAATGCACAGGAGGATTGCAGTTTTGTTAACATTTGTTTTGTTTCTTGCTCGCAGGGAAAGTTGAATTACATGGGAAAGTGATCGAGGTCGACTACTCTGTTCCTAAAAAACTAAGGTAATAATTTTGCTTTATTTATATGCAAAGAAGCATGAACTCTGTCGCCTTTGGAAGTTGGTTTGTCTTTGTGAAGCTGTGATGTGTAGGGAAAATTCTATTGAAATTTTAGGATATTTTGTGTGTTTGTCCCTCAGGCGTAACCTTTATTTTTTAATACCATGTTCTTCTTGCCTGTTCATTTGATTTGAATTGTAGTTTTAATTAATGCATTTCTTGTCAGGGTTAATGAGCATTTCGTCTTAAGCATTTAAACTGGCACAATGTGGCCTGGACTCAAAATACGCTGTTTTACCTTAGTTATAAACTGTAAAAGCGCTCTCTGAATGTATCAGGCGTAGAAAATAACACTGATATTGGGTGTTTCCTTGCATAATCTAGCGCAGATTTTCCCTCAAAAAAAAATAAAATATACATATATTTTAAAAAAACTTTAAGAGACACGCCGTGTTTGTTTGACGTGCAATAGCTCCAGGTAGTAAATGTAAATATGCAAATAAGGTTTTAACCGAAACATATCTGAAATCTGACATTACGCCCTTTTTCTTGCGCGTGAATTGTACAAGAGCAGGATCATTGTGCATGACCTCATGGCGCGTGTTTAGGCCCTTCAGTGGCCCACGTGATTTCCCCTATAGGCCCTGCGTTACTTTGTGTTCCACGGGAGGGCGGCATAGAAATGGCTAGAGAACAGCCCGCAACCTTGAGATTTAAGGGTTTATGTAAAATTGCATGTACACACTTACAGTTTATGTCAAATGCACGCCTGTTACGGCGTCTCCTTGTCAGACAAGGCGTCAAACACAACGCTTAAATCGAGAAATAACCTTGCTGTAAAGGTGTAATAGTGTTATTTCGGTAAACATATTAAAACTGGTCTCTGGCGCCTCAGAGGGTCGCATGTAACTCGGGGAGCGTGTTGCATAAAGTGCGCAGTCAAGATGGCCAGTCTTTGATTTGGAAGAGTCGGCCATGCTGCTGCTACTAGAGTCAACCTAACATGACTGAAAGCAGCATGCACGAGCAGAACGTGTGTGTGCAGCTCGTTCTAGAACGTTTAACGCAGTTCTAGAGTGCTTCTAGAATCAGAAGTGTAATCTGAAGCGGCTCAGGTTACACATGTGCGATATTTGGACGCATTTATGTCGGAATATAATCCTCACACACAAGGCGTGCATGCGTTTTATGTGTTAGATATGGCACTGCAGTCTCCCAGGTCCACATTGTCCGTGATTATAGGTATTTCGGTTATTATTTACGTCAGTGTTAATTTTACAGTGCATTTTAGTTTATGCGTACTGAGCATTGCTAATGTACATTACGCACGTGGCTTGGATATTCAGTGGAGCAGCACATACGTTGTGTTTTACATGCTGTTGTGATTATTTGTATTAACCTGTTAATGTTATTGATATTTCACTTAATCCTTGTGTTTAGTGCCGTTAAAGAGTGTGTTTAGTTACAGCTGTTTTCATTTATATGCTTAATTTATATATCCATATTGTGTTAAATTACCTACTCCTTAAAAAAGTAAATACATTACGACTGAACCATTTTCATGTCATTAGCATTTGACACAGCTTTAGAGAAAATTGCATTTATGCATATGATGCCAATATCTTACATATATCTGATTCTTACATTTTTTTCATACCCTGCCTTGTTTTATTGTTTGGCAGTTGTTTAACACTGGTAGACTTTTTTTTTTTTTTTTCTGTAACACTTTAGAAAGTGATATACATGCAGACATTAAATTGTCATGATAAATTGGTTTCTGTTAGAAGAGGCTAAATTAAAAATACAAAATTAAAGAGATTAAATTAACCCACGCAAGTGATTAAATAGAGCTAGTTTTAATGTTTATTATGGTGTATTGCTTTTGCTGAACAGACTTTACAGTTTTCAGAAATAATTAAAAACAAACAGCTGATTTTTTTGTGATTTGTTTTAAGTAGTTTTATCATGGCTGTTTTTGATAAATAATATTACATGTAAATGCATTTTAATATAGCACCCAAAACAATGCTTAAAAATATAAATAATCATATTAGCATATGACAAAATATATAGTCTAAATAGGCATATTACACTTTAAATGAATATTGTTTTTGCCAAATTGGCATATTGATGATCTGTAATTTATCAGCTACTGTTTGATTGTATGTCAGTGATCCATTGTGTTTTATATTTTCACAACAAATCAGAATTTCATGAACAGTGCTTTTAAACTTTTTACCTTGTACCTCAAGATTTAGTCAGCAGCTGTATGAAAAGTAATTGTAAATTTGACATAGAATTTTAACAACTCAATCTAATAATGTAGCACATTTGTAACAATTGTCATACAGTTTATTTTCACAGGTTTTCATATTTAAAATGAAATTTTATAACTTCAATAATCAGAATGAGAGTAAAGAATAATTTCTTGGAGAATTATAAAAAAAATATATATATATTTGTAAATTGGTATTGAATATCTATTTTGAACAGAAATGTCCCAGTATTTTTATGCAGTTTGTGAAAGTTCTTTTGCAGTGGTTTTATGGGTTTACAAAATGTCTTGAATAGCAGCTGCATTTTCCCTTGTTGTATGTTACTTTTAGATTCTTAAATTTTGGCTTACATTAAGCAGTGCTTTACTGAGCAGCCTGTGCTCCTTTCAGGATTCTCCCTGTTTTCCTGTGATGTTTTATTATGGAGTCCTGTGTATTTGCAGTAAGGGAGTGGAAGCATGAAATAATATAGTGCAGAGCAGAGCTGCATGTATGTAAGAGATGCCATTTAATGCTGTGAATAGTTTCAAATGTGCTTCTCATTCTTCTAAAATATAAACATTTCTGTTTAAAATGATGCATTTACAGTGCATTGATGTTTTAAGCATGTAATGACTATTTTAAAATGATTCTGAAACGTTGTCCAAATAATGCATTTTTAAATGTGTTCACAATTTAGATATGCTTTAATAACATGTTTTTATTGCTGTGCTCGACAGTAATTAACCACACATAATCTTGTCATTTGAAGTGACTATTTTTGTGAATTTGGTTTCTTATCTACCAGGAGAGGTTTATTAATATTTTCTATTTTCTTTGGTCATATCTTGTTGCTCTGCTTGTGTGTGGTGGCAAGCCTGATATTTTAATGATCTAGTTTGTTAGGAACAATTCAGTTTGTTATTGCTCTGATAAAATGATGGTTATTTAGCCAAACAAGAAAATATGATTTTGAAGCTTGCAGAACAAACATTCATATTTAAATTGTGGTGTATCGAACACATATGAATTGATTACAGAACATTTGGTTAATTTCAGAACAATAATGCATTTTGTTTTAGGAATTACGATTTATTAATTTAGTTTTTAAATGAAGTGAAATTGTTACTGTGTAATAGTGATGATCTGAGAGGTTTACTTGATTACAGTTATTTGAATATTCATACTCTGTTGAACATGATGGATTTTACTTTATAATTTTATGTTTGAGAGGCAGATTAAACTAGTAGTTGCTCCTTTTGCTTTAATTCCCAATCTCTCTGCTTATCTGTTTTCAGTTTAAAAATTGATCTGAAGGTGTCTGTGAAAGGATAGATTCTAGATTTGATGGCTATATCTGGATGGCTAAAAATGATCCACCCAGTTCAAATGATTTTTCTTTATTGGCTCGTGAGTTGAATAGATTGAGATGAAGGCTAAGAACAGATCCGTAGCTGGAAAAGTGGGTTATGAAGTTGAACTCTCAATAGAGAACTAGTCACGAAGCCCAGGGGCATTAGGATCTCAGAGATGAGGTCGGTTCAGTAATACCCTTTCCCCCATCACAGCTTTTATTCATTGTCAAATCACCTATAATACTCTGCAATACATCCTAGAGTATTTGTGTAAATTCATAAAAGATTATTATACGAATCAAGACTCTCAAGTTTGATGCACGCTTGAGTGTTTATTTTCTGAAATTGATATGCAGCGGATGTGATGCTGAAAATTCATATTCTTTCAAATTTGTTATGGCTTTAGGTGTTTTCACGTTTAAGGCATCAGTCTTGACATCACATTTGTTGTCATAAACACATCAGTAATGTTTAAACTCTGAGCGAATGAAATTCATTGCATGTCCTCTTGTCCTTTCACACGATAAAAATGTGTCTGTAAAGCCGTGCTCAAAGAGAATATCAAGCGATTTGTTCTCTTTGAACTTACTATTTGTCCAACTTGAGTCTCAATTTGCGGAGGTTTCCATCAGGCACTTCAAAATCCTCATTTTGGTTTGTCAGTACACTATCTTACCTTGCCAAAGTGATTAGAGATTATGCATCTTGTCACTCTAAAAAAGAGATTGCAGAAACTTTATGCATATGGATATGAATACACTGTCAATCAAATGCAGAGGTGCAAATAAACCTAATCTACCACATTGCTGCTCTTTTCATGGACATCAGCAAATCTATTTTTTTATTGAAATGTTAGTGTTACTGTACTTGGTTTTTTTTCCATGCCTTCTGTAACCTCGCCTCCCTTGAGATTAAAATACTCTAACGCATAATTCCTCATTTGTTAATCCCTTTATCGCTATAAAGGGGGCAGAGAAAAGAAAAGGATTATATCATAAAGAATGTGAGAATGATTGTCATAGAAGCTTTTATGCTGTAATCTCTTCTGAAGCGGCTTTGGCTGCTCTCTTCACGGCTCTTATCAAGTGTTAGTTTGTTTGTTTATAGACTAGCGGGCTAAGGATAATGTTTCTCATTTGTTGAGTATTATGAAAGAGATGGTCTGTTTTGATTTTGTGTCATTGTTGAACCTGTAAACAGGTGTAATGTTGTATTTTGGAGTAGATTCTGCCCTTCGAGTGACAGTGGTCTGTAGCTCATTTGCGAGGTGGCTTATTTGTTGTCATTGCGTGTATACCTTAAAAAACATTGTCTGTAACTGTTCGTATGCTGACTGGAAGCACATGAAAGGTGGTGGACTATAATCTCAGACTGTACAGGCTCTGTACGTACAGTAAATCTTCAGATTTAATCTGTGTCTGTCTGTCTAGGTCGCTGCGTTGAGGAAAAAGCCTTCAGTCTGGTGGGGTTGGAGTGAATGGACGCCGTTTCAAAACAAATCTGCAGTCATTTCCTGCTTGTTTGAATTGTGGTTTAAAGTCGGCATGAAGTGAAAATTCACCCTGGTTTTTTTGTGAATGATTCATCCGTGCAAAAAAATAAAAAGATTCATCTGGATAAAAACAAATGACCTTGTAATATTATCAGTGCAATCACGGCATCATAATCTGGTGGATCATGGATCATCCGATGAAATGACAGACTTCTCTCTGGTGACATATTTCAAACTTCTGCATTTAGTCTGCTTAAAACTCGCCCCTTTATTACAACCGAAGCAAGCTTGCATGTGTACCTTCCTTCATCCAATCAAGAAGTGATGATAGAGCCACGTCCTACTTTTTTTTTTTCTTTACCAATAATCCATTTCACTCAGATGCGTGTCTCAATACAAAAATAAAAGATCAGTCACTACTTCCTTTTCACACTAATTTCCGTTATGCTCCTTTACTGTGTATTCACACTCAAAAAAAAAACAGAACTTGAACAAAAACAAGTTACAAAAACTACATTGAAATGAAAATGTGCTTCTATATCGTTTAGTCACAAATATTTCTCTATTAGATGCACATCCCTGTAGCCTTGGCTTGAAGGAAGCCTACCTTTGCAGTAGAGGACTGCCGCGGTGTGAGCGTTCATACATGGCGCAGTGGCACTGCTTTGAGGTTTGTCTTGCTCTTGGGTGGCATGGTAGGCTGGGGAAACGGGCAGCTGAGAACCCAGCAGGTGCCACGTCTTGCACTTCGGCCCTGACTGGCTCACTCTGTGACTGAGCCCTGATAGTGTGTGTGTGTGTGTGTGTGTTGGAGCAGTTGTTAGCCCCCAGCGCTGGTGAGATGGTGTCAGGCTTGGTCAGAACCACCTGTCTCGTACAACCTATTCTTCTCCAAACCATTCGTGGTTGTGTTACTGCGACACTTCATTTGTTGGTCCACTGAAGATGCCTGTCAGTTGATCTCAATGGCATTCATCTTGTCCTTCTGCGCAACTGTCACAAGAAATATGCGTAATATAGAGGAGCTGTAAATATTTCATTGCGGCTGCATCAAGGGCACGCTGCCTTATCTTACAGCGTTCAGAAGAGAGTGTGCCATACACTTTAAGGGAGCTTTTCCTCACCCAGCGGTGTTTGCAAATATTATCAGTGCTCCAACTGTTCTGGCAGAACAGAGTCTATACCCAACAGTGATTCCAGCAGAATAATCCTATGGTTACCGCGGCAACCAAATAGGAAGGTGTCTTTTTTTTCTTGAGAGGTCAAAGATGGATGAAAGGGATCCTGTATTATACATTTTTATTTTGTTGTTGTTTTTTTTGGCCCAAAGGAAAATTTTATTGCTTAGAGGTTGTTCTTTCATAGCTCAGGAGACCCGTGGAGTTTGCTGTTGTTTTAAGTATCAGTTCGTCTCAGAAGTTTATTCTAAAGCTCTTTAGTAGGAATCAAAACAGACACAAGTTGAGACAGATGTTGGTGAATTATGTAAGAGTACAGAATTGTAGCACAAGTTTATGGGTTTGGTTCCCATGGAATTCTTGAACAGATAAAATGTATACCTTGAATGTAATGCAAATCATTTTGAATAAAAGCACCAACTATGAAAATAAAGGGTTAATTTTTGTCTTTTGCATTAAACAGGTTTCTAATTTCTGAATTTTAATTAATTTTGGGTGATCTGTCCAGTTATCATAATGAAGAAAACAAAAACTCTTTGAATGAACATCTAGAAAAGAAATCCTTATGAATAGTTTGGCATAACTTTTTATTATTTCTTTAAAAAATATATATTTTAACAAAACTGCTTCACTACTTATTACTGTTTGAAAAATGGTTGTCTGCCAAATCAGGGATGTGTGTTGGAAAAAAAAAATATATTATTCAAGGCATTCAGAGATTAAATAACTTCACCTGGTGGTTCCACCATATGACATTTTAGAGTAATTAAATCTAAACTTTTATAATGGTATAATCCCCCCAAATCCAACATGAATACAAAGACTACATTTACTTGGCACATGTGCTTAAAACTAGATTTTTCTAGATTTTCTTTTTAAGGTGGACACTTTTAGATGCCATTGCATTGAAGTTAATGGATAGCACAACTCAAATAACTTGCAAATCTGAGCAAAAGGTTGTGACGCTATTGAAATCTTTTTAAAAATACTTTCTTACGATTACCAGGATCTTTTTCTCAGAAGAAAAAGAGAAAATTGCTCTCTAAGAGACAGTTGGATTATTATGGGCATATATTTATATTTTTTTCCCTGTGTAATGTTGTAATTAATTCTGTGCCACTAAGAGTGTGGCTTTATTTTATTTGTTAAATTTCATGACATGTTGTATTCTTTTAAAACTTGCTGATAATTGAGTTGTCACTGTCCATCTGCATCTCTGCATTTGGCATTTAGAGCACAATGTCTCTGGTGTTTGTGGGATCTTCCCCTACGCAACTGTGAAACTTTGTCAGTAGGATTTTTATTCATGAATCCCACTCATGCATCAGCCATTTACATTTTGCCTCTCCATATGTATGATTGAGAGGGCATCAACAACACGTCCTCAGAAAGCCCTGAGCGAGTCAGCACCCACCAGCTCCCTGGGCACAACTCTGAGTATTGTTTTGCACTGTTTGATTAGTTATGAATGAAGAGTCAGCCCTTCATGAGTGGACTAGAGAGATGGAGGATCACAGCCATCCACAGGCCTTGAGAACATACTAATGAGTTTTGATGGAATTGTAATGATTAATTCAGTATTCCTGTGAGATGTTTGCCTTATTTGATGTACCTTTGATGGGTGTGGAAATTTTGTTCAAATGGATAGTGTCTTCTCAATTTTAGCAGAAGGTCAAGCTGTAGTAATAGAATGTCAGTTTTTTTCTATGCATAATATATATACGCTGCTGCTAGAGAAAATGTTTTCCCAAAGTATCTACCTGTAGATTCCAAAGAGTAAAGCCTTGAGAAATCTGCCTATTGGGATTTCCATTCATCTCAATGGCTGTTGAGTTTGGGGTCGGTAAGAATTTTTAATGTTTTTGAAAGAAGTCTCATACGCTCACTAAGGCTGCATTTATTTGATAAAAATACAGTAAAACAGTAATATTGTGAAATTATTACGGTTTAAAATAGGGGTGGGCGATATGGCAAAAATATCATATCACAATTTTATTTTTATTTTTAGAAATATCACGATTAACGATTTTATCATGACTCTTTGCCATGTTGGTTTTACTTTTTTGTCTGAGCAGTAGGGGTGGGCGATATGACCAAAATCTTATATCACGATATGACTAATTTTGTATCACGATAACGATATATATCACGATATAGTAATTTTTTTCTTTTAAAAAGGTTTTTATGACATTAAAATCTTTGATACCATAGAATTTTCATAATCCTTGTCACCAATGTCAATATCAAACTAATACAAGCCTAAAAATAGACAAAAAAAAAACTCAAGCTCACTGAAAATAAATAAACAGTCAGTGATGAAATAAGTATAAGAAACTAATTGCAAGCAATAGGACAAAAACTACAATAAATAAGAAATGCTACATACATTGTGTAAATTAATTAGTCTTCACTGTGTTAATTATATCTATCTATCTATCTATGATAGATATAATTAACACGTGTATTATGTATAGATTCTATACATATAAATAAATATATATATATAATATATATATTTTTTTTATTATTTCTTCTTATTAAAGTTACAAAAGTGATTTAGTCAAGAGCACTGAGAGATTTTCTAGCAATTTGCTATGATTAATATGAATGGCAGATAGAACGAATATTGGACAGCTTCCCCTTTAAGACCGAAGTCCGGATCCAATATACTGTTACATATGCGTTTTCTCATTCAGTTGTTTCCTCTCTCTTTAGACCTAAATCGCTGTCTTTATGAGGATACTTGCCAAGACGGGGATTCTGACACATATAAGTGTGTTTATGTAATCGTTCAAAGCCAATAAAGCGCAAAAAAAAAAAAAAAAGTGCTGTCCTCTCACACAGAAACGGAGACGGCGCACGCATATAGCTCTGTTGTTTGTGTTTCAACGGCTTAAAATCGGTTGTTTTAAAACTGCAGTGCTTAAAAACGCGTGCCCATGCTACAGATGTAGTTCCTCGTTTTGTTCTGGTCGTTCTCCAGCTGGTTCTGTCTCCCCTTCACGCCCCGTGGTGGTGTGATCGCAGTCATCCAAATGATTAAAAAGTATTACCGTAAACAATGTATTTTGCGACACCACGAAATAAACGATAGAACATAATATGAAACGATAGACTTTTTATTTCGTCCATCCGATATATATCGTCATATCGCACAGCCCTACTGAGCAGTACAACCAAACTAATTTCCCTATTATAAAGGCAAAGCCTTTCAAGGTAACAAAATATAAAAAAGTGGGCAACGATAAAAATCTTTGTCATTATTTTACCTTTATTAAAAAAATAAGAACAAAGATACACATTACAAATACACATAATATACAAATTAAACAAACAGTGTTTTATTTTCAGGTATGATAGGTGTATTTAGCCGGAGCATTCAAGAAATTGAATGAACAAATATAAAAATAAAACACTATATATATATATATATATATTGATTCCTCTTAAAGCAACTGTATTTAAGTTCTTCAGTCAAGAATAAGTGATTTTTTCTCTTTGTTTTTTTGTTTTTTAACATTAAAGGAATCGTTCACCCAAAAATAAAAATTCTGTCATCTGTCTGTCAATTCTGTTATAGTGTTTTATTTTTAGACCGTCATTTACTCACTCAAAAGTGGTTTTAAACCTGAATGAGTTTCTTTCTTCTGCTGAACATAAATGCTATGTTGAAGAATGTGGAAAACCAAACTGGTGGTCTACAGTGACTTCCACAGTATTTTTTTCTACTATCAAATTCAATGTGGACCAGCAACTGTTTGGTTACCCACATTCTTCAAAATATCTTCTTTTGTGTTCAGCACAAGAAATGAATTAATACAGGTTTGGGACAACATGTGAGTGAGTAAATAATGGCAGAAATAAAATTTTAGGGTGAACTATCCCTTTAATGACAGTCGGCAGAATGTTTAGTACTGTCCCTTTAAGACCTGCACGCATCCGTTTTCTCTCAACTGTTTACTTTCATTTTAGACTTAACCAACTGAGTCTATTTGTAAACCTTGTGTGTTTTGACAGTATTAGAGCAAAAGATAACTTAGTTCAGTAATCAGGCGCTGTTTGACAGGCTTTTTAATGTGCACGCTTCAGGTGTAATGAAATGTTTAACTGGCAAAACTCTAAAGCACATGCGAATAATGTACTTTTATGACTGCGAATATGTCCTGTGAGAGTAACTCTACCGCTGAGTTAACACTGAAGTGAATATTTGCGGTAGTAGTCTCAGCCTCAGACATCACGCCCACGGACCGCTGGCTGAACGCCTGATGTATATGGCACATAAAAGTGGAAACACTTCAGGAGTTTCGAAGTCGTCTTCGGATTTGTTGAATTGTACAGGATTTCCGGTAGGGATGCACCGGTTGACCGGCCATAAATCGGAACCGGACGGTTTTGCTTATAATGTGCGATCGGCAACCGGCCGGTTTTTTGCCTTTTTTCCGGTCGATTTTTCCAGAAGTGCGCCCGCGTGCACAGACTACACTTGTAGGCCTAATCATTCGCGAACATGTAATTTGTGTGGAAGTATTTCAAAATCTGTGCGCAGGACGTGAAGTTTGCAATCTGCAATGTCTGCAAAGGACAAGTTAATCGCGGACAAATAAGAGCCGCTTTCCTGCGCTCGCTGAAGTTGCGCGAGCGTACCTGTCCGCGCCCTGCACAAGCATAGACAGTGAACATTTGTTCAGCTCAGCTTCTCACGTGTTGGATGAGAAACGAAACAGACTTACTTGTGACAAACCTGAAATGCTTGTTTTTGTAAAGAAGAACTCATATGCACTTTTGAAAAACCAGAAGTAAACATCAGTTCTGTAAGATATAGGATGATTAGGCCTATTTTTTATTTTACCTTAAAATTACATTGACTTAATTTGATTTAAAAAGCACCTGCTGTAGCATCTTTGTTTTACTCGTTGCACTAAACATTATTTGATTGAACATTTTGGAATAATATATTCATATAGCCAACTTTGGTTTTATTTAATTTTACTGGTAAAGACCTTTTTTTCTTTATACCAAATTTAAAAATTAAAACAAATGCTGATTAAGTAACATCTTTGTTTGAAGTGTTGAATGTGTTTTGATTGTGCTGTTTGGATTGTGGAACTATGCAGTTGTTGCCTTTAAAATTACATGGTTACAGTTAATGTTTTCATTTAAGGCCAGTTTATAGATTCAACCCAATTTAAAAACAAAAGCTAAATGCTTTTGTCAGTACCTATGTTTGTATTGAATGTAGCCTACTTACTGTGTAGTTACTGCTGTTAATTTCAGATGGTTACAGTTATTTTCAATAGCCAAAACCCAGTTTGGCCTGTTAAATACCAAATAAACATCTTGTTTTTGTATACTTCCATTCTTTCTTGTTTGTTGCTTTGATAAAAAAAAAAATCAGAAATCGGTATCGGAATCGGCCGGTTTGCTTGTAAAAAAATCGGTATCGGAATCGGCCATGAAAAATCATGATCGTGCATCATTAATTTCCGGGAGATGTGTGTTTCGCGTTCTTTAATTCTTTCTCCACCTGGAAATAAAGATGCCGTGACACCAATCTCCCTCATCGAAGAAGAAAGCCGTCGTGTTTACAACTGTGACGACGAGCGTTTGTCAGATGCCGGGTTTTCAACTAAACGCTGGATTTTCAAAAGTGTGTGAAATATTTAAAGTTCGCGGCATAGAATCTTTAAAATCCATCCGAGAGTCTGTTATTTTGGCGACATTTTCACGCCCTGAAGTGTGACGCTGAAAGAAACTAACTGTGATTGGTTGTTTGACATGTCGTTCAAGCGGCCTCATGGGCGGGCCTTGGCCAATGAAAGCTGCCATGGATTCCAGACCTTCAGCCGTCAGTCTGAAGGTCTGGCTACGTGAGACTAAGTATATAGAGATGGAGATGCCAGAACTGCAGCTGACAGAATGTGCACTGTAGCACGATATTTCTTCAAAAGCAGATTGTTTTCATCCACGATCAAAAATCGTCATATCGCACACCCCTAGTTTAAAATATTTTCTTCTTTTGTTTTTTTGTATTTTCAAATAGAATTTATTCGTCTGATGTATAGCTGAATTCTATTCAATTCTTTCAGAAATCTTTTTAATACGCTGATTTGCTGCTCAAGAAACATTTCTTATTAGTATCAATGTTATAAAACAGTTGTACTGCTTAATAATTTTGTGGAAACTGTGATGCATTTTCAGGATTCTTTGAAAAGAAAGTTCAAAAGAACATAATTTATTTGAAATAGAAATCTTTTGTAACGTTATAAATGTCTTTACTGTGACTCTTGATCAGTGTGTCCTTGCTGAAAAAATTATTAAAAAATCTTACTGACCCCAAATATACTAATTATAATGAACAGTTTTAATTGATAAAAAACATTTTGATTTAGCATTGCAGAAAAAATGCCTTTGTTATAGCAGGTAGATAAAAATATATTTTTAAAAATATGCATTTTAAAAAATGATGTATTAATGAAGCATTAATAATAAGTCTGCTCTTTGCACACAAAAGTCATCGTCATATGTCTGTCAGCGTACAACCTGACATTTTTGTACTAGTCAATGGATGTGAAAAGTTTGTTCACTAACAAGTGAAAAGTGCTGTTTGATCAGACTGCAGATGATGGTTAAATTCTCTTGGTTTGCGTGTCTGCATTGGCTCTGAGAGTCGCTGGCAGAGGGCAGTGTTTCAGAGGTCACGAACAGTCTACCTGCTACAGTGCTGGTGACATATATAAATATATACAGGCATTAGTCAGCCAAGAAGCTCAGTCATGAAGGCCTCTGTGCCCTCACAGATGCAGTTTGACAATGGACGAAACGATGTCAGCCACGTCTTTCAGTTACACCATTTTTGTACAGTGTGTCTTTGTCACCCTCTTGCTGACTGAAACGCCTCTGCCTCAGCCTTCATTGTGGGAATCAGTCAATGAGTACATTGAATGAAACTCTCCCTGATAAATATTTAGCCTGTTCGACACAAACTCTGCAGGCCGGGCACAGAGAAAGAGCCCCTTGAAATAATCATGCTAGTGAGAGGCAGTTTGCAATCACTGGAAACAAAACAAAACTGGAATGGATCAGAATACAATTTCATTCTTTGTCTAAAATGTTCTATTCTATCTCATTAAAGCAGGCTCATTATCTCCAATACCTTTTCACTGACACTATGTAGGGTCCTGTGAAATCGGTTGTATTATTTCCTCCCAAATTCTGTGTTTTAATGGTCGTTACATTTTAATAATTAACAAGAATGTCTAATCAGTTGAACAATTCAGTTATTTATAAACATTTAATAATAACAGTATCCTATTAAATGTTTTTATTAAATGACCCGTTAAAAATACTAACATTTGTTTTCCGGGGATTAATTTTACATGCGCAAAAAGTAGCAAACAACAGAACATGAGGATTCACATGTTCATATCATGTCACATCACGCACGTGCAGCGCTTCTGCGAGCGGAGAAAAACATAATAAAGTATTTAAGAAAACTAAGGAAAATAAAGAAAATACTGCAACAAGTAGCCTAGTATGCAGAGTTTCGGTTCATTTTTGTGCTGCACGAAAGGAAACCAAGACGGCAGAAAGCGGCATCCTATTTTTCTTTAGGCCTATTTTACAAAAGCACGGAGATTTGTTTTTATTGTGAATGTACACAAATAACAGCAAACCTTATACAATTCAGATTATCTTTTATGACTAAAAGGAGTAGCCTAGTTGCTTCCATTGTTAGAAGGAAAAAATTCAAGTGATAGCGCTGGCGCCGCATGCGCGCACACAGTAAAGCTTTGCTACCTTGACAATGCAGCCTGTTCATTATCATAATAAA
This sequence comes from Onychostoma macrolepis, assembly GCF_012432095.1. Lineage (NCBI taxonomy): Eukaryota > Metazoa > Chordata > Actinopteri > Cypriniformes > Cyprinidae > Onychostoma > Onychostoma macrolepis. The sequence continues at coordinate 34,372,980 of NC_081163.1, forward strand.
ATACACTCAGTCAAACATATGGAAAAAAACACACTGCTCAGTTTAAATATGTAGTAAAATTTGTGCTGTTAAGCGTTATCACCGTACCGTGATGTTACGCAAAACATTTTGTTTTACGTGGATATTGGAACACGAGTGAAGTACATAATAAATATTATTTTGGCATTCAAATACATCGCGAATATGGAAACATTTGATTTTGTGTCGAATGAGAGACCCAATGTTGGTTTCGGTTTTGTTTTAGCCTAAATTAATTTAGTTTTGGCTTGTCGTTTATATAGCCTAGCTATAGCTTCTTATATTTTTAATTATAGTTTTAATATTTAAAACTAAAAAATTTTATACGCGTAGCATATTTTAACCATGCAGCAAACCTTTTAAAATATTTTTATAAATTACTGAAAAAAATAAATAAATGACTTTTTAAACCGTTTAACTGATTGTATTAATCGGTCAATTTTCACGGTCGGTTAACAGTTAACCGGTTAAAATGAGCATGCCCAATTTAATACAATTTAATTATCAAAAATCGTGGTAATAAAATGAATGCATATAACTTAATTTACTAAATATTTTAAAATGTAATTAAATGTAGCAATTCCTTACATGTTGTGGAAAATAAATTGCTGTACAACGGAACTTTAAAGTTTAAATTAAAAACATGGATTAAAATTGTGTGATATTCCTTTAAAAACAATGTTTTAATTAGAGATGCACCGATTGCAATTTTCTTGGCCGATTCAGTTTACTTTTTATTTTTATTTTTTTTGTAAATATGACCTGCCAATACTGATTTTCTTTCTAAAAACTATACTGACAGCACATACAAACAAAAATCTATACTTTTTTTTTTAATGCATAATAAACATTTTTTAAACATTACAATTTCCCCAATCTGGACAAAGTTACAGATGTTCTCTCACTTAAACAACTCTCAAAATAAAGTGCTCTGTGACTAGAAAAGAGGTAGAAATGAAAATTAACTGAAAAGGAGTTGCTGTATATAACAAAACAGATGTCATTTCCCACTATGTTTGGCTGGGGGGGGGCTAATGCTATTTCATGCATGTTGAGTTATTAGTTAAAGTGTTGGATTCTCCTGCCAAAGTTTCAAAATATGATTTGGATGTAGAATGGATTATTTCTGTGTTAAATACACTCCTTCTGGCACATTGTTTGAAACTGAAAGATGGAGCGGTCCCAGCGTTAAAAGATCCCGGTCATGATTCAGAACCGGAGGCAGTAAGTGAAACTGCATCATTCTGTGTTTTGTTGGCGATCGGCGCTTAAGTGCTCATCACTCTTTAGCTCCGCCCACGGCGCGCCTCCAGGAGCTCGGCTGTTTTCGGAGAGAATCGTAAAGCTGTATCTTTCTTTTATAAATATGATAAAACTAAAGACTCTGGAGATACGAAGGATGCAATACTTTGTTGCAATTAATTCAGAATAATAAGAAACTGTAGAGCTGTTACCATTCAAATGAAATCTATCTGTATCAATTCTATAAATATCAACTCCATCTTTCACAGAAACTGCATCTGAAGTGGCATTAGATGTATTTAAACAGATGAGTTTGATGAAACTGAGGTGCCATAAATGCATTTACATTGCAAAATTTTGAATGCATAAAGACTTTTATAAGATTAATGTTTTAAATATTTTTTAAACCTACAAATAAGAAATGATTGGAAAAATGTAATGATAGTTTTAAATATGAAATCAAACCAGTAGGTGGCGGCAAATGACTGTTTGAATGAGTGAGTCATTTAGTCCTTCATTCAACAGATTCGTTCAACAGATTCAACGGCTGATTCATTTAGAAACAAGACAATTGACTACTCTCTTTACGAAGGGGTTACTGAATCATTGACTCACCTGTTTCTTTCAAAAACGTGGATTCATTCAGTAACGAAACAGTTACTGGGAGACACACAACGGTTCTGCTGTGGCTTTGATTGGAACTATTTTCATCAGCGAAATTTAGCAAAAACTGTCAATATTGTGTGTAAAGTGTAAGACACTTAATTTTAACTTTTTTTATTGAGCTACTATTGTATAAAATCACATTGCAGTCGTGTTGAAACATTTTGGTCATGCAGTGTTGCATACCTAAATCATATATTATAAAATATCTTTTTTTTTTTTTACTACCGCAGTATGCATCTATAACTTTCTGTGTGTGCTGTTGCGCTGATTTGTTTTCAGTCTCTCTCACACACTCACTCAGGCTTGGCAAGCCTCATCTGGCATGACATAAATACATTATCAGTCGCCGTTAAGTGTGACGTCAACACGGAATCGGCAGACTTGACGGAAAATCGGCTAATTCCGGTCCCTGGCCGGTCGATCGGTGCATCTCTAGCTTTAATAAATTGTGTTATTACTTTGATAAGTACATTCTACTGTACAACTGAACTCTCAGAGCAGCTCTGAAGATGAAGTTCATGTGGAGTGTCTGTATACACTGATGTAGGATGTACTTTGAAACAATTTTCACCCAGAAATAACTAATAAATTTCACAAATATTTATGAACTAAAAACAGGTAGAAAGACTGAAATAGTATTTTCTTGTAAAAGTACTCAAATAATCTTATTTGAAAAATAAATCTAATCACAGGCATTCTAGACCATATTTCAATTTGATTATGTGTGCAGCCCTAATTTGACCAAATTATGCTAAATGGCCCCTAATTATGTTTGTCAAAATATACATGTGATTGGTTGAGTTCTAATGGTTGATATCATGTTTTGAACAGAGCAAAGGTAAAGCATGTTAAAGGTAAAGAGCCTGTGTCTTTTTCAAGCATGCTAGATGTAGGCTGTGACATGCTGGTGGTATATATATATATATATATATATATATATATATATATATATATCTCGAGCCATGGTAAAGATGGTATTATATAATGTTTGTAGGTAGCTATGTTTGTGTGGCTGCCAGTGGGCAGGACTGCTTCATTTACATTTGGAACCATGTATTGCAACAATAACGAAGGATGCATCCCAAAAAAGTCAAAATGAGGAATAACTTGTTATTAAGGAGTGTTTGGAACAACAGGAAACTATTTTAGTTTGAGCAACATCACAAACTTGTTTCATCGATATAGAATTCTTCTGGTGTGTTGACACAGGTGCGAATATTGGATAATTTTCAAAAGCCTCGACTGTGACTCATCCTATCAGAATTTTGATTCATAATTATCCCTTTCATAAGTTTTGACTCTTGTTACAGTGCAGTTCAGAAGTCTGGGGTCAGTAAGATTTCTTTTTTTTTTTAAAGAAATTAATACTTTAGTTCTGAAAGGATGCATTAAATTGATCTTTCTTTTCTTTTGAAATCCTGAAAAGCCATTTTAACACTGATAAAATATATATATATATATATATATATATATATATATATATATATATATATATATATATATATATATATATATAATTTTTATTTTATTTTTCCAATGAGTCTAGCATTAAGGGTATTACCACATAGGTTTAATAATACTGTCAATATCAGGGCTTAAAGTTCTCCGGCACCGTGCCGGATCTCCGGCGTGCATCGTTTGGCTGTGGAAAAAATAATAATCCTACATTTAAAAAAAACATGTTGATATCACTGTACAGTGTCGAGTCCATGAGTTCGCCTACCAATGGTACGAGAGGAGCACAGCTTTCACTCTCAACCAAACTAACATTACTAGCCAATCAGAATTTTTTGCTCTTATAAACACCAGACACGTGTAATAGTAGGCAGAGTCGCAGTCCTGATGAATGGAGAAGCGCGACAAAAAGCTGCGAGGCGCGATGGTCAAAGTCCATCTAGCGCATATTTACATGGAAAAACTAATTAAAAATCAGTGGAGCTTTGTAAACAGCTCAGAGTAATCATGCCATCTCCATAAGAACGATATGATTGCCAGAACAAATTTACCTAGCTTTTCGAAAAGGTCCTGTTCACATATGATGTCTTAATGGTAATTTTTCCGGTAATTTACCAGTAAAGACTGTATGTGTGAAAGGGGCTAAACTCTTCCTCTGTATATACTGTGAGAATTGCTTAAAGTTCATCTGGGAAAACGGTAACACTTTACAATAAGGTTCATTAGTTAACTACATTAGTTAACATTAACTAATAATAAACTGCATTTATACAGCGTTTATTAATCTTTGTTAATGTTAATTTCAACATTTACTAATACATTATTAAAATCTTGTTAACATTAGTTAATGCACTGTGAGCTAACATGAACTAACAATGAACATCTGTATTTTTATTAACTAACGTTAGCGAAGATTAGTAAATACAGTAACAAATGTATTGCTCATGGTTAGTTCATGTTAGTTAATACATTAACTAATGTTTAACTAATGAACCTTATTGCCGGGAAAACAGTGTGCAGTATCTCACTAGATTTGTAATGTAAATCATAAACCTTTGCCAACACAGGAGAATACGTCAACCTATATCTAAATGCCATGTTGCACATCGCGATTTCAAAATAAAAGTTTCTGCATATGGCCAAATATTACAATTTATTGGATTAAAACATTGTTTAATCACAGCTGTAAAGCGAAACGTCACCAGGCCGTTGGCGCCCTCTGAAGGTATTTGTTATAATTTACTTAAGTTGGTTATGTTCATATGTATAGGCAGATTACATTATGTAGCCTATTTTAACTGTGTTGTTCAATAAAACCATGTAATTACTTGGTTTTGATATCTTATTTGAGCCAATTATTATTGCCTCATCGTTAGTTTATATATAAATAATCATACTACAGCCTGGTTTTCATTTAGGTCTGTTTGTGTTAATAAAAATATCAGATTACTCAATTGTCAAAATAATCAGTAGATTACTTGATTACCAAAATAATCATCAGTTACAGCCATAGATTAGTTAAAATATTTCAAAATAAAACTGTATTTTTACTTTTCGTAATTAAAAGACAAATATTTTGTCATTGAAAATTTCTTAAAAATAGCATTCAAATTGTCTCGTTCTAGTGAACCAATTATCTGTATTTTATCTCGTGATCTAAATATATTGTCACACTAGTGTTGATAAGCGGTGATATAGCTCATAATTTTCCAAGTGTATGATATAGCTTTCATTCTTCAGGTCAACCATGGAAAAAAAAGTTTCAATAAGGAAAGCAATAACTTTGCCATAGTATCCTTTCAAATGTTTAAGTTGCAACAGTCATTGCATGCTTTGCATGTGCTGCCCCCTCCCCCCGCCCCCGGGAAAAAGTTCAGGCTCAGGATTTTTTTTGGCTTTACCCCCTGCAATATGTTATTAATTGTAATCCATTTTATTAACTTTTATTATTATATAAACTACAACAGTAAGAAACGGAAATAAATACAATTATTATAAGTTTGTGGACTTCGGCCTGACCGTTATGAAAAATGCCAGCGCATTTGCACACTTATATTTTTGTGCAACAAACATTCAAAGAACGAGCCCTGATGAAAACAAAACATACTTACCAAAGGTTGATGATATTGCATAGAAAACGTTTATTTTTTAATTTTTCTTACACTTTTTTTAATAGAATATATATTTTTACATTTCAGCTGGTGTGCAGTAATACTTTAAATAATGACCATTGCTGCTCATTCATTAAAATAAATTCATTCACCACACTTTGACGTAATTGATTGCTACTTCCTTGAACTCGTATCTGCATCCCTTTTAGTTTGATCTGTCACATTACATAACATCTGAACCATTGAGTGTTTTAGATGAACATGGTAGCCACAAACCGTGACGAAGCAATCCTCTCAAATTCCCCTGTACTGAGTTGTGGCTCAGCTGCCAAGTTCATTAAGTGATTCATTCAGAATGTATTGGGTCATGTTGTTGACTCAGTCCCCTGAGGAAAAATAACATGTGGACTTGAGCGGTGGCCTTGAGGACAGGCCGAAGAAGTGAATTTGTTGCAACTCAAATCTAAAAAGACATTTACGTTCATTTGACCCATCTGTTCCTTCGTTAAAGTCTGTCTTTCTCTCTCTTTTGAGGGTGCAAACGGCGCTAACTGTCTCAGCGATATTGTTCACTAACAGACATGTTGCTAGGATACGAAATGACTTCAGTTAGCACTGAGTTTCAGTGCTTTGAAAATGACCACGGTGAGTGGTTTGAGTCTTTCAAACTCACTGAAAGCGTATTTAGAAGTAAATGCTATATTTGCCGCCTTCTATCACGTCTCGTTTATCTGAGAGCAAGACGTTTGTTTGTCATTTCCTGCGAATGTAAGACAGCAAACCACTCAGGTTCAATGTGGCACTCACTTTTATGTGACTGTTCAAGTCTTTCCTCGCTTGAAGCAACTTAATCTTTTCCAAGATGACAATATTTATTATTGCTAATCTCACAATGAGATTTGACACCTGAAAGCTTTCCACAGATATTTCGTCTGAAGTCTGAGTCAAGCTTGAGGACTTTAAACTGGAGTATGAGTTAAATCATTTATCTTCTTTACATTTGGTTTTTAAAAATTAGATTTACAAAAATGGCATTATATTGTCAAAAGTGTGTTATTGTAAATGTACCCTTTAAGGGGCAGTTCATCTGAAAAGATTTTGAAGAATGTTGGTAACCAGTGGTGCCCATTGACTTACATTGTGTGACACAAAGATGTTTCTTCTGTTTTACAAAAGAAACAATGTGTATGTAAAATTGAAAGAAAAGCTTTGAACCTAAATCTTAAAAAAAAAAAAAAAGAATTCAAAGTTTTAAGCTTGTAATCTAAATGTTCATGTATTATTTGTACATGTTATTTTTAAAATAATGTTGCAATTATAAACTTAATTTGTACTAAAAAAGGAGCTAAATAACTGAAAAACTAAAATAACTGAAATTTTATTTTAAGCTTCAAGCTCAAATGGAGATGCCAAAATAAGTCTGGTTAAATTCTAGAGTATTCAAGTGAAAATGAAAGTAAAACTCAGAGCAGACTGTTTGAATAGCGGTTGATGCTGCCATATGGTGCCGTGATAGATTCAGTCATGCATGTGTAATTTGGGTAATTATCTTACCGTAAAGGGTAGGTACATCTTCATTAGTTTAGTCCAAAAATCGGAGGATTTTGAACAGTGTCCCTCCTTAAGGAGAAAAACGTTGTCTTAGCGTGGATGAGCATCATTGCTCTTCTTGTTAAATGATGAGACACACATGTCCGTGCATGTTTACTTCAGAAATAAAGTATGATGCTGATGTGTCTGTTGTGCTATATTGGAGTCTGTTCTTTCTTATTTGTGTCTCTTGTGATGTGTCATCTCATAATGCATTATGGTGAGTGTTTGAATATGAAGATGTGTGGTGCTTTTCACAGGCTAAAGTTTGTGAATCAGTATTTCAGTGATTATCTACTGTCTGAAGTTGTCTTGAAGCTGCTGGAATATGTGAGAGCAAACATGCTGAACATGAGCTTGATATTAGCTTGATATTTTTAATCAGGGTTTTTTGGGGAGGCTTATCGTTTTGTTGCTTTATTCTATAAATATTATCTATTCATTGCTTTCACTTAATGAGCACGCTTTACTGAACGATTCAGTTCTATGGGACGTTCTTCAAAGCTTGTTGTAGCTCAAGGGAGCGGAGTGTATAAGGGTCAATTGCTGTTCATAAATAAATGTAGGCAGGCATATGCATACACTAACAGTGTTGCAGTCTTAATGATCTGTAATTTCCATAGGCTGGTAGAGCTTTGCATTGTAAACATAGGAGTATGTGTTTGTTGTGGAACTATAGGTCTTTCCTGTAACATATCATGACACTAGACACAGTACTCGCTTTCCTTTTGCAGACTGTCAGACTGCTATATGGTATTCAGAGAGATTTTTTTTTTGAATTCGAAGGCTTGTAGCTCTCTGTGCACAGGTGGATTGTGATGGACGTCACTTTATGGAGTGGAGAAACTGGTCTCAGTGTGCCAGGGCAGGCTCAGAAAAACCACAAGCCTGCCAAGGGCGGTTCATGCTATCATCAGCCCGTTGACTGCGCCAACTGGGTTTCAGACGAGCTGCAGTCTCTCTCACACATCCCTGTTTTGTCAACACCAACATTTTAAAATGTCCTCTACAACTTCCTTGTTGTTTTTGCGTGTCTTGTTAAAATACTGCTGATGTTCTCAGTTAGACTGCAGTTTATCATTTAGGTCTGCATTAATATTTTCTGATAGCAGTGAGGTTTTGTTTTTGTATAATCAGAAATTTCTGCTATCATCACATTATTTTATGTAAATACTAATAATCAAAATTAATAATGACAATCACAAATTCAGGGAAAATAATCAACATTTTAATATCAAATTAGAAGCTTCTGAGTCAGATGATTTTGCACTACAAGACAGATGTGGAACGTATAAACGAAAGTGGTATATTTAATGAATTATATGTTGCACTTCTGAGTTGCATAAGATTTTGTTGTTTCACTCCCCATCCCATGTTTCTCAGTGTTATTTATACTCTTAACAAACCCAATGAAACATGCATCTTCCTGAAGAACAATAAATGCATCTTGTAAGCAATAAGAGCCTAAGGCACTGGATAACTCGTTGCACGAGGTAACTCAATCTCATTTTAAATTGTTACTCGTTACATTAATGTAAACTATGACGGTAAGTGATTTAGGATTTTCCACAGACTTGCTTGATTCAAGACTGCTTCCTTTTACTGAAGAGTAATAGAGACAATAATGCATTACTGTTGAACGATGTTCATTTGGAGGCTTTTCTCAGCAAATATTATATGCTGTTGTATTCATTTGACATGCATATTAACAGGCACATTGAATAATTAGCTCAACTAAAACATTTGAACTATTTAGAGCTGTAATATATACATAGACTTTAGTCATCTCATGTTATTCAAGGGAAAACTCTATTGGCTGTTTTAGAGATGCAGTGAGGATGCCTCATGTAAACACTCCTTCCTGTCTCAACCATTAATATCCTGGAGCAAAGTGGTCAAGCTCCTTACCAGAAGTACTCTTTGTGTTTCTCTAATGGGGCTGCTATTTAGAGCAAGTATTTCTCAAATAGGAGAACAAACAGATCACGGTTACCGGTGGAAGATGAAAGCACAAATAACTGATAAATACTTGCAGATTCGTGTTGCCAAGGTTTTTTGTATGTGGGTGACTGACCCATAAAATGGAGCAGTTCTGGAAACAGCTGGCAGACTTTACCTTTATTTACCTAACAACAACTCTGCTGCACCATGCTTTGAAAGCAAACTCCCAGCACGCTGATTACTTAATGCATCAGTGCACTAACAATGCCCTCCTCCAAATCCTGTGATCTCTTCAGCTGAACATTTAAGCAAAACGTCAACACAATGTACCTGCAGGGGACGGTGTGCTTTAGTCATGCTTTCCTGGCTCCATGCTGGATTTCATGTGCATTTCTACAGTGCTATTGTAGAGCGATGTGGATTATTATTATTTTTTGATTAGAGAGCAGGGTGGCCGATATGTAAGATATCACACTGTTTCATTTAAAGAGATGAAATAATGCATGCATAATGATTTCTGCAGTGAAATTTATATTCATTCATTTTACTATTTACTAAAGTAATTAGAAATCATTTGAAAATAAATCAATTTAAAAAAATTATTTGAGCTGGATCGTAACATTTTCTTTTATTAATTTGGTCGCACTTTATTTTAAGAGCCAATTCTCGCTATTAATAAACCATTAACTATGACTTTTGGCTGCTTATTAATAGTTAGTAAGGTATGAAGTTTAGGTATTGGGTAGGATTAGGGATGAAGCATATGGTCATGCAGAATATGTGCTTTATAAGCACTAATAAGCAGCCAATATGTGACCCTGGACCACAAAAGCAGTCTTAAGTCGCTGGGGTATATTTGTAGCAATAGCCAAAAATACATTGTATGGGTGAAAATTATAGATTTTCCTTTTATGCCAAAAATCATTAGTATATTAAGTAAAGATCATGTTCCATGAAGATATTTTGTAAATTTACTACTGTAAATATATCAAAATGTTGTTTTTGATTAGTAATATGCATTGCTAAGAATTAATTTGGACCACTTTAAAGGCGATTTTCTCAATATTTAGATTTTTTTTGCACCCTCAGATTCCAGATTTTCAAATAGTTGTATCTCAGCCAAATATTGTCCGATCCTAACAAACCATACATCAATGGAAATATTATTTATTCAGCTTTCAGATTATGAATAAATCTCAATTTCAATAATTTGACACTTAAGACTGGTTTTGTGGTCCAGGGTCACATATGTTAATAATTATGATAATTATATGAAATTATAATTAACTTAGATTAAACATAACTGAACTCTTCTATGAGTAAAATGTTTTAGTGAAGTTTTGTATTTTCAAGCTTCAGTGTTGTGAATTTCAGGACTGTGACCAGTCACTCTGACCGTTCTCTTGCCACTGGTTTGCCTCCTCTGTCTCTCATTGGATGAGAGTGTAGTGCTCTCTGATAGGCTGTGCCAGTCAGTGGGCGGGGCTGTGACAGGGTGGCGCTTGCTGCTGTCTGATCTGTGTGCGAGTGTGGAAGTGAGCTGCAGTGCAGCTGCTCGAGTTGTAGTTACGCCTGCAGCAGTAAGCACTGCGTTGTAAATTGTAGTTAACAACATAATCTTGTATGTACTGTGCAAAGCAGTAGCAAGAGTGTCTCAGTGCATTGCATGTCTGCATTTGAATTTTTCCATTTTAAAACCACTTCGGTTGAATTCACGGCAAAGATTAACTAGTGAAATAAACAGTGCCTGTAGCAATCCCAAGACTGTCAGAAATCTGTCTCACTACTTTTATTCAGTGTAGATGCATATTATGGGAGATGTATTAATATTAATAACTTCTGCATCTTCCTGCAGGGTAAATGGATACTTACTGTATAGATGCACTAATTACCTAGTCATTGGTTACTGCTGTTACTGGCTTCATATCATATTCTTTTATTTCAACATTGACTGTCAGCTTTGCCTGCAGGGAGGACTATCAACAGGTGAGATGGGAATGGTTTGGGGAGACCAAGTGTCTGAAGTTGTTTAACAGAGTACATTTCAAAATAGTGTTTTGGTTCATCTATAATATTCAAACATTAAAAAATTAAATATTTCCTGTATGAAGTAGTTTCAGATTACTGTAGGGCAGAAAACAGGATGACCAAGTTTAATTAATGTCAGTTATCCTGCAGTGTAACTGAAAATATGAAACTTTTTTTTTTTTTTTTCTCACTTCCAGTTTTTTGTTTTGTTTTATAGCATGTTTAATTTTCAAAATGGTCTTTATTTAAAAATGTAAATTATGTAATTATCATTTAATCACCCTCATGTTGTCATGAGGTCATACGGCTTTGGAATGACCTGAGTAAATGTTGACAATTTTCATTTTTAGGAGATTTGGGATCGAGGTAATAAAGCATTTTTTTTTTTAACTAATTGGTATCAACGGCTATCCTAAGCCCGATCTTATTTTACTCCTTTATTTTAGCTGTCATACTGGAAGGTGCACACCACCGCCAACTGCATGACCAGCATGTTTGCCAACCGCTATTAAAAAATAAAAGACGACGCACAAATGTGCGTGCATGATGCAACAGAACCAATGAGGTCTATTCTAGGGCCTCACACATTTTCAAGCCTCTGTGTAACAAAATTAATGCGCTTTTTTTAATGATTCACTCGAAAGTCATTTATGTGGTGCGTCTTGATTGACAGACTGGCATTCTGACACCATCATGCTTTCTAACCTTATCTTTTTTTCCTCTTTATGTTGCAGTTATTCAGCTTATTATACATATAAAATACAAGATGATATCAGTAGTAACACATTCATAATTGTGACCACAAAGCCTGTTTACAATGTCTACCATTGTAATATGTTTACATCTACCAATGTACCTATTAAGCACACTACCATTTTTGAGCTCAGACTTTAAAAAGAAAAAATGATGTATTATCCTACTTAATGTCTTAACCAATTGATGTTTTTGTTCCTACATACCTCCTGTAATTTCAATACGAGTCTCTATGTGTTCATACTGTCTGGCGGCGATTTTAAAAGTTGTCTGAAAACTATCACCAAAAGAGGAGCTCCTTAAATGTGCTTTTTTTTTTAGATGTTTAAGCATTTATTTTGGGTAAGATTCACTGCTTACTATAAAATTAAGCGATTAATGTTTAGACTTTTGCATATTATAAACTGGAACTTGGATGTGGGATATAATTACAGTTAGATTTATTAAAAATTGTTGCTGCTCCCATTAAGCTCAGTGTGCTCTCTTTAAGCTCTTCCACATTGAACGTCTGCGTAAATACTTAATAAACAGACTTTAAATATTAACTGATGGTTGTTACTTTAAATTAATCTTTATAAAATGGTCAAAAACTTATTTGAACAGCTTTAAGATAACAAAATCTAGGTGTATCTGTATTTTATGCCCAAAGATGAAAGAGGCATGTCGTCCATACAAAGAAGGAGCCATCAGAAACCAGCTGAATCTGTCCAGTACAAAAGTGATTAAAGGCTGGAAAAAAACTACACGACTTATAAAATTTGAACAGATTATTAAAACACCAGGCATCATATGCTTACCGACTTATAATAGTATTGTACATAGTCACAAAGGAAAACTGGGCATCATTTACAAAATGACTGAGGATGATACACTTCCAGACTTGAAATTTCTTCCGATCACAACAGACTCACACAGAAATGTGCGCGTTGTTGGAGACACGTGACAAATGAAAACAATATGTATTCTAAAATCGGCTGAAAATATCAAACATGTTTGATCTCCTCCGTCTGGATGGAATCAAAGTCTGAAGCTAAAAAATTAGTCCGTGACCATCATATGTGATTTTCTATGGAATCAGTCAGCTCAAATCTGCAGACTGGCTCTGACCTTTGCCAGCTTGCATCAACTTCTCCAGACTGTAAATTGGTGGAAAATCGGAGCTAAAAAATTGTGTAGTGTATTCCAGCCTTAAGAGAATATAAATAAGTTGACATCCATTTAATTAGAGGCTTCATACTGAGGCTAGTTTCTGTGTTCATCCCCATGAATTAAATGTTTTATTGGTTTGTTTTGTTATTAGATTTTTGAGTATGTGTTACTTAGCTGAACATGGAAAAGTCTAGATGTTGCAATGTGTTTGACTGACACTTTTGAATACTGTGGATATACTGATCAAACTGGGTGCCTTGTTGCTTGGTTCTGTTTTTTTTTTTTTTTGTGATTAACTTTGTACCTTCAAATAAAACATTTTTCAATTATTCTTTTAAAAAGTTTTCTTTAAAATAAACAAGAATTTTTAATAAAACATGATGTGAGCTTAATGGGAACAGGGGTTTGCTTAAAGAGTGCAAAAATGCACCCATTAAGCACAGCCAGACTTTTTGCATTTAATGATGGATATCTTCGTTGAAACGCTTTTGTCATTTAAAATAAAATTAAATATTATTGTGTGAGAGATTAATATTTTATTTTAACATTTTTACTTTTATAACATCAGTACTTTTTGTACTGAAACTGAACACTAAAAATGTCTCAATGTAGATTTTGGTGAGCTTAATAGGTACGTTTACCCTAAATATTAAGTAATATTAAATTTCATAGCATCAATTTTTTTTTCCCATTGCATTGTATTGCATTGAATCGCATTGCGTTGAATCTAATCGAATCGAAATCGCATCGCACTGCATCGTAAAAGTGGTGAATGACATTGCATCACATCGGTAGCTGCTTCAAATGTATCTTTAATGTATTGTATCGTTGGATATGCATCGAGATGCGTATCGCATCGGCCTTAGTTATGGAGGCCCTAAAATGTGTGTGTGTGTGTGTGTGTATGTATACAGTGGCGTGAAAAGGTTTTTGGGTAACACTTTATGCAACACTTGCATTACACTTTAACCTAACCCTACCCTTACCCTTACCCCTAACCCTAGCCCATAACAAAGACATCTCAAACAATGTCATCTTTGCATTAACTGAGCGAATGACACTTAATGACAGTTGTCATAAACATGCATAAAAAACCTTTATATCCATGACATGTGTCATGTTATGATTATGAAGGTGTCATGCCAGTCTTATGCACACCCCTTCAAGTAAAGTGTAACCTTTGTTTGCACCCTTCCTGTTTTTTAAATTTTTTTGCATATCTGTCACACTTAAAAGATTCAGATCATCAAACAAATTTTTATATTACACAAAGAAAATGCAAGTAAATACAAAATGCAGTTTTTAAATGATGATTTAATTTATTAAGGGAAAAAAGCTGTCCAAACCTACCTGGCACTACGTGAAAAATGAATTGCCCCCTCTTGTTAAATCATGAAAGAACTGTGATTTAAATGCATTCTATTAGAAAGCTGAGTTGAGTTTCACTAGACACACCCAGGCCTGATTACTGCCAGACCCGTTGAATCAAGAAATCACTTAAATAGAACCTGTCTGACAAAGTGAAGCATGTTTAAAGAGCAACACTTCATGCCGTGATCTAAAGAAATTCAAGAACAGATGAGAAACAAAATAGTTGAGATGTATCAGTCTGGAAAGGGTTATAAAGCCATTTCTAAGGCTTTGGGTCTCCAGTGAACCACGGTCAGAGACATTATCCACAAATGGAGAAAACTTGTAACAGTGGTGAACCTTCCCAGGAGTGGCCGGCCTACCAAGAGCACAAAGACGACTCATCCAGGAGGTCATAAAAGAACCCAGAACAACATCTAAAGAACTGCAGGCCTCACTTGCCTCAATTACAGTCAGTGTTCATGATTCAACAATAAGAAAGAGACTGGGCAAAAACAGCATCCATGGGAGAGTTCTGAGGCAAAAGCCACTGCTGACCAAAAAGAACACAAAGGCTCGTCTCACATTTGCCAAAAAATATCTTGATTATCCCCAAGATTTTGGGCAAATATTCTGTGGACTGATGCGACAAAAGTTGAACTTTTTGGAAGGTGCGTGTCCCGTTACATCTGGCGTAAAACCAACACAGCATTTCATAAAAAGAACATCATACCAGTCAAACATGGTTTGCAGCTTTGCAGCTTCAGAACCTGGATGACTTGCCATAATTGATGGAACCATGAATTCTGCTCTCTATCAGAAAGTCCTGAAGGAGAATGTCCGGCCGTCAGTTTGTGACCTCAAGCTCAAGCGCACTGATCCCAAACACACCAGCAAGTCCACCTCTGAATGGCTCAAGAAAAACAAAATTAAGGTTTTGGAGTGGCCAAGTCAAAGCCTGGACTTAAATCCGATTGAGATGCTGTGGCATGACCTTAAACAGTCCATTCATGCTTGAAAACCCTCCAATGTGGCTGAATTAAAACAATTCTGCAAAGAAGAGTAGGCCAAAATTGCTCCACAGCGATGTGAAAGACTCATTGCCAGTTATCGCAAATGCTTGATTGCAGTTGTTGCTGCAAAGGGTGGCACAAACAGTTAGATTTAGGGAGCAATTACTTTTTCATGCAGGGCCAGGCAGGCTTGGACAGGTTTTTTCCCTTAATAAATGAAATCATTATTTCAAAACTGTATTTTGTATTTACTCTGGTTAACTTTTTGTAATATTAAAATTTGTTTGATGATCTGAATTTTTTAAATGTGACATGCAAAAAAAACATGGAAAGAAAACTGCCGTTTGGCCCAGTTTCTAAAGGGAGGGCATCATCTTCTGCTTCAGAATGTCACAGTACATGTTGGACTCCATGTTTCCCTCAATGAACCTCAGCTCCCCAGAACCAGCAGCACTCATGCAGCCCCAGACCATGAAGCTACCACCACCATGCTTGACTGTAGGCAAGGTACAATTTTCTTGGTACTCCTCACCAGGGCATCGCCACACATGCTGGACACCATCTGAATCTCATCAGATCAGCCTAATCTATCTTAGTCTCATCAGGACATGGTTCCAGTAATTAATGCTCTTGGACAGGTTGTCTTCAGCAAACTGTTTGCAGGCTTTTTTGTGAGCCAGCTTCAGAAGAGGCTTCCTTCTGGGACGATGGCCATGCACACCAACCCGTTGCAGTGTGCGGCGTATGGTCTGAGCACTGACAAGTTGACCTTCCACTTCTGCAACCTCTAAAGCAATGCTGGCAGCACTCATGCGTCTGTTTTTCGAAGTCAGCTTCTGCACCTGAAGCACAGCACGAGGATCTAACATCTTTGATCGACCTTTGCGAGGCCTGTTCCGGGTGAAACCCGTCTTGGAAAACCTCTGTATGACCCTGGCCACTGTACTGTAACTCAGTTTTAGGGTGTTACCGAACTTCTTATAGCCTCGGCCATCTTTGAGGATTTGAGAATTAGACTTGTTGCTCTCCACAGAGTTCTTTGCCACGAGGTGCCATGTTGAACATCCAGTGGTCAGTATGAGAGAATTGTACTCAAATCACCAAATTTTAACTGCTGTAATATAAGATACACAAGTTTGTATAGTCCTGTCAAGCAGACAAAAACATGAACATGATGAATAGGACATGTGGCTTTGCATGGTTAAACAACGTATAGCTGTTTTCACGTAGAGTGTACTCGCTTTTGTGAGATACTGTGTACACACACACACAGACACACACACACTGCGCATCCTGTATAAATTGAATTGATTCCAATAACTTTATTTAATAAGTTACTTGTATGCATAAGGCACAAAAACCCTGATCGGGACATCCCTAATTTAAAGAGTGTGCTTTGTCCAATCTGAAACAGAAAATCATTAATTCACAGGATGTTAAATGCATGGACACATTAAAATACATTGACTAGAGCAGTGGTTTCCAACCTTTTGCCTAGACCCCTACCCCATGTGTCAAATTGATATTAAATGCAACCCACATGTAATTAAACCTAAAACGTGGGTTTTAAAAAAAATTTTTTTTAGCATAATTAAACTTTAATCTAATTTAAGAGACCACTTATCAAATTCAAGAAGGTGTTTATCTGTTGCTTAAACCCCAGGTTTAGGAATGCACAGTGATGTCAGCTGATGAATACCCAGGATTAATTGTTAACCCCGGGATAAAAACCCATTTCTAACATGGTGAGCTTATTTTACTTGCTCAAAACTTTAAGCAAGCACTAAACATTCCTAAACACCTGCATAAACCTTTCCTCCTTAAACTAAGTTTAGGAGTTCATGAGTGGCTCCTAAGAGCACGACTGTCTGACTGCTGCTTTGAATGAGTGAATATTGACAGCAGCAGAGGGCCTGTCAGGGAACTGTTGCCTCCATTTACCCACGAGGAGCATCTGCCTCA